>NC_086330.1:275417288-276617288 GCF_032445375.1 Bacillus rossius redtenbacheri | reverse complement strand
CCCAGGACAGAGGTAAACAGACTTTAAGTGAAATGAGTCAAATATTAGGTAAACAGGTTCTTCAATTTAACTTAGAGCCGCATCATGTATTTTCCCTGTAAATACATGGAATTTTAGTACGGTAAAAAAAGATGTAAAAAAAAATATTTTATTCACAAATTCAATATTAATTATAAAAAATAAAGGCAACTTAAAAAAACACGTAAATTTATAAATAATGATAATCATAGTGGAGCTCTACCAATAAAAAACCTAAATTATATTAATTAGTTGATTATTAAAATAATAAAAGCACCTGGGTGATTGGGGTGGCGGGGCGGATGGTAGGTGCGGGCGCACAGGTTGACATGCGTTGTGATTGTGCCATTTGGTTTTCATTGGCAATTGTTTTCCTACAGTTGCAGCGTCTTGAGTCGTAGAGTTGTAAAATACTATGACAAGACCCGCATGCGGCTCGCGAGCATCTGTCTGCCGACCCTGGCCTAGGATTCCTCAGATGTAGTGTGAGGCAATAGCAAAAACACCACGCATATCACTCATTAAATCCGCGTATTATTCCGGTCGCTAGCAATGAATAGTTCCAGAATTCGCCTGGAAATATTTTTGGAAACCTTGGAAATTAATATCTGAATGGCCATACCGGGAAATGAAACTGGAAAGAACACATTGTTTGTCCTAATGTAGTTTGTCCTAAAGCCGTTTGTTCTAATTTTTAAGACTAACGACGCACTCCCAAACTTGGACCACTGGAACGCGGGGAAAAAAAACTGTTGAAAATTTTGGCCTATAATTTAAGATGATTGAATGATGTAAAATTATCTAGGGGTCAAAAAATTTACGATTTTTTCCCCATAAGTTTTCGGATACAGGGTTGCTTTTTGTTTATATGACCTCACAAGAATAATTTTCGAGTTTTAAACATTTTATTAAAATATTATTTTTCCTTCCACGTCCATGTTTATCTTGTTTTCAACAGAAAATCCACATAAGAAGTCAGAATATCGGTATTTACCACGAAGATCCAGTTTTATGAAACTTCGAAAGAACGTTTAGTTGATTTTAAGTACATTATGCGTTTAAACGTCATTACAATTGTTGTAATTTTTAACAACACATAGAAGTTTCAATTCCGAAAATTCCGTGTACGAGAAAAATCCGGAGTAGTGTTAACTCTGGTAAGGCTGAATTTCTGTGCCCCTTTTTTATTTTCATTGTCTTCGTACAACGAGCCCACGATGTCTTGCCCTTTGTTCGCATCTTCCAGAGAGAGCGGTCATTTAGGAAGGGCGCGTGTGTAGGGGGAGCATGTCCGTGAAGGGCAGAAGGGCTTCACGCTGGACCTTCCACCCTTGCCTACCCCCTCCGCATTAACTTCATTCCCGTAATCCCGCTGGGGGTTGAAGCGGCCGAAAGCGCGGCGTGATTAAATTGGAAAGCAGCGAAAGGATTGCGCTTTTCAACAGCCCCGAGCGGGTTTAATGCCACGTTGCTGTCCACCAGCTACTCCAGCCCAACAACGATCCATCTCTGCTCCGGTGTTCATCAATCAAGAACGTCATTAAAAAAAGATATACATATTTCGTAGGTGTTATTGAAAAAATTAGGAAAAATAAGTTTTTGAAATATGGGGTTTTAAAATAGCAAATGCGAAGATGATGAATTACGTCTCTACCCAAAAGTCAAGAAGTGAAAAGCATATATTTTATTGATGTTGCAGACATTAAAAAAAATTTATAGGTACAATTTTGTCTCATTACTGACATACAACAAAGAATACGGTTGGTTATAAATCAAGCTAGATTTGGGGTAACCACTTCGCTAAACTTCACGCAATCAATTGTATAGCAAGCATAAAATGAGGAGTTGCCCTTGATTGCCTGCAATGTTCAGCAAATCAGGAAGGAGACAGCGTGTGATTGGCCAACACCAATAGCCAATCATGGAGTAGCAGACAAGGGCACGTAAAGGCAGGAAAGCCAGACAGAGCCTCTGTAACAGCTGCTTCTCTCCTGTTAAGGGGGTGCCTCCCATTTCAGGTCATGATTTTATATTTATATTAATCATTGATCAACTTTTAGACTTTTTCAATTCTTTAACTTTTACAAAATGAAAGATATATACTTTGCATAATTAGCTGCCAAAGTTACATTTTTAACATTTTTGGGTTGTACAAATGAGAATTTAATGTATTGCAGAACTGAAACTTTTTATGTTTAACTGTAATGCCACTGGCTACTTCAAGAAATGGTTTGAATTTATTTCAGAAAATATCAATTAATTTTACCTGGCATTTCAAATTATCAAATTTGTTACGACTTTGACAGCGAAGAAACATGAAATGAGTTTTTGTGATAGAAATGCCAACCATATCATGAAGTAGCGTGTGGTATTGCAGTTAAACCTAAAAAGTTTCAGTTCTGCAATAAATTAAATTATCCTTATTTGTACAACACAAAAACGTTAAAAACGTAACTTTGGCAACTAGTTATGCAAAATGTATGCGCAGTATATATTTTTCATTTCGTGAAAGTTAAACAATTGAAAAAATCTACAAGTTTATCTGTAATTACTGTAAATATAAAATCTTGACCTGAAATTGGAGGCACCGAAGATGGCGACGGCAATGTGCGCCAATACGTCATTGATAAGAGACATCGAGGCGCCTGGAAGACAACAGCCTACTAACGATGGCCGTACAAATCTGCCAAATAGTTCAATAATTTTGATTTGGTTTTCTTTATTTACGTGTTTTATTTACCCATTCACAGCTCAGCCAATTGTCGTTTTTCAATAAACACATATATTTTATACAAAAACATGAAAAATTTTCAATAATTTAAATTAATGTTATAAATAGTAATTAAAAACTTATCCCTATATACCTATACTAATATATAGATCTGTAACGTCTGTCTGTAAATTTGAGTAATTTTACAAATTTTGGCATAACAGACATTTTATGATTCACTGATCCCAATTCTGCAATTTTTAAAATTTTTGGTCTGTCTCTACGTGCGCTTATAACTCAAAAATGGTTTGAGCGATGTTCCTAAAATTTGCACAAATGTTAGGCTATTTACCATGTCGATAAATTGTATGGAAATAATTCAAAAATAATTTTAAAAAGTCATTAGTTTTCTTTGTTTCTTAGCGACATTTTGAATAAACATACGTTTATCAGCTGTTTACAAACCAAAGGTCTACAGACTTTAACTTGTCACGAATGTCCCTGACACTCATAAAAATCCACCACTACTGCTATTCTCCATTACTGGTATTTGTTTTTCAAATTAACCCTCATGGTAATTGTGGTACCATCGAAGATCAAAAATACTACCGTTTCTCATAACTATGACAGACATGAACTTTGTAAGAGATCTTGCGATTTTTGTTTTATCGACTTTGTTTTGTTTTGCGAATGTGTTTTGTTTTCGTGACGATTGTCATTTTTAGATGAAATTCATAACCAACAAATTAAATTCATAACTAATATTAATTATTTATCTCCGAAGCGGGCAGGTATTGCATAGTGTAATTTATATTTGTAGAATACAAATGGGGATACAGGGACAGGTTTCTGCAGGAGGACCCGAGAGAAGCTGACCGCCATCTTGGATTTTGACGTCGCGGCTGCCATATTGGATTAACTTGATATTTGAATTTGACATTGACCTTTGAATTTGAACTTGACCTTCAAAATTCACCAAAATCCGCCAAATTTTCCAATTTCAAGGACAAAATATTCCACCAAAAAATCACAAAAAAATAAAAAATTCTTTATTTTGATGAAAAAATATTGAGGGAGAATTTACCGTTTTAGTCAATAGGTAAGAACTCAAAAATTCGGAATTCGGAAAAAAAAAAAAAAAACCCTCATAAAACTATTGCCTTAGAAAGAACAAAAAATCTCCAAAGAGGCTCAAATTCCCCAACGACAAGCCACCCTAAAGCCTCTGACCGCCATCTTGGATGACCTTAACCTTGACCGTAAAAATCAAATTCTTTAATTTTTGACCAAAAATATTTTAAAAATTGCTTATTTCAAATGCTTGGTTACTTAATCGATTTCGGTCCTTGGTTCGATTACCGGGTAGAGTAATATATAAATAATATATTAAACAATTCGTCATAAAAATTTAAAAAAAAATAATGAATTTTTTTTATGTCATACCTGCCATCCTAAATGATGAGATAATAATTATGGATATTTGTTACGGCCACCATCTTGAAAAGTTGTAATTTTTAAGTTAGAAAATAGGGGATTTTTTAAAATATATATAAAAATTTAATAATCAAATTTTAATAAAATATTATATTAAATAACCGTTGCACATTTCTAACGGCCACCAATTTCGATTACAGAAAAGTTGCACTATTCGTTACGCCCGCCATTTTGGTTTTTTATGACGTCATCGTTGCAGTTTTGTTACGGACACCATCTGGATTCTTGAACGTTGCAATTATCGTTACGTCCGACATATTGAAAATATGCATCTTTTTTGCGCTGGTAAAATGGGAAAACAATTATAAAATATATAAAAGTATTCATAAATATTTAAATAAAAAAAACTTCGCCATCTTTGATTATGTCATCACGGTCGCCATCTTGAAAATCCATAATTGTTATCAGAAAATTTTGGAAAAAATGTTAAAACTTATAAGTAGTATATAATAGGGCATCCGGAAACTGGGTTCTGGGTGTGGTGCCGGTGCCGGTGTCCGCCATCTTGGATTGTGACGTCACAGCGGCCATCTTGGATGGTTGTGACCTTGACCTTTGACCTTGACCTTGAATTTGATCCTCAAAAATCGCCAAAATCCGCCAAAATTGGGCAAAATTTGTCCAAAATTCCTCAAAATTCGCCAAAATTTCCATTTCTGTGGAAAAAAGTTCCACCAAAAAATCTCAAAAAATTCCTCAATTCGAAAATCAGGATTTCGAAAATCCTCAAAAGTCGTTTTGCCCTAGAAAGAACCCTAATTCCTAAAACTGGCTTAAAACTCCTAAGAGATAGCCGCTTATAAGCCATTTCTAGGAATAAGGATACCATGACCACCATATTGGATTATGTCGTCACCGATGCATTTTTCGTTACGGCCGCCATCTTTAACTTTTTTATTTATTATCCAATTTAAACGAATTTTTTTTTAAAATTTAAAAAAAAATTCAAATAATAAAATTTTAATAAAATATTTATAAAAATCATACATTAACGACACGGAGTTCGGAGTCCTCGGTTCGAACCCGGTGAGGGCAAAAAAAATTAAAAATGGCGACAGGCTCCTTCCTTAATGGTGGCTGCAGGCAGACTGACTCCCACCACTTTTCTTAAAGCAGATATAGCGTCACCTAGTATGACGTCATGTCCGCCATCTTGTCTTCGTTGCTGGAGACCACCATCTTGTTTTCGTCGGCGAGAGTGCGCAGACGCCATGTTAGTTTAGTTCTTATCCGCTAGAGTGCAGTAATCATTTATTACTAAGGTGCCCGCCATCTTGAAATTTGGACGCCATATTGAAAATCCGTAATTATTTAGCTAGAAATTCGGGAAAAATTTCTAAACTCGTTAAATAAATCACTAATTAATTTACATATTGATTCGATCCACTCCTGTCCTTGGTTCGATACTTGATCGATGCAATAATGTTTAATTTTATGTAAAAAATAATAATTTCAATAAACCATGTTCAACATTCGTAAAGAGACTCTAAATCCTCTACGACCACCATCCTATCAGACATCAAGACCACCATATTGGAAATGCGTAATTTTAATGCTAGAGATCCGGGAAAAAGTTCAGAAATCATTAAATAAATTTCCGATCAATAAACTGATTAATTAGATCGACTAAGGTCCTTGGTACGATCCCAGGCCGATACAAAACAACTTTAATATTTTAAAAAAGCACCACTAAAGTGTAAGGTTCGAGGAATTAAACACCGCAAGTTCTTTTACAAACATAATATTTATTACATAATTTCTATTCTACTACAGGATCACTTACGAAAGCCAGCAATCTTATAATCATTTAGTTCCGCAGCGGTGTGAAATGACTAATTCTTAGCTCCAATCGGTTTATACTAGACAGAGTCCAGCCAGAACCTTTACAGACATAGTCCACCTCTTCTTGACAGAGTTTCTGGATACCGTTTTTAACAGTTTGCTTCACATCGTTAGAACTGTAAATTACTGCAGCCGATGTCTTGAATGCACACTTCTTCACTTTGTCATCGAACGGATATGGCTTTCCATATATACAGTCCAACCACAAGTTATATTTCAAAGGTCCGTTTGTTGCTACATCATCAGTAAGCTAATTGATTATCTTCTGTCTGATATCGTCAAGAAAATTACAAATGTCCTTCGACTCACCGAACGTATTTAGATAATAGTAGTCTTTCAAAGTTCCACGAAATGCAGACTGCGCCAAGTAGAAGCCATTATCGTTCACTTGTAATGCTCCGAACACAGTCTTAGGTTTAGTTCCATGTTCAGACGTCATAACAATCGGTTGCTGGGCATCTGTTTTTTTGGTTGTACGCTTTCGTGTCTCCAATCTAAAGCGAGGAGCCGAAATGTCGGCAGGTAGTTCAGCAGTAGGAGCACAGACTCCACCTTTACATTTTTTCGCATGATGTCGCAAACTGTCAATTCGAGTAAACCATTTAAGGCACTCATCACATCGAAACTTCATGCGAGAAGGATTCTTCGTGCATTTGCTCCGCTCATGTCTTCGTGCATCATGGGAAAATGCGAACGACGTATCACAGTAGCTGCAAGGATACCGTGGTGATGAAGACGATCCTTTCAGACCCGATCCAGATACAGACATTGCAACAGTAGTACCATTTCCAGGCATTCTCTTATGCACATCGATGCATCGTTGTTGCGCCGAAACCTTTACTTTCTGCCGCACAGCAGGACCTTTGCATGCCTTCATGTGCGTTTTCATATTATCTTTTCTGGCAAACTGCTTATGACATTTCTCACAAACAAACATTTTACGATATAGGTTCTTGGCACATTCGCTCCTCTCGTGTCGCCGGGCATTGCTGTTGTTTGAGAAAATCTTGTCGCAGTAACAGCACCGATGTTCGCTAGTTGTCAAATCAGCATCCATTGAAGTCTCCATCGAGGTCGTATCGTCGATCGTCGTGGTTTCCTGCACATCCAGCTCAGTAGTCATTAAGCTATCTTCTGCTGGTGGTATCACATCTGTTGAAATCTCCTCCAATGTCGACGTCGTCGTCGTTGCCAACGGGATCTGCTCCACCATTGTCGTCGCTGACGTCAAGGTTCCCGTAGACGATGGTACAACGTCCATCGAGTTCGGCGTTAAAGTCGGTAAAGATGCCATCGAGTTCTCAAGAACAGGTAATTACACGACTTATGCAACAGATGAAATAATCTAGGTGATCCTTACACCGTCGACGACAGTAACAAACTGAGCGACCTGCTGTCTAGGACTCGCTTATATACATGCACCGGATGGAATAATACGCAAGTCAAATCAAGAACCATTTACTATAATACTAGAGTCAAAACAACATTAAAAATAGAAGGACCATCAACGAAAAGGCAGCACATTTGGAAGCACCGACAAAGAAAAGGCAACACATTTGGAAGCACCGACTACGAAAAGGCAGCACATTTGGAAGCACCGACTACGAAAAGGCAGCACATTTGGAAGCACCGACTACGAAAAGGCAGCACATTTGGAAGCACCGACAACGAAAAGGCAGCACATTTGGAAGCACCGACAACGAAAAGGCAGCACATTTGGAAGCACCGACAACGAAAAGGCAGCACATTTGGAAGCACCGACAACGAAAAGGCAGCACATTTGGAAGCACCGACAACGAAAAGGCAGCACATTTGGAAGCACCGACAACGAAAAGGCAGCACATTTGGAAGCTCCATCAACAAAAAAAAAGGCAAAAAGGAAGCACAAGTTACGAGATCTATGTCTTAGTTAGAAATCAGAATACAAGAAATAAAAACATTAAATTCTTATAATTTAAATTATTTATTTTATTGCTTTACACTATACAAATGCAAGTAAAACAAGCCATTATTGTATGTAGCCAGCATTCCTCAGTTCCTTGAGTATGAAGGATATTTCTTTGATGCACGAATAGTTTCCTGCACAAAGCGAACCATGTAGAAGTCTTAGCCGGTCAACCAATATGTTTGGATCTTTCCATGATGTGTAATCATTCTCTTCTACCACCATCTTCCTTGCACCTTTATAATTATTATGATCTCTGGTGTCTTCCGTTTTACCACCAACCGCAGGGTAACTTTCATGTTTGAGACGGTGATCATCACAAGCTTGATCAGATTTATTTAATATATCACGTCGTTTCCATCGTTTCGGTCTCAGGACACCGCCACATTCTTCAATCTTGGCAGCTTTAGGTGCTTCATCATAGTCTATGTCTTTGTCGACAGCCTCAGAGTCACTGTAACAATCACCGTAGAAGGAATCGTCTTCACCCAATTTACCGTAATAATTCGATGTTGATGATGTTGAAGTGTCTTCATCGTCTTCATGCTTCCTTTTTAGGAGTCCATCATTTTTACAAAGTAGGAAAGATCTACTTGAATTCGGCTGGAATATATTCTCACTTTTCACGTTAAGGATTCTTCCATTGTCTTCATTCTTCCGTAAATCATCAACCTTCTTCAATTTAAGTTCTTTGTCGAGATCGGAAGAGCCAAGAAAATTATTGTCGTAATGCAGATCACTCTTCCTTAGGCTAGTAGATTCATCGTTGTCCTCTAGCTTGTACGCAGGCTTGGCGCTACAAGTTCTGCCATGTCTTTTTAGGCTCTCTCTCCGCGTAAACGACTTGCTACATCGAACACAACTTATCATATTGCGCAGTGGATTTTTAACACAGTCATTCTTCTCGTGTTGTCTTTTATTCTTTCTCAAGATAAACTCTTTACTGCAAAACTTACACCTATGTTCTTTCGATACAGCGTCAGATCCCAAATCGGAATTCATATTAGTTACTGAGACTAATGCCAGATACCAATTGAGTGTTTTAAATTAGATTTAATACTTAAATAGAAATTTTTTCATATTTCATCAGCGAGAATTAATATATCTCATGCAAAAGTACTTTATGCATGTAGTTCTGCTTTCCAACAACAGATGTCGCCACATGTTGCTTGCAGGTAAATAATATTTAGTTCTTTTATGCGGGATGCGGGATGCTCACTAACGATCGCAAAAGAAGGATGGCTTCGCTAGACTCCAAGGAAAAGGAAGTTCTTCTTGCATGTTGGTGCTCCACAGATGTCTCATGGCGTAATATTAATTTGACTGAGTAATGATATTTTTTAATTCCACCTGATAAAAATATTGCAAGTTTTGATTTAGTAGCAGAAATTATCGAATTAAATGTAACTCCAAATAAAATGACATGTCTCATTAGTCAAAAAAAAAAAATCCATGCAGACAGCGGTTTCTCAGAATAGTCAGAAACACTTGAAGAAACCACAGGAATGATTGCAAGAACACGGGAAAAACCATCAAAATATTGACAAGAATAATCAGGAGCACACGGAGAAAACCATCATAATATTGACAAGAATAATCAGGAGCACACGGAGAAAACCATCATAATATTGACATGGATAATCAGATGCACTCGGAGAAAACAACCACACGTTTTCTTTGATATCATAAAATTACAGGGAAAAAAAAATATTTAATAAAAATAAATAAAAAAAATTACAAAAATACATAAAATTCTGGCTTGTACTGGAACTCTATCTTTGTTACACAATGAAAAGTTCACAAGCTAGCAGAATCTATTTATGTATTTTTGTAATTTTTTTTATTTATTTTTATTAAATATTTTTTTTTCCCTGTAATTTTATGATATCAAAGAAAACATGTGGTTGTTTTCTCCGAGTGCATCTGATTATCCATGTCAATATTATGATGGTTTTCTCCGTGTGCTCCTGATTATTCTTGTCAATATTATGATGGTTTTCTCCGTGTGCTCCTGATTATTCTTGTCAATATTTTGATGGTTTTTCCCGTGTTCTTGCAATCATTCCTGTGGTTTCTTCAAGTGTTTCTGACTATTCTGAGAAACCGCTGTCTGCATGGATTTTTTTTTTTTGACTAATGAGACATGTCATTTTATTTGGAGTTACATTTAATTCGATAATTTCTGCTACTAAATCAAAACTTGCAATATTTTTATCAGGTGGAATTAAAAAATATCATTACTCAGTCAAATTAATATTACGCCATGAGACATCTGTGGAGCACCAACATGCAAGAAGAACTTCCTTTTCCTTGGAGTCTAGCGAAGCCATCCTTCTTTTGCGATCGTTAGTGAGCATCCCGCATCCCGCATAAAAGAACTAAATATTATTTACCTGCAAGCAACATGTGGCGACATCTGTTGTTGGAAAGCAGAACTACGTGCATAAAGTACTTTTGCATGAGATATATTAATTCTCGCTGATGAAATATGAAAAAATTTCTATTTATGTATTGAATCTAATTTAAAACACTCAATTGGTATCTGGCATTAGTCTCAGTAACTAATATGAATTCCGATTTGGGATCTGACGCTGTATCGAAAGAACATAGGTGTAAGTTTTACAGTAAAGAGTTTATCTTGAGAAAGAATAAAAGACAACACGAGAAGAATGACTGTGTTAAAAATCCACTGCGCAATATGATAAGTTGTGTTCGATGTAGCAAGTCGTTTACGCGGAGAGAGAGCCTAAAAAGACATGGCAGAACTTGTAGCGCCAAGCCTGCGTACAAGCTAGAGGACAACGATGAATCTACTAGCCTAAGGAAGAGTGATCTGCATTACGACAATAATTTTCTTGGCTCTTCCGATCTCGACAAAGAACTTAAATTGAAGAAGGTTGATGATTTACGGAAGAATGAAGACAATGGAAGAATCCTTAACGTGAAAAGTGAGAATATATTCCAGCCGAATTCAAGTAGATCTTTCCTACTTTGTAAAAATGATGGACTCCTAAAAAGGAAGCATGAAGACGATGAAGACACTTCAACATCATCAACATCGAATTATTACGGTAAATTGGGTGAAGACGATTCCTTCTACGGTGATTGTTACAGTGACTCTGAGGCTGTCGACAAAGACATAGACTATGATGAAGCACCTAAAGCTGCCAAGATTGAAGAATGTGGCGGTGTCCTGAGACCGAAACGATGGAAACGACGTGATATATTAAATAAATCTGATCAAGCTTGTGATGATCACCGTCTCAAACATGAAAGTTACCCTGCGGTTGGTGGTAAAACGGAAGACACCAGAGATCATAATAATTATAAAGGTGCAAGGAAGATGGTGGTAGAAGAGAATGATTACACATCATGGAAAGATCCAAACATATTGGTTGACCGGCTAAGACTTCTACATGGTTCGCTTTGTGCAGGAAACTATTCGTGCATCAAAGAAATATCCTTCATACTCAAGGAACTGAGGAATGCTGGCTACATACAATAATGGCTTGTTTTACTTGCATTTGTATAGTGTAAAGCAATAAAATAAATAATTTAAATTATAAGAATTTAATGTTTTTATTTCTTGTATTCTGATTTCTAACTAAGACATAGATCTCGTAACTTGTGCTTTCTTTTTGCCTTTTTTTGTTGATGGAGCTTCCAAATGTGCTGCCTTTTCGTTGTCGGTGCTTCCAAATGTGCTGCCTTTTCGTTGTCGGTGCTTCCAAATGTGCTGCCTTTTCGTTGTCGGTGCTTCCAAATGTGCTGCCTTTTCGTTGTCGGTGCTTCCAAATGTGCTGCCTTTTCGTTGTCGGTGCTTCCAAATGTGCTGCCTTTTCGTTGTCGGTGCTTCCAAATGTGCTGCCTTTTCGTAGTCGGTGCTTCCAAATGTGCTGCCTTTTCGTAGTCGGTGCTTTCAAATGTGCTGCCTTTTCGTAGTCGGTGCTTCCAAATGTGTTGCCTTTTCTTTGTCGGTGCTTCCAAATGTGCTGCCTTTTCGTTGATGGTCCTTCTATTTTTAATGTTGTTTTGACTCTAGTATTATAGTAAATGGTTCTTGATTTGACTTGCGTATTATTCCATCCGGTGCATGTATATAAGCGAGTCCTAGACAGCAGGTCGCTCAGTTTGTTACTGTCGTCGACGGTGTAAGGATCACCTAGATTATTTCATCTGTTGCATAAGTCGTGTAATTACCTGTTCTTGAGAACTCGATGGCATCTTTACCGACTTTAACGCCGAACTCGATGGACGTTGTACCATCGTCTACGGGAACCTTGACGTCAGCGACGACAATGGTGGAGCAGATCCCGTTGGCAACGACGACGACGTCGACATTGGAGGAGATTTCAACAGATGTGATACCACCAGCAGAAGATAGCTTAATGACTACTGAGCTGGATGTGCAGGAAACCACGACGATCGACGATACGACCTCGATGGAGACTTCAATGGATGCTGATTTGACAACTAGCGAACATCGGTGCTGTTACTGCGACAAGATTTTCTCAAACAACAGCAATGCCCGGCGACACGAGAGGAGCGAATGTGCCAAGAACCTATATCGTAAAATGTTTGTTTGTGAGAAATGTCATAAGCAGTTTGCCAGAAAAGATAATATGAAAACGCACATGAAGGCATGCAAAGGTCCTGCTGTGCGGCAGAAAGTAAAGGTTTCGGCGCAACAACGATGCATCGATGTGCATAAGAGAATGCCTGGAAATGGTACTACTGTTGCAATGTCTGTATCTGGATCGGGTCTGAAAGGATCGTCTTCATCACCACGGTATCCTTGCAGCTACTGTGATACGTCGTTCGCATTTTCCCATGATGCACGAAGACATGAGCGGAGCAAATGCACGAAGAATCCTTCTCGCATGAAGTTTCGATGTGATGAGTGCCTTAAATGGTTTACTCGAATTGACAGTTTGCGACATCATGCGAAAAAATGTAAAGGTGGAGTCTGTGCTCCTACTGCTGAACTACCTGCCGACATTTCGGCTCCTCGCTTTAGATTGGAGACACGAAAGCGTACAACCAAAAAAACAGATGCCCAGCAACCGATTGTTATGACGTCTGAACATGGAACTAAACCTAAGACTGTGTTCGGAGCATTACAAGTGAACGATAATGGCTTCTACTTGGCGCAGTCTGCATTTCGTGGAACTTTGAAAGACTACTATTATCTAAATACGTTCGGTGAGTCGAAGGACATTTGTAATTTTCTTGACGATATCAGACAGAAGATAATCAATCAGCTTACTGATGATGTAGCAACAAACGGACCTTTGAAATATAACTTGTGGTTGGACTGTATATATGGAAAGCCATATCCGTTCGATGACAAAGTGAAGAAGTGTGCATTCAAGACATCGGCTGCAGTAATTTACAGTTCTAACGATGTGAAGCAAACTGTTAAAAACGGTATCCAGAAACTCTGTCAAGAAGAGGTGGACTATGTCTGTAAAGGTTCTGGCTGGACTCTGTCTAGTATAAACCGATTGGAGCTAAGAATTAGTCATTTCACACCGCTGCGGAACTAAATGATTATAAGATTGCTGGCTTTCGTAAGTGATCCTGTAGTAGAATAGAAATTATGTAATAAATATTATGTTTGTAAAAGAACTTGCGGTGTTTAATTCCTCGAACCTTACACTTTAGTGGTGCTTTTTTAAAATATTAAAGTTGTTTTGTATCGGCCTGGGATCGTACCAAGGACCTTAGTCGATCTAATTAATCAGTTTATTGATCGGAAATTTATTTAATGATTTCTGAACTTTTTCCCGGATCTCTAGCATTAAAATTACGCATTTCCAATATGGTGGTCTTGATGTCTGATAGGATGGTGGTCGTAGAGGATTTAGAGTCTCTTTACGAATGTTGAACATGGTTTATTGAAATTATTATTTTTTACATAAAATTAAACATTATTGCATCGATCAAGTATCGAACCAAGGACAGGAGTGGATCGAATCAATATGTAAATTAATTAGTGATTTATTTAACGAGTTTAGAAATTTTTCCCGAATTTCTAGCTAAATAATTACGGATTTCCAATATGGCGTCCAAATTTCAAGATGGCGGGCACCTTAGTAATAAATGATTACTGCACTCTAGCGGATAAGAACTAAACTAACATGGCGTCTGCGCACTCTCGCCGACGAAAACAAGATGGTGGTCTCCAGCAACGAAGACAAAATGGCGGACATGACGTCATACTAGGTGACGCTATATCTGCTTTAAGAAAAGTGGTGGGAGTCAGTCTGCCTGCAGCCACCATTAAGGAAGGAGCCTGTCGCCATTTTTAATTTTTTTTGCCCTCACCGGGTTCGAACCGAGGACTCCGAACTCCATGTAGTTAATGTATGATTTTTATAAATATTTTATTAAAATTTTATTATTTGAATTTTTTTTTAAATTTTTAAAAAAAATTCGTTTAAATCGGATAACAAATAAAAAAGTTAAAGATGGCGGCCGTAACGAAAAATGCATCGGTGACGACATAATCCAATATGGTGGTCATGGTATCCTTATTCCTAGAAATGGCTTATAAGCGGCTATCTCTTAGGAGTTTTAAGCCAGTTTTAGGAATTAGGGTTCTTTCTAGGGCAAAACGACTTTTGAGGATTTTCGAAATCCTGATTTTCGAATTGAGGAATTTTTTGAGATTTTTTGGTGGAACTTTTTTCCACAGAAATGGAAATTTTGGCGAATTTTGAGGTATTTTGGACAAATTTTGCCCAATTTTGGCGGATTTTGGCGATTTTTGAGGATCAAATTCAAGGTCAAGGTCAAAGGTCAAGGTCACAACCATCCAAGATGGCCGCTGTGACGTCACAATCCAAGATGGCGGACACCGGCACCGGCAGCACACCCAGAACCCAGTTTCCGGATGCCCTATTATATACTACTCTTATAAAAAATAATAAATAAAATTTTAAAATAATATTATTGAATACACACATTTACATCATGGAGTCTTCTGTTCGAACCCGATTAGGCCAAAAATAAAAATGACGACCATATTAGTATATTATTTACTCGCTAGAGTGCAATAATCATTTATTATTACCATTGCGTCCACCATTTTAAAATTGGGACGTCATCTTGGAAATTCGTAATTATTTATCTAGAAATTCGGAAAATATTCCAAAGGTCGTCCCAAAAATCACTCATTAATTAAATGATTTGTTTGATAGATTTCCGTCTGTCCGACTTACAAACAAAATTCTCGGAGCGTTTCACTCAATGTTAGTGGTTCAGATAGCACTGCTTCGGCTTTATAAAGTCAGATGAAACGTGAAGGACCCATTTTGAAATAATTAAAATAGCAACTCTTTTAACAGACAATTTTTTGATATTATCCTGTAATGTGAGCGCTCGTTGGATCCCACTTATTGATTGCGTCCCTTAGCGCAAAGTTGCTCGTCGATGATGATTTTTTTTCCGCGCAGCCCCCCTCTTCTTTAGCCACGTGACCACGGAGCGGAAGCCCCTACAGGAACTGCTGGCGCTACGGGACTTGTCGCTTCTCCTGCAAGGGTCACACCACCCTCCTTTCCGCGCCGACCATTGTCCGCGCACTTCCAGATTGATTGCTGCAGCCCTCCTCGGACAATGGCCTTGCCCTCCGTGGATGAAGAGGGGGAAGGGGGGTCCTTCCTATGGAGGGGATGAAGAAAGAGAGGGGTTGGTTGTCCGTCAACCCCTTCTCGCCTCACCGTTCGTCTGTCGCCCCGCCCCCGAGGACTGATGTCGAAAGGGACACATCAGCGAGATGTCTTCGGCTGATAGTCCACCCGACGACAGCACCTGACTGAGAGAGCTTGTGACTATTTCTCTTCTTAACCTAACTAATAATAAGTTTGTGTGGGAGGGATCCTGGTTCGGGAGAACCTAGGTGCGTCTAAGGCTGTCTTGATCATGCCGTGATTAGCCACGCAGGGAATATACGCATGCATCGTGTGCTAGGAGGGGTTTGGACAGCCATAGCAGCGACCGATGCCATCGCTAACTCCCCTAACTTAAACTCTAGACTAAAAACTAGATATAGGTAGGGCCCAGGTAAAACCTGCATAGACACAGGGAAAACCCCTGAGCACAGTAACGAGGGTCACAAATTTGCAGGCATCGTGTATAAAAAAAATGCAGGTGACAGGATGGCATGGATGAAGAGTTGGACAGAGTAGAATAGTCTACCATGCGGGCGTTTGGGCACTTGGAATTGTGGTCCACATTTTATTTGAAATATTTCTGGATTTATGCGCTCGCACCCTGGTGGTGAGTGGCTGCACTGGCCACTCACTCCGCTGCCAGTCAGCTCCTAAAACTAGAGAATAAGAAAGATAAAACAACTTACAATCTATGTTTTTACATAAAAACATGTTTCATTATGTGTACGTCGTGCAAAGGCCGGGTTTATATGCCGTAAATTATTCTAAAGATAATTAGAGTTTGCTATAGCGTTTGGCCTTGTTTATAAACTACACAAGAAACGCAAGACGGAAAATATTGAGCAGTCATATTTCGGAGTATCGGTTTTTAAGTATTGTTCAACTTCCAAATTTCTTGTGTTTTGGCCTGCGTTTTCGACGGCCATACTTCAAGAGGAGTGTTCTAAAAACTTTCAAAGACGCAGACGTTATGGGTGTATAAGCCCAAGATGCTATTAGTATTATGCAGGGGCCTACGGCATGTTTAAACTAGTTAAACTCTCACACGGTGAAGATAAATGACTGTCCAAAGTCGAATAAAATAATGTTACTCTTATTTTCGTGATAAATATGAATCATCAAAAGATGCCCTGGGTAGACATAGGTTTTCTAATTTTTTACAATTTTTAGTTTTAGGGTTGGTGTCTTTTGGTGACTTGCGTGCTTTATAAACGACTGTGATTTTCTTCCGTTAGTTGCGTGTTGCGCTGCTGCGTCGTTGCGTTCCTGGCACAGTGCAGAAACGCAGCCTCAAGAGGGTTACCACCCGATAAACTAAACTTATTTATTTACACATCCATAAGCGTCAGCCAACATATACCTCAATAGGCTGGCACTATACAAGTATAAAACAAATAATAATGCAACATAGATATACAGAAAATAAATAAGAAAAAATCAAATGTGAAGTGTAGAAGAAGATTTTCAAACAATTATAAACAACACGTTCAAAATTAAATACAGTCAAAACAAAATATGAATAAAAAATACTACTACTAAAAAAATTAAACAAAGGAATTCACTTTAAATTCATACTAAAAATAGATGATCTCATAAGGGATAATCTATGTAAATTAATAAATAATATATATTAATAAAAGTGAATTAGATAGTTTTATTATTAATAAGCAAAGCAGGCTGCACTAAGGGCTGATAGAGCATGGCTCGGTTGTGACCTCAGAGCAACCTCCCTTCACTCCCTTAACAAATCAGTCACAGCTTGCAGTACACATGTGCGCAGACATACAACATTGAGACACCTTTTTGGTACCAGGATGAAATTGTACATAAAAAGTACTTTTTTATTGGCTGCTGCCACATTCCATCTTCCGGCATGTGACTGGGTCATCTGAATTTTGTTACACTGTAAAACGTGTATGAACTTTTACAAGTATAGTACTTGGAAACTCAGTTGCCAATGATATCACTTGTAAAATTGCAAGGCAGAGATTTGTAACATTTTCAATTGCCTTGCAGTTTTTCAAGTAATATCGTTTCCAAGGATTTTCCTTGTAGAAAATACAAAAATTTTTACAATTTATGTTGCAATTGTGTTCTGATCCTTCGGGTTTTGCAAAAAATACCCATGTTCAAATGAGAAGTTAGTTATAAGTATAGTCCTATAATGATAAGCATTTTAGACTCTTTTAAAATAATAACGTGAATTATTCAGGACTCAACATAAGTGTTACTTAATTTTATGGGCCGATAATCTACAGAAACTTTGCACCCTTGTTTAAGTCGGCATTTGTTTGAAGGATGTTATTTATATTTTGTCATTCAAATGATCAGGATAAATATTTCAAAATATGAGATCACCAAAAATTACCAAACATGAATTGACAGTAATGATTCCCCTAAAGCCAGAACGGAATGGCCTCTGTAATGTTGGAAAACGGTAATATATATGTTTTAAATGCAAGTTTAAATTAACGTTATAGCTTTAACTACGAACACGATTGTCTTCCCTTAACAACGGTAGGTACTCTCAACAGAAGATTAGAACTTGTCTGTGAAATAAGAGTGAGAAACAATTCGCCAAACTATGAAGGATTTAAATTCACGATACAAATTTAGATAAGAAATTGTAGTTGTCTTCGAACCAACTGGCTACTTAAGAATTAATCACCTGAAAACGGAAAATTTCGTGGAGTCATTAAAAAAAAACAACCTTAAATTACGAGGACTGGGGCTACACTTGTTTCATACGTCCTACGGTAGTCTGAAGCAACAACAAACCAACAGCGTTCAGTTTGTTCAAGGCAGGAATGTCTTTTTTCAATAACGCCAGCCTGTAAACAAACGATTAAGGTTTAAGGATCAACATCTTGCATTTGCAAATATTTTAATGCCGCTTGCTATAAATCTTCCGTGATAAGTTTTTTTGGCCTCTTGTAAATCGGTGTGGTTTATAATGATAGTTGTAGTATTCTCTCGAGATATAACTAGTTATTTCCTCTCTGCATTTACCGACTAGAGCCTGTTTGTAAATATGTGATTGAACAGTGTTAAGGTGGTCTGTAATATATGATTTATACCTTGACATGCTCACAGTTGGGACAAATAGTTCAAAACAAGAATTACAACAATATTATGGAAGAATCCAAAATGGCGGAACATAATCTTAGTAAAGTATAGCCTGTAGTTACCTCTGAGACAGTGAGGTGTACGGATAATGACAGAAACTGTGAAGAAACCATGTAAAAGTCGTCCTCGTTTACACTTTAAAATAATTTTTCATCTTGAATTTACGTGTTGAAATTTTTTCCAGGGATCTTCGTAAATGCACAGATATCTTCGTAAGTTTACGTTATAGAGTTAACGTACTTTTGATGTCAACTCACTAATATCACTTTAAAGTGTTAACTAACAAAATCAAAACTGCAGAAGAACAACTCTTCTTCGTTCCACGTGTTTAATTACACTGTTTACAACAGAAAACTAAAGTCACAAGTCATAATACGGCATAGTTTCTACGAACATACATTATCTAGAACTCCGCAGTAATCTTCGTTTATTTCAGACACATTTTTTGCTCAAAATCCCGTAAATTTTATTAAATATACAGACGATTCAACGAAGAATTCACTTCAGATACCTTCATGTTTAAAAATTACGCTGTTTCCTACTTCTCAGGCCCGAGTTCTGCTGTAAACAGTATGTTTGCACCGGGCACGAAGTGCTGAAGATAAAAGATGCCCCTTTGGTGGCGTTTCGCCATCATTCCTCTGTTTCCCTCTTACCACTCCACCTCCCGTGTCCTGCTCTCCCTCTCTGTATTACTATACATGCGAACTCAGCGCCTTATTTTTCATGCACAGTATTTTTTTTGAAAATGGGACAGAAATATTCATGTAAAAAACAGATATTTGTAAATTTGTACATTCACACGAATGATTCTAAAAAAAATATTCGAAGAAAAATAATAAAAATATAATAATAATAAAAATACAACACTGATAAACTCTGAAGTCTACTAGGTCAATTATTTTCTTTATTAATATATTGTCTCTCACCATTCCCCAATATTACAATATGTATTTATTCTGGACTTAGTTTCTGAAATAAAAACACTTAAAGGGTAGAATGTTTAACACCATAGTATTAATTATTTTCGTTTAGTTTACATTTATTTTACACTTGACACTTAGATTCGGATCCCAATTGTATATTAGAGGTACTCTCTGGAATTCTAATTCATGATTCGAAACCGAGAAAAATTAGGATTTTACCCATCACTAGCTTAAACTCGTAACTGAGTTAATACTTAGCGTAGTTGTTCTTGATACCTACTGTATAACATTTTTTTACAGATAATTTTTTGTAACTCTAAAGTGGGTTGTAAATATTACCCTGGATGATGCGTATACTCACATAGTATATTCTCTATTTTTTATGTTTATTAAATATGTACATAAAATGTGTTTATAAGTAATTTATTAACGTTTGAGATACAATTTTTATAAAGGGGTTTATCCCTGTGATATTTTTCACGTGTTTTCTGAAATTATGTTCAAGTTCCATTAAATCTCTAAATGGTATCCTTGGTGTTAAAACAATCGCTGATATTGCTTTGTTGCGGTTTCCATGTGCTTAAGAGCGTTTGTGTCAGGTTTGCGCATGTTCGCCGTGTCAGCTGTCTGTTTAGCCTTAACGTAATAAAACTGATGTTAGGTGTGCACTGGTTTTATTGATGCTTATTATTTTCACGTAATTACTCATTAATACACATTTTATTTTTGCTCCGCGTGGTAATAAGTTGTTTAACTTTTGCTCTGATTCGTAGAGACCGAAATAATTCGCGGATTCAATGAGTGGCATATAAAAATCTTAATAATTATAACTGTGTGCTGTTTCTGTTATTGGATTCACACTCTAACTGGAGAATCCTAGGCCAGTGGGGAAGATACAGTCAAAGAATGTCGAATCATAGGCAACCCAGTTCAGCAACCATGAGCATGAGACATTTGCCTGAGTGTTCACAGGAATTTTGGAGTCTATTGTGGAGGTCATTGAAACCACTAAAATTCCAGTCCTTACTGTTTAGTTGTTTTATGTGTGCGATCAAGGCAGAATTGTAACCTGAGTGCAGAGTAGACTCGGTACGTTGCAAGTTAAGTATGCGAGAGGAAGATAGGTGTTGATGCTGTAGTCTTGACCAGTTTTTGAATATATATATATATATATTTTTAATATTCCATGATGGAGGCATGTATTTTTCGCAAATTTTTTTACAGAGCAGTTGCGTGTTAAAACACTCTTGGTATCGCCTGTTTTTACTTCATTTATTGAGTTTCTTTCAGGTACACTCCCGATGTAATTTTGTGGAAAATAAAACTGATTTTGAATGGCCTGGACAAGTAAAGCAGACGTTTGTCAATTGCAAAGAAGAAACTGCTGCCACGGATTTAACTCATTACAGTATAATGAGTGGTCAGATTTTTTTCTTGAATAATACCGCCCCTATTCCAGCACGATTCTCGTTATTTAATCCTTCAAGTTAGTAAACTCGATGTCCGTATATTAATTAACGAATATTCCTAGATATTTTTTTTTTTTAACCCAGTGTTCTTCGGAAAGTTACTATACGCGAATTTTTTTACTGAGACATCCAAACAACATTGAGGTAGTTGCAGCTATCGAAGGAGATATGTGCACCAGATTATAAATATTTTAGGTATTATTATCGGTTGCGTTCGAAAAGTCGGCTGTGAGAAGTAAATACAATTAAAAAAATATATAAATGAAAGGAAAGGTAAAAGCTGAACGTGAAGCTGCTATAATCAATTTGTGATTGTTAATGACCCTAGAAACAGCTAGAAAAGGGAGAAAGGTGGATAGGAGGCGGAGCCGAATATATTTCTTCATCCGCGGTGCGAGTCGTACACTTCATCCGTCTTCCCTACACCCCCACTCCGCTCCCTCGGCCACTAACGAGCAAGCAGCGTTATTTCACACCTCATCTGCGTGTGGGTGGGTAAGAGGGGGGGGGGGGCAGATAGCGCGCATGCAAATGTCGCGGCGCAGGGATAATTTATCTCGCGAAGATTGGCGGTCGCATTGTTGCTTGGGAAAGGAGGGGGGGGGTGGTACTGGAGGGGGGAGGGGCGGTGGCAGAGCACAAAAGGCACCGCGAGGGAGTGGCTAACGAAGTCGAGCCTGGAGACAGAACTTGTAATTAGTTTCCACGGGTGAGGGGAGAAGAGGCTGGTTACCACTGGCGCCCCTGGCGGCGGCGAGGTGAGTTAGAAGTACGTAGGCTGGGCTCTTAAGGGAGTTGCATCATGTGGCGTTATACTTAGATAACTCCATATTTTTATTATAAATTTTGAATTTATTCACAGTGCACGGTTAATAAATAATACAAATTTGTTTACGAAATCAAATGGTTTTGAGAGCATTAAAGAACATTATATATTTAAATACTAACATGAAACGTGATCACGTATTCTTGTGGATTACAGTTTATAATTAAACGCTGTAAAACTCTATTAGTTGATTTTTCATATTTATTAATAACGAACCATTTAGTTTGTAGTGTGCTGGAAGAAAACTGCTACTATTTCCTTATTTCCAGTGTGTGTGTGTGAGAGAGAGAGAGAGAGAAAGAGAGAGAGAGATAGATAGAGAGAGAGAGAGAGATAGAGAGAGAGAGAGAGAGAGAGAAATAAATTTTTGTGGTAAGAAAGGAGTGCTACAACTCTGCAAGTGAATGAATTTGCGTAAACAAGCTTTATTTTATATTAGAAGTTTCTTCATGAACCTTTTCGTGTGTAAAGGCGCGTTTACACCGGAGTTTGAAACACGAGTTGCAAACAGAAATTGCAAACATCTCTAAAAACGCGCATTTTTAGACGAAACATTTCGCTGTTGCAAACAGTTTTTCAGTGTTTGCAACAGAAATTTTTGTTTCCACCTGAAGTCGGTAAAGATCAAAGGGAGTTGCAAACTTTTGTTTGCAACACTGGTTTCAGTCACTATGTGCTGTTGAAACACGAAACAGAAACATTTCCCCGCCACCCCCTTCGCTGCCACCTCCACTCTCACTCACGCGATCACTCGCACCACCCTGTCTCGACTCAAGTGTCATTTCCTGTCTGGACTGCTACTAGTTACCTCGAGCTTGTTGTGAGTTATCTCGTGCGTGTTGTGAGTGATCAGTGGTGAGTGACAATGGAAAATTTACTGAGTGAGATGGAGTGGGGAGAAGACAACATTCTAAAGTTAATTAGCTTGTACAGAGAGCAGCAAGTCCTGTGAAACCCAAACTATTCCCGATTACAAAAATAAAAACATGAAAACCTACGCATGGAATGACATTTCACGTGAAATGAATTTAAGCAAGGCAGAGGTACAAAATAAAATGAGGAACCTCATTATTCAATTCAATAGAGAAGCTAAAAAGGGGAATAAGTCTGGATCGGGGGCCGACGATGGGAAAACCAAGTGGAAGTTTTTTCAACCAATGATGTTCCTGAAGGACAAAACGACCCCCAGGCAAGCTCGAGAGACAGCGGGGGAGCAAGAAGCAGTAGGCCCACAGGTAAGCTTTTTTAATAATTACGTATATTTTTACTGAAAAAATTTTACAATAAACATTTTTACATTTAAAAAAAACACTAATGTAAGTTTGTGCTAATGTTAAATCAGGATTACACTACGATTTCACATTGCCTTAACCTAATGCTTATCCTGCCAGGAGACTGATCCTTGAGGACTCTTAAAATATTCTGCAAACTCTTTTCGGATCTCCTTTGCTAGCTCTGAGGGTTTCCTAGGAATCCGCTTTAGACGGAGAAGTGTCCCCTGGGGCATTACATCCACCCTCCACTGGCCAGGTACAAGAGTTCCACTTGCATCTTCACTATCGTACATCCCTGAGGGATTGTACGATGCACTTGACGACTCGCTCCTCCTTAAAAAGTTGTGCAGATGCGCGCATGTTAATACAATTCTTTCAGCGTTTTCTGGTTCAAGAAGAAGTGGTTTTCACTACCGATACAATTCCAAACACATTTTCGACGACTCTACGCGCACGGCATTGGCGATAGTTAAAGGTTCGTTCAAGACTTTCTTTATCGTGGAGGCCTGGAAATGGTTTCATGATGTTTGGTTGCAGAGGGAATGCATCGTCTGCAAGCAGGACGTAAGGTACTGGATAGGTCCTCCCTGGCAACATTTTGGGGTTTGGACGGTTCAAATCAGATTCATCCCAAAGTTTATTGATTTTGCTGTGAGCAAATACACCACCATCAGAAATGCGTCCTTGGCATCCAACCGAAACATAAGTGAAATAATAGTTTGCATCTACAACTGCAAGCAAGACAATGCTAAAGAATCCTTTATAGTTGAAGTAGTCACTGCCAGTGTTGAATGGTGCTTGTAGCATTACATGTTTCCCATCCATGCTGCCAATACAGTGAGGGAAGTTCCATCGTCGGTTATACTCTTCAGCGTGATATAGCCACTCATCTTTTGTAGAGGGAAGCTGCAATCAGATGGAAGAAATTAATTATCTAGTACAGCCAGTATAGTATAGCCTATTTATATAGCCTAGTATATTATTTATATTTATAGCCTATATTTGCTACATTTTCTCGTCATAGAAAATTGTGCAAATGCACACATGCCACCCCTCTCAAAGTAATATCCTCCTGCTTTAAAAATAAAATCAAAATTTTAATTTTAATTTCTAGTTTAACCAAATAAGCTTGAATAGCGTAATGCTGTGCCACATTTTTCACTAACTTTTTAGCCGGATTAAAGCGTTTTAATGCATGTTTTTGTGCTATTTGGACATCACCCAATAATTTGTAATGCATATACAAATAAATGTTTTATCATATTATTTAGATACCCTCTTTTTTTCCAGGATGGAAAAGAAGTAGACGAACCAGCTCCTTTTGAAACCAGTGATATTCCCCAAACAAGTGGTGGAAATATTTCCTCGTGTGAGACAATTTCTTCTGAAATCAGCCCCTCCACTAGTAATAACCGTAAGCACTGCAAACGTAAAATGAACCCTGAGGCCCACGAAGCATATGAAGCTATGAAAAAACTTCAATCACAGATGAAACAAAAAGATGACTGCGATGTATTCGCTGAAAATGTTGCTTGTCAGCTGCGTCAAATCACCGATATTCGATCCCAAATGATAGCAAAACATAGAATAAATCAAGTTTTGTTCGAAATGGGAATGTCTCAATTCGACATTTATTCTAACCCGCCATCAAATGGATCTTCTAGGCCTTCAAGCGCTGGTCTGGACCATCAGTTTACACCAATAGCTGACGCGCTCGCAGTCGTCAGCAATCTGGACAATGGTGATGACTCCGTAAAGAAACCTATACAGAATTACAGTAATTTTGTTTGTTGTTTTTGGCCCTTTTTCAGATTTTGTTTATTGACCTATGTTATACTTTTTTTATTTAAACTTTAACTTTAAGTGTAGCCAAATAGGCCTACATTCATTTCTAAATGTTTGATAAACCCTAATATTGGACTTGTGGTTATGTAACCTGTAATGTATTAAATAAATGTTAACGATAATAAAGATATTTTTAATGATTAGTAATATGAGTTATTATTTAAAAACTCAATATCCCTAATTACCTTTACGTTGTCTCCCAACAAATCTATCAGGACAGCACACACTTCTGGTACAAATAAAGAAATACCAGTAGTAGATTTTATTGCTTAAAATTATAAAAATATATTTGCCATAAAATACCCTAGGAACTTTTAGGGGTGAGAGTGGGGGATTCTTAAACAGGTTCTGAGTCTACAATATTTTATATTATATTATTTAAAAATGGCTGTCAAAATAACAAATATAGGCTATGTGTAGTCTACTTATAACGTCTTACCTTTATGTTATCCTTCAGAAGATCTATCAAAGCCTCGCAAACCTCAGGTACAAACAAAGATATGGTTGATTTTGATATCTTGAACAGGTAACTCGAACAGGTAACTCAAGCTTGTGTATGAATCTCCGGTAGCTAAAAAGCGCAAGGTTACGGCTAGTTTTTCCGTTACATAAATAGCCTTTCGGTAATTCGCATCCATTTTCGAAATTTTGTGACCAATCATTAAAGTTAGATAATCAAAATCCTCACTGGTCATTCTTACAAAGTTTTTAAAACTTCCGTCCGTTCTCAGTTCACCTGATAGAGGGTCAACATCATCTCTATTTAACTCGTCCAACAGGTCGTTTCCACTGTATGTAGCTCTGGAATGAAGAGACGGCCTCACCCAGTATCGTCTCGGCCTACGTTGCTTTGACAACACGACACACGCCGCCGCGGCTAAAATGACATCCTCGACACTTGACATCCTGTGAAGGACTGATCCCAGAAACCAAAAGGCGAGTAATAATCAAGGTCGAAAGTGTTTCAAACATTTTCATGAAACATGGAAATAAAACCATGAAATAAAAATTGCAAACATTTATTTGAAACTACTGTTTGCAACTGCTGTTTGCAATAAAAGTTTGCAACTCGTGTTTCAAACTCCGGTGTAAACGCGGCTTAAGGTTGCTCATTCATTTCTAGCTCTAAATTATTTAATAATCAAGTTAAAAATATCACTCTTTTTTTTAAAAAGCTATGCCAGCAATTAACATTCATTATATTTATAAAATTAATCAAACCGATAGTAACCTTATTATAATAAAACTGTAGGACCTGACTCCGCACGGGTAGGTAATTTTTTTTAACAGAGTAAGTTATCTTTGAGTGATCACAATGATAAATTGGTACGTAATTTAATGTGAAGTGTTAGACCATACATACTCGTTAGATGGCTCGCATATTCTTTGTATATACCGCCGTTCTTCACGATGTCCTCTTAGCACTGCCACTGTAAAGTCTGTATACAGATCTGTATTTAACCCGCGGCGATGAGTACACACAGTTGATGTTGCTGCGGCGATTTTATTTTTCATTGTGAAAACTTGAAAATTTACAGGATATGCAATTAGGTCATTATTCTTATGTCATTAGTAACAATTATCGTTATATTTTACGTAGATAACCATTATTTATTTTTAAATAAAACACAGCCAATGTCTATCACAAAAAATGTAGTTTAAAAACCGTGAAATGTTTTTGAATTTGATAAAGAAATTTTTGAGTTTACTTCTTACAAACAAACTTATACTATTTTTGTTATATTTTAACCATATATTAATGACATTGATTATATCGGTATTAAAAATAAAAGTGTCAAATTATATAAAAACTTATTTATAGTTAGTAAATAGCTTTTATGCTGAAACACAAAAGACAAAACATGTGTAAAATAAGAAAAGTGTATTGCAAATATTTTGTTAAAAAATAAAGCTCTATCTAATTTCCCAGATGATAGTGTGGAAATTATAAGAAGACTATTCGCTAGACATTTGTCTTAAAAAAAATAAATAAAAAAAAACATTTTGTCGAAATTACTGTAGTATCTTTCTAGTGATAATGTAACATTTCTTAAAAAAGATGGACGATTTTATTGTTGGGTTTGAATACTATAGCTATTAATGTAGTATGCCAGGGATGAGGGAAAATTACAGAAAAAAAACACCATTGCAGCTTCATGAAACTGGCCTCAACGCAATGGACACGACAAGAATAAAGTGATTTATTAACTAATCACGCTAGTAACGTCAGCAACAAAATTCCGGTACGCAACAGACTTTCGATTAAATCCATGGCAAAATAACTGGGAAAAAAAAAAAACCTCCCCACAATCAGATTTTTTTTCCCGAAATTTGGTCAGACTGAGACTGCTTGTTTCCTACACTCCAGCAGCTTTAGCCGGAACTACCTATAGCCTCCAGCACAAGCGCCAGACATTCCTCAGCTTCCCTCAGCTGCCTCAGCACTTGTCAGTTAGTTGACTCAGCTGCTGACAATAAACAAGGAAATGCGGCCGTGGATCGTGTCAGACTCAATATTCTTTAAAGAGATGGCACAATTTTGTCTTTTTTTTATGCATATTTAAAAGGTCTTACACTGAACTTATGTGTGAAATATTGAAATGTGTTCAAACACTCATGAATTTTTAATTTGAATCAGACACAGTTATCCTAATAAAATAAATTTAAAAAAAAATTGCAAAAATTAATTGCTGTCGAATTGTGATTTTCGTAGAAAATTTAAAGAAACGTTTAGAATAGAATTGTTATCTTTTGTTGGCTACTAAAGTAAAAACTGCATGTTCAAAACAAAGCGATATATATTTTTTTACATAGTGCCCGCAACTAGCCACAGATTCACTCATAAAACGACGTGATACGTGTTTACAAGTCTTTAAAGTCCGGCACAAAAGACTCTAATATATCTTTATTCGCCTGCTCCGTTGGTGCGAAAGGGGAAAGTTTCACTATAGGCGCAAGCGGCAAGAAGGGGTGAAAAAAATATGGACAAGAGGGGTTTAGTTGTTTTTGATTTATCGACGCGCGCGCTTCTCCTCCCGAACGCTGTCCCTTCCCCTGTCTGCTCGCCGGGGCGGCCCGCGAGGCGCAGGGAAAAAGGGCTTAAACCCGCGAGCTCTCGACTGCGAGGGAGGAAGCCTCGCGAACACTCAATCAATCACAGCGAGGACACTCGGGGAAGGAATGCATCCAGAGCAGTGGTCGCAAACTCGTGGCCCGCGGGCCACTTTTGTCCCCTCACAGGACTGGAGTGTGACCCGCCACACTTGTCTCAAGATAAAAAAAATATTAAAGCAAAGAACAGATTATTATAATTTATTTTGTTGGTTACGGAAAATTGCCTCACCGAGGACTAAACTGTGGTCGCAGTTTATATAGAAGTTTGTTTATTGCTATGGAAATAAAGTTTTGAACAAGTAATCAATCAATCAGGTGGTCTCTATGAATATTAGAGATTATGTAACGAGAACAATAATGTAAGAGAAAACAACACTCATTAACAATAATAAAACAATAACAAGAAAAAGAAAATATTGAAATGTTTCAGTACAATAATATGAAAGAAAACAATCTGGTTGTTTACATGATATTTTATTCCAAGAACTAGAATCGCATGGTAAAATGCTACGTTACATTTTAAAACTTATGTTAAAAACTAGCATAAAATAAACTTTCTTAAATTTACAAAGGAACGTTCATATCACTGTAACTAGAATTAAAAAAAAAGATATCCTAAAACATTTCACGGTAAAATAAAAGTCTAATGTGGATCAAATTTCCAGGAAAAATTTAGGGAACAGATAAATGAAATCAAAATGTCTACCTTGTCACCTCACTCCCTACCACTTACAAGGATATAATTTCCTCGAACTGATTTTCTTATACATTTAATTTGTATCAAATTTAAAAGTGTAAATAAAGAGTCAGAGATGTCAAATTTCAGAGTAAAATACCCCCACAGAATACGAGCTACCACAATATACATATGTATGTGTATGTTCCGTATGTTTTGCATGTTATGTAGGTTATATATATATATATATAATAAACTTCCTTAAATTTTATATATATATATATATATATAGACGCACACACAGAACCGGGAAAAAATCGCTGATTCATTTAGTGATAGGCTAAAATATAATTACTTATATATAACTGTGCGCTGCTTCTGCTATTGGCTGATAATTCATCCTGGAGAACTCTGGGTCGATGGGAAAGATTCAACCAAAAAAATATCGAATCACAGGCAACCCATTTGATACGTTTAACAAGTAATCAGCTAATTAGGACGATAAATATGCCTGAATGCCCAGATGACTTTGGAATCTATCCTGGAGTTAATTAAACCCACGAATTTTTTACAGGCCCTATAAAAAAACTACTCACTTGAACATAAATAAGTAGCTGCTTCTGTCCAGACTTCGTATGGGTGAGTAGTATGAATATTGTAATGTTGTTATTGGTTTCTTGGTCCTTCAGGACGTGGTTAAGGGCGTATATTTTTCGAAAAATGATTTTGAGACGAACTGTGTATTAAAACAACTGAAGCATGGTACGGTATTTGGTGGGGGCAATTTCGTGAATGCGACAGAAGTCAAGGAACGGTAACTTGTTACTACCACGGTGTGGCCATCTCTGGCAGATGTTGCAAACCAAAGTTCACAAAGCCAAAGGGAAGCTTTAGAAATGGAATAGTTTAATGAATTTTAACAAATTGGGCAGTATGTAATTCCTTGTCGGAAATCATGTCCAAAACCAAGGATTTTTTCTTCAGAGCCGTTTCATTATAGCCTATAGTTAAAAAAATTCGTTCTGCAAATATAATGATTCGATAGTCTACGTAGCTGCTCCGGCATAAAATTCTAGAGGCAGTTATGAAAACTTCGTGTGAAATTTATTTTAAAACACAATTTGCATATATTTATCACGCTCGGCATTTTTTTAATCTCTACGTTAAATTTCGTGTCCGATTTTCGTATTATAGATGTATTTGCAACATGAGAACACGTGGCTCGATATCGAGGTTAGATGTTACACATCTCTGGCAAGTACTGAAAGACTAGTTATCATTATTTTTTTTAAATTAGTTTTTACCATTTGAAGGTGTTGGACACCCTTATTCCTGATCTGGTTTGTGTTTTTCTTTTTCTTTTTTTGAAAAATAAAATGGGTGGGGGGGGGGGGGGACAGATTCCTGCGCTGCTATTGTGAACAAAAATAACCGCAACAAAAAATATATATCACCAACCCCTCAAGATAATGATGCGATACAACTCCGAAAACACCCTTTTCAACTTCCCTTCGGCAACTTAATAAATATTACCTTCTCACGCCTTCTCACCCTCTCACATTATATAAAAATGATTACCCACGATCAGGGGGAGGTCGGAAATTTGGTATTGAAACTGTTCCCGTGGTGAAGGAAGAATGAACATTTTTTTTAATGCTCCCTTGTTCTGACGAAGTCGCGTGCTCCGTAGAAATAAAACTAAAAAGAAAGAAAGACCGGATGATTGATTTGTGCTTGACGACAAAAAGCAGGCTTAAATTTTCGACAGAGACGTCTTCACGTTTGAATAAATATGTATGTATAAAACGATCGCCCGCGGCAGTTGTGAACCGTGACTTTAGTTTGCATTGAAATTTTTTAACGAAAACGTAGAGTACTATTTCCTTTCGCCCAGGGGGTACGTGTTTATGTAGCTATAGAACGTACGCTATGCAAAAAATTATAAAATATAATACAATTTCATTATGTACCAAAAATGTAGATTAATTTCAACGCATATTATCACATATCATTATGCCACAATTATTCAAAACGTATTTCGCTTTTTGAAAATAATAAATATTAAAATTCAAACAACAACAGGCACGCTCACAGTTATGAATATGTTTACGCCTTTCCTTTCCTATGTTTACCTATTTTCATACCTAAAAACCTTCTTGTACAAACAGGTTTCTATAGCCGTTGAAAAAAAAAATTAAAGAAAAAAAACGGAAATGCGATACTCAAGTGATACTGATTTTAAATACCATTTGTTATTGCCCGCTTCAATGAATCTTGAGAGGGTTGTAAATGGCGAGCTTATGACTGTATTATCTTTGAGGATTCATTTGTTGGACTGGGGAGGGGGTAGAGGGAGAAAGTAAAGGATTATTACTTGGACCATGAATTTTTTTGCGAGAAAATGTTTAGACCTGCTGTGTGTTCACACTTTGTAGCATTTACTGTGTTTCGTGGTTGGCTGGGTTTATTTCAGTACATGTCAACTGTCAGCACACCAATCATAGTTATCCAGTGTGGAATCAAAAACTTCCTGAACGGCCTAGAAAAATAGGATAATGGCTTTTTTTTTGCAGATGTCCGCCATTTACAAGGAAGCAATCGCTAGCATGGCTTACATTAATGCAGTCTAATGAGTGATTATAATTTTTCTCAAAAAATACATTACCCTACTAATTACTAGAGGCCGGAAAATATTCGCGAATTCATTTCGCGTTAGGCTAAAACTCAAATACCTTTGCGATACTTCCGCTAATGGCTCACAGTTTTTCTGTAGGACTACGGACTAATTAGGGACCGTGCGCCAAATAATCATCGAATTACAGGCAACTCAGTCTAGACAACTCTTGAGTCACTAGCCAATGAGGAGGGGGGATTTACTCAAGTATTTAGAGCACTGTTGAGTCCATCATAGAGGTCAATGAAACCGTATTTTCGGTTTCTGCCAATGGGCAAGACTCAACAAAATAAGTAGGCCTATCGAATCACAGGCAACCTATTTCAGACGTCTCACAAGAGTGCAGCCAATTATCTTGAGACATTTTTCTTAGTACTCACATGAATTTTGAGTATCTTCTAGAGGTCATTTAACTAGCGAATTATTTCCAGTCCCTACTTATTAAAAGAGACTAGAAAAATTCGCTGTTTCAATGACCTTCAGGATATATTACACAGTCCTCTGTATTCTTGGGTAAATAACGCCAGTTCATTGGCTGCTGACTTGTGAGACGTCTCAACTGGTTTGCCCGTGATTTTATACTTCTTTCGTTAAGGGTTTCTCATTGGTCTAGAATCGTCCAGACGAACAGTGAACCAACAGCAAAAAGCAACCTAAAGGTATATGTATTTGAATTTCAGCCTACTGCGAAATTAATCCTCGAATTTTTCGATCTCTACTTATTACATCTGGGATGGGACTCGAAACCTTATAAAGTTGGAACATGCGAACGAACTCGGCGAAGCGGTGAAGTGGCAGAGGGACTGAATGGAAGGAAGGGAGAGAAAAGGAGTGCCTAAGAAATTTGACCTTAAACTATTACACAACAGCCATCTGAAAAAAACGAGGCCTAAAATAATTTGGCCTAAAGCCATTTAACCTAAAATAATTTATCTAAAAGCCACATGGCTAGAGACAGGAAAAAAATAGCTGGTTCAGTGACTCACGATAGACTCCACGATCCGCTGAATATTTAGGTAAACATCACCTGTTAACTGGCTTGTGAGGCATCTAAACTGGGTAACTTGTGATTCCAAACTTCTTTGTTCGAGGGTCTAATTTTCCCAGAGTTATTTCGATTTACAGGGAGCCAATAGCAGAAGCAGCACAAAGGTGTAAGAATTTAAATTTTAGCATACTACGAAAAGAATCGGCGAATTTTTCAGGTTCATACACATGGCATGAAATGATTTGGACCAAAGATACTTGGTCCGGGGCCAAACACATTAAGGCTAATTGATGGTTACCGTTTATCACTTGCGAAATAATCTGTCAACCTTGCCGGGCACAGCGAGCGGTTCGCAGGGCAGGGGAATGACAACTAACACCGCGTGATGGGTCAGTGAACACCTGCGTTCTTATATGGTTCTAGGAAGAACCCCCTCATGCACTGGTATACAAACAAGTCAGAGATTTCCGCCTTGTGGTTGCTTCATTTGAGTTTTGTCATGTTTCAATTGGTTCCTTGTCCTTTGGGGCGTGCCAAAACTACCCGTGGGCCTACGACAGGGGTCGGCAGACTTCCGAGTGAGATGAGCCAAACATCAAGTAAACAAATTCACCAATTTTCTAAAGAACCGCAACAAGTATTTTATCTGTATCTGCATTGAATTTTAAGACGACAAAAAAGACATAAAATCAGAATATTTTATTCAAAAATTCAACAAATGGTCTTAAAAATAAACGCTAATTAAGGGAAAAAAGCACGTAAAACAAATACATAAATTATATTAATTAGTTGATTATTAAAATATAAAAGGACCTGGGCGAGTGCGGTGATAGGCGCGGGCGCACAGGTCGAGGACATGCGTTGTGATTACGCTCTTTGGTTTTGATCGGCAAACTATTTTTTTTTGTGTTGTGGTAGCGCAGTGAGAGCATGGCAGTATAATCCTATGAAAATAGCCGCGTGCAGCTCGCAAGCCGCTGTCTGCCGACCCCTGGCCTAAGACAACGCAGTTCAAGTGTATAAACAGTATGCGTTCAAGCCTATCTCCAAGTAACAACGTGGATTTTGCAGGACTCTTGGGAAATGTTTAGCTATTGACCCGGAAATTTTGCGGACTCGTTTGGTCGCTAGTCTAACATCTATACTTTAGCATTGCTTTGATGAATGGATCAGAATAGCCTGGACACTTCCCTCTACGACTGTGGACCAGTCAACTACCAGATACCAATAGAGTGGCCGAATCACACCGACCCACTCACCAGAAGGAGAGATTGTACGTAATAAATAAACCAATATGGAAGCATACGCGGATAGAGTGTACTTAGTTCTGTGAATTTTAGTCTGGTACCAAACTCATGCGTGAAATTTCCGGGCCTCTAGTTATAGCCACGGATTAATTGGGTAGCAAAGTAGATTTGAATCACATATGAATCAGCTACACGCGAGGATTGACTGCAGTAGTATAACCTGCCTGTTTACAGACCATAAAAATTCGTGTTTTCAGTTACCTCTAGTGTAAACTTCACAATCCTTTATATTCTCGGGCGAATGCCATTTATTCATTGGCTGCCGACTGGTGAGACGTTTCAACTGGTTTAGCCTGTGATTTGGTAAATTTTTAGTTAAGGGTTCTCATTGGCCAAGATAAATCCTTAAAAACCTTGTGCCAATAGTGAAAGCAGGTTAGAGGGGTATACACTTAAGAATTTTATTTTATTACGAGACGTGTGCCAAATGGGAAATTATTTGAAATTCATTTTTGATGTATTACCAAAAACGCTTATTCAACTTACTTGTATTTATAAACAGAAGCCTAAACACCAATTTCCATATTTAAAACTTCTAAAATGACAAAATTTCATCACTTGTTTAAACCCCTTAGGGGATGGATTAAAAACAATTTTTTTTAGTGCTCACCAACGTTTTCATGCTTCTAGACCCACCGGTTTAAGTAAGTTAGTGTTAGAGTTCCATTAAGTATACTAGCCGGAGTACCCGTGCTTCGCCACGGAAGTCTGCAGGCAGAACTCACTAGCACTGCCCCTCCTAGTGGGTGCGCCACTGTCGTTTCAAAAGCCGTTAAGCATCATCAATGAAATGCAGAAATTTCATAAAATGTTCCTAATATTTTGTGGCACATTACAGCAAATCAGCGTGGAAACTAGTGCAAGGGCCACTCAAAAATGCCCCCCCCCCTTTTTTTTTTAAAATATGAATGAACTTGAAATGGGAGCTCACCTTATATTATTTGCGCTTGATTGTGAAAAAAATATGGATTTATTGTTATATCTCTGGTTTCCTTGATTGTAAGGAGATGAAATATACACAAGTTTTAATTTCTAATCATATGCTTTTAAACACAAAAAGGTTCATCTAAATCGGTATAATAGTTTTAGCGTCAACCTCAAATTAACAAACACACTACAAACTACAGTTTTATAACAGTACTAGCTCTTACCCACGGCTTTGCTCGCGTTTATGTCTTCAAATAATTATCAAATATCATTGCAAAGAAAATTAAATAATATGGAAATGGTTTTTTTTAATTGTGTGACTGGGATCATCAGTTTTTAAAAATTCTAACATACAATTTAGCTTAAAAAACTGAAAACATGCTTTATTGAAATATGTTTAACTATTACGAAAAATATATAATTTTAAATACTAACATTTTAAAAAGTTAAACTTATTAACCTATAATAAATTATTTTTCCTTTAAAAAATCTTAAATAAGTGTGTTATTCTGAGATGCTCTTGTGTACTATGTTATATGTTTTTCTGTCCGGTGCAAATATGTGTATATTTCGGGCATTGGACATACGCAAACAGGCTAAATATAGTTGGCCATGGGAAAAGCATGGCTTTTACAAATGCACCCCTGCTACCTGCAATGTTTGCCCTTGCGCTTTGTTAATGGTAACAGTAAAACTAAGCCTGACGGGAAACTGAACTCTTTTGAATTGGAACGGTAGATCAATGGGGATTGAAATTCGAGGTATGATAACACTTTACCCTTTAAAATAGTAGCACGAAGTATATTCTGCCCTAATTGTGTGGTCCGAAGCCTCGTTCCTCGAGGAGCATCTAGATTTCGCATAAGCATAACTTGTACATTTAATTTCATTTGAAGTTTATGTGAGGGTACACCCGAAAGTTCAAGTGAATTTAAAAACTCCGCCGGATATGAAGTGCTTTGTTCTGTATCCATGATTGTATCTATTGACAACTACTCCTACATTTCCTCTTGCAACTCTTTTAAAATATAAGTGTTGATTTTATTAATGAAATAATAATTTTTGGCACCAATATTGCTTTCCGCACAACCACTGATCACTATTCAAATTTTGTTGCAATTCCGTGAAAACTTGAGTAATAAGATCCACATAATTTTCTACTAAATTATAAAATTCTCTTGAAATTAAAATATAACCTTCAGCATCAACGTTCAAACAACCATCACCGAAGAAAATAAAGTCATTTAACCTAAAAAATTAAAAAAAAGTTTAAGTATTGCTTGGTGGTGACAGAAAAATAAAATTTAATATAGAATTGGCCGCCGGTATTACAGTTTAAGTTTGGCCAATTATTTAATTTACTTACTGAAACGCCAGATGGCGTTAATTTTCATTCAAATTACTCAAAATCTCAGTGGGACGATCATACATAGCAATATCAATTTGTTTCCCCTTTGGAAAAAATATTTTTTTTTATAAAAAGGGTCCTATGTCCTTTACTATACCCTAGAAAATATTCGTACAAAGTTTCATTATTATCAGTTCAGTAGTTTCCGCGTGAGAGTGTAACAAACAAACAAACAAACAAACAAACCAAACAAACTCACATTCGCATTTATAATATTAGTAAGGAAGTAAGGATAATAAATGAGATGAATCCGTAAATGTTTCTGGTCGCTAGGTATGACCTTGTTATAGATCAATTACGCAGTCTGGCTTGCTTGCGTGTCCAGCCTGGAGGGGAATAGTGGTGTCTCTAGGGATAGGGGCCGAGGCCACTGCCACAGGGTGTCGTGGGCGGAGTGATGGCCGCGTTTGAGCGGAGTCTCGCCTGCAGTCCCCACGCGGAGCTATGGTAAACAAGGCGGGTCCCTTTCACACCTTGATAAAGGAGAGGGGGTGGGGTCTGATAAGGCGTGCTGGGGGTGGGTGGCGGGGCAGGGGGTCCCAACCCCGGCGATTGATCCGCAATTACAGGCGGTGCCGTCGCAATCAAGGCCCAGGGCCCGCGCCCCATTACTCGGTCGCGATGCGCGCTGCCCTTGTCGCACCGTGGGAGGGGGTGTCGGGGGTTCGAGTCCTGGCTGACCCCCCACCATCTGCATCCTTCGCCGCCCCGCGCGTGGGCTCCGTGTGATTAATCCCGAGGGAGGATGGACGGGGGCGCCGCTCGCTGACTGATGGTCGACATCGCTGGGTCCGCTTGATGGATTGTCCTAGTTGTCGCAGGGGAGGGGGAGCAAAGGCACAGGCGCAGATCAGATGAAAGCGCTTTGTCGGTGGTATAAACCAAATTACCGCAACGCGGGTCATATTTTCCGCGTAATGCTTGTAAATGTGATTGGCATTTATCAGCACATGTTTTAATATTCACGAGAAACATTACTCTAATAAATTTTTTAAAGAAAAATAAGTTTTAAAAGATAAAACTATTTTATTTTTGCATCCACAAAGGAGAATTTTCATGAATTATTATTTGGTAAAGACTGAAAAAAAAAATTGCGAAGTCACTGACTTGCAGGATAGTCTTCATAGACTCCCGTATACTAGGGCCGATGCCAACTGTTCATCGGCTGCTGAATCTGCTAGACTCGAGTGGGTGGCTCGTGCTTTGGTTCTTCTTCAGTGGCATGAGCGACGGGCCAGGTTAAAAGATAAAAATTTGGTAGCCTACACGTGTTTCAATTATAGCCGGACACGCAATAAATCCACATAATAATAATAATAATAATAATAATAATAAATTCGGTCACTCACTTCAAGGTTGAAATTTTCATAAGAAAATTTTTCAAATCTGCTGGCTGCCTATATACGAGAAATTCATGTAAAATTTAAAATTGTGTCGAAATTATTGAATGGTTCGATAATTTCACACCTTAAATTAATTAAATAATTTCCTCTGAAAAAAATATAATAATGTCAGTGAATAGCAAGTTGTAAATAACTTTAATACAAGCCATGTTTCCTCTATACTAATATTTAACTAATAGCAGAAGACGCACGTAACACGGAATGAATCCACGAATTTTCCCGGTGTCTGTTAGTGTGACAACTTGTCGCGTGCTTTAAGGGAACTCAACCAATCGCGGAGGAGCCGACGAAGCTAGTCCAACACACACGCGGTCTGAAAATTATTTTTCTCGAAAATAAATGCCTTCATTCAAGAGCCAATAAACAGGAAAAATTTCCCCGATTGTTCTGGAACTAAAGCATTCCAACTGAAAGTTATTGAACCCGCGAATCATTACAGACCGTAGTCGAAGCAGTGAATTAATAAAAAGTCCAAAGCATCCAAAAATTGAGGAGTTCTGGGAAAGCTGTGCATATAGATTATGAAACTTTCCCCTTTCGTCATGGAGTATTTTTGTATAAAAAAAATTACTTCGATTTCTGTAGAGCCACGATTATTTGGCGAATTAATTTTTCTCACAGACCGACTGAAAGTGTTCTTTAGAATCTGTAACTATATGTGTGTATATATAAAGTTGTGTGACTTGTAATAAAACTCCTAGTAAAAATTCAGGTCCAAAGCTGTGTTTCATTATTTTTTTCAAGTCTCTTTCTTTTTTACCGGAGCCGTTTCTTATGTATATAGTTTAACCTTCACTCTGCATATCGAATGATTTGTTAGTCGACGTAGCTGTTCCGGCAACGGGCGGGCGCGGAAACTACGCACGATTCGCGTCAAGAAATTTAGTTGAAAACACAATTTTCGTATATTTATCACGCTCGGCATTTTAATTCAAATAATTCTATTAAAATTGCGCGTCCAAGATTAGTATTGTAAGTGTAGGTACTTGCAGAACGAGGACGCATGAGTTTGGCTCGTCACCGAGGCTGGATGTTCCACATGGGTGGAGAGTACTGAAAGAATCGCTCACACTTTCCTTCTTCTTCGCAAACCAAGCGTTATTTATAGTCGAATTGCTACTTAGTGGCAACACTGCGCCCACTTCTTTGTTCCGAAGTCTGGCGCGTGACCCCAGTAGGGGAGAGGGGAGGGAAGGAAGGACAATGAAGGAAGAAGGCCGACCTGGAGACAAAGCCAGGAGACAAGGAGAGCGGCGGCGCTGGGACCACGTGATGCGTGGATTGCTGGGGGCCAGCCAGGGGAGGGAGGGGGGGGGGGTTTTGATGAATGCGGGTCGCAGCTAGAAGAGGTCTAGATTTAGTGGGCGTCGTCTTGGCGTCGTCACCTCGCGCAGCGCGCGGTCATCTCGGGACGGAACCTCACAGGCGGTTCATCGGCCGAGGAAGTGTATGCTTTGTTCATCCGTCCATTGCTCCCTTCAACCAATCCCCGGAGGCCCCGTTCATTCCACGGTGTACGTCACACCACAGGGGCTGTCTTTCAACCGACTTGAGAGTTACCTCACCCATCTAGGTTTTGGACCGTCCCCAGAAGGAGGTGCGATTATTTCGCGAATTACTTTTTTTTTAGCAAAGTGGACTGAAGGACGTGTTTGTGTAAAATTACAGATATTTTTCAAATTTTTACATTCACGTGAAAAGAAATGTATCATTACAAAATAGATTTTGCAGCAATACTATGCTCAGATTCTTACCCGGGCAATTATGCTTTGTCCAAATACCTCCAATAATTAAAGTTAGTTTATAAACCGTTCCCTGAATATCCTTCCAGTATTAACTGGGCTCATTTATAAGTCTACTAAAACAAAATAAAGTCCCATTATAAAATATTATATTATCTTTTCCGATTAAAAAAAACATGCTTAGAATGAAACATAAATTAAAATATAAATAACATTGTGGGATAATTTCGCAATGATTACTCAATATTATCTCAAAAACGTATTTCAGGTATGCAAAAATATGTATTAAAAATATTTCTTGTTAACTGGTTTCCAAATAAATTTTTTGTAAAAGTACAGAAATTTATTTTTCGGTGGACATTGCTGATTGGTAGCGCCAGTGTATTTTTAGTGAAAAGATTTCCAGGTTACCTGCAAGGTAAAAAAAACCACTGCAGCATCGTCTGTGTTTTGTGATAGGTTGCGTTTACATAAGGTACAAGCTACGAAGCACAGGTATTCAATGCGTAAGCAAACGAGTCCCGAGCGGCCCGGCCAAATGTGGCAAAGGCTTTTCTTGCCGACGGCTGCCAACCACAAGGCTTAAATTGCCATATCATTGCAGTTTTGTGACCCATTAGATTATTTCACGATAAATCAGTGCTTATATATAATATTAGGACTATACAGTGCTCTCCACACGCCCTTGATGGATCTGCCTCTGTCATGAACAAGAAGAAGATGTGGTTACCCAATCGCTCGTGACCAGCCAAAGAATGTGACCTCGCTATAGACCAATGAGCAATATGAAATGGCTTTATTTCATACTTACTGATGTATCCACGCTTCGCAAGCAGAACAGTCTCGCAATGCTCAGTGCAAGGCGCTATACAGGCCTCACCTCGTGGGTACGCCATTTCCGCGCCTCGGACCAATCAATAAACTGCATCTAATTTTGAAAAATGGAATCATGAAACGAAAAATCATTCAAACTAAGATAAATGGGAAGCAATATAAACCAAAGACTCCAGCTTGTTTTTAAGGACCTTCAAATTATAATTTATTTAACCAATACCATGTCATAATGATGTCAAATATAATAATGACATAAAGACTGGATCACGGTGAGGCGTTAACATTGCGTTAGCCTTTGCCATGGAGACGAAGGAAGCATCAAAAATGCAATAGACGTTTCCATGGATACCATCGGTAAAACGTGGTCATAAACAGGGGGTGGCCACGTTTGCATTATTACGTGGTAATTGTGTGAAGCCGTCTTTTATTCTTCACATAATTGTTGCGTCCTATTGGATAGACGCCCAAAACATGGTCTGTAAGTTTAGTGTTTGCATTGTGGAAACAGTTTTTGAAATGGCACTTTTTCATGAAATTGACCTTTCATAACGACGAAAAATTTCAATTCATACTTACTAAACATTATCTGACGTTATCAAGCCAATTTCCGCGATATTTTGGGTGGAAGGAGATGGCGATGGCGAGGTTAAAATTTGACTTCAACTACGCCACAGCAAGCCGTCTTCTGACCTTTCCTGACTCCATGGTCTAAAATCTCTAGGGGGAAAATAAATTAAACAAAAAATAACAAAGAATAGTTTCGAAAAATTCGCTTCTGGAATTCTTCCTGGAAAACACACGTACCAAATGACAAGGTTCTGGGTTCCCCCGTCTCCGCTCTAAGTGAACTGCAGACAAACTCTATCATTTATTAATGTAGATGGCCATGAGGTATCCATCCTGGAGTGAAATGAGCCCACAAAACTATTGTGGATCTATTTAGAAAATCTATAGAAAACTGTAAAAATTAACTTACGGTTGAGGAAATTACGTGCGTTTTTCGGCAGTCAATGAACAGTTCACATTTACTAGAATTTGAGGAGTGTGCAATGAAATAAGAAATCTTTGTAGACACGAAATATATTTATTTTCCAATATGTAACCCACGAAATACTTTGTGGAGACAGAAAGGTAATTTTCAGCCTAAAATTAACAATTTATTAGTAAAAGCAATAAGCCACTACTTACTCAACTTAAAAAAAAAAATAATGCTCAATTATTTTTGCCAGCACCAAAAAGTATTTTTTTAAATTAATTACATTTTTATAAAGGAAATTACTTAAAACAAAAATGCATATTTGATTTAATTCTGATCCAACGCCAAAAATATTACTAGCTAAAATATTTATGTTGTTGTAGGATTTAAACATTATATATATTATATATTTGTGTGTTTTGTTAGTTGCACTCGATTTCGGGTTGAAACCAACAAAAATTTTAATACATTCACTGTTCTAAATAGTGATGATTTCCTTTATTTTTAGATTCTGATAACAAACCTGTTCAGATTTTTCACTGGGGCAAGGGAGAGAACGTAATAAATAACGATGTTGACTTATTGCTGAAAAATTTAACTGTTTTATAAGCTTCGATACACTTTTTTCTACATTTGCAACATGTCGTTCCTTATTGGACTCTATCGGTGAAAGAAGTTCTTTCCACATTTAACTCAGCCAATGAGAAGCAAGCACTGCAATATAGTAAGTCCGTGATTGGTCTGAAAATAACCACGCCATGCAATATTGTTTCTCCCAATCTAAGAGAAAGAAGTAGTTACAGTGAACATCAAATTATTTTGTCGAAAAAAATTTCCATGGAAATTTATAATCTCTATTTACAGATAATATTTCGTTTCTTATGTTGTTATTTTGGTAAACTCACACGTAGTTCATAAATTGACGAAGACGTAGATTTATTTTCTGTGTGGTTGATAAAAAAATTTTTTATCTAAAAAACATTTCTGAATAGACAGTTAATTCATGGGGTTTTGACTTATTAATAGAGACCAGAAAAATTCTCTGATTCATTTCGCAATAGGCTGAAATTCAAATAAGCATACCTTTAGGTTGCTTTTCCTATTGACTCACTGTTCATCTGCACGACTACGGGCCAATGAGAAACCCTCAAACAAAGAAGTATCGAATTATAGCAAACCAGTTGAGACGACTCTCAAGTCAGCATCCAATGAACTGGCGTCATTTACCCGAGTATACAGAGAACAGTGTAAAGTATATCCTGGTCACCGAAAACACGAATTTTTTCCACTACCTACGTATTAAATTCAAAATAGGCATAAACAAATTCATTAACAAATAAAAATTAAAAATTACCAATGAGTTATGTTTGAATAATGCAATTTTATGTTTTAACAACTTTCCCACTGCAGTTAAAAACTAAATTATAGATTATTTGTAACATTTAGAGGCTTTTTATGTCTATTTAATTCTGATACTACTGTTATGATTGGCTATAATTGTATGTCCTAATGTAGTGTAATAAAAATGCATTACTAGGAGCAGGTATTTTTTGCACAAAACATAATTGCAATACATATAAGTTACAAATAATAAGTGAACGAATGACAGACTGCAGTAGGATAAAAACGTAGCAGCTGTTTCTTCCTTGCAATTGGCGGCCGAATGCAAGAGAACAATTGTCTTATTTGGCCGGCCATTCAATACACGTTTGCTTCCGTAGAGAATATAAATGGTTTGTGGCCCGACATTAAGCGTGTACCTCAAAGGAACTCAACCAATCTCGAAACACAGACGAAGATAAAGTGTTTTAACGCACAGCTGGTCATGAACTCTTTTTTCGGGAAAATGTCATGCCCCTTTGTATTATTGTGTAAATTTAACAAACATTCGACTTACTCTGAGTGGCACTTCTTTAATGGCTGGTTCTCACTGAGGTCCTGTGTCCTAACCTATTTATAAGTCTGATTAATATCCTTTTCCACTTTTCCAGCGGCCACATAAAGCCATCAGACCGCTATTACGTCAAGCAACACCCCATAACTCAGATAACTTACAACTTCGCCTCTTGTTCAGAGTGTTGTGAGAGAGTTACTAGGACATCGTAAACCTTGTCGTTCCTCGTGAAATTGCTCACCATTTTAGAATTTAAAATCTATTTACCATATTCATAATTGAATGATAGCATAGGGGGGGGGGGGGGCAGCAGATATGTGTCAAAAGACGCTATCTTGGTTTCAACTGGTTTTTACTCAAACAATATTGTGATGCTAAAAAATGGGAATTTGGTTTCTTTGAGGCAAAGATCGCACATTGAAAGTATTATTAAATATGTAATCATTCCTAAAATTATTTAAATACTTGACTCTAATAACTTCAAGGGGAGACAATTTGTAGCAGCTTGTCATTTTAAATTACGGACATGCACATTTCGCGAAAAGATTCCGAAAATTAAAACAGTGTCGTATCGTCTGTGTTACGTGATTGGGTGAGTTTCTTTGAGGTGAATGTCTATCATTAAAACACCAATCACAGCTATTCAGTGTGGAGGCAAACGCGTCCTGAGCGGTTCGTTCAAATAACAACTTCTCTCGCAGACGACCGCCAATCACAAGGAAGAAACCGCTGGTGTGAATACAACTTGTTGCAGTCTAATAGGCGTTCAGATTTTAACACGAAAAATGCGTGCCCGTACTTATAACTAAAGGTATTTCATTGAATTATGTACTATGGTTTTACGACAAAAAAAAACTGATATCAAAAAGCAGAAATTTGTAATGGACAACAAACTTTTGAAACCATGATGAAGTCTTACTTTTCCTTCTTCTCCCCCTTAATTGAGAGTTTTACGTCACGTTACATTTGTACAGAATTATTCGAAATGACGTTAATTAAAAAAAAATTAGCAGACTTTGAAAAAACTCTGGCCACGAAAGCCTACACTCAAGATATTATATATCTGTATGGGGAGAAAATAGTTTCTGATTACAGATAACTGGGTCATCTGAGCTTTTACTCAGCAGAATCATGATTGACCAGACCATACGCCAATCATCGCCACATGACTGTAATACGGCAAGCATAAACGTCAAATACATCATTAATAGGGGCAGACATTTTTCGCGAAAAAAAATCTGAACGTCTATTAGACTGTAACAATGTATATCCGCACCAGCAGTTTCTTTTTTGTGATTGGCGGCTCTCTGCGAGATACGTCGTTGCCGTATTTGAACGAGCCACTCAGGACGCGTTAGCTTGCGCACTGAATTACTGAGATTGATGTTGTAACATTAGGCATGTACCTGAAAGAAACTTACCCAATCACGAAACAAGATGACGCTACAGTGTTTTAACTTTCAGCTAGTCTCAGAATCTTTTTGCGAATTATGCGTGCCCCTAATCATTATTAACGACGGGAAAAATTCGCGGTTTCTATGACCTTCATGATATACTACACAGTACTCTGTATACTCTGGTAAATAACGCTGGTCCGTTGGCTGCTGACTTGTGAGTCGTCTCAACTGGTTTGCCTATAATTCGATATTAATTTGGTTGTATCTTCATCGTTGGCTCAGAAAGCCCGTCTCTTGTCAACCGCTATCGCTCGCCAAGGGTATCACTCACTTTCTTCCTTTTTAATCTCGCGTCATTCCAAACACTCGCCTGTCACTTACTATATCGTCTAAAAGGTTTATACTTGTTATCATTACCCATAGAAAGTTCTTGTATCCCTCAGAATTGTCGCGTCATAAAGGTCCCCGGACGTAACACTAAAAGCAGCCATAACAATGGCGTACTAGTTATGCCACTTCTTTCTCGGGACCCGTAGAACCCTCAAGGCGAGAGCGGACAGACAGGTGCCCGACTCCACGGGACATATGAGGTTAATGGAGGTTAATGTACTGGTAGGGAAGGGACGGACGTTACCCGTGTCGCAGTGGGGGTTCCCCAGAGATAAGTGTGGCCAGTTTGCAGCTTCAGCTATTTCTGTAAGTATTATAACATTGCCTCGTCCTTAAATATGTTCGTCCTATACAGGTATCATGCCTCTTCTCATATAGTCCTTCGATCGAACGAAAAGGAGACTTGTTTTAGTCCTCTAATCTTTCTATTCTTTCTGTTCATTGGCTTTGGCAATTCATTAGTGCCTTCCCATGCCGCTCGAAGTTTGGGGCGTCTGCCTTTCCTCCATCGTGGGTTGAGCAGCCACACCAGATCTTCCTTTCCCGAAGCAGCTGTAGCCTCTCGCATCATCCGACGACACTTCCAGGTCACAGCCACCACACATCGTGCAGCCAGCCACCCGAGCTGGACCAGATGTTGCTCAAGCTAGGTCAGATGTTGTTGTGAACACTGCATTTTGCCTTCAAAATTTTTGCCCGCTTCTTTTCCTTTCTTCTCCATTTCTACTTGCGCAGCCACTAGTTCAATCTGCATTTCTTCCTAACCTTTTTTTGTCTCTTCTTGATTTTTCATTTTTTCTTGGCTCTTCCTTATTTCTTCAAAAATGTTATTAGTTTTTCATGCCCCTTCTTCATCACTCATTGTCTATCTTCATCTCTTCATTTTATTCGTCCCCTGTTCTAAGTTGTTTTCACTATTTATTTCATTATTTGTGTCTTTCAGGCTACTTTTCATTTCATTCTTCATTTCCTCTGGGATACCCTTTATTTTATTTTAATTTTGTCTCTGACTACTCTTATCTTCCTCCTGGTTCAAATTTATTTCAGTCTGCATTCCCTTTGGGCAGCTATTCATCTCATTCTTTGTTTCTTCATGGCAGTACTTCTCTCTTCATTCCACGTTTCATTTCTTTAACGGAGTTTTTCATATAATTTTATTTTTTTTCAGGCAGGTCTTCATCTCAGTCCAAATTTCTTTCCGTCTACCCCAGAAACCCTTATATCAATCACTCTAATTTTCGTCTATTGTTCATTTAAATCAATATTTACTTCATGAGAGCTCTCGCCTTCTTGAGCTCTTCAATCATTAAAATCTTTCATCATCTAATTACTTAGTTCAATTACACTTAATAAATTGCTTTACTGATGCTTATTACACACACAAATAGTATTCAACTATGAAGTACATCTAAACCCTTACTCAATATTCACTTATGACAACTACCTGATTTTCACTTATGACACATATATGTATTCAAATACCACATAAACGTATACTCTATACTAACCATAGTTTATATTACTAATTTTACATCAAACAAACTAAACTTAATTTTTTAAATCTTGAGTTAAATATATTATTTAGGGATATCGCAGTGGGGTAATACACCGGTTCATAAAGATAGCCCAATTAATTAATTAAAATTTAATTAATAGTTAAAATATAAACTAGTAGTTATATTGCAAAAAAATTAGAAGCCAGTCCACAAATAAATCACACTTTCATAAGTCCACTATTTACTCTCTTCATTGGGGCTCGACCCGACAGTGGCTCTCTCTACTGTTTGTTTCTTACCAGCACTTCGGTCCCAACATATTGCTTCGTACTACCCACTCGTTAGCCGCGCCACAACACCGTCCCAAATGAACTGGCACAAAAGCCCATCTCTCGTCGCCCACTATCACTCACCAAGGGATCACTCATTTTCTTCACTTCACTTTCACATCGCTCCGAGGATTCGCAGGTGTCGCCGTGAGCCTCTCTCACTCTCTCAACGCAGGTCGGCCTCCGCCTTTTATACTTGTCGGCGTTACCCGCGGAAAGGTCTTGTATACCTCAGAGGTGTTGCGTCATCAAGGTTCCCCGACTTATCACTCAAAGCTGCGATAAAAATGCTTTCCTAGTTGCGTCAATTCACGCTACAGTGCTCTCGGGACCCGTGGAACCCTCCAGGCGATACAGAGAAGCGCATGACTCGGCGCGACAGAAAGAGTCCACTAATGGGGGATCTATGTAGTGGAAGTGGAAGGGGGATGGTCGGGATTTACCTGGATTGCAACGGGGTTTTCCCAGAGATAAGTACGTCACTCCAGCCATTTGTGGCTGTCCATTCAGCAACTTTGTGCTGAATGAAATGCGTCCTGAATGGCAATAGCTTCTCTTGCAGAAGATCATTAACTATAAGGATGACACCACTTGCAAGGGTATTAATAAAATTAATTTAAAAAATTGTATGCGTGGAGTCTACACGCGACAGATGTGAAACTTCTTGGTTATTAGGTATAGTTAGATATAAATTACTAATATTTTTTTATAGAACAAAGATATAATAATATTGAGAATTGTAAAGGCGCGGGTAGGATCTCAAGTGAAATAACTATTTTCCACACGAATAATTAAATTATAGATTGTTTGAATGAAAATTTTAAAAATTTTTTTATCGTACATTTAAAATGTATTTTCATTAAAAATAATTCTTAAACTTGAAGCTTGCCGATAATTAGGTATTTTATGCAGATTAACTAATTTTACAAATGGACGGGTGTAGTCTGAGGTAGGTATCTAGCATGTGAAAGTGACAACATGGCATACGAATATGACCTAGCACAATGTTACTTATTGAACCACATTCACCCACAGCTACACTCCGAAAAAGAACTATTCACGCCTCTTAATTGAATTTAAAAAATTTACACACTCAAGGGTTCGTAACTATAATACGGTGTGGGATTTAGTTAATCAAATAATAATTCATGACGAATAATTACCCATGTCAAACTAAAGCTTGAAAAGCATTAAACCAACAGACATATTTAGTAACACCGCTAAAACAATACTCACATAACACTGTTTACAGTACTGATTAAAATTAATAATACATACATGAAATAACGATATTTTCTTTCGAATATGGCCCGTGGCGCGGTGCACAACAATAAGCTGAAACCCTGCTGTGTTGCCCTCTGCCCAAATACTCCTTAAAGTCGGGATGGCGTCAGGCCCTACCGCCGTGACTCGCCTGTCCCTGCAGCATGGCAGGGTTCAACCTGAGCCGCACGCCGCCACGTGGAGCCCGCTCAAGGCTGCTCCAGCGATCACAGGCCGCGCCAACGGCTCCGGAGTGGGGATAGCGTGACGTCCACCCCCAAGAAACAACCGCGCACATTAAAGTGCGCAAATGCACGAGAGCACAGGAGTGCAGGAGCGCAGGAGCGCTAGAACGCAAGAGTGCAAGTATAATGCGTCATTTCTACCTTTCTCTGCCGTCTCCTCTATTGGTTCCCCCACCACGTACCTTACTATTTACCTTCTTCTCCCGGTTCACCCACCACATACCTAGCTACTTCCCCTCATGCGATAGGAATTATCGCCACCCTCGAAAATTTTTACCCCCTCAGCAAAGAAGTTTCATTTTAAAAATTAAAAACTATGGCTAACATTTAAAAAGGACCACATCAAACAAATGAAAAATACATTTGGCCGTATCAAATTTGACGGCATGAGTAGAAAGAAAAGCAGAGGGTCCTGAGACGTATAGCTCCTTCCAGGGGATGTATCCACAGGTCGTTTTACTACCACTTTTTCATGTATAAATGGTTTTGGAGGACTTCCTCGTCCGCTTGGTGAGGCCAAGAGCAGAGGTAGGGACGTGAGAGGAAAATAAAAGAACGACGCCCAATGCGTGCAGCTTCTCGGAAAGAAATTGGTTTCCTTTCGCCGGGGTAAAGGCTTGATGGGATTCGCGGGCGTCTCGCAGGGTTGCCAACTCATCTGAAAATATTCTCTATTTCTAAGCACAAAAAACCCACCCAACGTTAAAATTTTCGCCCTAAATTTTATAAGAACACGTGTTCCTGCGCTGCAAGAACGCCGATGACACAACATTTCACATGTGAGGGACTGAATACTGTACTGAAGGTCATCCAGCAAAGCCACTGCAGTGGACCTGAGTTTACCTTTTCCCGGGTTTTCCCGCAATCACCCGAAGTAAATGTCCCTGACTTGTTTTTAATTTGTCTGTTCTATTGCCTTCCTAATGTGACGTTAGATCAAAAAATAACTAAAACTATATTTTTGCTGCAGTTTCAATGCGACTATACGAATTGTGGTCTAAAATGCTTTCCAAGGCTGATATAAGTCTTGAAAGTTGAAGTTAAAAGACAATAAATTTCATTGTAAACAATAGAGAACATAATTATAATGGAACATTGAGCTTCTGTAAATTATGTTTAATCTAATGATGATCTACAACCATCGCAAATTTTGTCCCTGTAGCATAACTATTTCATTGAAATAATTAGAGTTAGTAACACTTCACAATAAAATATGTGGAAAATAAAGGTGTTTCTTCCCGTTATTTCAATGAAATTATTCTGCTACAGGGAAAATATTATGGGTAGTAACACGCCATTAAAATATGTGGAAAATATTTATGTTACAACCCAAATATTTCTATGAAATATTTTCGCTGCAGTGACGCAATTCGCACTGGTTGTAGAAAATCATTTATTAAACATAATTCAGAAGCTCAGCACTCCATTTGAAACACTTTCTCTATTATTTACATAAAATTTTCAAAGACTTATACCAGCCTAGAGAAGCTTTTAAAACATAAGTCGTAAACAGATTTTCAACTTATTTTGTCGTGATGAAGCCGCAGTCAAAGTTTGTCGGTCGAATTCAGACTCACCCTTTCGAATAAAAACCCAAATGTTTGTGATACGTACGAGCGTTAGAAGTAAGACTTCACAGATAAAGGGAAAAAGAGTGTTAGAATTTGGGTAAATGTGCGAGTGTTCAGGTATACAATTGCACAAATATTCATGTGTGCTATAATGCAAACGTATTATTAAGTGCCCCACTCACTAAACCATACAAGATATATATTTTCGTTACGCTCTGATGACATCATCATTTTGAATTTAATTTATATTTTTTGAGAAGTTTAACTTGAAAAAAAAACAAAAACAAAGAGACAATATATGTCAGAAATGAAATAAAATACAATTTGGTTTTTCAATGTAATCAGGTGTTTAAAATGAGCCTTGAAATGGTCTTCGAAACCCACTTATTCTGGTGTCAAAATCGTCAAACTGGCAACCCTGTAGCGTTTCGCTTTACCGTTGCGCGTTTTTTTCCCTCCCTGAGAACTTCGCCAGGTGGGGCGGCAGTTTGCAGGAGCCTTAGCTCTCGGCAACCCGCCTGTCGCCGCTGTAATGGAGGTTTGTGCCGTTTGTAGGCGCTAGTAAAACTTGGAGTTGGAAGATCTCAAGGGGGTAAGTATACAGGTCCCAACAAATGTTTTGACACATTAGTACTATAGCCACGATTATATCTAGGTTTCATAGGCTGTCAAAGAAATACTTTAAGTACATATAAGTATCTGCTTCAACACAATAACTGGACAATAATGATATTTAAACATCCATGACGACTCTAAGCCGTTTATAAAATAGAAGTGGTGGTTACCCTATGAGACGTAACCTGCCATATAATGTAACCTGGTTATCCTCCTATTAGCACTCTATAAACGTTTGATTACATTTAGGAAAGTTGAGCCCAGCCGGAATTCAAATCAATGAATTCATATTATAATCGTGACTCTAATTAATAAACCTAATATCATAGAGTTTAACACTTAATTTATTTTAGAAACTACTTTTTTTAATAAACTTTGAAAAATAATTGGCATTTAAAATCCATTCAGGCAATCTTATAGAAATCCAAACAAAGGCGATAAGATAGTTTTATTTCTTCGAACATACAAATTTTTCTGACAGTTCGAAGACTCTTGTCTGCTTTAAATTTGTAGTTACTGGTTTGAAAGGAATACCAAGTATGTATCAAAAAATAAGTAATCTTTTTTGTATAAACTTGGCCTTAAGTCTGACATTGTACATGACCTGGCCTCTTAGTTCGGAAATGCTTGGCTTATGCGCATGACTTTGTTCATGACCTGTTTAAAATGTTCGCCGAGGAACGAAATATTAGACCTCTTGGCTACTGACTGTATGTGTCTGACCACCATGTGAACACAAGGATATTTGGTGTCGCCACTTTGCTGTCCGAGGAGAAAGTTTACCATTTTTAAGTCCATACAAATCACCCATTGATGTTCACAATATCTTATTTTCTTCAAGACCAAAGTTATGGAGCTATACGTTTCTTTCATTGTCGTTGAATGAGCAATTGGTATTGAATCATATTTGTTCCCATTGTGTAGAAGAACACATTTCAAGCTTCGTTTATCTCAAAGAGTAGAGCCGATAAAAAAAAACTAATTTCATATTTAGATTTAGTCCCCTAAATATAGCTAAAACTCAGTTCCAAAATCATTAGCACCAAAAAAAATATTTTTTTTATTGTTTCCCTGTGTAATGAGCGCCGAGGTCATGATCATAAACCTCGAGCGGCGTATACACCCGAACATGGCCGAATCCTGACGATTGGCAAGCCACAACTGAGTAAACGCCAAATCATCGTCCCATAAGAAATACATGGGGCCCGGAGTTCCTATTCTAAACTACTATTTTGTAATATTATAGAACATATAGAATGTTATGCAAATTAAGTTCTCAAAATGTTCCACAAGTTTCTAGAATTTTCCAGAATTTTCCAAAACGTCCCTGAGGAAATAAGTACGAAATCTACCTGGGCCTATTGTATGTGCCAAAAGCATATTTTATATTACATTAATCGACTTATAACCACGTACTCAAATGTCCATAATATGATTTTATTAATTTTTTATTTTAAATGTTTTGTTATTTTTAATATTTCAATATTTTTTAAGTTCAATTTCATGGCCAATATGGTGGTAATGATATCAACCAAGATGTCGAAGTTTATGAAAGGATCAAGGTCGTTCCAGATATTGGTCGGGGTCAAGGACATATAATATGGAAGCCGCGGTCAAGGTTATCCAAGACGGCGGCCCTGACGTAAAGTATCGGAACAGGTGGTCATCGATCTTCAATACACGTCTTAAAAACTAGGCCAGGAGATTTTTATACTACTATCTTAATTTTTACTGACCCGCTCAAATAGGCTTGTAGGTAAAGAGAACAGAAGAAGGTATTGAGTTATGATCTAGGAGAACAATATAGCTCAATTAAACATGTCGGAATGATCAATGAATAATTCCTAAAAATAGTCAAGGAGTAAAAAAACACTTTGCAGACGATTATACGAAGAAGTAAGTTAATTTAGATGGAAGTTGATGGACATCGTCTGTAAACATTACTAAAAAACCCCCCACCCCTTGTTTAATCCAAAGAAATTTAAAATCAACAGTAAATTAAAATTAACCTACGCTTAAATAAGCCTCTTGTTGCACTCTGCTTAGCCAATGACATTTGTCAGGCTCAAAGAACACCGAGAATTGACACCAGAGTGGAAAGGCGTACAAAAGCCAGGGGCTTAATGAGATACGATGGTCAATCTCTTTTTCTCTGTGAAGCCCAGTTAACCACATGTTGCTTTATAACGATGAAATTCTTTAATTCCAATTAAAAACCTTTTTGATTTATTTCGATTAAGTTTAGTTTCAGTCACTTCTGATCTATTCAATTATTTTTCGTTTTGAACTGAATAATGACCGAACATTTTTATTTTTCAAGCGACTCATTCGTGTAATAATCGAAGCAGATAATGTTTGGAAATTTTAACGTGAGTATAAACCCAGTTTTTCAAAACAACATTCCATCGAATACATAATCAGGGGAGAGCGAGATAATAATGATATGCAAGCTATTAATTTTTACCAAGGCAGTTTATTTATGTAGTTCTTTTTTATTTTAACAGGGATATTTGTTACAGCTAAAATATTTTGCATGCGAGAAAAATGTTTTTAAACCCTCGCATCCGCTAAAAAAAGAGCAGGGAAAAACATTTTACGAGAATTTAATACATATTTGCCTCGGTATCACTTCTGACGTTCCTACGAGAGTGCATCGCTGTTCTGTGGGTTGGTTAGTGGAGTTGAAGTAGGGAGGGGTGGTGGATGAAAAATAACAACGTCCGACTCACACATGATCCATCATTTAGGGGACGGGAGTTAACCCCTTCAGCACACGTCCCGTCTCCATCCATAATCCTACCCTCTTTTTTTTTTGTTTTGCTCCCTCCTAAAAATATTTGTTTTAAAAACCCGCGAAATAGCCCAGCTACGAGCCCCCCCCCCCCCCAACCCCCTGCTCCAGCACGCTGCTATCCGGTTTACCGCCACGCGTCGGGGCTTAGCTCGAGAACGGAGACTGCAGCGAAGAGCAGGCAAGAGACGGATTAATTACAGTTTTAAACCCACGGGAAGGGGATGCGATGCCACTACCCCCACTATCACCTCTTTCTCTCTCCCAAACCCTCCCTTTACGTCACGCCATTGGATGGGGAAAAAAAAAATACATATCTGATGGTCTGGTAGAGGGATGCAGAGCCGTAGGGGTGGAGGGTAGGCCGGAAAAGAAGGATGGGGTGGGGGTGGGGTTTAAACCAACCGACATACAATATCGCAGTGGTGGGTCAGGCGGCCGGATGGAGGGGGTGAAAAAAAAAAAACAAGTGAAAGATGAAATCTCGCCCGAACTGTGAAAATTCAAAAGAGGGGGAGAGGACAGTGAAGGACTGATTATAATTGCTCGGTAACCTCGCTGATCTCGGCATCTTCCGTCAGTGTCACCCGCGCGCCGGTGGGAGGTTTGTGCGGGGGATGATTGAGTCGGAATTAAGGGTTGGCCCGGGGGTGGCTCACGCGTGGCGACGGAGGGTGCGATCCCTGTGACGCAGGGCCTTACGAGATACATATCTGGGGCGATAATGTATTCCATCGCGTCCTCGTCTAACGGAGAGAAATGCTGGGTTTGTTTGTAATCGATGTTTGATCACCTGACTTGTGCTACTGGAAATAGCCGAAGGGAATTGTGTCCTGAATTATTTTTTCGTTTATAATATTTTAAATTTTTTTAGAGCTTTAAAATAATTCAATATATAATTATAGATTGTTGTTAATTAAATATTTCATTAAATAAATTAAATTTATTTAATTTTTTTGTAATTAAAAGTTTAATCTATACTTCAACTCTTGCATGAACTAAGCACGGTTACAATTTTGAAATAACCAGTCGTATCTAGCCTTAGTTGAATTTTTTTGTATAATTTATAAATAAATATAACTTTAGGTTTTCCTAAAATACGAGAAATAAATTTTTCCCAGGGATTATCGCGAAACTAAAATATTTAGTATTGTTTTATAAAAAGATTTTTTTAATAATGAGACTTACAACAAATACTACATACAAATAGTTAAACAAAACTGTAACACATGATTTCGTGGTTTTAATTCATCCTAGAGTTTAAATATTAATTTGCCAACAAGGTGCTAAATATAATTTATGTAACTGATAAAAACTATTTGTTATTTTTGTATTTTGTTTCGTTATGTATTTATTATAATTATAAGCAAAATAGTTTAAAATACTACCAAATAATGGAACGTAATGTAATTATTTTATAGCAATGAAGAGATAAAGGCCAACAATTATTTTCCTTTTTAAGCCTAAAAATTCAAAGTTTCTACTGTTTTCCTCTTTCGCGTTGTGAGTCTATTTATACTTGCATAAACTATTATATATGTTCTTAAGTACGCATACACATTTCTTAATTAATCTTATTTATACTTAAAACATTTACAAAGGTTTTATGCATAAGCATACGATATGTACATAATAATTTACATGTTCATTCACAAAGCATGGGCTTCCCAGATTTATGTTGGTTTTCTCCTTTTGCTTACAGCTATTCTTGGGACAACGTTCATCTATGCTGTTCCTTTGGGAGACCTTTATTAACAGATCGTCGTTTGATTTGTGAATTTCTGTTACTAAATCGGCAATTTTAATCAGTTGCCACTCAAACGAAAAAAAAAATTGTTTATTTGATAATTTTGCTTCAGTAGAGCTGAGAAATACTTAAATACAACACGATTTACCTAGTAAAGCACTTCTATTCCAAACATGAAGGACCTCCCAGCATCCAACTTAAAAACGTGACTGCTTATACATACTTTTTATAAAAACTACTGCTGCTACTGAAATTATATTAGATTATCTTGAGATGCACTATGACTATGAGGTCGATTGTGATGTCAGTCGAGAAAAATTAGTCAGTGATTAATGCTGAACCAATAAATTATTTTATGGTTCCTTGTGACCTCTTACTACCATACATTAAACTATATTTAAAAAAAACTCATTGAAGGTCTTAGTTTAGCTATGAAATTATGTAATTCACTAATAAGTATTGAATTAGGTAAATACCCCTTCCCCTTTACGGCTAGCGAAGGCTTCTACTTGCAACCATGGCAGATTACACCACATCTCACATAAAAAAATTGACTTCTTTTAGAACACAACGAATTATAAATGTCTGATAATTGTATTATTATACATGGTAACTTATGCTGGGATGAATTCGGATAGATTTTTTATTGCTCGTACACTCACTGAGCCATTAAATGATACAACATCTTTTGAATTATTAAAATTCATATGTATGTGTTTTATTTCATTATAAATTGTCAGTATGTACCCACAGAAGATAATGTGAATTCTTGACCAGGGAATTTATAATAACAAGGAATTTATCTTGAGAAAGAATTATAGGTGTCATATGAGTATAATCATTGCGTTAAAAGCTCACTATGCAAAATCTTAAGTAGTGATTGGTGTAGCAGGTCGTTTACGCGAAGAGAAAACTTTAATTAAACATGGTAGGAATTACAAAGTCATGATCGCTTACAAGAAAAATGACAACGATGGCGCTACTATAATTAAGAAGATTGTGCTCGTATATGAAAAAAATTAAATATTTTCTAACCTTGAACTTGATTATGTACATAACTCTCCTGACATAGAAAAAGAACTTGAAATGAAGAAAGTTGAATGTTTAAGGAAATCTGAAGACGTTTAAGTATTCTTACCGTGAACTGTGAAAATACATTCAAGCCAATTTCTTATAGATCCACCGAACATTGGCAAAATGATGGACACTTAGGAAGAATGCTTGAATACTCTGAAGAAACGTCAGCAAAAAATGTACTGAAATCTTACAGTAACCTAGATTAAGATGATAATTTTATATTTGACTTTGATGGTGCTCATAGCTGCTATGATATGACGATAATGAGTACGAGGCTAGTGTAAGAACCAAATATTATAATGATTTCCAAAATATTGACAGTACTCATGTAAGGAATATGGTGGTAGAATAAGATACAGAGTACGTATAATGGGACAATCCAATTGGATTAGTTGACAGGCTGAGATATTTGATTGAATCTCTATGTGCAGGAGACTACTCTTGCACGGATGAGACATCCTACATACTTGACGTATTCATTAAAAATATGTTGGTGAAATAGTCTCTATTATTTTATTGCTGTGATTAAAATAAGACATAAAAGCAATTTTTTTTCGTGAATTAATGAAATATGTTAGTCAAATTTGCAGCCAAATGTGCGTCCTTATGAATGTGTGTCTCAAAGTGCGTTCTATGATGAATATGCGTTCTAGATGATAAATGTGCTTTCAAATTTGCGTACTAGATGTTGCATGTGCGTCCTAGATGACAAAATGTGCGGTAAAATATGAGTTCTTGATGATGGATATGCGACAAATTCGCATTCTTTTTGATAAAAGTGCGTCCTTTTTTATTGTGAGTCCTATATGACGAATGTGCGTCTCAGATGTTGAATGTTGATCCTATTGTTCGTCCTAGCTAACTAATGTACGTCCTAATATGCGTCCAAGATGTTGAATGTGAGTCAAGTTGTGCGTCCTTTTAGATGAATGTGAGTCCTAGACGATGAATATGGATTGTACCTAGTTAAATCTTTAGTCAGGATTGAATTTTGATGGTTCAGAATCTCTTTGTCCATTAGTAAGCATTGTTGAGTGATCGCTATAGATCTCGTTTCTCGAAAATGAGAGCTCAATAATCATATTTTTTCTCTATTTTTGATTCTGTTATTTGAAATATTTTTGGTATTAATGTTTTTGAGATCGGGGACCTATGTGCTCGACATTGGACATTAATTGGTTAAAAGAAATTCCAAGTATCTAAAAAGAAGGCTGCGTATGCTTGGCCTATATGCCTGCAGTTGGTAAATTGTATTGTATAGCCATTATTCGTAGCGAGAACAATTGGCATGCTCATCAAAAGGTAATGACAAAAAATTTAAAAAAAGATTTTTAAACAGTTACTACTTTTAGCACTGGAACAAGGATCGAACCAATTACAAAAACCGATTAAATTAATCAATATTTTAATAAGTAATGTTTGATGAGTTTAGGAAATTTTTTCAAATTTTTGGTTTGATAACATGTATTTTCAAGAAGACGGCCATCTTGACATCGGTGACTTACTGTTGATGGATGGGGATATTAAACAGCTCTGAGAACATTTTATCATTTTTAATTAAGTAATTTATTATTTTTCAAGTCTAAATAAATTTTTTGCTCTGAAGAAAGATCAAAACAAGATCTAGAATCGATCAAGTCAACCGATTTTATTAATCAATATATGAAATGTAAATTTTTCATGATTTTGGGAATTATTTTCCGAATTGAGTTGTGATTACAGATTTTCATTTTGACGCCAAGATGTCCGACAAGACATTGAAGGCGAACACTATGATAGCTGACGATCTGGAAAATCAACACAAGTGCGCTCTAGCAGGTAAAAAGTACACCATATGGTGGTAGTATTAAGCGAATCCTGATGGTGACATCCAGTATGGCTTCCATGACGTCACACTGGTTGGAGTAATATAATACTTGTTATTAGTAGTGAGGGTTGGTCGCAAGATAAATATTGTGGAGTAAGAAACACAAATAATTGCAAAAATACATTTCTCGGGAATCGAACCGACTCTTCCCAAGTCTATGACATAAATGATTTTGTATTAAAGTACTTTTTAATTTTTATAAGTATTTTGAATTTTTTATAATTACTTTGACAATGTCAGGTTCGATTCGGGGCTCCATAATCGATGTAGTTCTTTTATTTTCTTGCTTTAATTGAAAATTCCTAACATATTAATTTATTTTTAGATTTCACGTAAAAAAACGTAATCGTGAGGTCAAATTTCCCTCGAGGTGTCATATTTCAGTCACCGTCTGGATGACAGTTGAAAATCCATTCTCAGCTGCTTTAATTTAATTATTTTTAGTTATATTTAGCAGGGTTTTAAGCCAGTTTGTGAAAATTTCAAGTCACTTGCATTTTTGTGGAATAAAACGGGGAATTTTATCTCAAAACGGGAATTTTCGGCTTAAAATATAGAAGCATCGAGTACTTAAGGGAACTTTGTGTAGTATTTAGGAACTTAGAAGGTCAAGGTCACCACGATTCGACCCCAGGCTCAGGTCATTGACCCGCTTCTCGCCCCTCACCCGCCATCCTGCGCTCGACTCCCCAGAACCGTACTACTGGCGGGTGACACGTGATTGGACAACCACTTCTTCTCCTTGTGTACAACTGGTTCAGAGTCGTCAAGGGCACTGTAGTCCAGTCGTCAACGTGAAGCTAGCTGATATGTATGTGCTTCAAGTCTACTTTGCTTATCCATGAATGACATGTAGAGATAATGATTTATCGCGAACATTATTTTTTTTAACCAAGATAGTTTTCAAAACACTGCCAATACTTTCTACTTTTGCGTTCGGAACAAATATTTTCAAAATGACGTAGTTAATTTCAAACGAATCACAGATGTATTGTAATTCAACAACTCTTGCGCTGACGATTCAATGATCATTCAAGATACTTTTCCCGGACACAGTAATACAATTTTCAGACATTAAGAGATGATGCTGAAAATTATAATAATAGTGGAACTGATAGAATATTTGGAGTTAGAGAAAGAGATTAAAATGAACAAGAATGATACAGAGAGGTGTTTCGCATTTCCTAATGATATGCTAGTTCAGGTATTTACATTTTAATAAAATAATATTGAAAATAATAATTATAAGGTAGTACTTGTTTTGTTTGACTTCAGGCAAATTCGCAAGGCCACGCACAAAGATTTTTCTTTGTTTTTTTATTACAACACTATGCATTTCACAACTGTTTCGATTTTGTTATGGACAAGAAAAATGAATCTGGGACAGCATCCAAAGATGGAGTTGGAAAAGTGTCCCGAAAATAAAATGAGCAAAAAGCTATCGAAAATGTTAGACCACAAGTAGTATGTAAATGGGGCTCCGAGCGCAGGTTTCGGCTGTAGTGCCTGTGGTACCGACCGCCATCTTGGATTGTGACGTCATGGTGGCCATACTGGACTCAAAAATTTCTCAAAATTCCTCAAAAATGACTCAAAATTACTCAAAAATTCCCGTTTTGAGGAGAAATTTCTCGTTTTCTTCCTCAAAAAATTCAAAAATTAGGATTAAAAAAAAACTCATGTCTTTTGCCATAGAAAGAACACAATGTCCATATAGAGGCTTAAGCATCCATGTCTACAGCCTACGATAAGCCACTGACGTCATCATGGATTATGTCATCATGGCATATGACGTCACCGTTGCAATTTCTGTTACGATCACCATCTTGAAAATCTTTATTTATTATCCAATTCAAATGAAAAAAAAATTAAAATAAAAAACAATGAATAAAATTTTAATAAAAATATTAAAAACACATACTCTTACGACATGGAGCTCAGAGTCCTCGGTTCGAACCCGGTGAGGGCAAAAAAATGACGACCGAAATTTCTTCCAAGGAAGCTGCTGACAGACTGACTCCCCCACCACTAATGTCAAAGTATATATATCGTCACCTAGTATGATGTCATGTATAGCATCTTGAAAATCCGTAATTTTAATGCTAGAAAATCGGGAAAAATTTTAAAAATTAATAAAAAATTATTAATTAAAATTTTATAAAAAATCTTTAAAACCTTCGTTACACTTTTCATTACGTCTGCCATCTTGGAAAATCGCAATTATTTAGCTAGAAATTCGGAAAAAATCTAAAATTAATCAAAAATTCACTCATTAAAGTAATGACTGATTATATCGATTCCTGTTATTGGTTCGATCCATGGACGATGCAAAAACATTTAATTTTATGTAAAAAATAATAATTTCAAAATCATGATCAAAGTTCTAAAAGAGACTTAAAATCATCTACTACCATCATCCTATACACAATTACGACCAGCATCTTAGATATTTGTATTTATTGACTTATAAATTCGGGAAAAATTCCAAAATTCACCGAAAAAATTTCACATTACTTAACATATTAAATATATACTTGGTTCTATCTACGGATGAAGCTAAAAATAAATTTAACTTAAATACCATAAAAGTGTCAGGTTCGAGAAATAAAACACCGCAAGTTCTTTTACAAACATAATATTTATTACATAATTTCTATTCTACTACAGGATCACTTGCGAAAGCCAGCAATCTTATAAACAATTAGCCCTGCATAGGCGTGAAATGACTAATTCTTAGCTCCAATCGGTTTATATTAGACAGAGACCAACCAGAATCTTTACTGACATAGTCCTCCTCTTCTTGACAGATTTTTTGGATACCATGATTAACAGTTTGCTTAACTTCGTTAGAACTGTAAATTACTGCAGCCGATGTCTTGAATGCACACTTCTTCACTTTGTCATCGAACGGATATGGTTTGCCATATACACAGTCCAGCCACAAGTTATATTTTAATGGACCGTTAGTTGCTACGTCATTAGTAAGCTCATTGATTATTGATTATGTTCTGCCTGATATCCTCAAGAAAATTACAAATGTATATTGGCTCACTTGTCGTATTTAGATAATAGTGGTCTTTCAATGTTCCACGAAATGCAGACTGCGCCAAGTATAAAACATTATCATTCACCTGTAATGCAACGAACACAGTCTTAGGTTAGGTTCCATGTCCAGATACCATTGCAATCGGTTCTTGCACATCGGTTTTCTTGCTTGTACGTTCACGAGTCTTCAACCTAAACTGAGGAGTCGTAATTTCTGCGGGTAGTTCAAAAAAAGGCACACGGACTTCACCTTTACAGTTCTTCGCATGTCGACGAAAATTATCAATTCGAGTAAACCATTCCTGACACTCATCACAGCAAAACTTCATGCGAGAAGGATTCTTTGTATATTTACTCCTCTCATGTCTCCGTACATCATGAGCAAATGCAAACGTCATATCGCAGTAGCTGCAAGGATACCGCGGTGATGAAGACGAGCCTTTCCGACTCGATCCAGATACTGACGTTGCCGCCGTCGTACCATTTCCAGGCATACTCTTATGCACACCAATCATTCGCTGTTGTATAGAAACCCTTACTTTCTGCCACGCAACAGGTCCTTTTCATGTCTCCTAGTGTTTCTGCAAATTAGCATTTCTTGTAAATTGCTTGCGACATTTCTCACAGCCAAACATTTTTCGATAAAGGTTCTTGGCACATTCTCTCTTCTCGTGTCGTCGAGCATTGCTGTTGTTTGAGAAAATCTTGTCGCAGTAACGGCACCGACGTTCGTTAGTTGTTGTCGAATCACAAGCCATTGAAGTCTCCATCGAGAGCGAAACGAAGTTCGCCAATTTTTCCTGTGCAGCCAACACTACCGGCATTTAAGCCTCTTCTGCGGGTGGTACCGCGACTGTTGTAGTCTCCTCCAATGTTGACGTCGTCGTTGCCAACGGGATCTGCTCCTTCTTCGTCGCCGCTGTCGTCAGGGTTACCGTAGACGATGGTAAAACGTCCATCAAATTTGCCGTTATAGACAGTAAAGATACCATAAAGTTCACAAGAACAGGTAATTACGCGACTTATGTACCAGAAGAAACAAACTATGTGATCCTTACACCGTCGACGACAGTAACAAACTGAGTGGTATGCTGTCAAGGACTTACTTATATATATGTACCCGATAGAATAATACGCTAGTCAAATCAAGAACCATTTACTATAATACTAGAGTCAAAACATCATTTAAGAAAGAAGCATAAATGATTGTAAAAAATAGATGCAGAGTGAATGATACGTTCTCGTCTCATTAATTCGATCTCACCAATTTACGCTAGGCTTCAACAGCTCCAAATCTCCAACAGCTCCAAATTCTACAAAGTTACAAAGCTCCAAAAGCTCTTAAGATCATCCAGCACCAAAGCTCCAACAGCTCCAAAGCTCCAACAGCTTCAAATGCTCCATAGCTCCAACAGCACCAAAGCTCCAACAGCTCCAAAGCACCAACAGCTTTAAATGCTCCAACAGATCCAAATGCTCCAATGCTCCAAAGCTCCAAATCTCAAACAGTGCCAAAGCTCCAACATCTCCAAAGCTATAACAGCTCCAACAGCTCCAAATGCACCTAAAGCTCCAACAGCTCCAACAGCTCCAAATGCTCCAACAGCTCCTAATGCTCCAAAGCTCCAACAGCGCCAAAGCTTCAACAGCTCCAAAGCTGCAACATCTCCAAATGCTCCAAATGCCCGAACAGCTTCAACGCTCCAAATTTCCATAGCTCCAAAGCTTCAACAGCTCCAACATCTCCAAATGCTCCAACAGCTCCAATGCTCCATAGCTTCAAAGCTCCAACAACTCCAAATCTCCAAAGTTCCATCAGCTCCAAATGCTCCAACTATCTATAGCTCCAACAATCAATGATGTCAAAAGTATTTGACTCCAAATAGTCTTAGGCCTTGCGCTATTTGACTACAAGACCAAGAGGTTACGAAGCTATGTTAATACAGAACTGCTTGAATACATGAGTACTTGACTACGAAGCTACATGTCTACAAGGCTCCAATTGCCGCATGTGTCTTCGACAGAATTTTCTCTTTTGCTCCAAGTGCTCCAACAGCATTATGTTATAACATTACAAGGCTACTTGGTTACGTAGCTACAAGTCTACGAGGCACCAAGGCATCATGACTACGTGACTACGAGCCATGATGTTACGAGACTATGCGATTGCGAGTCTACAAGGTTACGTGATCGCAAGGCTATAGGACTACGAAGCTTCTAAAACACAATGTTACGAGACTGCGAGGCTACAGGACTACGAAGCTAACAGGACACGATGCTACGTGGCTACGAGACTACTTGGCACTAACTGACTACAATAGCACCATTCAACGTTAAGAGATAATTTATCTCATGCAAAATACCCTGTTTAAAGTAGTGTCGATTCTTGTCAACAGATGGCACCACATGCTGCTTACAGGTAAATATTATTTATTTATTTTACTCAACCATTCGACTAATTCGATTGGATTGTCCCAATACACATACATTTTATATAATTTTAAAACCTTTACTATGTACTACTAGTGCATTGAAGAGAATAGCAAGAAAATGAATTTTTTCATGTTATTCGTCTTTGAATATGCCACTTTCTGGATCGTTATCGCGAAAATGTGCATTGGTTAACTCTAGCAGTTTTTTGTACTCTTGTAAATCCTCGTGGGTCTTTAGACTCCCTGCGAAACAGAAACTCGTACAAACTTGGAGTCGCGTGTGTTTTGAACTCTTCTATGCACACGACAATTTCCTGGTAAAAAGTATATTTCTTTAGCACCGAGGAAAAACATACTATGGTTTCTGTACACTCCATAGATCGTGTCATTATTCCGACTCGTTGATGATCTCAGGTATTGACGGACCATTACGTTAAATTGGTTTCCTCGTTTACTTAATTTTTTTCTTGTGCATAGACTCTTTACTCGTAAAGTCATCTTCTTCACGATCAGGTTCATATTTCCACCCCTTTACAGTTCTTTACAGTTCATCAACTTCTGTCTTGAAACTGATGGTTGGTTCTTCCTTTTTGTAAGTTCGTCAAGACGACTAGTGATTGGATTAAATATCTATTTTCCATTTCACATGCAAGTAGGTATGGATCTTATAGCAAGTAGATATATTTTACGAATAGACTGTGGTCCACGATAAAGGTCACTGGCCAAGTCCGACATTGTACTAGCTGAAAACATTTTCCTTTTATACTTTTTTATTCGGCAACAGAAACTTATTCCTTGGGGTTGGCCAAATCTGATTTTTTTGCCAACTGAGTAAGTGTTGCATACAGACTTCTTTAAAGTCCACAAATCGTCACGCCTTTGTGCATTCGATACTTAGATTATTTCGCCAGTCGATGGCAACGAGGTACTCTAGTAATATGTTTTTCGTATTTTCTACTTTTTGGCCAAGTAGTAAAATGTATTTTCAGAGATCAGTAAAAGTTAAGTAGAACAGCTGCTACGACTGAATTTTGAAATGATGTGACTCATCTTTAACGATAAACAATCGAAACCTCGTATGTACCTGCCTTTATATAGAAGTCAGTCCTTTACTTTAACAAGGAATCCGTGTTCATTTTTCCAGAACAAGGAGCACATGTCTTTGAATTCCTGAAATGCTATCTCGGTGTTTACACGATCGTTAGATGCAGCACTTGGGGAGAAAATCGCAGCATTGGGTGTATCCAAAATCATAAAAGCCAAGCTCAAATTAGGAATGGGTTCTCTCCGAGCCAGGCCCTGCAAGACTAATTTTAAGACTGGTGCAGGCATTTTTAAAAGCCAAGCAAAATAGACAGACTCTCGACAAGAAGAATATTAATAGATTACTACCACTACTTCCACCTGCATTGGGTGCTCTCGGTGGCCTCATCAGTGTTACAAGTTCTATAGTATGAGCAATCAACACTTCCAGGAAAAAGCACAAGGAGCTAAAGAAAGCATAAAATACAATGTCAGCATGAAAGCCATAGCCATTGATAAAACATGCTACAGGACTCTATATGCAGCCTCATAAATTAGGTCAAGGCATGAGAAAGAAACGAGTGATAAAATCCTAAGTTCTCTGCCGAAACATCCATTTACCAATATAGATTTATTTATGTATGCTAGAAAACTGAAAATTCGTTATTACTGAGGCATATTTATGCGGGAAACTTCACCTAGCAAACCGAAGAAACATGAGTGTGCCATTATTAATGTAAATGCGTCGATGTAAATTCGGCAATTTAAGACTTCCGCCAGAAATTAGATGGTTCTTGCGTGGGACAACGCTGTACTGCAATTATGAAACCGAATGGTTTATTAACCAAATAAGTTGCGGTCACTAAGAGCTTTGGTTTATTCTTAAAAGAATATCAATTAACTATTCAGTAATGAAAATAGTTCAGTCATGTCGATAAGACTCACATTACTGAGCTGAGGGCAGTCCATTTCCAGCCTCTGGTGTTCAAATGTATAAACCATATCGAATATCGATTAAGATAACAGCAATATCCTGTATATGAATAGTGATGGGACAGCTCAAGATGATACAGTCACGGTTGGCTTTTACGAGATTGACGACATAGCAAATTACGTCAAGGAAAAGTTACCACAGAATGTAAACTTTCAGCTTTGTGTAATTCCAAGCACACAAGAAAGCATTCTGATATGCAGTGAAAATGGTGACTTTACGAAACCTATGACCATAGGCATGATGCTCTGATTCTAAACAAAGATTTAAGATGTAGAAAAAAAAGAACAAATATTCGCGAGCAGTAAACTTATTGCCCGTGAATGCCATACAAATTTGGCAAGAGGAATGTATCTCAACGGAAGACTAACAACATTCTACACGAGTTTTCGCCAATGTTGCAGCCAGGATATAAACTGGTTGAAGTGCTGCTCGTCGTGAAGAGCGCACACAAAGTCGTCGTCAGAATCATTGACCAGCGAGGACGCTTGGCGAATTTTCAAGACGAAGAAATTATATTACGTTGGCACTTGTAGAGATGGGCATAAATTTTGAGACACTAAACAGTTATGAAAGAGCTCGCATTGGCATACAAAAGACCAGTTCCCTACCAGACGTCGGCGCATTAACACCTGACACCGTAAAGACTCTTCTTAATATTGGACTAGTGCCGAATAATTGTGGAAGACGAAATCCTCAAACGTGGAAGATTCAGTCATTTTTGATGACGGCATTACGAAAGTGGAACTGCACGAGTACCAGCCTTTCCTGCTCGGGCCGTACGCTCTACCTTCAGAAGTACGCATTGCTGTATAGCACCAGAATATCTGTTCTTTTCCTTCGCAGTCATTTATACTGACAAAAGTAGATGGCATGCATCCGACAATGACAACAATATCCTGCAATGGTATCCTTCACTTAATCGAGCGTATAACATATGTACTCATTGGCGTTGAGGTAGACCAGACGAGAGATGTAGGCATAACATCTGCTATAAAAATTACATTTCTCTCATGCCGAATGAACTCCCAACTGCAAAAATGGCTGGCTGGGCCCTCGAGGATGAATACAAGCTATTTGTTTAAGGCGAGGGGAAATTTTAGGTTTGTGTTCCTTTGTCTATGCTTCTTGAATTCGCTGAGGACTGCAAGCATATTTTCATTAATTTTAAACAAGAGCTTGTACGGCTTCTATCCAACACGCTGCTGCAGAAAACCCACAGGATGTCTCGCTAACACTACAGTCTATCGAGTGGATGCTGCCTCACATACAAGTGAGCACGGTTGACTATATCAAGATGCTGAAGAAAGTTAAAAATGCCAAGAACATTGATGTAAGATTCCGATCCTGGAACCTGGAAACCTATCCTGGCTTGCCTCATAGTCATCGTATCAATTGGATAGTAAAGTTCAGCTTTACTATGTAAAAACCAATATACACACTCAGACTTGAAAGCCGAAACGATCAATACTTCGATGGCATCTTTACCATCTTTAGTGCAGAACTCGATGACACATTTACCATCAGCAATTGGTGGTTCTTCAGCTTAGTCTGGCCTATCACCTATAACAACAATGTCAACACCTTCATCAATTTCGGGGACCCTGACTGCAGAAACATCGACTGAAACACAGATCCTGATGGCAACAGGTGCAGATATTCTGACGGCAATGGCGCTGACAACTCCAGAGAACTCAATAGATTGTTCACTATCGTCACCAACAGCATTAGAGGAGACTTTAGTATGCGTATTGTCTTCAGCAGCAGTGAAATAAAAAAAAACAAGGAGGCGGAAACTGACGGTGTTCCATCACAGAACTGTACATACTGTGACAGTATCAAAAACTTGAAGATTCGCGATTACATAATACACGATTGTAATAATAATAACGCTGAGTTAATATAATAATAATAATAACTCTGAGTGCAAAATGTGTCGTAGTCAGTTTATATGCTAGGGAATATTGAAAACACATCAGTAATTGTAACAGAATGGTAGTGAATTCATCAGAATCAAGCTGTATCTTCTGTGGCAAGACATTTGTATGCATAAAACATTCACGACATCATGAAATATATCATTGTCCTCTTAACGTAACTGAGAACTCTGTGCTATGTGAAAAATGTGGTAATCAACTGGCATGTGGAACTGTCCTGAAAATACATGTCAGAACATGTCAAGGACTTGCTTCGTACTCTAAGAAGATCGTAGAAATTGAGCAACACTAGTAGTTTGCTTGTTTCTGTTCGTTTAGTTGTATAGAATTTATGAAATAAATTTTTTGTTTTAATTTTGTTGTTTTATTTCTCGAACCTGTCATTTTTGTTTGTAATTTTAATACAATTATCTTTCTTCATCGTCCAGGGGTCAAACCAAGAACAAAAATCGATTTAATCATTTATTATTTTAATAAATGATTTTTGGATGATTAATAAATTTTTTCCGAATTTCTAGCTAAAAAAAATAAAGATTTCAATATGTTGGCCTAGACAACCGACCAGATGGTGGGCACCCTGGCAATAAATAATTAATATAATCTATTGGGAAAAAATTTAACTAATATTGTAACGGCACCCTCTAGCAGACGAAAAAATATGGCCACCATGATATCATACTGGCTGATGTAATATATGCATTGTTATTAGTGTGTGAGGTCATTCTGCTGGTGGCTTCCGTGGAGGAAGTATCCATTGCCATTTTTTTGCCCTCGTCGGGTTCGATCCGAGGACTCCGTGTTTGTAAATACTTTTTTATTAAAATTTTATTAATTATTTTTTACAAATATTTCATTTATTTTTATTTTTTCTGGTAATAAGACAACATCATTATTATGTTTACTTTTACCTGCAAAAAAACTTTGCGGACACCCACACTCACTAGCAACAAGGTTTTATTACTTACGATTTTGTGGACATATAATAGTTGTGTTAACAATCTATTAACAGGAAGAGCTACAATGTTCATGTGAAGGGAAAATGATGGTTCTAGAGTTCACAAGAAATTGGATCTTACTTTAAAAATCTTTTGTGAAGAATGTAAAGTTGTTAATCATGTAATAACGTACAGTGGCTGTTGTGCTGTACAGGATAGTAACAAAAACATTCTGAAATATAGATGATAATAATAATGTTGAAACAAATACCAATAGAATTAATCGATCATAAATTTCTCGAACAAGGTCATACATACATAGAGTGTGATAAGGATTTTGGGCTAATAGAGTAACGCAAAATATTCGTTAACATTTTTAAGTTCCTTCGGAATGGATCTACATTGTAAAGTAAACATGGAAAAAATTCAAATACTATCAACGGCAAAATAAGTCTTTTTATCCATCGATGCTGTGAAGAAATACATAATAATATCAGCTCCCGAAAATGACTAAGGTGAAGCAATAGCACGGTGAACCATTATATGGATTCATGTTTACAAAAAGAAACCCATATGCTATGCTTTTTAAGGAAACAATGAACGAAGATAGTTCATTTCTAAGAGTGACCTATGCAAAGTGATGTATGGACGGCCAAGTGTGATTACACTTGAACAACTCTACTCAAAAGAAATGAAAGTAAAAGATGCGAAATTCAAAAATCTCCAATAACTGAAACCTCTAATTCCTCAGTTCACTGTGGATATTTTTATAGTTTAAACCTGGAATATATACCTTGTACATCTGCACAATAAGGAAATACCATACATGAAAGTAGTGAATACGAAGACAGTGTATTGTCTAGTGATGGATAGGTGAGAATATAAGTACAGGCAGTAAACGTTGATGATAAGTATATTTTTTTCTTAATGTTTGAACAGAAACAGTGGGTCGGTTTGCTTTGAGAAGCATTCGTTATAGTTTATTGAATGTTGAATGTACATAATGTCACTTACCTAGTATTTGTTGAAAATCTCAAGCCGATAAATAAACCTCAATTATACTTCTTCCCATGTGATTTACTTTTTTTTCTAGTTGAAAATTATGTTAATGTTGTCTATTTATAGCGATTAACAATAGTAAAACATGTAACATATGTATAGAATTAAGTGCGCAATGCAAGACTTCCTTCAAAATAAATTTACTAGAAACGAGTTTTACGTCACTTACCTGGTTTTTACATGCTTTATATTAGCTTCACCTGTATGTTTGTTTGTCTGTCCGTCTGTAACTCTTTCGACTAAGAGTGAGTGCCTCATAACTGTAAAATGTCCCACCAATTTCATTACGTTCGTTAGCCGAGCGGTTTGTGTTCCCCATGCCAGCTGCGATTGCAGCTCAAATCAGGCAAAACATTGGATGGTTTATCTGGAAAGGATTCCTCTTCAAGGTCAGCCGCGATCAGCTGACAATGCCTGTCAGTAAAGGTGGTCTCGGACTCATTGAGCATGAGCAAAAAGCACGAGCCTTGTTCCAGAAATGCGTCATACAACGTGTCTTACAGGGTGGTCGCTCCTCGGCTTTGTACACAGCCGCATGGGGCGCCAGGGAGCGCCTACCCCGACACTACAAGTCCGCCGCCGATCACCTTCGCACGACGATTTCCGAACTTCCCGAAGGTACGCATGTCTCCACAAGACTACTTTATGGTTTCCAGCGACGAGCAACACCCTCTGTGCCGCATATTCAGAATAAGATCCTTTCTTTGCGTTGGCTGAACATATGGAAAAACGTTTCTGATCCTGAATCACCTACTCATCTCCGTGCCATAGCTTTCACATTTGTCAACGACCTGACACCCACCCTTTATCGCAAGAAACGCATTGCGTTATCCCAGGATGACCACTGCGAACTCCGTGGCTACCGTAACACCGCCCTCCATCGCATATGTGCTTGCTCATTCTCGCGCCCCTTGTGGGAGTGGTGTAAAACCAAACTTTCCAGACTGCTCAGCCTACCTCCACGAGACGTGTGCGCGGACCGCATGTGCTACCTCGACATCACGGCCTTCCCTACCGTGAAGAGGCGGGCGGCTGTGTGGCTGATGGCGAATTTGATAGCTTTTGTGCTCAAAACTCAAGTGCCATATTTCTTGCGGGACTTCATATCCCAGCTACGACGTGACAGATGATCTATGGTAAAAAACAATACGTTAAGAAGGAGATTTGGACATTACCTTTTCATGTTTTGAAATTTGTACAGATGGTGTGGGACTGTGTTAATCCGCAGGGGCGAGGTATCAGTATCGTGTAACCCATTTGTGCTGACTGTAATCTGATGTGAGCTGTAATGTTATGTACATGCACATGATATCACAATAAACTAATACACTATAAAAAAAAATCGGTCTAAGGCGCGCGACTTCTGTGACGTCAGCTTTCGGAATCAGCGATCGTGGGTTCTACTCCCGGCCACGCCGAAAAAAAAATGTTTTTTTCTTTCCGGTAAATTCTAAGATTATATCCATACATCTAACTGTAAATGATTCGGAGAGACTTTACCATTTCTTTGTGACGTTGCAACTCCAAATAGTTATCTCAGATGGTAATAGGTGGTGTCGGTAACTCATTTCCCTGTGATAATTATTCATAAATATAGTAAAAAAACTAAAGAAACATGCTTTTAAAGAATATCAAACTAAAAAGTTAAAAATAAATATAGTTTAAAAACTAAAGAAACATGCTTCTAAAGATTATCAAACTAAAAAGTAAAAAATAATTTTAAAATTTAATTTATGACAATAGTATATAAGCAATACTAGTATAAATGAGAAAAAAGCATGGGGCGCTTAATATACAAAAAATATGGCACAAAGCGCCTCAAGCTTTTTTCTCATTTATACTAGTATTGCTTATATACTATTGTCATAAATTAAATTTTAAAATTATTTTTTACTTTTTAGTTTGATAATCTTTAAAAGCATGTTTCTTTAGTTTTTTAAACTATATTTATTGTTCTCAGACCCTCAATTGTTGCTGACATAATTTGCACCAGAATCGGAAGCATACTCCGAATGTGAAAAATATATGTCCGGGTAAATTATTGTTGGTCTATGACAAAGTCGTACTGCTGGACTGGTAGGGGACGGGGGAAGCGCCGTCCCTCCAACACTCCCTCTTGGGGAGGGGGGGGAGGTCACTGCGGAGAGCCTAGCTGCCAGGCGCGGGATTAAAGGCGCAGGAACCAGACGAATGGAGCCGCAGTCGCGCCGAGACAGCGCCGGGTTAACGCCCCGTGATTAATCGCGATATGATTATGGCAGCGGGATGAGGTGTTGGAGGGTGTGTGGGGGGGAGCGAGGGGAGAACAGGAAAAGGGTTCTTCGTTCCCATGCTCCGCTTGTCGCGGGTTCGCGCGCATACATCATCCCATCACTTCCGGCGCGAGCGATTGTTCCGGTGAACGGACCTGCATCGCTCGAGCCCACGTGTTCGCGAGCAAAGCAGAGATGTCTCTGGCGTGAGACTCAGGTGGAGAACATACATTCAAATAACTTGATTCGCGGTATTTTTCCTCCACTGAAATAGACATTCGCAACAATTATTACATTTTGCGGAACTACTTAGATTTCAGCTGTACAATCGCCCGTGTTCCGTGATTGACTGAGATTATTTCAAATGCACGTGTATTCTGTCAGTACAACAATGGCAGCCATCCATTGCGCATGGTAAACGGCTCGATCAAGTGATTCGTTGGCTTCTGTTCCAATAAAAATAGCACATACAGGGATGTTGGTAAGCACGTGCAATATTACTCTCTAGTGAGTCTCCAGACTGTTTTGCGAAAATTCAAAACCTCTATAAAGTGTTATAAGTGGCAGATATTTTTCATGAAAACATCTGACCACTTGTTATAAACCGCAGTAAATTATGCCCATGCCAGAGGTTTTTTCCTGGTGATCGACTTGGCTTCATTTGCCATTTTGGCAGGGACCGTCAGGACGCGATCGATTCGGAGCAAAATTGCTATCGTTTGTCGATAGTGAGTTATGTACCTGAAAGAAAATAAACCAATCACGATACCCAAATGCCTCTAGTGTTTAAAACACAGTTTGTATTGAAATATTTTCCATAGAAAATACACGCGCAAAGTTATTTGCATTGCTGTAAAATATATAAATGTAATAAAAGTTTATGTAAATTGGTTTTAGATTCTTAAAAATTTTGATACGTTATTGAGTCCCGGAACCACCTACTTTGTAAAGTACTTAGTATTTTTTCCCTGATTTTTGATTTTCATGACAAAAATTTGTTATAAATTTGACAAAAGAAGTTAATTTTTGTGCATTTGCCAGGTGTGGAACATGAGAAAACCAACGTTCGAAGAGTAGCCATGATGCAAATAGTCAAACGAAAGATGTGTAATATGACTGAACTATCTCTATATCTGAAGTTTTAAAAATTGCATACACCATGTAGCAAATAGGTAGCTTCAAAATTAACAACAAATTACTAAACGCAATTGTTTAATGCTTAACCATTCCTATAAATCGTTCTTTAAATATACTGAAGGCATGAAAATGAAACTATTCCTAAGTTTTGGAGTCTAGCCGAGCCCTTTTTTTTCAAGGTCATTGTGATTTGAGAAAAACATTAACATACGGATACGGAACGTCCACTTATATAATCATTCGAAACGGTCCCCTTCTTCTGGAGCGCGCGGATATCACCCTCCTCCCATCATCAAGCACTTTCCCATTGAGCTCAGGAGCGGAGTTTCTCTGTGCGTCTCGAGGGTTCGGCAGGTTCCCAGAAGTTCGTCGAGTGAAGTGACATAACTAGGATGCCATTGTTCTTGCAGCTTCGATTGCCAAGTCAGGGATTCTGACAACGGATAACTTCGGAGGGCTACGAGACCTTTCCAGGGCGGAACTTCTCAGGTATATTAGACGACGCCGACCTCTGGCGAGAGTGTGTGTCTCAGAGGCTGGTGGTGAAACTGGTGAGAGCAGTGAAGTGAAGAGGTTGAGTTAACCTTTGGTGAGCGGTAAGCTGGGGATAGACAGGCTTTGTGTGTGAAGGTTTATGCATCAGGACTGTCTGGCGCGGACGAGTGAGTAGTGAGAGACAGGGGTTGGGACAGCGGTGCGCGGTGAGAGACGAGCAGTAGGGAGAGCCACTGGGATGAGTGTTTATTGAAAGTGAGGTTACTTTGTGGACAAACATATTGTTATAATTTAATTCATATTGTTAATATTAGTTAATAAATAATAATCTAGTTAAATAATAGGGCTATACGTTTCGGACCTGTTTTCCCACTTTAAATAATAGTACTTATATTTTTTATTGAATGAAGTTTCACTTTGTCAAAACATATCAATACTTTTACGTAAAAGAAAAAAATTCAATGCTACGATGATACTAGATTTTCATATGATTTTGTTTAGGACGCTATAGACTTTTTTTTTTATGGTTTTTGCAACTGGGAATATTATTGCAGATTTTTTGGACGGACAAAAAAGATTAAAAAATGGCGAATATGTAAACACACAGAAAACAAGTCGAAATACGTATGTCTTTATACAAAAAAAAGATATCTCAGAAATTTTCGTGGAAGAATCAGTCGAAACACTATTACAGTAAAGACGGACACGGTGGACAAACAATGACGAGACAGTAGCAACAAGTACAGTACATAAAGACAAAAAACTACCTTGGACAACACAGAGACAAACAGGAGAACCAAAAGATGATATTAAACAGAGATAATGTGGACTACACAATGACAGAAGACACGCACATGCAAATCCAGCAATGTGACAAATCAGATATCCTGGACACTACAATGACAACAACACAGACGAACACCTTAGGCTTCCTAAGGCAACAGTTGCGACGTTTCGGGAACTGAAACCTGTTTCCGTCTTCAGGCACAAACAGATAATCCTTTTTGTTGGTTTTGGGGTATCTTATGACATACAGTGTAACCAGCAATGGCGTGTGTACAAAAACATTTAAATCAAACTATGGCCTTATACGAAACGGTTTTATTTTAAAGTATTTCTTTTAAGTTGACTGAAAATGATAGGCATAGTAAAGTGTCACATTTAAAAATAATATAATCACCAATGTAATAAATGTTAATAGGTGTCTCAAAATTAATAGTATATACGAAAATTTCTTTATATACAATAATATATATGTTGTATGAAAAATATTAAATTATTTTTTTTACCTAATGTTGAGTTTTAGAAGATTCTTAAATTTTATCGTTTAAATTGGGCTTCAGTATAGTGGCAAAAGAAAGTTATAGAATAAATTTGCATAAATGAATTTTATAAAATAAATATAACTAAAACTTAGTAATCGTCCGAAGAAATATTCTAAAACGTCGTTACATGAGTAATTTTTTATGAAACTATGTATATCACTGAAACAGTCCCGGCATATTTATTACATTTTTTTATTAGGGTCGTGGGGACCATTAAGATTTTTCCCCTAAGCCTTCGCTGCCAATGATGACGATAAATTATATTAATTTTTCTTAATATATAACGGTTTTGTAACTTTTATTATACTCAAACTGCTAAAAATCTACGGAACTAGAAAGTTTTAAAAGTTTTTTTTTTACTTTGTAGTTCATATAACAATCAAAGCGTGTTTTATAGTTTTTTAAAATACAATTTATTATTAAATTCACAGTGCGGCTCATAAATGTTGGCCAAAACCAGTAAAATATTTACTCATAATATGAGTAGTTATGGTATTTTTTTTATTAAGGTAGTTATAGATTATTTCTTGAAAAAATATATCTAAAAAGAAACAAATTAAAAAAGATTTACGTATGTATGCTAATGCACAAAACAAAAAAAAAACGCACTAAAATATAGTTGGTAATATTATCTTTGAAAGATTTGTGCAATGGGAGTGCATGATTTGATGTAGGCTTTTGGACATACGCCATTGCTTAGCACATGTATGTCTGCAGAAGAAAACTACAAAAAAACACAAATGACAAAAACACAAATTAAGCAAAAATTGCTGTTGTCAGGATTTAACGCCACACAATATTCCACAGCAGGAATATGGTCAACAAACAAGGAAAAAACAAAGAAAAATGGACTAACCGAACGAAAAAACCCCCACAAATGATGAGAGCACAAAAATTCCGAACCCAAAAAAATTTCAACACAACAGTTGAAACGAGACAAAAAAACTGACTGTTGTGCTGAATTTTTTGGGTTCAATATTTTTTGTGCTGTCATCATTTGTGGGGGTTTTTTCGTTTCTCTTTTTGTTTTTTGTTTTTTGGAAAACTATTGTGTTTGTTTCGTCTTTTCGTTTTGCTGTGTTTTTTTGTCTCGTTTGAACTGTTGTGTTGCATTTTTTTTTGAGTTCGGAATTTTTGTGCTGTCGTCATTTGTGGTTTTTTTTTCGTTCTGTTAGTCCATTTTTCTTTGTTTTTTCCTTGTTTGTTGACCATATTCCTGTTGTGGAATATTGTGTGGCGTTAAATCCTGACAACAGCAATTTTTGCTTAGTTTGTGTTTTTGTTATTTGTGTTTTTTTTGTAGTTTTCTACTGCAGACATACATGTGCTAAGCAATGGCGTATGTCCAAAAGCCTACATCAAGTCATAGTTGGTAATCCCTGTTTTTTCATAAATTTAATTATGGTCAAATATTCTGTATTACTATCAGTCAATTGTTTTTTTCTTTTCAAAATAACAGTTTTATTTCACAGGTAGTAAGTAATCTTGGAACTTTCGATCAGGAATAATTGACGTCTCAGTACGAGGACAGACACATGAAGTGTTCAGGGGTTTGTGGGGAAGGGGAGAGCCCTCGTCCAATCAGCGCACGACTTGCGAACCGGAGCTCGGCGGTGCTCGACGTCGCCCGCCAGGGTCGTGTTTGCCCGCGCCTCATGAAACATGCAAGGTCCCATCAGGTCCGGAGGCGGCCGGTCTCCGGTGACACGGCGCCTGTCTCGCTCGTCCGCCGCCCGCGGGCTCGAGAACAATGGAAGTACGAACAAAAGGAGTATCACTTCATTCCGTCGATAAATCAGTTCTTTAAATGATTCATACCTTGGGAGAATTACGTTTCAACAGAGTTTCTTGGACCTTCACCATTGCAGTTTTGCACTGTTTTGTCAGGAAAATTGAAAACATAAACCCATAGAAAACAAGCCTAAATCAGCTGGTTTCACACAGATAAACCCAAGGATGTACATTAACAGAAATTAAGGATAACACAACGACGACAGCACATACGAACAAAGAATCCAATATACAAACGAACATTGTTTATTGGATTCTTTGTCCTTTAGTAATCGTTAAACGTGTTCCATTGGTCTAATATCATGTAATTGGTTTTTAATATACATTAGGTCTGATTGTTCGAAGACTTTGCCTTGACTGCTTGAAATATGTTATATTACATAAGTATCGATGTGTGGTTTGGAGACGTCTCGTTTAAAAAAAATCTGACATTGTACATGATCTGGTCTCGTGGTCTGACGACACTTGGCCTATACGTATAGCAATGTACGTGAACTGGTTGGAATATATATATATATATATATATATATATTTATTTATTTGCGTGTAGGTACGGCGACAAATTATTCATTTCGTCAGACAGGTATTTTTTATAGATTTTTTTCGTAGTGTGTATGATTAATTATCTCCACGAAATGTATTGGGAAATATAATTTAAAATTTATTTTAAGTTTTAGTAACTCTTATCACTGGTCGCAAATCGAACCACGAACGGATATCGATTGAATCAATCATGATTTTAATAAATGTGAGGCTGGTCCCATCTGGACCCGAATCCTCACCGCAAGCACCACTCTATTTTACCAAGGCTTTGACACAAGAGGTAAACATGCCTGCCCAAATGGGGCCTAACCTGCATATTAGATAAACATCAAAAGGAAAATAACCTGAATTTTGAACACTTTTGAAGGAGGCAGAACATCAACATGTCAAGTAAATTAAATTCATGGATACTTTTATTCTGATTAATAAATGATCGCTGGACCAAAATTTTATTACAGAAAATGCACTCCATAACCACAGTCATATAAATATCTCTCCAATCAACAATAACAATACATACAACAATAAACATCATATATCTCTTTGACTAGGGAACAAGGAAAAGGTTTCAAATGTTACTTTATCTCATTTTATAATACTAGTATATTTACGTTATTACATAACCTTCCTGAGGTTAGGGTGTTCTTCAAAACAAATATCCTGAAAAATAAACACAATATACTTGTCAAATTATGGTAATTTCAGGTCTTGGAAAGCTAAAGAAAACTATTAGAAAGAAATATGGCCACCAACAGTTGAAGGCACCAGATGTGCAGAAAGATGCAAAAAATGTAATAAGACTGCATCTGGCATCATGAATACCTCGAAACAATCACTAACTCAACAAGGTGCAACATACAAACAACTTCAGGAAAATGCCACATAATCCAGTAAAATTACTACAAACATTACAAACTACATTTAGAAAATATTCTACTGGCAATTACTAAAAATACCAATATAAATACTAAGCTCTCCGATAACCTGCATCGTCTTGGGTCTTCTCTCTCTCTCTCTCTCTCTGTCTGTAGGTTTATGCGATGTCAACGATCCATGGCGAGTCTAGTGATGGTCCTGCAGCACCAAACCGAACTACCAAATCCCCAGCTTATATAGGTACCCTAAATTTCTCTCCCCCCCTTTCCCAACTATTGCCCCTCACTTGTCTGGAAAGAAACAGAATATCTGAAACTATATTAGAATGTTTTAGAAGTTTCTTCCTTGTAGTCCAAACAATCGATACCTAGGCGATTTTTCCGGTTGTATTCTTCTTCTTACTAAGATCTTGGTTGGTACCGCTGAGTTTGAAGCTGTTTTTGGTAGGAAGCCTCTGAATTTTGGTTTGAGTTTGCCTGCACCTAAAAGTAGCCTGTCTATGACTTGTGATGTCACAATATGTTATGTCCACATGGTAACAACGGGTGAGGCTATGTGTTTTATCATTTCTTTAATGTTTTCCAGTGTATAATTTAAACATGAAACATCTCGTGACCAAACACACGGTCACAAATGTTTTTTGATGAATTTTGGATTATTTTCCGAATTTATAGGTTAATTAGTACGAATTTCCATGATGTTGGCCAACATGTCATCATCAGCCTACTGGACGCTGGTATACTAGGAACCTAAACTGCTTTTAGGATTCTTTGTCATATTTTATTGAATAAATATATTTTACCTAAAATTACTTTTTTTTTTTTGCAACGTCCAGGGATCCAAGCGAGGATGAATATCTATTGAATAAATCTTTATTTTAATAATTTGTTATTGATGAATTTTTGGGTTTTTCCTGAATATCTTGTTAAATAATTACAGATTTCCAAAATGGTGGTCAAGATTGTCAACAATTGGCGGGCGCCTTGGCAATAAATGATTCTTGCACTCTGGTGGGTAAAAATTAAACTAACTTGTCTTTAGTATACTCTAGAAGGAGAAAAGAAATATTTCGGCCTGCAGCAGACGAAAAGTAGATGGCGGCCTCCAGCAGACGAAAAAAGATTTTGGACATGACATCATACTAGTATATATACCTTGGAATTGGTGGTTGTTGGTCAGTCTGCCATTGAAATTTGTGGAGGAAGTGTCCATCGCTACTTTTTTTTTGCTCTCGCCGAGTTCGAACCGAGGACTCTATGATGTAAGTGCGTTTTATTTATTATAATTTTATTTAAATTGGATTATTTAAAATTTTATAAATTATAAATTCCTACCCATTAAAGTCTGATAATAATTATGGATTTTCAATATGGCGGACATGATGTCATAATTTCTAAATGTCGAAATGTTTTTATTTAAATTTTTATTAATTAATATATTTTTTTAATTTTTAAATTTTTCCTGATTTTTTAGCATAAAATACTGATTTTCAAGATGTTTGGTCGTAAGGAAAATTGCAATGATAATGTCATAATTCAAAATTGTAGTAAGTTATATAAAGCAAAATAGCTGATAGTTCTAAAAAATTGACGTAAATAAAAAAGGCAGGAAGTTCTAGAAAAAATTACGGAAAACAAACTGACGGAATCTAAGATGGCGGATCCAAAAAGGCGGAATAAGATGGCCGCCGAGGTTTAGGTCATGGTCAAATATCAAGATAAAAAAAGTCAAGTTCAACGGTCAAGGTCATCCAAGATGGCCACCGTGGCATCCCAATCTAAGATGGCTGACAACGGTACCACCACCACAGCCTGAAGCATCGGCTCAGACCGGCCAATATATACTACTCCGGTGTTCAGCATAATATAGTAAATAACTAAGTTTGAAAAATACCATTTCCGAGATTTTTTTTTTTCGTCAAAAAAGTTGGGACTTTGGGAACCCAGAAAATTCCGGTGCGTGAACCCGCCCTTGGTACGCGTTGTGGTTCGGGACAGGCGAGCAGGCTCGTATGATGGATTATGGCGGGCCGAGTGTCTGACAAAAGGGTTGTTCGCGTGGGTGGCTCGTAGCAGTGCATCCCCCTCTCTCTCCGCCTCCTCCTGCCGCTATCTCGCCCCGTCCTCGACAAACCAATCCAGCCAAACTATTCGGACACTTTGTTTGATTGCAGTCTGCCGCGCGTCCATTAGGCCGGAAGAATCACTCTTCCCTTCTGCCCTCCTGACGTCTAGACCACCTCTCCCACTCGCATGCCTGCCTGATACAACTCACGGATACGGTATCACATTCATTCCCTCTTTTATGTATGTGAGTCTGTTTATAATCAAATTAAATGACACTGCCAACAAACGTTTCAACATACACGCGAGAAACTCAAATGTTTTTCAATTAGGCATCACGCGGGAGTCCAAAAAGATTAAATGAAAAAATACGATGAATTATTTCATTACGAACAACGGAATAGGCTTACATAAAATTGAACTACTCTCCTTCAAAACACTCTCCTTGGCTAGCGACGCGCACTTATCCCAATGCTGGTTCCCTGTTTGAAAGCATTTCTGAAGGGCCTTCAGCTGATCCGTCGTGGCACTCTCAGTGTCGGGAATGGTGTCAAGCGTTTTCCTTTTAACACGACTCATTTTTTCGGTCTACGTTTCGCAAAAAAATAAATAAAAAATGTTAATTAATGATTTGTTCTAAATCATGACTGGAGTTAACGGAAATTTCGCGCAATCATTTAGTCGAAAGTTAGAATGTAAAACCTTCACACTCTCGCACTGTGTTCATGATTGGACCGGTGTTATTTGGACACGCCTCTCTTGGACCGTGAGCCAACGATTTCCGATTGGTTCAGCACACCTGTGACTTTGAATTCTACCCTGAGGCCAGACGAATCCGCGAAAACTTCCCGGTCTCCTCTATTCATGACGCGTGACAGACACGGTAAACACGACCTCACTCTTCCGGCTCTGGAAGCCTAATAACAAGTCTCAACTTCTTCAAACTTGCACTGTCTATCTTGTAGTATCAGGCTATCGGAATTATTGCATCAAATAGATTTAGCGTCAGCAGATGCTACAATGAAAATTTATTCACCGCATTTTTTGATCACCCCTCGTATTTTCGTGCGAATTTAGATTACTAGAGCCACGATTATTGCACGGATTCTTTTGCAAAGTATACTTCAAGAACATATCAATCTGCTTCACGTTGATGGTTGGAATACAATGATCTTGACACGTCCTTGTCGACCCTGAGGCAGTTATGAACAAGGAGAAAATGTGGCTACCCGCCAATAAAGTGAACTTGTAATCCACTTGTTATTCTAAAAAGTGCAAGTATACCAACTTTAACTGGAAGGTGTTGAACGTTAAAGTATACCAGTATTATTTGGAAGATGAAGGAAGTATAAGAATACCAATTTTACCTGGAAGGTGTTGGACGTTTAAGTATACCAGTATTATTTGGAAGGTGTTGGAAGTGTAAGTGCACCAACTTTATCTGGAGGGTGTTGGAAGTTTAAGTATACCAACTTTACCTGGAAGGTGTTAGGCGTTAAAGTATACCAGTAATATTAAGAAGGTGTTGGAAATGGAAGTGTTCCAACTTTATCTGGAAGGTGTTGGAAACATGAGATTGACAAAATGCGGAGAGGCTTTTAGGCAGACCGACGCAGCGGCGTGAACCTAGCTTTGAAAGCAGAGCAAGTAACGGAGTCCATCCGACTGCATGTTTGTCCATTTCCTCTCTCTCTCTCTCTCTCTCTCTCTCTCGACGGATCTCGTGTTGTCCGGAGTGATTAATTCGTCCGCGCCGGCCAGAAAATGACGCGCGGGTGAAAAGCCCTGGGGTCTCTCCCCCTCCACAACCCCCTTCCACTTCTTAGCCACCCCCTGTCTCCCAGGGCAAGCCCCCCTCCAACCCCCTTCACGAAGTCACAATGGATTACACGCAGAAACATTTATTGTCTCTGGAACGCGGGGCAGCGACGGGCATTAATCAAAAAGGAAGGCCGTGTTGCGGTGGGCTGCCAGCCCGCGCGGCGCTGTCTAGGTGTCACGTGTGTGTGTTGTGTGAGGTAGCCACGGCGAGATGTAATTGCCGATAACGGCAGGTCGGAGGTCGCAGCCGTGGTTCACCCTGACTGCTGCCCACCACCCAGCTCAGGTCTCAGGGGGCGCCGGGTCTAACAACCTGGAGGCAGGGAACATTCTTGAGCGGTCTTTATGGGTGCGGGAGATCATTCTGTGTTCTGGCGTTACCGTGATGCCTGAAATATACAATGTCAAAATAAAGTCACGCCGTTATAGTGAAATGCCAGAACGACGCTACGCCGAAATAATTCCACGTCGAAATAACACCAGAAATAACGGCACATTGAAATAACGCCACGACAAAATAGCGCCACACTGAAATAACACCAGAAATAAAGGTACATTGAAATAACGCTACATTGAAATACCACAACGAAATAACACCATTCTGAAACAAATCACACCGAAATAACACCACACGGGAATAATACCATGCCGAAAATAACGCCACGCCGAAATACCACCACACCGAAATAACGCCACACTGGAATAACGCCACGTCAAAATAACGCTGCTCTGAAATAATGCCACGCTGATAATAATTCCACACTAAAATACATGAACGCCTTTTTACCACAACATCTCTATACCGAAATGCTAAAATACCGCAAAGTCAAAATTCCAGAACGCCGTAATATCACAATGCCAAAAAGAATAAAGACACTCAAAATCTTAAACACCAAAATACAACAAATTTCATTTCAAATAGCACCCTAAGATAAAAATTAAAACTAGTATGTCGTTATGCATTTCCTAAATGTAAAAAAATTACCAAATAACGCAACATCAATGCCATAATTTAGAATTCAGAACTCGCCACAATGCCATTTTCTAGCTCTTTGGTAGAAGCATCTTTTTAATTTTTTGTACGAGGGTTTTAGGTTTGAAATGCTATCAAGGTTTGGTTGTGTGCGGCATTTTGTCTTGCAAGATTAGATTAAACTGATTTTGTGAGGCCCCCCCCCCCCCTTCTGATTAGCTTACCAACATGACAGCATAGGCGTTGTTATGTCCCATAGTATCATCAATTTAAACTTTATGTAGATTCTAGCTGCAGTACCCAGCGTTGCCCGGGCTGAACACAGGGTGATATATTATGCGCGAGTTAAAGCAAAATGGATAACGAGGTGGACATAGAGAAATGACACACAACTGCTGTTTGTATGTATATGACATACGATTTTCTGTATGCCAATGGCGATTAGTTGAACAATTTATAAGTTGCTGCGCTGCAGCGCCAACTAGCAACGAGTTACAAAAAATAGATAGCATAAAAACCTTGTCCATGAAAAAACACTTTAATGTGCGAACTTTTATGGCGATCGGTCAAACGGTGTTGGAGTTTATCAACTTCATACATACCAACATCCTATTATATATATGTATATATATGTATATATATTTCAAACATGAGACATGGGTAAACAGAAAATCATAGGTCATAGACATACAAACAGCAATTGTGTGTCATTTCTCTATGTCCACCACACTGTCATATAGCGCTATCCATTTTGCTTTAACTCACGGATAATATATCACCCTGTGTTCAGCTCGGTAAACGCCGGGTACTGCAGGTTGGAATAACTATTATTATTTTATTTGTAGGCAAATTACATTTTTATCACACTGCTTCTTCGAAATTTGAACACGCCAAAGTTATGCAACGGAACCAGACTGTACGTGAACAAACTGATGCCAAATGGGATTGAAGCAACAATAACTAACGACAAATATAAAGAAGAAGTGCTGATTACGCGAATTACAGTGATTCTCAATGATTTGCCCTTCAAGTTCAAACGTCTGCAATTTTATTTACGTTTTGCGTTCGCGACGATAATAAACAAAGTCCAAGGGCAGTCATTATGTGTTGCGGTATTAAATTTAACAATTCCATGTTTTTCGCATGGTTAACTTTATATTGCTTTCTCCAGAGTAGGAACTCCAAAAACTCTATAGCTACATCAATAGCCTACTCCAAATAAAAAAAAAATATATATATTGTTTATGAACTTTCCTTACGCTAGATGTCAGTATTAGTTTAAATTATTTTTAATTAGTTTAGTTACATTAAAAATATAATAGTCTGAAAATATTATTTATTCAAGTGAATTATTGTTAAAAACGTTTATAGTTTATACCAATAAATATAATGAAATGTTATGACTAAAAGTTATCTTTCATTTTTCCAATTTTTTATAAGGAATTTTAGATTCTAGTTTGTACCAATTATTCTAGTTTATACCAATACATATAATGAAAAATTATAACATAAAGTTATCTTTCATTTTTCAAAATTTTTATAAGGAATTTTAGATTCTAGGTAAAATACAAACCATACACTTTTAGATATAAAAAAATATATATATACTCAGGCAGGACAATGTCTGCCGGTTTCTGCTTGTTCATGTATAATACTAAACTCAGACCGCAAAATTTAATGCAGAATTCTTTAAAATAATGCCGAGCCTGATAAATATACACAAAATGGGTTTTTAACTACATTTCATGACGTGAATCACATTTAGTTTCCGCACCCATGGTTATAATTCGCTACCTGAGCAGCTACGTCGTCTATCGGATCATTTGGTTTGTAGAGCGAAAATTTAAACTCTATAATGAAACGGCTCCGAAAAAGCGTAAATGACTTGAAAAAATACTTACCCCCGGCTTTGGACCTTATTTTAGACAATAAATTTTATTAAAATACTGTCCATCTTGTTAAAATCCATTAAAAAGTTTATAAATCTTTTGTCTTTGTGAACTTTTGTTGCGCCGCCCGCCACATATGGCAGCATCGTAGTTACACATATCCGTTCCGTGCGACTTCCGTTCCAGTCGCGAAATTATTCCTACCGAACCCCGTGTACCGAGAGATGAGATGTTGCATATTAAAAATTCCGAAGTGATGGCGGGCTCTAGCCTCAAAAATATTTTCCAAAATATTTGTGAAAACAGAGACGCCATGCGTTGCCAGCAGCGGTTTATGAGCAGCGGCTCATGAGCAGTGCAGACGCTTAGCGAGGGAGAGGCAGAGCCTCACTAGCTCAACTTGTCCAGCGAGAAGCACTATCCAGGATCTCATGTAGGTACATTGAGGAGTTTAGGAAGTCCAATGTCAAAACTCTAAGGGGAGAGATTCTAAATATCAATACATTGTAAGTAAACTTTTATTGTCTTATAAATACTGCAGAATAAACGTATAACGTTACAACTAAGAATAATACAACTCTGTACGTCGTAGGCCTAAGACACTGTGTCATAAAAACATTATTTTCAAAGAGAGCAGTTTAAAGAGTTTTAAATAGGGCCTTGCTTATTTACTCAAATTTTGTTTACCCAAATATGTGATTTTTCTTTTACATAACGTAGATCCTAATGCTGAATGCCAATAGAAATAACGTCCAACCGTGGTTATGTTTATGATTATAAGTGCCTTTGCCCAAAAGTAGTGTCTTATGCTTCATGTATGCAGAAATATAAAAACTTTTTACTGATAAGGTATATTTTTATTCATACCAAAGACAATCTCTTCACACACATATTCAATTATGATTGAAACATCAATTCACAAACATGATATAAAGTGAAATTTATCTTTTATGCTCTTAAACGTTTTATTTGATGATTTTGTAAAAGTAGAGAGAGACCACATATTTTTGCGATATATCTGTCTTCTAGGTTAGGCACTACAGTTCTGCTCGTATTTGAGAGACATTTAAAGTTTTATTGGCTGCCGCTTTTGTTAGATTCCACACACATGTTTCACTGATTTGCATTGGAGTCGCAGGGCTACGGACTAAAAGATAACTATTGACTTGAGGTGTACAAGCGATGCGTAGAACATGGACTTTTCCGTGAAAATATTCAGTCACTTAAGACACCATAGCATCATCTGTGTTTCCTGATCGGTTGAGTTTTTCAGGTACAGGCCCACTTTTGGCTCATGAATCACTCTCAATGTCAACTCACGCAATTTTGAGCGGGAGCAAACGTGTCCCGGATGACCTGGCCAAATAAGGCAATGGCTCCTTTTGCAGACGGTCGCCAATTACAAGGAAGAAACCACTGACGAGGGCAAACCTTACGGCAGTTTAATGAGAGTTCATAATTTGTTTTCGTGAAACAACACTTACTTGCCATGGTAACTAGGAGCCTGTACTATTGCTTGAATCTGAGTGTGAATGTGTGAGTGACTGGTTTTAATGTAAAACTGCTTATTATTATCTTGTTTCGGCAACGCTGGATATTTTTTAAAGTGTTAATTACTTTTCAGCACATGTACGCCTATGCTTAATATTTAGTTACCTGTAGATTCGCTTTTTTTGGTAAATTTTGTAATGGTTATCCCTTATCTTTAAACATTTAGTTAAAGTTTAAATCTGCTCTCTATCTTATTACCTATTCCACCATATGTTAATATTACGCTTTTTTTTTTTTTTAAATTTCAATGTATTATGTAGTAGCAGAACATGTGGTTAAATGTAAGATAAAGCGTATCACCTTTACTTAATCACCAATAAAGACGATAATAAATAAATGCCTGCTCCTAACCATGGATAAAGCACATATATATATATGTTTAAAAAATACGTTTAAGGTCCGTGGCGATGGAGTGCAGAGGGACAGTGCAGTTTATATCTCTAACACAACACCCCCGAAACACAACGAAACTAAAGTCAATGTGGGATACACGCACAAAGAGTCACTAGTCATAACTACTCAGAACATAACTGGTCATAACATAACATTCTCACACTCTCGGAAAAATTCTAGATAAGATAACTTATAACTGTCATAAAATTGAACATTCGTACCATAGAAAAACACAAAAGTTATAAAAATAATATCTTTAAAAAAATCACAAGTTAGGAAAATCGTTACTAAGAAAATCTAACACTAACCTGTTATAACTTTGAAAAATTATAACCAAGACGAATTTGCAGCACATAAATATAAAATATCACAACTTAGAACATTACAATTGGTGTGTTTCTAATTTGCGACCACCAGGGCCGCCGAGAAGGGGGGGCAAAAGGGGCAAATGCGAAAAAACATTTTGTACTATATATATATATATATATATATATATATATATATATATATATATATATATATATATATGTTTAGTGTTTTCCTAAAACTGCAGCCGATAACCAATAACCTAACCGAGCAGTACTTGTAACATTCAGTTCACACCAAAATACTTGCGAACGCCAGGTACGAGAACAATAGGTTTGCTTGGTCCCGTACACCCCTCCACTTGGGGTCAATGCCATTTAGACTCCCCCTTCTGAAGTAAATAATGCGGTGATGGGCCCTGGCTGGAGGGGGTGTCATGGAGATATCTGATGAAATGAAACATCTCAAATCAATTCATGTTTCAAATATTGGTCCAAACCAGTTGAAACCAATCCAGCTTTTAAACACACTACGGAGATTAAAATTGGATGGTTTATTTCCAAACGTGTGTATCGCTGTTCGACTGTTCTGCACAATTCCCGTGACAGTTGCCGAAGCGAAAGGTCCTTCAGCAAAATGAAGGAAATAAAAAATGTACATCGCTCATCCATGTCTCAGGAAAGGATTAGTGGGCTCACCTTGCTTGCCTTAGAGTCTGATCTCGCTCGGTCATTGAACTACGACGATGTAATTAACGATTTTGCTTTGAAAAAGGCACGGAAAACAGATTTGTTGTGATTACTTCTGAACTATTTAATTGTTTGTAAATCAATATTATTGAGTAGCATAATCCTTTTAAATGCATTAAATGTTTAAAAATTTTAATAATACACTACAGTGTACGATTATTCAGAATGTAGTGATTCGATATGAAGTAATGACAATTCTGTTGTAAAACATTTTGAAGTGTTATTAAATTTAGACATTTTTATATAGTATATGACATTTGAATTGTTGTGTTTTAGTAGGATGTAAAATATATATCATTGTTATTTAAAATGCATGTCATTTATGATTTAGTATCGAACTAAGGTATTAAATTAATTTGTGTAAATTATTAATATGTATTACAAATTTTTCAATGTAATGAACGTGGCTCAATGTGTTTGATGTTTTCGAAGTAATAAAATGTATTATTACTTTAAATTATTTTAATAATATTTATATTCAGAATAAATTAATAAAACTTATGTATTTTAAACATTCATATAATAATGCAATTTCTGATTACCATTTAAGATATTTTTTAGCAATATATACATCAAAATTAATTATTATTTGTATTTTGATGGGATTAACAATGTAAAAGTGCACTGAGATAATACATGCAAATGCTCTCTTTTTTTGGCATAACTTGTTTGTTATGTATGTTCAAATGGAGGATGCAATTTTACGATACCATATATACTTATGGTATACGTAGTACGTAGTAGTGGTATGTAATAAAAAGGAAGGGGGCCTACTACCCCAGCAGCCCAGGGGCCCACAAATCCTCTCAGCGGCCCTGGCGACCACTTTCCGCTCCATGGGCTTGCAGTTGCCCAAGCCGTATAGCCAAAATTGCTTGGCGGATTCATTGGGTAGACCTGAAACACATGTGCATCTGCTTCGCGTTGATTATTGGACTACAGTGCTGTTGACACGCCCTTGATGACCCTGAGCCAGTTGTGAACAAAGAGAAGTGGTTACGCACTCACCTGTGACCTGATTATCGACCAACGAACGTTCTAAAAAGCTTGGTAATATTTTGCAATTTGAGTCCAGCCTGAAGTGAAATGACTCCGCGCAGTAGCCGAGGCTCTAAATGGCCGCCACAAGTTCAGGATCGGTTTCTGGGTCAGGGACAATGCGAGTCGCTCTTCGCGCCGGCTTTTTAGGTCAGAAGGGCCACCAGCTCATGAGTCATGAGCCCAATGCTTACTGAGGGGGGAAGTAAGAGAGGGGCTTATACCTGGCGGTACGCGGTAGTCCTCTGAGCCTCTTGTGGTCGGTGTAGTGAATCATACAAGCTTTGAATATATATATACTGTATAGAAGTCGCGAGTGGATAGGATTTACTCTACGTTTTTCAGGAGCGTATGATGTGCAGCTTGGGAACTTCACCGCTGCAGTGCGCTACCGTAACGCCCTGTATCATCTTAGTTGTTATTTACACGTTAGAGCGCAGCACTGTCCCCCGCTGTCATTCCCCGCACACCCCATCCATCATTCACTGCAGCACAAGGTCGTTCAGCGGGAGGGGGAAGGGGTGTTTGAAGAGTTCGACACTTCTCCGCTAGGGACCACCACAAGTCGATTCCCTAGAGATGGTGGCGATTGCGGCGGTGAATTAACCAACTACCTCCAACCGTATTAGAAATTTTAACTTGGGCTGGCGACTTCTATACAGTATATATATATATTCAAAGATACAAATCAAGTACGCGAGAGAGAAAAGTTTGACCACATTCTGGCCGGCATAGAAATTTTTTTTTGGTTGCGATGGGGGAGGGGGGGGGGGGTGGCTTGTTATCATAGAGTGGGAATGTATATAGCTAGGAAAAGGTATGAATTGCAAAGAAAAATACAAGATCGCTCATTAGGCTGAAATAAATGTTATGACAACACCAGAAACTTTTCTTTTTTCCTTTTTATTGACGGTGGTTAGAAAGAGAAGCCTTATTCGGCCAGGCCCTTCAAGACGCGTTTGCTTCCGCACTGAATTTCCATGATTTGTGCACTGACAGTGGGCGTGTACATGAAATAAATCTCAAACAATCACTAAACACGGACTGATGCTTCATTGATCCAAGTTCACAGCCAGAGAGAAGCACATGTCCAGGGCCACGTATTTTCTCGCGAAACGATTTTCAGACCATCTGTGTGTTAAAACACTTTAACATTGTCTGTGTTTCGTGGTTGGCTGGATTTATTTCAGGTACATGTCTGTCGGCACACCAATCATAGGCATCCACCGAGGAAGATAACGCGTCCTGAATGGCTCGTCGAAACAGGACAATGGCTTCTTTAGCAAACGCCCTCCAATCACAAGGGAACATCGCTAGAGCAGGCTTAGCTCATTTAAGAATTTTTTTGTGAAAAAAACACATGCCCCTTATACATGTAGCCATCAATTAATTAACGAGAATGAAAATTGGCTGGAGACCCTTCGACCATATCGCAGAGGCGTTGTAAATGCGCCTGTGGACTGCCACAAGGGCACAGTGTACGGGGGTAGTTTGCGGAGGGATGCTGCTGATTACAAGGGCTTCTCCTTCCCTCCCCACCCCCCTCTCTCGGGGTATTCTTCATTCGCCCGCTAAGCGAGCCCGCCCTTCATTTATCTCGCGGGCCCTTCTTCTTTCCTTGCTTTTGTGGGCCGTCTTCGGCGTCTCGGCTTCTCGCTTACGGGGCTGGGCCAATCGGCTCATGTAATTAGTTCTACTTCCTTGAGGATGTCTCTGGCCTCATAAGCCACACTCAATGGACACAGATGGCGCGCAACAGTGGCACAACTCCTCGTTCACTTCGCAGTTCCTCGCAGCCAGCTGTTGGCTGAATGGCGGTGCTATGGTTCCGGGTTTGAGTCCAGAGTAGAGCACCTTCTTAAAATTGTATCCTCTTTAATTCGTCAAAACTAATTCACGAATTAAATAAATATGTCAAATGTTTAGGAATAAGAAAATTTCACTTTTTTTTTGCAATAAACTCGACATAAAAAAGTTTTAGACATTTTATTAACAACTATCATTTGTTTGATAAAGCTTCTTGGACATATGCCATGCAGTTTTGCACTGTTTGTGATGGAAAAAATTCAAAAACGCAAACGAAGGAATATAAATAAAAACATAAACCCTCAGAAAACAAGCCTAAATAAGCTATGTCATACAGCTAAACCCAACGATGTACCTATACAGGTATTATGGACAACACAACACTACAGCACAGCCAAACACATTATAACTTAAATATCAGACAGAACAAGAAGTTCGTGGAAGGAATTTAGTCATGAAAAAATAGCACATACAAACACAGTGGGCTAACAACGACGAGACAGTTTTAACAGTAACAGTCAATGCAAACAGACAAAAAATCATGGGCAATGTAACAAATATACGAAGACAACGAAGAAGATAAACAAATGTTATGGACAACACGACAACACATTAGGTTAACTATGACAAAACAATTGTGACGTTTCAGGAACTGGCATCTGTTCCCGTCATCAGGTACACACAGACTGGGTTTATCTGGTTGACATTAGCTGATTTAGGCTGGTTCTCTGTCGGTTTATGTTTACATTTTTATTTCTTAATTTGAGTTCTTGAATTAAATAAAAAAAAACATTTCACGAGTCAGTTAAAGAACTTATCAATCATTGGAATACGTTTTGCATGATCCGCCCCAAAGGAATAAAAACCAATACCAAACATGAAAAAAACTTGTTGCCCAATCATGACAGAGGAAGCAACGTGACAGCACCGACCTTATTTTGTACAAGTATATTGATTATACTTTGGGAATTGAGAATAATGGGAATTTCACGAACAGAAAATATTTTTCTGTATTTTAGAAAAAAAGTATTTTGGAAACCAGTTGCCAAGAACTAGTTTGTAATAATACCAGAAAGAAATTGTAATTTTGTACAACACATAGCTATGGTTAGTTTTTAAAAGCCTATATGAAATAGGTTTTCGAGTTAATACTGAATATTTTTTTTTTTACGAAAATTAGCTTAATTTTATTATTTAACTGTTTTTTAGTGCAAGCATAATTTTTAGACCACGGAAAAGATAATCCAATATTAAATAATTGAACTTTATTTTGTTTATTAATGTGCGCAGTTAGTACTGGAAAGATATGCGGAAAACGGTTTAAAAATAACTTAAACTATTGAAGATACTGGTACCACACTATGCATAAATTCCCGGTTAAGAATCCGAACCCTGTATTACTGCGAACACTATTTAGTAGTGATACATTATTTTTTAAATGTAAAAGTAGAAATTTACAAATATTTGTAATTTTACATGAATATTTATGTTCAATGTACAAAAAAAAAACTAAAGTGTACTTATTTACGCGCGTTAGACGTTATTCTTCATTGGTGTGATAAAAAATTAACTTTAGCCTACAAATACAATGGCCGTTTTTTTCAATCTCCAATGGGCTATATAAAAGAAAAGTTAACATAAAATAATAATATCACTATAAAATATCAGCAGGGTTTCACTTATTTTTCTACATAATCGCTAAAACGATTGAGGTATTTGCCATATCGTAATACAAGCTTCTCGATGCCTTCGAAATTAGCCGTGCGTGAGGAGAGATACAGGGCCAGCGCCTGTATCTCCCTCTCCCTCACAACTCCGTTGTGAGGCGGATAGACTAATCTCGCGGTGCATTCTGCCTCACTATTCGCATCTCTTGCGATAAGTCTTGGCGCGGGAGCCAGTGCGCCGCGTGATTAGTCCATCCACCTAACAGCGGCGTCGTGAGGAAGAGGGGTATCCAGGCGTGGTCCCTGTATCTCATTGGCGGCTAACTTCTTAGAAGAAGGCATCGAGAAGCTTGTGTTACGATATGACAAATATCTCAATCGTTTTGGTGATTATGTAGAAAAATAAGTAAGACCCTGCTGAACTTTTGTGTTATGTAAATTTGTTGTTTTTTTATAGCTTATCAGATTTTGAAAGAAAAAAACAAGCCCACGCAATTAAAAGAATTAAAATAATAAAAGTACTGGGGTAATATTATTTGGTAAAGTATAAATTCAATCAAATTAAAAATTCCTTTACCGGGCATACCATAGTCAATGGACTCGGAAAGTTGCGCCTAATACCAATAAATGGCAAATTTATGTTAAAAACTATATAGACAATTTTATTGCAATTTGTTGTGCTAGTCTTCAAGAAAACCAGTGGGTAACTTATGTTTAACTAATTTTTATAATTGGTACCTACTCATATTTTCTTAGGCTTTATTAGATTCAGAGCTATAATTATTTATCATAAAACCATAATATTTTCTTTTCATTCTTTAGAGATTGAATTTCGCAAAATAGTAAAGTAGTGGTTTGGAAGTTTTTGTATGTTTATTATTAGGTAGTATCAATTTTATGTAAGTTCTTTTAGACTCGAAGGTAGAATTATCTTTCTTAAAACCACATTAACACTTTTTTACACCTCAGGGGGTTAATTCCGTAAAATGGTTCAAATGTGTATGGTATTTTATGTATGGCTTTTATTGAACCCCAATGAAATTGGGAGCATATTTATTTATTTATTTATTTTAAAATCTCATTTACAACTTTTTCACTCTTATGGGTTTGGTATTGTTAGCCGAATATTTATTTTTTGGCTTGATTTGATTAGGAGACAAAAATATTTATTTTAAAACCTAATTAATTTCTTTTTCACCCCTTAGGTTTTTCAATTTCGCAAAATGGTAAATTTTTGCTTAGTAGTATTTGAATGCTTATTATTGGTACCCAATAAATTATCTTATGCTTGAATGGATTCGGATACATAATTATTTATTTTGAAACCTATATCCCTCTTTTATTCACCCCTTAGAGGCTGAAGTTCGCAAAATGTAATTATTTTGGTTGGTAGTGTTAAATATTTTAATTGTTAGGTCACAAAATAATTTCTTATGCTTGATTAGATTCGGAGATAAAATTATTTATTTAATAATATACTTGACCCCTTTTTCACCTCTAAGGGGTTTAAGCTCGCAAAATCGTGAAATGTGGTTAGTGTAGGGCTTCACACTTTTAGATTGCAGTTTAAAGTAAATAGGCAATTTCTCTGTCTTTGTAATACATTATTATTGGTTCTCAATATATTTTCTTAAGGGTAATTAGATTCGGAGTTATCATTGTTCATATTAAAACCATATTGAACGCTTACAAATTTCCAAAATGGTAAAATTGTGGTTTTGATAGATTTGTATGTTTATTATTGGTACCCAGTATTATTTATTTTAGGTAGATTTCAAAGAAATAATATCTATTGTAGCTGTTACCATGGTGCGATTTTAGAAAAAATTTATATAGTTTTTTGTGTCATGGTCAATAAAACCCAAAACCATCATCAACTCAAAAGTATATATATATATATATATATATATAAATTACAATTTTATGGACACGATAACTACCGTAATTTTTCACAAATCACTTCCAAACTGATACATAAAACAAAGTCATGGAAAATCTTGGTCGAGTTATATAACGAGCAATATTCAACCAAAAGGATAAAAATGGGGAAGTTTTTTTAAAAACAGAAGAATTGCCATAACTTATTTAATACCAAGGATAAATCATAAACCACAAATTTTTATTTAAATAAATCTTTGATAAGACCAACCATAACCACAAGGAGGTAAAAAGTAAACAAGTGCTAGAGGCCATAAATAAAATCATAACTCCCTTCGTGGGCCCACCATCGAATACAATTAAATTGTTTATAAATCTTATAATTTTTATCTAAAACTCTTGATAAGATGAACTATTGCTGCAAGAAGTTGAAAAACACATAGTTAGAATAAAAAAATCACAATATCCGTTTTATTGACATTATTAAATCCGTTATAATTTTTTTTGTAAAGACATACATTTTGCCTTTAATTTTCGTCTGAAATAATAATTTTTTATACGACCAACTATTACTACAAGGGGTGAGTAAACAGGGGTTGGATGACAAAAAAAAATCATATCTGCCTTGCTGGGCACACCATAGAATACTTTCAAATTATATAAATATCTTACAATTTTTATATAAAACTTTTGTCTAAACAATTTTTGATGATACAAACCATTATGGTAAAGTGTTGAATAATCATGTGTTTGGAATAAGAAACAAAATAAAACTTCCCTACAATGTACACTATAGAAACCATTCGTATTTTAACTTAACTTAATAAATATTGTCTAACAGTTTTGCTAAAAGTTTTTAAAAAATCTTACTGCAAAGGGAGGAAATAAGGCTTGGAAGTAAAAAAAATCATTACTTTTTTAATATATGTACTATATAATTTGTTATAATTTATTGGATTAATCCTAAACTTTGTCTAAAACTTTCGCTGTAACTGTTTTGATGAAACGAATTATTGGTGTAAAAAATGGGTTGAAATAAATAAAAAATCCAAAACTTCTTAAGTATTAAATTTTTTCGAAATCATTTCAAACCATCTTAACAATATCGTAAACCTTGGTACAAATAAATTTACATACGACCACGTTACTAATGCAAGGAATGAAAAATATTGTTTGAAGGTCAAAAAATTGAATAACTACCTTAGTTGTCATAATATGAAATTCGTTCGTTCTAAGGTATTAAATGCTGGCTAAATTGAGAATATTCATAATATTTATAAATATTCATAATATTTTCGCTGCATGGAAAAAGAGAAAATATTTAATCGATCATTTTGTAATATTGGAGAATATATAGATGAAATGTAAATTAGGTTCTTAAAATGTTCCAGAAGTTTATAGAAGTTTCCAAAATATTTTCACAATAAATAGGAACTTAGAAATCGTAGGCTGTGCTGAAAGGGAATTTTTAATTGTTATTCGTTCTGTGAACATTTATCGTATTACGTTTAGAATTATTTATTTTTTAATAAAGTAAAAACAAAACACCATGTTAAAACGCTTTATATTTTGTTAAAAATATTAAAAACTGCATAGCCGCAAAGTTTGAGAGCTGAACATCATTACTTCAGTTTCTACTGCAAGAAACATACACCTACACACGAGCTATAGCTAAGCTCACACAAGATATGTTTCGCAACCCTCTATGCTAAAAAAAAAATTAAAATTGGCAAAAATTACTCCAAAGTACAAAATTTTTCCATTGTAATAAATACGCCACTTCGTTGATACAATATTACATGAATTTAAAACCATGCACCTTCGTAAATATTCTTTTTTATTTATATTGTTATGTTAAAATATCTTTCTATGTCTGCCTCGATGTAAAACTTAATTTTTCGATGTTAGCATTTCTGAACTGTACAGTTTTCTCAGTGGCGATATTCCGCCTGTTCAGTTGCGCCCCCTGTGAGCACCCAGGCAGGCGCGGGCAGCACTGAAGCAGCACTGCTGCCGGCTACAGCACGCCGCGCTCGACGCGCGCTGCTGCGGCGTCTCGCCAGTCCGCTGCCAATGGACAGGCGTCGTTCGCCCGAGCACGCAGATGGTTTTGGAGTCCGTCCTGGAGGTCATTGAACCAGCGAATTATTTCGAGGCCCTAATGTTTCCTGTATTTTAACACAAAACTGGTTACGAAATCTTTTCGCGAAAAATTAATGTAATTTGTTACTGTAGGAAATATAGGGATAGATGGTTATAATTAAAGACCAGAAAAATTTTCTCACTCATTTCGTGGTAAAACAGTTAACTTGACCTTCTTCTACGATTGGCCCACTGATTATGTGAATGAGGCTGAGTCACATAGAAATAATTGTCAAAAGAAGTATCTAATCACTTAGAAATGAAATCACGAGGAAATTAGGTTAGAAATCTCTCAAGTGAGCAACCAAATTCGCAGTGAACTGTTGTTTAAATGTGCACAGGACTGTGAGGTGTATCGTAGAGGTCAATAAAAACTGCGAATTTTTCCAGTCCCTGGTTATGATCGCTGACGGTTGGAAACCAGCCCCCAGGTAAACACATTTATTTACGACCGTGTAGTCGGGAGCCCACTGGTTCGGAGACCCTATGACCTCACGTGCGTCGTCGCCACAACCCTATATCTGCTCGTGACGTAACAGGTCGGCGTAAAACCCACCGTCCATAACTCATGTTTGCCAAGTGCGTCGTCAAACAGGAAAATTATTTTCTTCTTGCACGCAGAAAACGACAGCAGTAAAGTTCGAGCGGCGACATGATGCATTTCCAGGAGAGATGCACCAGAGTTCGTCGAACTGAAGACATCCGGTTACTACCGGACGCTTGCAACGGCCTGGGTGGATGCTATCTTCAAACAGTGAAGTCTGCCGCGAAACGTTATAGCTGATAGCGATGGGGTGGTTGGAAGAAGCCCGCGATTCATTGACACCCGATCAGTCCCCGAACATTCCCGAAGCTCGCAGATCGCTGCTTTAACTCCGCGGTTTGAATTTAAAAAGAAAAAAGAGAATGTCTTCAGTACTCTACAGTGATGTGTTCTCATGTTGCCAATACACTTATAATACGAAACTCAGACACGAAATATAACGTATAATTCTTTAAAATAATGCCGAGCGTGATAAGTGTACGCAAATGGAGTTTTTCAACTAGATACCTGAACGCGAATCACACGTAGTTTCCGGACCCGCCACTAGAATTCGTTGCTGGAGCAGCTACGTCGACTATAGAATCATTCAATTTGCAGATCGAAATTTTAAACTATATATTCAAACGGCTCTGTAATTCGAAAATATTTAAGGAATTCATATGTTATCGTGTTGCAAATAGACTTATAATACGAAACATGAATATGAAATTTAACGTATAATTCATTAAAATAAAATAATAACCGGAATCATTTTACACTCTTTTTATAACACACTAAAACTTTGTACATTTGTTTATTTCTCAAACGATTAAAATCAGTCTGTAAATATGTCCTACAAGCAAAACTTAACCTCACTGAACTTATGCAATATTTAAGATTAATCAGTAGAAACTTCCTCACGAAATAATCTTATTTTTCTTGATCTCAAATATACTCAGACTAACAATTTGCTGTGTCTCTACATTATGATGAACGCTGCGCTGTCTCTACATTTCAATGTTAACTAAGGGTTGTATATTCATCCTTTTAACGTGTTTGTAAGTTATCATTATTTCTTTTAATGATTATAAATTATAAAAAAAGTATAAAAAATGGTTGTACTATTATTAAGTTTTATTTTTTTATTAACTATGTAAATTGTAAATAGTAATTGTAAATTCTGCAGTGGTCACAAAAATAATAAATACGGATAAATCACATGAGTTCGCCATCTTTTCGAGATCTCTGTGTCAACTGCCACAGATGGCAGCACCATGGTTACACATATCCGTTCCATGCGACTTCCATTCCATTCACGAAATTACTCCTTAAAATGCAGTATAATGAAAGCTAAGATGTTAGACATAAAAATAAACAAAATTTAGGAAGATAGCATTCATTTTCTGGCTTTGAGTATTTTAATTTTTACTAATCTTACAAGCCTTTGAATTTATTTCCAATCATATTACTTGAAAATAATTATCCTGCAAAAAAATTATAAAAACAACCGTTTTTAAGAGATTTTTAAATTTATAATAATGTGCCGTGTATTAGGGATTTAGGCACGTTTTATTTAAAATTTTGTAATCTTAAATATTTTTGGAAATATATATTTTTTTCATCTTATTTTCTTTACGGCCAGGCCCTCAGCCTCTGTTCTCAGAGGCGAGCTGATTCTCTTTCCCAGCCTAATGCTATCTTAGCATTCTGGCTAATATTTCTCCCGCCTCCAGGCACGTCGGGGGCCGGTAACTTTATTTCTCCGCGTGACTACTTTTGCCTACAGCAGCTTGTGAAGCAGTGCTGAGCCCTGCTAACTCTGTCACGAATTGGTATAAGGTTCACTAGCAGCAAGACACGACAGGAGGATCCCGTGTGCCTTGCGTCCCACAGACCATGCGTTTTTTGAAGCCATCCCCCCCCCCCCTGCTCACCCACCCTTTCTTCTCAGAAGTGAAGCCAGGAGCGAAGACCGCACGGGGACGTTAACCGAATTTAAGGCCATCTCAGGCTTGACAGCCGCAGTTACGATTCTGGACTTTAACGACATCTAGCGACGGCTGTGGTCACTAACGCCACTTGTGGGCGTCGGCAGCGCCGACACTACCGTGCTCGCGCGGAGGTAACGACAACCTCTCTCCCCCTTATGTCTCAGGCCGCTAGGTGGCACCACTGGTTACTCCATTACCCACTAGCATTGACACACTCGTCGGCCACAAGTCGATTTATTAGTACTTCTTCTCGCCACCAAAAGATAGCGCCTCAGTCGCGCCGTCACTCCAGTAAGATCTAATTTTTTTTATGCCGGACACCTTCGGGTGGGCTCGGTAATTTTCGGCTCAGAGCCTACCCCCCTCCCATTCTCTAGAGACCCCGCGCTTATGATATACTGATGATATCCCGCTCTGAAGGGACTTCGGTGCGCGCCTCCTGACTGACTGGTACCGTTTGTAATTGCGATCTTCGGCGAATCATCGACATCGCATCGTATATTATGTAGTCTTCTCAGACTAGAGGGATGAAGTCCCTATCTAAGATTAAGAGTAACCAGTCAGTAGTTTAGTTAAAAGTAGAGAAACTTAGTATTTTTTTTAATTAATCATGATGACTTCCGTGTCTACCGCGCATCGTGGTTCGGGTTTTCGGAGACGAGACGCCCTCTCCTGAGCGCCAGGACCAACACCCTGTTTTGATAGGGTTCCAAGTTTGGGACAACCAAAATCCTCTGCCAGAACCTCTGGAGTCGGTTCCTGAGCAGAATCCACCATCTTTAGGCCTACTACCTCGATCACCGTCTACCTACAGCCCCGGGTGATACCCACTTCATTTCATTATTTTCTTTGCGAACTCAAAAATAGTGTAACCCAGTTAAGACAGCGGACAGTAAAAGCAGTTCGAGGAGAGGAAATTTATGTAATGTTTTGCAAGGACTATATGTATAACCTGTAAAGTTAGCGATGTTAATTTCATTCATGTTTTTAAAAATTGTTATTTTTGTTAAACATTCAGGGCCGGCCCGATAGTAAATAAGTTCAAAGAATATAATATAATAAGTGTAATTGTGAGGAATTTAAGTAAGATCACTTATCCATGAAAAACAGATGTTACAAAGGAATATTTAATCTATAAAAAAAAGAAAGAACAATGATTAATAAAATAAGGAAGTCTATAGATGTAACTGTTGTTTTTATTTAATTAATCTATAATAACGATCCCTTTTCTCCCAAGTGTTCGTAGGGAGTCTCTAAATTTTCTTTGTTTACTCCTAGTGTCGCCTCTGTTGTTGACTTTTTATAGTTATTAATTGAGGGCCCCAGTAATCAGAGTTTCCAAATCTTTTTACCTTCTTGTTTAATTATTCTTTATGACACTTGGGGTATTACAATAATAAATAAAATAAAGTGGTTAGAGGATGCACTAACGCAGATTATTTGGACGTCTGAGTTGTTCCTCGTCATTTATCTTAAAACCCTGTTCATTTCATATATCTACGTCTAGTAAAACAATCTTTAGCTCAGTCTATTTTTTTTTTTTTTTAATAAGAGACAAACTGCAACCTTATCCTGAAAATAAAATATACACTATGTGCATACATCCTTCTTTCTTAAAAACCCAACTCACTTTTAGAAAATATTTTAGATTTTATCTTCAGGCAATTAAATTTTTGTTTTTATCGCTGAGCAAATGATTTAAATTGCTTCTTCACAACGGTAACGAAAACAAAATGTTGTCTTGGGCGTGGTTGTGCGGTGTTTCGTACGATGTTTTCAAGTCAATAGCGTCGCTCTAATTCTAAATATAAATAATATGTGTTATTTTTGCCAAATTTGTAAATAGTTTATCTGCTTTCTTCACACAGTCTTACCCTTTAACTAATACTTGCTTTGATATATTTTTTTAACGCTATTGATGGTTTACACAGTATGTTACAGAGAATCATCAAGAACGGACAAAGAAATGAATCCGCAAGCACAAATAAAACAATCCGAAATCAACCTATTTCAATAGTTAAATGCATATACAGCACAGAGATTTAGTCCGAAAATGTATCAAAGCACAGACGAACACAGTAGGCTTCTTAAACAAAAAACCAGCTGCGACGTCTCGGGAAAGTTACACTGGAGTTATATCTGCGCACAAGGCTTATTTCTTGAATGGTTTTGAGGAAAATATGCTTAATCATTATAAGTGTTATTAATATTTCTAATATTTAAATATAATTATATATTTGTTAAAATAATCTAACTGTTCCTATTAGTATATTTCACTGTTGAGAATGCTGCTACTAAATTCAAGGTATCATTTCTACTAAATGGAAAGGATGATTTTGTTTAATTGACATTAGTTAAATTTTTTGCGTATAATGTTCTTAGAACTTTAAATACGTAACATTGAAGGATATGTACTGCTGTTTCTAATATTAATAATATTATTTGAATAATTAGCATAAACATATATAAAAATGAATGTTTGTGTGCTCGTCTTCTATACGCTCACGCATCGTTCATCCAATTGAGTTGAAACTTTACCTTGGAAACAAGAGGAAAGTCATTGCTAAAACAAAACCTCAAAGCATAATTTAATTATTCTTGGTGAAATCTCGCCATTCCATCGTCGTAGTACAGACTAATCACGAAAGAATGCGGGCTATTAAATGTAGTTTATTCAGCACTAAACAGAGCGTGCGCGTTGCATGCAATCGGCGAGCTATCGATATCGATATTGGACCATGCAAGCGCACTATATACAGTAATCAACTTAACTAAATATTAATGAGCTGTAGAGAGACTATAAGATAGTAAAATTTTTTGAAAGAAACTTTACACATCACAAACTTCGTATTCCTGTTAATTAAATAATAACCGGTAATATCCTAACAAATAATGTTTCCAAGTTAAAAATACGTCGTTTTAACGGGAAAATAAATTTGTGGACAACATATTAAACTGGTAAAAATAAATACAAAATTAAAATAACGTATATTTTATTATTGGTGGCAACGAAACTGTAACTATGTGTATTGGTCACGAGAAGTTACGTGTTAATTTTCTACATTAACATCGTTTAAGGACACGGGAGAAACACAACCATACCTGTTTGCCATTTGGAATCATTTTGTGACATCACAAGTCATAGATAGGCTACTTCTATGTGCTGATTAAGACAGTATACTTCAAGCAAATCATGAGTTTCTTCCAAAACAGCTTCAAATCAGGGGTACCAACTGAGATCTAAGCAAGAAGAAGAATACAACCGGAAGACCAGCCCGTGTATCGATTGTTTGGACTACTTTAAAGAACCTTCTATAATTTTTGTAACCGTCCCAGACCTTCTATTTCATTCCAGAGAAGTTGAGTGGCAATAGGAGGGAGGAGCAGGAAATTAGGATATAAACACTAGAGGTTTTAGGCAGTTCAGCATGGAGAAACAAGGGCCATCAAGACTACGCCACCATGAATCAAAGACATAAGAGTGATAGACAAGTGAGAGGGAGGCACGAGAGTATGGAGGTTATTGGAGAGCTAATTATAATTTTTCTGTTAGTTATTTTCTTTAATGGCCAGTAATTTTTCTAAGTTTCATATATGTTTGCTGTTATGCAAGGTTACTTGTAAATTTCACTAATGTTTTCTGACACCTTTTATCTTGGTATTTTGTGTGAGATGCACCTGGTAAAATAAATGGTAGTTTTGTTGGTGCTCATAATACTGTGTACTTGTTTGCACTTTCTGCACCTTCTGTGCTGTTAACTCGGTGGCCATATTCGTTTCAGAGTAATAAAATTAACTTAATTTCCCAAAGCTTTTAAACTATTTATAATTGTATATTGTGTCATTTTTCAGAGATTTAAGAACTTATCGCTGGAAAAAATTTGTTATAAAGTAATTTGATATATATATATATATATATATATATATATATAAAAGTTCTGAATATGTTTGAGATATTTTCGTGTGATTTAAAACTAAAAACATAATAATTTAATAGTATCTGAAAAACTAATGAGATCAGATTGATATTTTTTGTATTGTTTATGGAAAATTTGTTTTTTCCCCTTATATGTTTGTTTAATATTTACGCTTCAATAAATGTAATAAAATGTACTTGTTTTGTTGATGTTCTGTCATCTTCAAATTTTTCAGCATTTAAGTTATTTTCTCTGATTTTCATTTAATATGCAGGTTAGGCCCCATCTGCGCAAGTGTTTAAATTGTGATTTGGTAAAACAGTTGGTGCTTGCAGTGTGTGTTTGGGACCATATGGGACTGGCTTCAAAACATTTGACCGTACTGGACGGGAAATTGTTGAAATGGTAATTACCACATAACGTACTGTGTAGGTGAGATTCTAATAAAACTTATCCTTAAATAAAAACTTATTTATTCTAGATAAAATCTCGTCAATGCATTGATAAGCCATCGTTCATCCGATCTCTATAAAATTTTGCACGCTTGATCTTTAAAACCATGGCGGTATTAGTCTATATGGAATGCTCGTCTGTTCTGAAGTACCTGATTTAGTAGCTGTATAAAGGCTAATATGCTATACATTTGTTTAATGGCTAGAAATGAACTCGATAGGAAGAATCGTAAATATGCCATCATGTAGTTAATATTGCTAAAGAAAAATATTACCAAAACGTCTGTAAGAAATTATGTTGGGGCTTCATTATAATCAAAAGTTGTTTTGCTATGAAGAACCAGAAAAAAGTGTTCGAGGCCATTCTCATTTTGTCTTCAAGTATTAAAATAGCAAAGCTTATATACACTATCTCCCTTACTTCTTACCTCCATGTTTAAAACACGAGTAAGGTCACTGTTAGGGTGAGATTTCGATAATCCTAACCCTTAAAGTAACAATTGAGGTGGCATGCGTGTAGTTTCGGATAGTTACTAGTAAGTACTTTATGTCAGTTCCTCTTTTCTATGGTCCGAATAATAATGGTAGCGTGCGAGTCAAGTGAAATGTAGAGAGACAAATATATATATACTAGCTGACCCGGCCACGCGTTGCTGTGGCTAAAGTTTTTGTTATATTACATTATAGTAAACAATCTAAGAGGAACAATAAGAGAATGTGTAATATGGTGATCTCCTTATTTGACTTTCTACTACTATAACCCTTTAGTACAATGAAATTATTTACGAACAAAGACGAAAATGTTGATGTTGGTATACAAATTCACTGGATTGAGATTTGAAGGGGAAGTACGTTGAACACAATTAATTAAAATGTTCTTACACTTGATATTAAGCAGAAATCAATAGGTACAAAATAAAAATTTATAAGATTTAATATTTCCATTTAATTTTATAACAAATATAAGTATATTACAGTATAATACAGTAAATAACATGTGACGCTTAAACTCATGAATGAGGTAGGCAAGGCAGACAGTCTTAAACTTTTAAACATTAATATCTATTTTTTTGAATTATAAATACTTTCAATTTCAATTTAATTTAACACCAATCGGTGCACAATGTTTTTGGTTAACCTGTCTTTAGCTAACACAAATAGATTCGACGGTTTCCCAACACGTGAACACGCAACATATAGTTGCCCATGAGAAAAACATGGATTTTCCAAATCTAAACCACAAATGGACATTGTTTGACCTTGAGATTTATTTATAGACATGGCGAAAGCTAAACGAATTGGAAACTGTAGCCTTTTGAAGGGTATGGTAGAATCTGATGGTATCATCGGAATACGTGGCAGCAGTTGCTCTCTGGTGCTCGCGTTATTGAGGTTAGATTTTTTCCATGGCATTTGACTGAAAATAAAAAATTAATCGTTTAAATATTTGAAAAAAAATAATTGAAAATCATTCTAATTAACTTTTATAATTATGTGATAATACTGACATGTACATATTTAAATTATAGAGTTTAAATAATAATTTCAATAAGAATTGAAATACTAATTTAATCGTTTAAATATAAGAAAAAAATCTGAAAAACTTGTTATCATAGCACATTGAAATAATAAGTGCTAAATATTTTTTAATAGAGGTTAAATAAAAACAATAAAAAAAATATTTGTACAACTATTGAAAAAGTGTAGGAAATTGTGTATCATTTTTGCATTGACATTTTAATTAAATTTTATAATTATGTGATAATACTTACATACATATAACTGATGGGCTCTTTTAATACGTTTGCGTCGTGCCTCTCTGGTGCTCGCGTTGTTGAGGTTAGATTTTTTCCATGGCATTTGACTGAAAATAATAAATTAATCGTTTAAATATTTGAAAAAAAAATTGAAAATCATTCTAATTAACTTTTATAATTATGTGATAATACTGACATGTAGGCCTACATATTTAAATTATAGAGTTTAAATAATAATTTCAATAAGAATTGAAATACTAATTTAATCGTTTAAATATAAGAAAAAAAATCTGAAAAACTTGTTATCATAGCACATTGAAATAATAAGTGCTAAATATTTTTTAATAGAGGTTAAATAAAAACAATAAAAAAATATTTGTACAACTATTGAAAAAGTGTAGGAAATTGTGTATCATTTTAGCATTGACATTTTAATTAAATTTTATAATTATGTGATGATACTTACATACATAAAACTGATGGGCTCTTTTAATACGTTTGCGTCGTGCCTCTCTGGTGCTCGCGTTGTTGAGGTTAGATTTTTTCCATGGCACGTTTGCGTCGTGCCTCTCTGGTGCTCGCGTTGTTGAGGTTAGATTTTTTCCATGTCATTTGACTGAAAATAATAAATTAATCGTTTAAATATTTGAAAAAAAAAATTGAAAATCATTCTAATTAACTTTTATAATTATGTGATAATACTGACATGTACATATTTAAATTATAGAGTTTAAATAATAATTTCAATAAGAATTTAAATACTAATTTAATCGTTTAAATATAAGGAAAAAAAATCTGAAAAACTTGTTATCATAGCACATTGAAATAATAAGTGCTAAATATTTTTTAATAGAGGTTAAATAAAAACAATAAAAAAAAATATTTGCACAACTATTGAAAAAGTATAGGAAATTGTGTATCATATTAGCATTGGCATTTTAATTAAATTTTATAATTATGTGATAATACTTACATACATATAACTGATGGGCTCTTTTAATACGTTTGCGTCGTGCCTCTCTGGTGCTCGCATTGTTGAGGTTAGATTTTTTTCATGGCATTTGACTGAAAATAATAAATTAATCGTTTAAATATTTGAAAAAAAAAATTGAAAATCATTCTAATTAACTTTTATAATTATGTGATAATACTGACATGTACATATTTAAATTAAAGAGTTTAAATAATAATTTCAATAAGAATTGAAATACTAATTTAATCGTTTGAATATAAGAAAAAAAATCTGAAAAACTTGTTATCATAGCACATTGAAATAATAAGTGCTAAATATTTTTTAATAGAGGTTAAATAAAAACAATAAAAAAAATATTTGTACAACTATTGAAAAAGTGTAGGAAATTGTGTATCATATTAGCATTGACATTTTAATTAAATTTTATAATTATGTGATAATACTTACATACATATAACTGATGGGCTCTTTTAATACGTTTGCGTCGTGCCTCTCTGGTGCTCGCGTTGTTGAGGTTAGATTTTTTCCATGGCACGTTTGCGTCGTGCCTCTCTGGTGCTCGCATTGTTGAGGTTAGATTTTTTCCATGGCATTTGACTGAAAATAATAAATTAATCGTTTAAATATTTGAAAAAAAAAATTGAAAATCATTCTAATTAACTTTTATAATCATGCGATAATACTGACATGTACATATTTAAATTATAGAGTTTAAATAATAATTTCAATAAGAATTGAAATACTAATTTAATCGTTTAAATATAAGAAAAAAATCTGAAAAACTTGTTATCATAGCACATTGAAATAATAAGTGCTAAATATTTTTTAATAGAGGTTAAATAAAAACTATAAAAAAAAATATTTGTTAAACTATTGAAAAAGTGTAGGAAATTGTGTATCATTTTTGCATTGACATTTTAATTAAATTTTATTATTATGTGATAATACTTACATACATATATTCAAATTAAATTATAAAGTTTTGATCAATGAAGCACAAATAAGTAAAAAACAGGATTAATTTCACTGTATTATCTTCATTATAATATGAATTCAATTTACACTTCAGTCTAAGTAACATGCTAACACCAAAAATTTAAAAAGTGGAAATAATTGAATTATACGGTATTTCGTTCACTACAAAATAAATTTAATTAATTTTATAGCGTCAACAACACGTGGTAATTAGGCTGTTAAAATGTAGCTTATATGACACGTTCGTAGATTTACCATAGCAGCGCCATCTATTGATTACTTTCTCAACCCAGTCGAAAGGTATCGACATCTGTTAGAATCATTTGGAGTTAACAGATAATTGTGACTGTAAAATAATAACAGACAAATAAATAGCAATAAATTAAAATTGCGACTATAATTTGAGATTTAAACTATCCTATCTCTCAAGTTGGATCGAACTACACATGGTGTGCGAATTTTATTATAATCGGTTAAGTGGTTTAGGAGTCCATTGAGGACAAACATTGTGACACGAGATTTATATATATTAAGAAGATATATATATATAGAGAGAGAGAGAGTGAGAGAAAGCGTGAGAAAGAAAGATAGGCAGAGAGTGACGGAGTGCGATAGAGAGGGATGGAGATACAGAGACTGATATAGAAATAGAGTGATTGAGAGAGATATAGATATAATAATATCCAGAGAGGTATAGAGCTAGAAAGATATATAGAGTGGTATATATAGATTAAGAGAAATATAAATATTACATAGAATATATAGATATATAAAGAGATAAAATAAAGGGTTAGAGTAATAGAGAATTATAAAGCAAAATTTATATAGATATAGACATAGACAAAAATATAGAGATATATGAAATACATACAGAGATATAGACAGATATGGATATATATAGTGATATATAGAGATATATAGACAGATAGTGAGGTTGAGAGATATGGAGTGATATATATATATAGATAGGGAGATTGAGAGATATGGAGTAATATGGAAATATGAATATAAAGAGATATTAAGAGATATAGAGTTACAGAGAGATAAAGAGAGAAATATGGAGAAATATGCTTTTTATGTTTGTACAAAATTTAAAAAAAAAATTCAAAGAGGCATTGAAACGCAAGCCAGGCATGCAAATAAGTAGCTAGTAGGTAATAAATTAAATCTTAAATTTATTGTTGTGTTTCTAAGAAGTGTTAGGATTAAATGATCATCAATTATATTGCAGTTAGTCGCGCGAATTAAGATCCTGGTCGAATTACGTCGGAACATCCAGAAATATCTATAGTGATACGGTGCTATACCGTATAGTGTACAGTCAAGCCTTACAATTTCGTGAAACGAGATTACAAATGATCTTCAAAAACGTTTCCGTCTAATTGCAGACACTTGGTCGCACGCTCGTGTACCGCACGTGTTGCTGCACGTGACTGAACTCGGCTGTCTTCAGTTACTGCAGCGGCAAGCGTGATACGCGTTTGTTAGTTGTTCCTTATCCATCTCCATTATTGTAAGGCATATCTCGTTTGTCGAAATACTACGTCAATATTGGGAAATGGCCCCATATTTATATGACATACATGCATGTTGTTTTAAGTAAACACAATTTTAAAATAAATAAATGAGTCTTTTCTTAACAATTTTATTTTTACATGTAAGTCTGTGCCTTAATCTACTTTTCTACATAAATTTCACCAATATTAAGGCACTTATCGTATCGTAAAACCAGTCTTCGAATATCATTCTCATAGAAGTCTGACACCTAATTTAACAACCGTTGCAGCAGGTAAGATAACGACGAAATCGTAAAACATCGGTTCTCTACTTTCTGCGCTACATCTTCATTAATGACAGAAGGTCATCCACTTAATTCCTCATCATGAACATTCGTGCGGCCATCTTTAAAAGATCTAACCCATTTCCGTACCTTTCGATCGGTGATGAGTTTTCTTGATGCAATTTAATGATCTGACTATGAATTTCAACTGCTCTTGCGCCTTTGGCGCTATGAAAACGAATCACAGCACGTATCTTACAGTCGGTAGGACTATCAATCAGCGGAGGCATTTTAAATACTCACAAACAAATGCGAACAGGTTCGAATGTTTCCGTAATGGCTGCTGTGGCTGGCCAACAGATGTAGGTACACAGCCCGCATGCGCGGAATGCCGACCGCAGCCTGCAGCGGCCGAATTCCAAAATGGTACTTACTTAAAAAAAAATCCATTCGTATTGTACTCCAAATTACATACGGAATAAGCCCCTTGAGCTACATTAATCACTACGTATATATGTTACGTCATTTTAAGTAGTATATTTTAAATCCTGCCCAGAGCTATGCGAAGCGGAAAGGTTCATTAAAACGGGAGCTCAGAGAATTATAAAGAACGCACTTAAAATTTGTAAAAGCTTCTATAATTAACAAATTTTTAATGTCACGGCATCTTGCTAATTGACTGTCACGTTTAGTTAAATGACACCTCCTCCAAGCTATCCTTCCTCGCACAAAGGACCTCATTGTGGAACGGAAATAAAAAAAAAAATCTCGAATTTCACAAACCGGCGTCTGTGGCTTCTTTCTCCCGTCGTTTCTCGTCGCCCCGCTGTCGCTCTTCAATCTTCCTCAGCTCCTCGCGACCGTGTTTTCTTCCTGTCGTTTTGTGTCTCGGCTCTGTTAACCCCCTGCCTCCCCCCCCCCCTTCCCCGGCGACGCTGTAGGTCTCCAACGACGACGTTTCTCAATCCGCAGTCACGCGCTTCACAACAATTCAGCCGCAGATCATTTAACAAAAGGCCCGCAGAGCCTTCTAACCCCACCCCCTCACCACCTTCCACCCCCCGCCACGCGTTATGTTGAAGGTGCTCACGAAGAATTTACTGTTAGCGTACAAACTGTGCACAGTTTTAGTTGTAAATTTTGACTTCGAAGGACGTAGATAAGTAGTGTGCCAAATTTCTTTCACTGAAGCATGTATTTATATACGACTAGCAACCCACCCCAGCTTCGCACGAGTGGCAGAGCATATACGCCTACAGTTTTTTTTTCGGTCGTAGTGTCGTATCATCCTGTTGCGTCGAGCATGTGGGTAATATTAACATTGATAACTTCTGCCGGATTGTGTGTAAAAACGAACATATTATGTTTAGATTTTACACGTGACAGGGCAACATACAATTGGCCGTGTGAAAAGCATTGAGTGGTTAAGTCAATTCCAGAAACTTTCAAAGTTTGACCTTGTGCTTTATTAATAGTCATACCAAATGCTAATTTATTTGAAAATTGGAGCTATTTGAACTGAAAAGTCAATTCCGAGTGTATCATCGGTATTATTGGTATCAAAACAGTTTCACCAGTTCCGTAGCCAGTTAATATTGTACATTCGATCAAAAAATTTATTAAATTAACTATTTTGAATTTTGCACCGTTGCACAGTTTAGGTGGGTATAAATTTCTTAGCAATATAATAGGTGAACCTACTTTTAAAATAAATTTGTGAGGAGGAATTCTGGGAGGCGTCAAAGAATTAAAAAAATTCAGATGGATAATGTACTGCCTCCTCCCTACCCACGACTGTGTCAACTGAGTAGTAGATTTGTGATGATACTTTAATATTTGAAAGAATCAAATAATTTATTTCATTAACTTGCTCATTTGTATGTGATAGTATAGCCCTTTTTGGAAACCAATTTAGTGTCTTAGTGGTTATGTTACTTATATCGGGATATACTTTTTCAATCAATTCCTCCACAGTTTGCACCAAAACACATAGCCTACCTAGATTATTAAGATTGATTATCTTGAAATTAACGGCTTGTAATTTACCATTACCTACTTGGGGTAAGTCTTCAGAAAATTGCCTATCACGGTCTAAGTATAAACGTACGTCACGTTCCACAGACGACTCTAGAACTCTTTGGGAAGCGTGTCTCTCACTGTCGATTGATAAACGGTTTTCCCTCACCTCATCATTTTCGTTAATTCGAAACAAACTGCGTCCTATATTCGATCTTCGCTGAGGCATGATTAGCCTACTCGTGTGAACCTAAAAATATCACAAAACAAAAATCAGATAAAATTCACTCAAACAAAAGTAGGTTTACAATTATACATTTTAAACTGAAAATAAGTACATATCTACCTAAAGACAACACACACAAAAATACGACCTCCACTTCCTAATTGAAAAAAAAAAAAAAAATACATACAACAATTGTAACCAACTTCGACATCCAACACCTAACTAAAAAAATAATGCATACAATAATTGTAACCATCAGCGAACATCAAAATGTATATGTAATACTCAAAGATAGACAACGCACGATGAGTCCACTTTCTTCGAAGTGTAGTTTTCTATAGGGAAACACGAGCTTTACCGCTCGGCTGAAAATTAAACAAATGGTCCCAGTCGACATATTCAACAATCATCATCATAGCTGAAACCTAGTAATCGGCTTAGCTAGGTTTGTTTTCCCTTTTTGTAGTTGCGATAACCGCCGTTGAAGGGTTAGTGATAGAAAAAAAGCAATGGCTTGGTGGCCGTAGAGAAATTACACTCACAGGTTGTATGTATACCAGACGACCTTTTCTGACTAATTGCAATTATTGAGATTATTTAAAATCATATATTTATCAAAATAAAAAGTAGCCAATTGCACTCAGGGACAATGTAGCTTCATATTAGTGAAATAATGGTTATAATTGGATAAGTAGTTTAAGAGATTTCCCCTAACATTCAAACATAAAAACATGAAAAGCGTCCTAACCTAAAAATGATAACAGACAAAATATATTGCCATAAAACCGTAAAAAGATACCTAACCTTAAAATTAAATTAGACCAAAGGTAAAAAAAATATGGAAAATTATATAAAATTATATGAAAAAGTAAAAAAAGTAGAATTAGAAGTAAGGCAAGTAACATTAAAAATAATACATGACAAACTATCGCTCAAAGAATAAAAATAAACAATGTAAAATTAAAAATAATACGATTACAATATAATTACGTTAAAAATAAATAAAGATAAATAAATTGTAACAAATCAATGTTTTTAAAGGAATTACCTGAACCACAGGTCCCTTTTTTTCTTTACTCCAAGCATCATGTCAGTAGGCCGAGTTGTTGGTGGCCATAGAAAATGACACTCACAGTATGTATGTCTGGTGACCATAGATAAATGACACTCACAACCGTTAATGAATAATACAATTAAACCTTCCTCATGAATCACACCGTTCATTGGTGAAAACCGTATGAAAAACAGTTCTGTAGTTTTTGAGTTTGTCGCGTTCAGACAGACAGACGCGGCGGGAGGACTTTCTTTTATAATATTTATTCACAAGTCAACCTCACAGTATAATAACAACCAAACATTTATCTTCTTGACACACAAACTTTAATCACACAAAAAATGTGACTATTCATATGTTCTCATGTTGCTAATACACCCATAATGCGAAACTTGGACACGAAACCTAACTTAGTATTCTTTTAAAAAATTCCGAGTGTGATTAATACATACGCAAATTATATTTTCAACTACTTTTCTTGACTAAAATTACACGTAATTTTTTTCACCCGCAGCAATAATTCGCTGCTGGAGCATCTACGCCGACTATAGAATAATTTTATTTGCAGAGCGAAAATTTAATGTAAATAATAAAACGGCTCCGATAAAAGCGTAAAAGGTTACGTTCCAGATCCGAGCTTTGCGCTTAGAGGCAATACCGCGGTAGAAACACGAGTTATTTGTAAACCCTTCTGAATAGCTTTAAAGTATTAACTGCTTTCATACTAAGCACGATGAAACCAAATTAAGTAAATTTTTTTAATATACGATTATATTTCCTTTTGTTTTAAAAAATTATGCTTGAATGAAACATAACTTAAACAACATAAATATAGCCAATTTTCATAAGAAAATTCTAAGTATTAAACTCAAAAACAAGTATTTCATATATGCAAAAAAAACATAGCGATACGTTGCAGAAATTTACAATATATTTCTTGCAGTATTAGCAATTATTTCTTGGCAAATTGTTTCCAAGGGAGTCTTTTGTAAATGTACAGAATTTTTTTTTCTCTGTAGCATATACATTGCTGCAGAACACAAAATGCAATACAATGCAGTATCGAAAACATGTTGGGTGAATTCGAGCTCAGCGCGCCACTCATTACCGCACGACTCTAGTTTTGATTCCATCTGCTTTTTGTTTGCGCTCCAATCGGATCTGAAACGGGAGGAGTTGCCGGGGTTGTTATGACCGAAACAGAGAGAGAGAGAAAGGGGTGGGGGGTGAGCTGCTTCCCCGATGAAATGTCGGTGGTTTTCGAGGGCATTGTGCCGCGGCAGCTATTACTGTGCACGTAGAGGTTACTAGGGGTTGCAGGTGGCTTGCGGGGTTTGAGGGTAAAGGGGGGGTGGGCTGACGAGGGGCCTGCAGTGTATACACTCCGAGCTGCGAGCAATAGTGTTACAAGGTTCGTGCATCGTCTTTCAGTACTCGCTAATAATGTGTAAACATGTAACCTCGATAAAAAATACATTCATGTGTTCTCACGTTGCAAATACACTGGGACACGAAATTTAACGTAGAATTCTTCAAAAAAATGCCGAGCGTGACTAACATATACGCAATTTGTGTTTCCAACTAAATTTTTTGACGCGAATCACACGTAGTTTCCGCACCCGCCGCTAGAATTCGTTGCCGGAGCAAATACGAAAAATATTTCATCATTTTATTAGCAGATCGAAATTATAACCTATATATTTAAAGGACTCTGACAAAAAAAACTTGACAAAATAGTAAACCCTGGATTTGGACCTGATTTTCGACCATACATTTTATTAAAATACTGCCCAGTTAAAACAATAAAGTTTTCCCTTTGGCTTTATGAACTTTGGTTTGCGCCATCCGCCACAGATGGCAACACTGTGGTTAAAGCCTACATTACGTTCCATGCGACTTCCGTTACATTCACATAATTACCCCTAAGAAATGCCATATACTGATAGCTAAGATGTTGAAAATAAAAAATTGCGTTATATATTTGTCACTTAATATGGAACTGGCAACCTCTATATGTAGAGACACGATTATTTCACAGATTCATTGAGTAGAAAATTAGACTAGAAGCACACTTACATCTGTTTCACGTTGATGATTGGACTGCAGTGCTATTAACACTCGCTTGACGTCCCTGAATCAATTAATAACAAGAAATGAACTTGGCTACCATATCACGTGTAACCTGTAAATGGATGTGACTTTGTTTGGACCAATAACCGTCATAAAAATTCCTTGATTATGTATAGGCAATTACAGTTAATTCTGGAGTGAAACGAATCCATGAAAAAACAATCTCGAATACACTCATACAATTATTAGAGATGATTCATTGCGAAAATATGAAGTGTCGATATATTTTTAGACAAACTTTAAATGATGGTCAAATTCAAGATTTTCACGCTTATACGTGTGTGTGTCTTTATATGTAGCGAAAAATTCACGTATTTAAAACAAATCTTAGAACCTTCCGTACCCAAATCCTGGCTATGTCACTGATTTGTGGGTATTGAAGAATGTTATGATCTCTGTCATGTTACTCGTCTTAAATCTGACATTTCTCAAAAATAGTGTTAATTGTGTGCGTATCCTTCTGCCAATGTTCTGTAAAGAGTGTTTGTAACCAACTTCATGAGATGTTTGATGTTTCGAAACGAATATCATGTGTTGCCTTGCAATTAGCAGATAAGGAATGGGTAACACTGATGCTACTTCTGATAACTGTCAAATTCGAGGCAAGTTACATGACCCTCAGTGATGTTAAATGTAGTTAGAGGTGGAGTGGAACATATGCCCTTTTAGAACTCGCCGCCACACCGCGCCTGTTGCACACTATTGGTCAATCTCCAAATGGCTTGCCACTGGATCCTTGTTTTACTGCACTCAGGGAGGGAGACTGTAAATAATGTCTTTAGTCCTCCTGTTTTTTTTTAATTTTTATTTTTCCAGTCGGAGGGGATTGCGCGGGGGTTATTTTTAGTGTGAAAAAAAAGATTTTTCCCCTCCATAACAACCTTCCCTTCGAGCTCATATACACGGCGCACTGGCAGCTGTAATAGATCAGCCCACCACCTCCTCCCCCCATTAACTCAGACGACCACAAAAACCTGTCAGCGGACACTGACTCCCATTGCTAATTAGCGCGGCTTGCAGCGGGGTCGACCTGGTTCTGGGCGTGTGCCTCTGTACCTCGCGCCAACCAGGGAAGGCACAACTTAGACCAGTCGTAACCTAGAATTATCTCAAAATATCCACATAACTTAGAACTGCCATAAGTAAGTACGATCGTAACTTCAAAACTCGTGAGTTGGAACCAATATATTTTAGAAACAAACAACTTAGAACCATCGCAAGTTATAAACATAGGCCTATTACTTTAAATTCTGCTTAGCTAGAACTGGAATAGTTTAGAACATACCATTTTCTGTTTTCCCAAATTATGTGATCCTAGTTACGTGATTGTAAGCAATTAAGACACTCTCTAACGAATAAAAAAAAGTCTGACCTAGATTATATTTAAAGTGGGGACAGATACAGGTCGGTGGAGGCCAATTTCATAGGTCATAATATTAGTTGCTCATTAATGAAAGTTAGAGGGTTTCTTAAAGGTGAATCAAAATCGTATTCTACGATAGCGTCTGTGATTCCTTAGAGTAATACTTTCTACCAATTAACATTGCTACAAACGCAGACAATGAGGAAAGAAAGTTTAGAGTTTATATATTGGTAGAAGTAAACGTTGTAAGAAATTAAACGAACAAAAAATACGAACGAGTCTCTTCAACATTTCTTAATGGGTGAGAAGAGGGGTTAATATATGAAAGTAAATTCATTTTAAAGGGTACTAAAGCCAAGAAGGGAGGTGGATGCAGCTAAAAACGCCATATTCAAAGTACCTGTTTTCTAATTGTTATCCATAAGAGAGAATTGAGGGTATTTTCATGGAAACCACATTGGAAAGACTAAACATAGCTACCATCATTACCTGACAACAATATGGCTTTTTTCATAAAGGTATCAGACTAGGGTGGTGGGTGTCTGTTCAAAATGGAAAACTGGTTAGCAGAACGAACCGTAGCTGTATGTATTGAGTCGACGTGATTCCGCCACTACAGAGTTAGCTGGTAGTTATTTTTGTATACAATCGTAAAGCAGCAGTCTAATAATGGTGGGCCAGTTACCAAAGCATTGAAAATTTACGCGTATAAATGTTGGCGGTTTGCCTTGCTTCCAAAGAAATCCGAGGAATTTTCATAGGTCTCTACGAACTGGACTTGGCAACAAGTCATTCTAATAACCTAGCTACCTTTAAGGACAGATTGAAGAAGTATATTTGGAAAAACTACTCAGCGTTATCATTACTGTGTGAACTTGTGAATGAATATGATACTGAATGGTAAATTAATGTAATATAGACTATCTCTTAGTATCTTATATTTGCCTGTAATAACTTTAAACTTTATTTCTAAATTCCAAATGTCTGCATATGCTTTATTTCGAGTTATATGTTCAAGTATTAAATTTATCTTATTCTGAACACTTAGCACTCAAGTTGGTTTAATATCATAGTTAATACTTTATTATGAAGTTATTTTTTTTATATGATGTATTGCTTCCATTTGTAACATGCAATGTTATCTAGAGAAAATGTTATTGTGGTTAAGTGTACGAAAAGGCGTATCGCCTTAATTTCACTACCAAAAAAGACTACTAATAAACAAAAACGAGCAAATGCATGTGTTCTCATGTTGCAAAACGCCTATAATACGAAATTCGAACACGAACTTAAACGCAGAATTCTTTAAAATAACGACGAGCGTGATAAATATACGCCAATCGTGCTATCAACTACATTTCTTGACACGAATGACACGTAGTTTCCGCACCCGCGGCTAAGATTGGCTGCCGGAACCGCTACGTCAAATAAAGAATCATTCCATTTGCAGACCGAAATTTTAAACTATATAATGAAACGGTTTCGATAGAAGTGCCCCCCCCTCTTCGAATTTGGCTTTGAATAGAATTTTAGACAAGTAATTTTATTAATATCCTGCCCATATTGTTAAAATTCATTAAATAACTAATACTATGAAGTTTCCCTTTGGCCTTGCGAACTTTGGTTCACGCCATCCACTTTAGATGGCAGCAGCGTGGTTACACACATTTCCGTTCCCTGCGACTTTAGTTCCCACGAAATAACTTCTGCTAAATGCCGTATACCGAGAGCTAAGATGTCACAACCCATAAATAAAAGTCATGTGTGTGTCGCTTGTGTGGTTGTGCGCCGAAGGGGGAAGACGAGCGCAGGAGCACACGTGTGCCGGCGCTTGGCAGCATTGCCCTGCACCGCGGTGACTCACTGAGCCGACCGGCTGCCTGGCGCCCATACAAGCCCCCCTGCAGGCGCAAGCCCCTATCCCCGACACGCAGGTCAGAACAGTGTTGCCACTTTGCGGGTAGTCCCCCGAATTTCGACTATCTTAAACTACTGCGGGTATTTTCTGGTTCAGGGTATTTTTGTACCACAAGAAATAACACATTTGAAACTAGAAATGAAGTGGACCTTTTTGTTACAACCATTGGCACTATGTGTTACAGATATAACCTTGATAAATATCTAAAATTGAAAATTTATCATTGTATTTCAGTACAGGTGGTAATCATTAACATAAAAAAAACCTAATGATTGAACTATTTAACCTCAAGCTGTTTGTGCCAAAATTTTGACGTTGACAGCTTTCAGTTCTTATAAAACAAACAAATACAAATAATTTCACGTGGTTGGCTAGGCTAATGCTACATGTAGAATTATTTGTTTTGTTTATTTGATAATTATATTCAGCTGTAAAATCAATGATGTCAGTTCAAGAACTGTCTAAATCAGCACATCTTATACTTAGTGGAGTGTAACAGTTAGTTGTCTACCATTTTATTTGCATTAAGTGATAAGAAAGTTATAACACCAGAACAATTTAGTTTCACTGCTCCTTTGTTCCATTTTGTGTGGCATAAAACTATACTTTTATGTTTTTAGACGTGCGGGTGAAAGCGGTTATTTTGGCTTTAAGCAAGGGTAAAAATGAACAACTGCACTGGCAACACTGGGTCAGACACTCTGCAGTTCGCTGTCGACTGCGTTATTTGGGAAACCCTGCGGTACGGCGGGCGCAGTATGCTTGAGAGCTCGCCGAACAATGACAACACCGTTATTAAACAAATCTTGCAATGAGGCAGATTGAAATACGTCATTGCTGGTTACACTGCATGTCATAACGGACAAAAATGATTCACTCAAGAACTCACAGAAAAAAAAAAAATTACTTTTGGCACAGCCTACAAGTGTAGGTAATTACGAAGTAAACTTATTTCTTATTCTGGAAACGTTCTGAAACTTCTCTAATCTTCTGTAACATTTAAAAAACTTAATGTACATAACATCCTATATGTTCTCCAATATTCTCCAATATTCTCCATTATTTACAAATGATAGACAAAATGTCTCATATTCCATGAAGCGAAAAATATTTTTAGCTCAATGCATCCAGCATTGAACGTATTAGAACTACTTTTCATATTATGCCTACTAATTTATTAGCGAATTGTTTTTGACCGTAAACACAATTATTTATCCCAAGGCTTAGAAAGAATGATATTAAAATGACTATTAAATATTTCGAATAAATTTGATAGTAAGGAAGTTTGAATTTTCTTTTTGAAATTACAAACACAACCACCCCCCACCCCTCTTAGATTCACCTACCCATCAATCCCATCGCTGTGTTTACTGTAATAGTTTGTCTCATCAAAAACTGTTTCAAAGGTTTTAAATATATATTTTATTAGGAATTTTACACAAATTTATAACGGATTTGATAGTGTATCCACTAATCAGGTTTATTTTTTTGTGTTTCAAACCTTGTTATTTCCACCCCTTGTAGTAAGGGTTATTTATATAAAACATTACTTCTGAAAAAAGTTTTCGACCAAATTTAGGAAGTTAAAATAAATAATAACAGATTCAATAGTGTTCATGAAACGGAAGTTTTATTTATATTTTTATTCCAACCCATGTTTTCTTCAACTACTTGCAGTAATGGTTTATCTTATCAAAAATTGTTTCAGACCTAAGTTTTGGATAATTTATAGAAGATTTACCATACATTGTTAAAGATTATATGGTTTACATAGTATGGCAGTTATGAATATTTTTTGTCTTTTAACATCTGTTTACCACCCATTGAAACAATGGTTAGTTTTATCGGAAATTGTTTTTGACATAAGTTTTGAATAACATTATTTCAGACGCAAGTTTAAGATTACATTTTGAGGTGTCACAATAAATAAAATTGGATATAATAATATATATTTTTTCTACACATGGTCTTTTCAGTCTCGTACAGGAATGGTTAGTCTTATCAAAAATGGTTTCAGACAAAACATTTTATAAAAATGATAATATTTAAAAATATTTTAATGGATTTAATAGTAATCCTACCTAAAGAGTTATGAATTTTGTTTGTTTATGAACCCCTGTTTATTAAACTCTTTGTATAAATGGTTAGTTGTTAAAAAAGTGCTCTATTCAAAAGTTTTGTATGAAATATTCAAGGTGTACAAATAATTTGAACGGACTTAATAGCATGCGCAAAAAGGGATACATAATTTTTTTTGCCTTCAACCTTTGTTTTTTTCCACCCCTTGCTATAATGGTTCGTCGTATAAAAATTTTCTTCGAACGATAGGTATAGATATTATTTTATGGTTATACAATAAAAATAATGGTTTTATTTGTGTACATGGTCCAGAATTTATGATTTTTATAAATTCTATCATTGTTTTATTCATCGCTTTGCTGCATTGGTTTGTTTTATAAAAAATTGGATAAAAACCTTAGATAAAAATTTAAACGATTTACAAACAATTTTAACGGATTCAATAGTGTGTCTACTTAGGAAGTTATAATTGTTTTGCTTTTTTAACATTTTTTTCCACACTTGGTTGTTCTCATTTAAAAATTATTTTTGAAGGGAAGCTGTATATAAGGTTTTAAGGTTTTACAGTAAATGGTTTTTGTTTTCATCCCCTTGACTCATTGGTTCGTTTGATCAAAAATTGTTTTAAACAAAAGTTATAGACAAAAAATTATACCATTACAAACATTTTGAACGTATTCGATAGTGTGCCTGCTAAGGGAGTGTTGAAATGTTGTCCTCCAACCCTTGTTTATTTCACTCCTTGCAGTTATGGTTGGTAGTTTTAAAAATGTATTAAGATGAAATTTTTTGGTATAACTCCAACAAGTGCTAATACGTTCCAACTGATGCGGTATTTGTCATATTATGGGAGTTAAAGCAATTTTTCTGTTTTTTTTTTCTTTCAAAAAAAGCAATATCCATTTCTACCCATTTGATAGAATTTTGTCCTTTAACAAACTCGATCGGGAATTCTCGTTACTTTATTTAATGTGTCTGTTTGGAAGTGATTTGTGTAAAATTACGGCATATATAGTGTCTATAAAAATGTGATATATATACAATAATTATAAACGGTTACAGCTACAATAGGTAGTCTTTCTTGCAAATATACCTAAAATATAAAATCATGTGATTTCAAAAGTTAAATGCGTAGACCGCAGAACGAATTCCTTGGAAGGAATTAGTCAGAATTTAATGTCACAACGTGGAAGAATGCGTTGGGCTGACAACGTGAAGAGAGTTGCGTTTGTCAGCAGAGGGGGTCGAAGGTATAAAAACCACTTGTTTACCAGTGCCCTCTATACTAGATTGTAACTTTTCTTTACCTCTCTTGCCTCCTACTTACGTGCGGCTGGAAGTCAGTGAGTGGTTAGAGCGGCTACTCACCACCAGGGGCGCTTGCGTCTCTGCACAGAATGAAATTTCTCTACTCTTACAAAAGATTCCTTTGGAAACCAGATGACGAGATATTGTTTGTAATACTACAAGAAAGATTCTGTAACTTTGTACAATACTTGGCTATTGTTATTTCTGCATATATAAAAACAAATTTTAACAAATAAACAGACTACTTCAAATCTAACTCAATACATACCTACAACGCCCTTCTTACGGTAAGTCCTTGTGTTTAATATTGGCTAAATTTTCGTATCACAGTTTGCTACATTATGTCTCAGCATAGTGTCGTATTAAAGTTCGTTAGTTTGGTTTATTAGGTATTATTTATGTCGTTTATAGGTCGCAGATATTGTCACAGTATATTGTCGTATATAAGTTAATTTATAAATGGGTTTAATTAGGTATTGGTATTATGTCACAGTACTCACAGTATATTGTCGTTCGTATAAAAGTTCGTAAAAATAATATTTCTTAAATTATTCTCGTATTATTATTGCTAGGTATATTGTAGTATTCCCTTGGCTGACACCGAATCAAAAAAAAAAAACAATAATTGTAACTACATTATACCTACCTTCTTGCGTGGTAAACACATTGATCGTATCTACATATTGATGAGTAGAAAAAGTAAGTTTATTATTAAGTTTTAGAAGAATACGCAATTATTATTTTTTTACTTTTTAGTGCATATTAATTTGTTTTGGAATAGTTTTTTTGAAGTCGGTTTATTGTTAAAATGTGTGTTTATTTTTTTTACTTTTAGTGAATATGAAGTACACTAACTAATTTGTCTGAATATGGGTAGACCTAATAAACGTGCTGCTCATATGAGATAGCGCCGATTAAATGAAACAAACGAAGTCAGGGAGAAACGTCTATCTCAACAGAGGAAATCTACCTCAAGGACCATTTCAAAAGAGACTTGCGAAGAGCGCAAAAATAGACTTTCGAAAATGCGGCTTTACATGAAAAAGTTTTGAACAGGGAAAATATCGAAAAACGTAGTCACCGTCTCGGCTTGATCAACGATCGTCTATCGAATGAGACGGAGTAGCAACGTGCCCACCGACTCAGCGTGATACACGATCGTCTATCCAAAGAGACAGAAGAGCAACGTGCAAACCGTCTCAGCTTGATCCACGTTACGGTAGGTGACTCAAATATCCGGATAGCCTATAAAAGATTCGGCCGAGTATCGTTAATTTGCTCCTAAGAATTGAAGAGTTCCGTTACTTTCTCATGGAGCCCATAATCATAATCTAATCATACTATCATCAAACTGCCCTTGAAGTACATACTTTCCAATAAAAAAAAGTATCATCGAAATCGGTTGGCGTGATACTGAGTTATTCGTCCATTTGTCGCGCACATACTTAATGCAAATTTAAGACATATGGTTTTCTAATGGATGTCATTGTCAGAACTGGACCAAATCGAAATGGGACCACACGGGAAGCACCAGCTTTAAAATTAAAATAATCATCAAAATCGGTTCACCCAGTCGAAAGTTCCGAGGTAACAAAACATTAAAAAAAAATAAAAAATACAGACGAATTGAGAACCTTCTCATTTTATGAAGCTTATTATTAAAATACGCTTTTGGAAATAATACTAAGTATTTCTTACGAAAAATGGCGCATAATTTTATATTTTAATTAATGTTTCATTCGAGCATTTTTTAAAACCATGGAAAAAGTAAACGAATATTTAACCATTTATTATTATTATTTTTTCACCAAGATGATTTATTTGCGTAGTTAATACTATAAAACTATTGAGAGAACGTTTAACAAATATTTAAAATTTTGAGGTGTTGATACAACACAATTTTAATTATTTTTGATTAAAATTTTATTTGTTTTTTAATTAAATTTCTTTCTTAAACTTCTAGTTAAATAATTACGGATTTTCAAGATGGCCGATATGACGTCATTATTTCAATTTGTGAAACGTTTTTATTAAAATGTTATTATTAAATTTTTTATTAGTTTTAAAATTTTCCACAATTTTCTAGCATAAAAAATTACGGTTTTTCAAGATGGCAACCATAGCTAAAAGTGCAACGGTGACCCATAATTCAAAACGGCTGAACCCAGTATTACGGCAAACATTTTTTGTACCGATACAGATGTTTTCATGTAAACGTAAAAGTGTACAAATATGAGAAATTTTACATAAATATTTCTGTTCCATTTACAAAAAACTTTGCAGTGTAGAGGAGAAGTACCTGCCAGTCATTCAAGTGCTCTTCCTTAGGTAACCATTCACGAGATGTCTAATTATATTGTCTCTAGTGCCAGCCTATTGCATTGGTTACTGAGTCGGCCTATCATGTATGGCCTCGTCTCATTGGATGTTATTGGCCAGTCTGCGTTTTTATAGAGATAAGATCTGTAGAGTTTTACCAACTGCAATCTCCAAGTTTATTTTCAACTTTTAGGATCCTTGCTGCAATCCTGAGTGAAACGTCAGTACACACTATCACTGCAACGTGGCCAAACATCGAGTGTTAATATAGTCTATCAGACAACGATCACAAAACCCCGCAAACTACATTCCACTTTCGTCGTAAGTGGCACATTTGTAAATCCTGATTTTCGGGAAAACATGATTGCGAATTGTACGTATATTAAGACAGGTAAATAAATACACGGATATAAGTCTCTCAGACAACTACTTAATTGAAATATCTTTTGCTCAGTAACTGGATACTTTTCTGGACATTTTCCGGAGTTATTTCTGTTTAAAAATAAAGAAGTTTTGAAAGTACTCCAGATCAACATATTCTTTCTTGTGATTGGATGGTTTAACATTACAAAACAAAGCTAAACAAAAAAAAACACACGCTAGTTGCGCAGAGGCAAAGAATCAATACGTATATAAATAACATAAGTAAATGGATTTGTTTGTATAAGGATATCGTGTGGCATAATAACTTTAAGCATGAAATTATTAACTCATCCTTTAAGACATTACATTGCAATAGAGTCGAGTTATGAACAATCGATTCCTGTTTTACCTGGAAAGCAAATAATTTTCAATAAAGTAAAAGTTTTTAAATATGGCTACCTACACACATTCACTTAATGGTATAGAACTTTTAATATTTTTTATCTTTAATTTAGTTTTTGAGATAAAGTTTTTGATAAATTTATTATTATACTATTTATTAATTTTTTGTAACTTTAATAATTAATTGTTTGTTTAATGGTTTTTAAAAACTTTAAAAAAACATATTGTATTTCAAGCATGTAAAGGTGTGGTAAACATTTAAGAATTAACAGTTTGTCTTTTGTCGTCGTAAAGTGTATTGGTTTTTTATATAATTAATTAATTAAACAAAAAATTTAGTTTTTACAAAATTCTACAAAAATGAGTTTTCAGATTTTCGTTAATTTTTTTATTTATTTATGAGTAATATATAAATAAAGCTCATTTTATGCTAGTATTGGAATATAAAATGTATTTTAAGTTTAGCAAAACCTTAACATTTTAAAGATATTTAAACTTTTATAAACAACTATTGACTGTTTCATAAGTTTATTGGATAAGCTGTAACAGTGCTCTAAATGTCAGTTGGGTGTTGCAGTAGATGTTTGGGCGGTTCGAGGGAGGGAACATATCGTGCTCGTGTCGCCCAGATGTTCGCAGCCCTCGAATTGCTTAGCCCCCATCCCCTCTCTCATCTACCGCTCTTCCCCTAAAACTCTTCTTAGCACCTATTCTCCCGTGACAAGCTGTGCTTTATCATCTCGAGTACTCGTCTGTACTCCGCCTTTACACCCAAACCTCTAGTGTCCTATAGTCCCATATCGAGCGAGAAAAAAAATATTTTTTATACAGTTACTTGAATACTGCTGTAGGAGATGATGATTTATCGTAACAAAAATTGGTTACGATAGTTTAAAAGATACTGTAACTTTTCGTACTATTGTTACACTGATAGAAATTACTATAAATATATGGAATTTTCATCAAAAACATTTACTTGAAATAAAAGTTCGTCGTTATTTTAAATAACTAGATCTTCGTAGAATATACGTAGTTTTTCTACCTCTGAATTACGTTTTTTGGTTTCAACGCGAAATAAATAAGTGTGTTTTGCATGAGTCTTAGCCATTTCTTTAATATTTGAAAAATATATTTCAAGATTATTCTTGTGGGTTCATGTTAAAATTAAGTGAACATTGCATCCATAAAATTCCGAATATAACGATACATTTACGAAGATCCCTAGATAATTGTAAACAGGTTTCTACGTAACTTTAAACTGAAAATGTTTAACATTGTATAGGTAGAAATATTTCTAAATTAACGTAACCACTTTCAGACAAATAGAGGGAGTTTTTCATTCAGCTGCTGATTTCGCTGTGCCATTCAAGGAACATACAACCTCTTCCACCGGACATAGCCATTATGACACTATTGCAAAAATAAAGAAAGTCTTATTTTTTCCCACGATAAGTCATCATCTTGTACTATTGGGGATAATACGACACTTTTTTTTTGCGTGAAAGTAAGAACTAGTAGTCTTTGAACTATTGACTGTTTTTATTGAAGTTGTTTATACATATTTTTAGCAAGTGATAATGAAACTCTAATTTGCATTTTATTAAAACTTAAACTGGAAAAATATTTAAAAACTATACCTTTGCAGTGTACAACTGAACTCAGTAGAGATCTGCTCTAAAGAATATATGTCTGTGTAAAAAAGTGCCTTTATAATATTATAGTTTGTACACTTGGTAGTAAAAATAAAAAAAAAGTGTTATTGTTTGAAGGCAGATACATTTAAAAGTACTTATGGTATTTTGATACTGTGCTCTGGTGTACATATAGCATTACCAGGTAGACAGAACACGTGAAAAGAACTAAGTTGTAAATTAAATATATAGACTATATATGCGAATAAAATTGCCAAAAAAAAAAAAAAAAAATCTACACTACTTATCTACTCTACAAGTACACATACATATGGCAAACAATATTTACTTTTTTTCTTTATCTCTCTTTTAAAAGGTTATATTTATATATCTATAACAATTCATTTAACAATCTGTTGGGTTTATTAAATTCAGGGGGTTTATGGCTTTAGTACAACTTTTCTTGTTACTGTCCCGGACAGTATGTAGGGCACATCTCGTGTAGCAAAATTCTTTAACTGTGTTTATGTTTCAATTTCTAAACCACACTATTGCAACTCTTTGTTCTTTATTACTAAAAATTAATTAAAAAACGTCAGGGTTCGTTGAGGCTAACTTGATTAGTGGTGAGCAAATGAGACCATTTAAAACAGCACTACTAGGTGTTAAAGTTAGTGCAAATTGGTAGTCAGTGTCTTATCGTTAATCAATTAAATTGTCGAAAATTCAATCACGTAACCAGTAGTAGTATAGAAAAGTATTTCCGGGGACAGGGTTCAGGGTGTGGATTGTGATTGTCGGTCCTCCATCTTAGATTCTGACGTCACGGCGGCCAACTTGGATGAGTGTAACGGGACACAGCATAACGGGACAAGTAGGACATTGACCTTTGATCCTCAAAATTTGCCCAAATTGGGCAAAATTTGCCCAAAATTCCTCAAAAATCGCCAAAATTTCCATTTCTATGGAAAAAAATTCCGCCAAAAAATCTCAAAAAATTCCACAAATTAAAAATTTCTCTTTTCGAGGGAAAAATTTCCCGTTTGGAGGGAAAATTTCCCGTTTTAGTCCATAAAAAATTCCAGCGGCTGAAAATTCCTAAAACTGGCTTAAGCATCCATGTCTACAGCCTCCGATAAGCCATTTCTAGGAATAAGGATACCATGATCGCCATATTGGATTATGTCGTCACCGTTGCAATTATCGTTACGGTCGCTATCTTTAAATTTTTTATTTATTATCCGATTCAGACGTTAACATGTCTGCAGTGTTACAATGGTTGTCAACAATTCCAGTGCCATTGATGAAGGAAGGAGCATCCAGCGGTGTTCCATCACCCGACTGTACGTACTGTGAGAAGATCAAAAACTTGGAATTACGGCATCATGTAATACACAATTGTAGTAATAACTCTGAATGCATTAAATATCAGTGCAACAGGTGTTTAAGCAAGAAAGTACAATATGGAAGATTAAAACGGCACCTCAGGAATAGTGATAGACTGGCTGTACATTAATCGGAATCAAGCTATATATTTTGTAACAAAACATTGGCAAATATTCAAAGTGCACAACGACACGAAATATATCACTGTCTTTTTAATGAAGTCGATAATTCGTCTTTGTGTGAAAATTGTGGTGTACCAATATGTTGACCTGATACTCTGAATAGACATTTACGAACATGTAAAAGACTTACTTCATCCATTAAGAAGACTGTTTGAATCAAGGAATCCACAAAACTTAAGTACTTTGACTGTGTATTTTTTTTGTACTTGTAGTAGTGTAGTACTTATGTAATAAAAGTTTTTTTAAAAGAACTTGCGGTGTTTTTTATTTTCTCAAACCTGCCACTTTAGTGGTACATATTAAAATATTAAAGTTGTTTTGTATCGGCCAGGGATCGAACCAAGGACATAAGTCGATCTAATCAATCAGTATATAGATTACAAATTTATTTAATGAATTGTGAACTTTTTCCCGAATCTCTAGCATTAAAATTACGCATTTCCAATATGGTGGTCTTGATGTCTGATAGGATAATGGTAGTAGAGGATTTAGAGTCTCTTTACGAATGTTGAACATGGTTTATTGAAATTATTATTTTTTACATAAAATTAAACATTATTGCATCGGTCGGGTATCGAACCGAGGACAGGAGCGGATCGAATCAATATGTAAATTAATGATTGATTTATTTAATGAATTTTGGAACTTTTCCCGAATTTCTAGCTAAATAATTACGGATTTTCAAGATGGAGGCCAAATGACAAGATGGTGGGTGTCACAGCAATAATTGATTACTGCACTCTAGCGGATAAGAATTAAACTAACATGTCATCAGCGCACTCTAGCAGACGATACAATGATGATGGCTTCCAGCATCGAAGACAAGATGGCGGACATGACGCCATGTTACCTGACGATATATATACAATGAACAAAGTGGTGGGAGTCAGTATGCCAGCAGCCACCGCGGGGGAAGGAGCGGTCGTCATTTTTATTTTTTTGACCTCACCGGGTTCGAACCGCGGACTCCGAGCTCCGTGTCGTAAATGTTTGTTTTTTATAAAAACTTTATTAAATTTTATTATTTGAATTTTTTCATAATTTTTTAAAAAAAATCGTTAAAATCGGATAATAAATAAAAAAGTTAAAGATGGCGACCGTAACGATAATTGCAACGGTGACGACATAATCCAAGACGGCGGTCATGGTATCCTTATTCCTAGAAATGACTTATCGGAGGCTGTAGACATGGATGCTTAAGCCAGTTTTAGGAATTTTCAGCCGCTGGGATTTTTTATGGACTAAATAGGTAAATTTTCCCTCTAAACGGGAAAATTTTCCCTCGAAAAGATAGATTTTTAATTTGTGGAATTTTTTGAGATTTTTTGGCGGAATTTTTTTCCATAGAAATGGAAATTTTGGCGATTTTTGAGGAATTTTGGGCAAATTTTGCCCAATTTTGGCAAATTTTGAGGATCAATGGTCAATGTCCTACTTGTCCCATTACAATGTGTCCCGTTACACTCATCCAAGATGGCCGCCGTGATGTCAGAATCAAAGATGGAGGACCGACAATCACAATCCACACCCTGAACCCTGTCCCCGGAAATACTTTCCTATACTACTGTAACCAACTCAGTATACGTTAAGATATTAATTTCATTAAGCTCAGTTTAATTGTTTATACAATAATTAACATATCACACACAGTGTATTAGAGCTGTCGGAAAGATGCTGTAATAATAAGTGTGTGGGAGTATCGTAGTGTCAAACAGTATGATACCTATTTCACTTCTAAGTTCGTTACTTTGGAAAATATTTCATTAACACTGGGTTTTAATACACTTTTATTGTTAAAAATAGCATCTGCAGATTAAAATATGCTATTACTAGCTGAAATACCCGGCGTTGCCCGGGCTGAACACAAGGTGAAGGGGACCTTATTCGAAATCAGATGTAGTTATTGTCTTCTTAATTTGAATGTCAAGTGTGAAAATTAAATTATATCACTTTCAGATCCCGACAGACGTTGTTCTGCCAGTTTATAGTTATTTACCTGGTCTGTATGTTATTTAGACTTTATAAAGCAATATAGAAAAAAGCTGAAAAATAAGAGATTACTAATATTGAAAAGATTTCATAATCTAGCCTATGTTCGGCCTGCATTGAAATGCCTCATTCAGTTTGTTTTGTAATATGTTTGAAGTAGTTCCACATACACAAATCATCTATCCATCTCTCTATATATATTTATCTCTATCTACATATATATACATCTATGTATCTCTATAATTCTATTTATCTCTTTATATCTACATATATACTTCCCACTATCTCTATATCTTCTATATATAAGTCTCTATATAGCTCTATACATCTATAGGTATATCTCTTTATCTAACCCATTTCATTCTCTATACTTCGCTCTATCTCAACTTATCTCTCCGTCTCTAGCTCACTCTATATATATATGTCACTCTATCTCTGTTTCTCTTTTATATTTAAATAAATTGTGTCATGCGTGCGCACTTATACAACAAAAACTGACGGTTGCCGCTATATAAAATGACATAAACACTTTTTTTGACACGATTCGTGCTCCGACTATTAAAAAATAGTTATACCGTCTCAGTAACCTTCATGGGCATGCGCATAACAAATCACCAAAATTTCATCGCAATCGGATGAATAGTATAGGAACGCATACGGCACAAACCAACGAAAATTAAAGACATGACAAACGCATCAAACGATGGTGCGTTTAAAATTCAAGGCAAATCTATCTTTTGACGAAGTTAAGAACAAAACTGTTATTAGCGCCTTTATTTTGCTAGCCGCTGCGAGTTCCACTAAGCGGACTGGTCTCACCAAGGAGAAAAATATTAATTTGCCAGACCTTTCTATGTGTATGATTGTGTGTCAGACATAGAGAAATGACACTCACTCACTATTTATATGCCTATGACCTATGATTTTTTTCTGTTATAAAATGAAATTATCACTTTTTCACTCCCTTAGGGATGGAATTTCATATTAATATGGGGTCTATGTGTTAATCCAGGTTATAAGCTAGCTGTATGCCAAATTTAATTCAAATCCATTCAGTAGTTTTTACGTGAAAGAGTAACAAACATTCATCTATCCATACTTAAAAAATTTCCCCGTTAATAATATTAGTAAGATAAACATCCAGCACAATCGAATTTTACCTGAACATCACATTTAGGTACATCAAACAATATTCGAACATCATTTTAGAAAAAAAAATTATTGTTAGTTCAAAAAATAAATTAAAAATCCTGCTGTAGCAAGCCGCACTGATCAACGTCTGTAATTGTACCAAATACACTAATATACAGTCAACAAAACTGTATATGTGCGGAAAGTTATTTTTTATTATAAATTCATACCGGAATGATCAAAACTCGTAAAAAAATGCTATTTAATAAGTCCACTGACAGTCAATTGGTGTTTAGAGTACATTAGATCTGTTCTGGTCCAGGATGGTTCATCGAGATTAAGCGTCATGGATACGATTTAAGCTCGTCGACCAAATACTATTTGGCAGGGAAAATATTATTAACGCAACACAAATTAAAAATAAAAGTTAAAATTTTCTGAAACTAAAACCAGGGAAGAAACAGATATGGTCACAGCATTAAATTCCGTTGAGTTAACAGAATTATAAGGGTCAATTACGCGTCAAACTTCACCCAGATTAGGCATTATTTTGTTAATTTCGTGCTGAAACCAGTAATTTTTATCCAATTAGAGCACTCTTCAGTACTGAGTCTAAATGAAGGTTTGCGTATGTGCGACAGTGGTCCACATTCAAGGTAATGCTTACAGTTGTCCTGATCCAAGTGATAAAACCAGAGATAATAATTTATCGCATAAATGTTGATGCAGCTAAGTTAATTGTGTGGAACAAGATTCTTTCAACGATAGCAGCCAATAGGAAATGACACGTTGCAAATATGGATAAACTGTATCGAAACTAACTAAACCGTACAATTTTGCCTCGATAAATGACCATATTTAGGTATTGGCAATATTTGCAAGGCTCTGTACTAGCGTGTAGTATGACTCTATGGATCCTCGATCAGTGATCCAAACATTGTAGATTAAAAGTGTGTTGTAAATTTAAAAATAAATGCACGTTATTATTCCTGTTTTTGGGTATATTTACATTATTAGTTTTAGTAATAAAACATCCTCAAAATTTTTTAAGTTTATCTCATGTAAATATTTAATACATGAGGGAACTTTTCTACCACAAAAGTGAATATTAAGATAAACAGAGATAGTAAATACTATTATTTCAATTATAGCTTATATTCCTGAAAAATAATGGACAACACACGTGGTTTACCTTTCTGGGCTAGGCAGGATATTCCTTTTGTACAAAACTTTATTTAAAACATACATTTGATTTAAAGTTCATCACTTATCTTGTTTTAACCAGAAATATTTGCAAGCAATTTAAAAAAATATATAAACTATCTATAAAATATAGTCTTACAAAATTTTAAATGATTGCTTTAACGTTACGAGTACTAGCGCAATAACTATCTTGCGATGTTATTAAAATACGTATAAAAGAAGTATTGTTGTGTATTTTTAAAAAATGTTATTAATATTTATTATATATATTTACACAAGATTTGTACAAGAGAGTGTGAAAAATAAACCGTATCCGTATTATACTAGCTAGTTATCAGGTTCTTGAATGCTAGTCGCTAGCGTACCCAGTGGCTATTTACAGAACACTAGTTTGTCACAAATATATGTGCACGTTAGTGTGCTAGAAGAAGGGTTGCATGCACTAGGATTTAATAATCTTGAAATCTGCATTCTTTATTCGACTAGTATATGTAATATCTGCGAAGATATTAATTTTGCAAATAAATGTGCCTGTTTTGCAAAGAACCAACCTTCACGGAGCAGTCGGTTGAAGGGCCAACTTAGTGCAAAGGACTCTGAATAGGATCTTGAATGTGTTTTGAAGTTCTTAATTGTAAGATTAGATAGATATTCACTATCATACAGGTGTAAAAGTAGGAGGTTTTACAAATCCAATTAAAATTACAAAAGCGAAATGTAATTACAAAAATTTACGGTTTAAATTCACACGCAGTTTAAACAAACCTTTCGAATCCATTTGAAATATGTTAGCAATCAAAAAGAAACGAGAGTTTTGTAGTGTCAAGAGGTCTGTACACTGAAATTGGGCTCATGAAATGCCAGAAATAAAAGGATAAAATTAGGTAGAAAATTTCTAAAAATGTGCTATCCATTCTATATGAATACTTTCTGCAGTCAAATCTGACACGAGATAATGAAACACTTAAATCAATTTGGATATTTTAGTGCGAATGCAATGCAATCATAACCTAGAGTGTTGATTTGGGAGTTTTATTTATTTTGACACCAAAACACCAATATATATTTAAAAAATCATACTCCAGCTGCAATAAATATGTGTTACAATAACTGTTTGTCGTACGAGCATCAACTAAAGAAAAATAAAAATTTTACTTGTCTAGGTTGGTTCTAGATAAAGATTTTTTCAGCTTCCTGAAAACCTGATAGTCTCGACATACGAGATTCTTAATCTGCAAAGACGTTATCTCATATAGACCATAAAATAACTATTTTGTTTTACAAATATCATGATCGTTGGCTGAAATTGTTGATGCCACTGTTTTTATGAGATTAAATTTTAAGAAAGAGCTGTAATCGTCAAAATATTGAGGCATTTTATGGTCTATGCAAATTCATTTTTTTTATATAGAAGATACGATTGCATATCTTATGATCTTAATCGTTAAAACTTACTAAATAATACAAAACATGCATACTTAAAAATTAATGTGATTATTATATGAACACCCACACCTTAATGTGACTTTTATTATTGAACATAATACTAAGTCAAAAAGACTTAATATTTGATAGTCCGGCTAGTATTATAAAATTCTGTTCGGGAACCAAGTGATTCGAGGCACTTAGACGGCTCTTCTGACCAGCCATCGTCCCCTTGACGCAGCCTGCTGTACTTCGGTGTTAAACGAGTTGCATCCGCGATCAGCGCAGGGGCAAGCCGCGAGGCGTGAAACGGGCGGCGGAGAATTTATGCGGACGGCCGACAGCTCGCGGGGGCCGGGTGTAATCTTGGCGCAGATAGGCCCCGCGGTGAAACCGACGGGCGTTCGAGCCCCGGCACACTCCGCCGAGACAGTTACTGCGAATAGTCCGGGGATCGGGAGGCCCGTGAAATACGGTACTGCAGGGACCGCTCCGACACCGCGGCGCTGGTCGTAAATTCGCTCGACCGATCCAGTTGCAGCGACTGCGTGCGGGGAGGGGAGGGAGGTAACTCTAATGACGGAGAAACCTCTTGACTAACGGTATGTACCCCGTTCAGGTACTTGATGACGGCTGGTGGGATTCAACCTGATAAGCCCTCGTGGACGTGTGGCATAATAGTCGCGACAGTCAAATGGGCCTTGCTGCTAACGCTGCATATCTGTTCTATCTTCCGTGCTCACCCATAAAGAGAAGAATTGGATCCTGTATACTTCGCAGCTTGTGTGTGTACCTTTAACTTTCTAAACACTTCCTGATGTGAACAGACGCGAAATTTGAATGAAATTAAGTAAAAACGGTCGTGTTGTTTCACCACTGGAACGGCCCGCCGAATAGCGTGCAGAGCTCCATGTGTTAATTCGTAATTTATAAATCACTCAACATGTTTTAAATACAATGTCCAAAAACGAAGATCATTTTACGCTCTTACAGTTCCCTATACAAGTTTAGATTAATGGCATCATTTAAACATATTTTAAAGTTATACTTTTTCAGGAACGTTATGAAAAAATGATGGGAACGAATTTTCACGATGTGCGCGCAGCATGTAAAAACAATTGACAGGATGAAAAAAGCTACATACAAATAAATGTTTTACTTATATGTGATTTGAATAATATACTTTAATGATCCATATTTAAAAATATGGTCCATATAATTAAAATAAAACATTAATTTTTGGTGAATATATAGAAATTTTGTTTATAAACTTTTTTAAATAGATTTACATAAGTGAATTAATCTTCTCGAATGTATTAATACTTTGGATTATAAATTATTACATTATTTAATAAAGAATTAAAAATAATAAATAATATTAATCAATCATCATATTTAATTATTTTCGTTATTAAGTGAAACTTAATTCGAAATAATTTACTAAAGGAAATAATTAATTTTATACATATGTTTCATTAATATTGAATACTGAGTATTTTTTTAAATTTTATTTTGTTTGAATGTCTGAATGAATAATTGAATAAAATATAAAATTATGTGCCAATTTTCGTAAGAAGTATTCAGTAGATATTATCTCAAAAACTCATTTCATATACCTATGCAAAAATAACCACATCCATGTGTTATACAAAGTAACAATATATTTCGTATAGTATTACAAACTATTTTTTGGCTATTGGTTTCCAAAGGAATCTTTTGTAAAACAATATAAATTGTTTTTCTGTATACTCTCCCGACAAGTTGGGCCCTTTAATTGTTTGTCAAATTGGAGCTTATTTGAGTCAACGAGAGATGATAAGAATGATTGAGAACGCAGCATAGACAGAATGAATGGGCGGGGGAAAACGGAAGTACCGCATCAAAAGACGCTGGAACACGGCAACGTCCGCCTAGTTTCCCAGTTGCGAAAACCAGCGAGTCCCATCCTATGCCGGAAATCTAACCAGGATCATCTTCGTGGTAGATGCGAGCGATCACGAATGTGCGTCATGGAATGCGCATTTGTTCGCAGCTAACATTATCGACGCTCGTTTACATACGAGGTGTGTACTAATGAAAAGTAAATATGTGTGGCGCTTTTTCAACATTTGTTTTACTTCTCCCGCTGGGCTGTCAAGGGGACAAAAGAGTCACCGTGCCCTGCGAATGGGAAGTGCTTCCCAGCCGATGGACTGTGGATGGACCTTAATTTCCTGCGCGCGGCAGCCCCATCAGATACAAACGACCTCTGTCCGGTCCGACTCGATTGGACGCCAGGTAACGAATGCGAGGTCAATGCACGTTTAAATATTTAACTCCTGTCGCAGTAACTCCGCCCCCTCTTCTCCCTTCAACCAACCCTTGTACACGACTCTCGTCCGAACCTCCCCAGCCCGGGGGTACAAATGCGACTCGACAATAATGCGGGGCTATTAAGCGACGGTGCCACCCCTTTCAATATTGGTTTTCGGACATAGCGTGGTGTTACAGGAGGGGAAGCGAAACTTGGCAACCCTGAAGCTGGATTCCTGCAGAGGTGGAAACAGTCCGTACACAGAACCCCCGCAAAAAACACATGTAAATGGTGAACTATCAAGAACTACTCGGCTCCAATGGCTTACATTCTTGACATCCTGACTCTGTACTGTCTGGGACAAAAAATATTGACGGTTGAAAACCGCCGGGAAAGTTTCTTGTAGTGATACAAGTATAATCCTGTAGTTTGGGTAATTTGATCGCATTGGGTAGTGACGATCAGCGAGTGTTTGAAATTTCCACTAACACATTTTTTATTTTTGCAATATATGCCTTACCGATAATATCGCTTTCATCCTTGATTCATGAACAGAAACCTACAATTTACGATGGTTGATAATGTTGAAATTAAACATTCGTTTCTCGTAAAACATTTTTTATTTTCTTTCCCCACTGTAAAACACTTATGGTTGCGCGACCATTGCACTGTAGCACCCATCCAGTATATGTCGTACTGTGAAGCGAGTGTGCATAAATGATGTTTCTGAAACGGCGTTAAACTGAGCGAGCAGATGCCTCCCCTCTAGGAACTGTACGGACAATATACTTTGTGTCAAACACTTCAAGACTGGAATCATTTGAATTTGTATTAAAGTGGTTCTGTAGCTTGCAAACTACGACAAAATAAAAATAAAACATAAAGCATATAAACTGTGACACCCACAAAAAGATCTATAACTTCGAAACTTAGATTAAGGTAATTAGACCCGAAGAAAAAAAAAACTAAATGACGTAACATCAATCTCTTGTCGATTAAGCTCTTTGTACGTTATTGAAAACGTAAATAAATATTAACTTCTTTTATAAAATGCTTCTGCGACCGATCACAGTTGTATACTTTTTTGTTTTCTAAGACATACTAGGAGATGCATTTAATTGAATAAAGTCAGGACGTTAGTAAATCGAGTAATTATTAAACTCTTAGTCGCTTAGGATTAAAATACACCACACTTATACAAAATTTAATATTCAATTATGAGAAAGGTTAATCAATATTATTTACTGCCATTGGGTGATTTCAGGAGAAATAAGTAAAAGTCTAATTTTATTTGATTATGAACGGCACACTCGCAGCTCCCGCTTAATACAAGGGTAGGTAATATTTTTTTTGGCGCTTTTTAATACATACAAAGGCCAACATACTTTTTATTGAAAATGTTTATATTTTAACACGAAAAATAATATAAGGTCACATTTAAATATATAACATAAATCTTACACTGAGGAAGTGAAACTTATAGGTACGCACGTACTTGCATTTAAATGTACATGGATTCAAAACCCAGTATAGTCATCCTTATTTATTATTTCCAATGTTTCCCGTAATCACGTTTTAAATTAATGAGGATATATTTTCTTACCACGGAACAATATTCTATTACTTTATTCCTGAATTGAGTAGTGTGTGGTTTTAAATCTAGTGAATTTGCTATCGATGGAGCAGAAAGCTTAACAAGAACTGAAAAACAATAATTTATTAATAGATAATGGCATGGCAGAGAGTTCGAGCCGTTAGATTAAAAGTAGGGGACACTGCCAAACGAACGGATAATCGATCTTTAATGATATAGTATCCTACATTATTTGCTTCTAATATTTCGTGCTTTCTCACATGGTTTAGAACAAATTCACAACATAATCATATTTAATGGCTTATTAAAGGTGTTTTCTTCCAAAATAGTCCTTATGTAACTATTTTATGATCTTAACGACAATTTTTTATGATCATAGTATGTAATGAAAAACTATTCATTTTTAAATAAATCATTCATTAAATCAATAATATTATGCTTTCAAAAATAATTAAAAACATGAGTTTTTAGGGTTCTGACATAACCCAATTTTTATTAATTTATTTGCTATTAATAGTTCATGCTTTTGCACATGGTTTTTAACAAATTCATAATATAACTATATTTAATGGCTTACAAAAGGTATTTTCAAAAAAACAATAAAAAACGATTTTTTTAGGGTTTTTGAAAAAAAAAAAATTTTTTATTGTTTTATAAATGACACTAATTATTAAGAGTTTGAAGACAAATACAACATACGAAAGGTTTATCCAAAACTGATACAGGCTAAAATATTATTTTATGCATACAGTATATGTTGCTAAATTTGCCGCAAAGTTAAAAAAAAAAAAAAATTAGTTGTCTGTAAAGTCGGTTTACGGACGATATTTTAACGTGACAACGTCATATCAAAACATTGATGAAATGATTGATCCAGAAGAAAAGGAAATATCATATTCGGCCTGAGACTGAGCCGTAATAGGTTTTTGCAACCAAACTATTTAGGCATTAAAAATATTATATTCTTTGAGAAAGATTTTTTTTTTAATTTTTCTATTTGTATGATAAAATTTACCTCTGCATACTTTTGTGAATAAAATTGAATCATTTTTATTGAACTATCACTATTTTGTATGGATATAAAGGAGTGAAATTAAATCTACAATTTAATTAATAAATTTACTTTTATTTGTATTCATTAATTCAAATATATTTATTACTTTTGAAGTGTCGTGCGCACCGTATTTCTTTTTACAAGATCAGAAAAAAAACTTCAGCCGCCGGCATTTGAACCATCAACCTATCGATTAGTAGTCAGCGTTGCTATTTTTTTTTTTTTTTTTAGTTTATTAGTTTATTGTGATATCATGTGCATGTACATAACATTACAGGTCACATCAGATTACAGTCAGCACAAATGGGTTACACGATACTGATACCTCGCCCCTGCGGATTAACACAGTCCCACACCATCTGTACAAATTTCAAAACATGAAAAGGTAATGTCCAAACCTCCTTCTTAACGTATTGTTTTTTACCATAGACCATCTGTCACGTCGTAGCTGGGATATGAAGTCCCGCAAGAAGTATGGCACTTGAGTTTTGAGCACAAAATCGATCAAATTCGCCATCAGCCACACAGCCGCCCGCCTCTTCACGGTAGGGAAGGCCGTGATGTCGAGGTAGCACATGCGGTCCGCGCACACGTCTCGTGGAGGTAGGCTGAGCAGTCTGGAAAGTTTGGTTTTACACCACTCCCACAAGGGGCGCGAAAAGGAGCAAGCACATATGCGATGGAGGGCGGTGTCACGGTAGCCACAAAGTTCGCAGTGGTCAGCCTGGGATAACTCAATGCGTTTCTTGCGATAAAGGGTGGGTGTCAGGTCGTTGACAAATGTGAAAGCTTCGGCACGGAGATGAGTAGGTAATTCAGGATCAGAAACGTTTTTCCATATGTTCAGCCAACGCAAAGAAAGGATCTTATTCTGAATATGCGGCACAGAGGGTGTTGCTCGTCGCTGGAAACCATACAGTTGTCTTGTGGAGACATGCGTACCTTCGGGAAGTTCGGAAATCGTCCTGCGAAGGTGATCGGCGGCGGACTTGTAGTGTCGGGGTAGGCGCTCCCGGGCGCCCCATGCGGCTGTGTACAAAGCCGAGGAGCGACCACCCTGTAAGACACGTTGTATGACGCATTGCCGGAACAAGGCCCGTGCTTTTTGCTCATGCTCAATGAGTCCGAGACCACCTTTACTGACAGGCATCGTCAGCTGATCGCGGCTGACCTTGAAGAGGAATCCTTTCCAGATAAACCATCCAATGTATTGCCTGATTTGAGCTGCAATCGCAGCTGGCATGGGGAACACCTGTGCCATGTACCAGAGTTGTGAAAGGGAGTACATGTTAACGATATATACACGTTGGATGATGTTGAGGTTTCTAAGGTGGGACTCAAGCAGGCTACCACGAACTTTCCGTACCACTCCGTCCCAGTTCTCTTGAATGGTATGACCGATGTCACCCGTGAAAAGTATTCCAAGCGTCCTGATCGAATCCGTAGACACGAATGAATGCTGTGGCACAATCACATCTGGCGCTGCTTTCAGATTCAACACTTTGGTTTTCGCGAAGTTGCATTTTGCATGCGTTGCCTTGTGGAAGGCCTCAAGAATAGCATGAGCGGCCGTGAGTTCATGGTCACTACGCACAATGACCGTAACATCATCTGCATACCCAATGCACGTTAAAGGATTCCCTTGAATACTCAGTCCTGAGAGAGTAGAGTTAAATTTCCTTATAAGGGGCTCAATATAAAGGACGAAAAGTACCATCGAGAGCGGGCACCCTTGTCGGACAGAGGAGTGAATCGGAAATTTGTCACCAAAACAACCATTGATGGACATCTTCGAGGTTAGGTTCTCACGGAACGTGCGTAGGACAGCTCGAACTGTGGGAGGGAAGCAAAGGTGCTCGAGCACCCTGTCGAGGAAGCTCCATTGCACCCGGTCAAAAGCCTTCTCAAGATCAATGTTCAGGAGGGCGACAGCGCCCGGCGTTGTGCGCGCCAGGAGCTGCACATCGCGGAGCGCAGAAGTGCCATGTGTGATGGACGTCCCCTGCACAATACAATGTTGGTCCGGCCCGATGACATCAGACAGCGCTGATTTAATACGATTGGCATACACCCGTGCGATGATTTTGTAGTCAGCACACAGAAGCGTGATAGGCCTTTAGTGGGCTACTTCACGTGGCTGTGGTACCTTGGGTATGAGCACAATGATTCCCTCTGTTTGCGTGCTGCACAGACGCCCTCGTCGAATGACCGTGCGCGCCATTTCGCAAAATTCCTCTCGAATCGTTGGCCAATAGTGCTGGTAGAATTCGTAGGGGATACCGTCCACACCAGGGGATTTGGTTTTTGGGGCCCTCCGAACGATGTGTGTGATCTCTTCGTCAGTTGGGTCGGCCTCCAGATGGTGCTGTGCTATGTCGTCAAGGCTGCTGTCATACACATCGAGGAATGACGTCCCTTCATCATAGTCAATGTCGTGGTTCGCATAGAGTTCCTTGTAACTACTTGTAAATGCTGCGAGGATGGTTGTGGAATCCCTTACGATCGTGCCATTCGCGTCCACAACCGAGCTGATGTGCCTTCGTGTACGCCTCTTCCGATCTCGCATGAGGGAGTGAATGCTAAGCCTTTCTTGCTGTAGCGCACTCTTGGTGTTATTGAATACAATGCGACTTTCCATGTTCGCTCGGTGTATGGCGATGATCCGTTCCTTAAGGCGACGGGCTTGATCCCTCGGATTGGTAACTGCGGTTGGATGCGTACTTAATTCCCGCAGGGCCCTCTCGTGCAAATAGAGAAGGGAGTCCTGCTCCCGTCTACAACGCCCGCCATGGTGCTTAAATAATTTGGCCAGACCTGGTTTGACGCAGCCATCCCACCAATCCGCTGTGTCCGCGTACCTCTGTTTACATCGCAACCAATGAGACCAGCGCCGATGAAAATCATTGTCCACTTCAGTTTGACCCAACAAGCGTGTTTGTAGTCTCCAGTAGTTACGCCCAGGTGTGGGTGAAACCTCCGGAGCAGCCACAGTACAAACGACCATGTAATGATCTGTGACAGCCACTGGCACCACATCATATGATCGCGCGTTGTGTCGATGCGTGCGGGACATATAAAACCTGTCTAGGCGCGAACTAGATGAATAGGCATGAAAGGTGTAATGTGGTGTGGGTACTTGAAGAATGTCGACCATGTCTTCCACATCAATGGCAGTAACGAGCTCATGCAGTGCCGTGTTAATGGGGTAGTGTCCACCAACGTGATCACTGGGTTTAATTATACAATTGAAATCTCCACCGAGAATAAGACCCGTGCCATCATTCCTTATAAATGGAAGGATTTCCTGGCGAAAAAATTCCTGGCGTTCTGTTCGACGCTGAGAGCCAGAGGGGGCATAGACATTCACACATTGTCCGATGATGCTCCTGCCAGTAGCGCTGGAGGGATTGAGCGCTATGAGTGTGCCAGAGATTATTCTCCCAGATGCGTGCGCTCTGATGTGCGTGAGTTCAAGATGGTTCTTCGTGACAACAATGGTTCCTCTCCCTTGAGGGCCGATGTTGGGGTACACATTATATTGGTCAAAATATGGTAGCCGCTCTAGCGCACACTCTTGTAAAAATAGTACGTCGATAGCGTGCGCACGTACAATGCTGTGTAAAGCATGAAATTTGAAAGGAGCTTCAATTGCACAAATGTTGACAGTGGAAATTGTTAAAACTCTAGTCATCCGCTACGTCTTTGCTACTAGCTACGTCATTCCCTCCCCCACTCTGTTCCGTTATGCTGATCGCGCCCCCCTTGATTTGCTCGATCGCATGCTGGGCAATGCGGAGTGAATATTCACGTTGTGAACGCGGGCTGTCCGGTAGGGCGGTATCGCGACTTGGACTGCGACTCGCATGACGGGCCTTTTTGTCCTTGCGCCCGCTCGGGGGCCGTTCACGCCCACCGGACTTTTTGCCTGAGCGGGGGTTGGTGGAGTGTGCCTCCTGTGAGCATTCGGACATTCCGTCATCCTCCATGTCAATGGGCGTATCGAGTCGTATATCCGGGGCGGGCATGTCCTGTTGAGTCGGAGCAAGAGGTGATGCGGTAATGGTGGACATCAGAGTTTTGAGTGGGACCGCCTCATAAGGCCTCTCCTCCCTGTCTTCTGACGTCAGAGTTTGTGCCGGCGGATGTAAGCTCGCCCCAGAGGTGGTGGGCCGGTCCCGCACTTCGTGCGGTTCTGTCGAGCGACTGCTCTGCGCGCCAGCCTGTAGTGTCTGCGCCCACGTGCGCGGCGCGCCCGACCGCTCGCGCGGAAGAGTGGGGCAGGCCGCGCGGTGGTGCCCCGCCTGCGAGCAGTGACTGCAGGTCTGGAGTTGTCCGTCATACACTACGAACCCGTGATGCCCATCGACTACCAGCTGTGAGGGAATATTTTGATTGAGTTCCATTTTCACTATTCGTACCCCTGTCTTGGCTTTGAACTTGCGATACACCCCCCACATTTCGTCCACGCACGTGTGTATCTTCCCGTACGGAGTGAGCGAGTAAACAATCCGTTCATTTGGTACTTCCACGGGAATGTTTACGACCCTGATGGTTTTCAGGTTGTCTAGCGCCAGTTCTATGTCTACTTGTAGTGACTCACCGCTCGCTGCGTGTATCTGAGACGTTCCGCCGGTCTCTCGGATGATCCTCTCGCAGTGTAGTAGTGATGTCAACTTCACAAAGATGCACCGTTGGCGTCCGTCGACCTGTACAGCAATCACTTCGTCATCCTGCAGCCCAAGGGTCTCGTCGAGCCATCGGAGTAAGTCCAACGCGAGCGGTTTGGTTTGACACTTCACGCGAAGGGTATTCACTCGTGGGGTCGGTTGGCAAGTCGCCATGATGGTCCTGCGAAAGTCAGGAAGAAGCCTTTAGAATACGTAACGTGTAAGCCGCACGACACTTAACTCGCTCTTGCACTAAACCAGGAGAGTAACAGCGCACGAGACACGTCGCGTCGCACACGTCCGCGCACCACGCGAGCACGGGGCGGACTTGCTAATCGCACAGCCACGAGGCCATATTGGAAACGAGTTTTTCAGATGTTATAAATTAATAATATTTGACGCACGATATTTGTTTGAATTTCTTTTAACGAGCATATTCTCTGTTGGACTCGAAATATTTACACGCTCGTGAGCTCATAACTATAATACGGTGTGTGATTTAGTTGATCAAATAATAACTCATGGCAAATAATTACCAATGTCAGACTAAAGCGTGAAAAGTATCATACCAGCAATAAATATTTAGTTTCACAGCTTAAACAATACTCATACAACACTGTTTAAATAAACTGATTTACACTAGTAATTAAAATAATACGTACTTATAAGAACGCCATTTCCTTGCGAATATACTCCCGTGGCACGGTGCACAACAATAATCTCGAGTACGCCGCCACGTGCCGGCCAAGTTCTCTGTACCGTCCGCAATATACCAGAGAGATGCCACGCATGCGTAAATGACACATCCGTAGTGGAACATCCGTAGTGGGACCATTTTTCGTGCGTGCAGCCAGCGTTCATCGATTTATTAGACGTTGTCACGTCAAAAATTACCTGGCTGCACGCACGAAAAATGGTCCCACTACGGATGTCCCACTACGAATGTGTCCTGTTTACGCATGCGTGGCATCTCTCTGGTATGTTGCTGGTGGTACAGAGAACTCGGCAGGCACGTGGCGGCGTACTGCTCAGGTTTCACCCCGCCATGCTGCAGGGATAGGCGGGTCGCGCCGGTTGGATCACGCCTGCGCATGTCGCCACACACGGCTTGGGGCAGACGACAACATAGCGGGGTTCGAGGTTATTGTTGTGCATCGCGCCACGGGAGTATATTCGAAAGGAAATGGCGTTTTTTCAAGTACGTATTATTTTGATTACTAGTGTAAATCAATATATTTAAACAGTGTTGTATGAGTATTGTTTTAGCTGTGAAACTAAATATTTATTGCTGGTATGATACTTTTCACGCTTTAGTTTGACATTGGTAATTATTTTTCATGAGTTATTATTTGATCAACGAAATCACACAACGTATTATAGTTATGAGCCCACAAGCGTGTAAATATTTTGAGTCCAACAGAGAATATGCTAGTTAAAATAAATTCAAACAAATATCGTGCGTGGAATATTATTAATTTATAACATCTAAAACAATAGTTTCCAATATGGCCTCGTGGCTGTGAGGTTAGCAATGCTAACAATCTTCAGGATGACAGTTCATTTTCCGGCCGAAGCGAATTTTTTTTGTTCTTGTAAAAATAAATATAACGCACCCGACACTTCAAAACTAATAAACATTTTTGAATTAATGAATGGAAATAAAAGTAAATAATTTTAATTAAATTGTACATTTCATTTCACTCATTCTTTATATCCATACAAAATAGTGATAATTCAATAAAAATGATTCAATTTAATCATCAAAGTATGCAGAATTAGAATTTATCAAACAAAAGATAGAAAAATTAAAAAAAAAATACTTCCTTAAAGAAAATAATATTTTTAATGCCTAAATGGTTTGGTTGCAAAAACCTATTACGGCTCAGGCTCAGGCCGAATACGGTATTTCCTTTTCTTCTGGATCAATCATTTAATCAATATTTTGTTATAACTTTGTCACGTTAAACTATCTTCCGTAAACCGACTTTACAGGCAACCAATTTTTTTGACGTGACAACGTCTAATAAATCGATGAACGCCGGCTACACGCACGAAAAAGTGTCCCACTACGGATGTCCCACTACGGATGTGTCCTGTTTGCTCATTGTATGCATGCGTGGCCTCTCTTCATGCTCATTGTACACATGCGTGGCAACTATCTTCCACTCGATTGGAAAAAACATCGATTTAACTTTTCAATCATATTTTCGTCGTTTGAATTATTAATATTATGTTATTTAACGATCGTCCACCGATTTTCCGCACAATCGGTACGGTTATTTAAAAGTAATGTTGAATATTCAAATACATTTTGAACCAACAATGGTGTTTTACAGTTACACTTAATAATTAAAATTACACCCGGGATCTTTTGCAGAATGTTTTAAAAAATATTGTAACACATTATAAATGAGTTTGGTGTATTTGGGATGCGTATTTGTTATAAACTCGTGTTATAAAAACGAAATTATATTATTTCCCTATCGTGAACAAACTTTTCATAAATATGTATATAACATCTGAAACATTACATTTCGACTATGGCCTCGCGGCCTTGCGATTAGCATCGCTATCTTCCAATCCAAAGGTTGTCGGTTCGAATCCCGGCAGCTGCGAAATGTTTTTTGTACTTGTAAAAATTAATACGGCGCACGCAACATTTCAAAAGTAATAAATATATTTGAATTAATGAATGCAAATAAAATAAAATTGTACATTTCATTTCACTCCTTTGTATCCATACAAATAGTGATAATTCAATAAATATGGTTCAATTTTATTCATAAAAGTATATAGAGGTAGATTTTATCGCACAAAAGATAGAAAAATTAAAAAAAATTCTTTCTCAAAGAATATAATATTTTTAATGCCTAAATGGTTTGGTTGCAAAAAACTATTACGGCTCAGTCTCAGGCCGAATATGATATTTCCTTTTCATCTGGATTAATCATTTCATCAATGTTTTGTTATGTTTTTGTTATGTTTAACGTTGTCACGTTAAACTATCGTCCGTAAACCGACTTTACAGACAACCAATTTTTTTTAGTATAGAAAAGCTTGTGAAAAAATTTAACTATTGTTAAAAGATCAATTTTAAAAACCCTGTGTAACAAACTGAAATAGTAACAGCAACATATTTAGGATACTACTCCCTCTACCAAAAATTCGTCTTAGGGAAAGATAGTCTACACTGAATGAGTATTAAATCGTTTTTTTTACAATGCATTCGTAGACGATTTTCCTATAGGACGGGCTTGATTTAAGATTTATAGCTGTCTTACACAATAAAATTTTGCTTTAATTTATATTAAAAGAGTATAGAATTAATTTATTTGAATGGTACATAGTTTCACTTAAGAATTTTAAATCGGCAATCTTGCCATTCCGGTAATCGAATACTCCGATTATCGATAAGTATTTTTGATTCGGAAATGCTATAACTTTTTTAATGTTATTTTTTTTAGTCGCCGATTTTATTGGTTTTGATATTCGTATGGAAATTATATGTGTTCATTAAAAGGTTAAAATAATTTTCAAAAATTATTTCTAGTAATATTTGAAAAGGAAAACAAAAGTTGTTTAACATAATAAAAATTATTTGTATTTTAAATCTACAATGAGCTGTTTTAATTGAGTTTCAACCCCGGCAATAAAATAAAACCTTAATTAACTAAATCCACGAAGAACAATAAAATTACTAAACAAAACCAATACAAAAACAAATGTTTTATGTTTTTTTTTAATTCTACCCCTAAGGGGTTGTAAAAGATTTAAGAATGTTTTTAATATTGAATATAATTTCTCAGAATTTTATTAAGCATAATAAATTATATTGGAATAGTACGTCGGTGCACAGGCCTCAGACGCGAGGATTGAGTATGGGGTCAATAACCGACCTCCCTGACGTCACACGGCCATATTGGATGACCTTGACCTTCGAAATTTGTCAAAAATGATACAAAATTTGCGAAAAATTCGCCAAAATTATCAGTTTTTTTGGGGAAAAAATTCCGTCAAAAAATCTCAAAAAAAAAAAAAAAGTTCCTATTTAGAGGGGAAATTCCGGTTTCGATGGAAAATTTCCCGTTTACGTCCTCAAAAATGCCAACCGCTTCAAAATTTCTAAAAACGGCTTAAAATTCCTAAGAGCAGCTAGCCGCTCTAAGCCGCACCTTGACAATTAGGATGCCACGATCGCCATCTTGGATCTGCCATTTCGAATTCCACCATTTTGTTTCCTTAACCTTTCTGCTATTTTGAATTATGACGTCACCGTTGCAATTTTCGTTACGGCCGCCATCTTTAAAATCTGAATTTAATATCCGATTTTAAACAAAATATTCTAATATATACAAAAGGTTTTAATAATCAAATTTCCTAACAAAATTTTAATATAAATAATTATTAAATAAAAATTTAATGAAAAAATCGGATTTACATCATGGAACTTGGCATCCTCGGTTCGCACCCGGTGATGTCAAAAAAGATGGCAACAGGTCCTTCCTCCATGGAACCCGCAAGCAGACTGACCTCCCACCACTTATGCCAAGGTATATATATATATATATATATATATATATATATCGACAGCTAGTATGACGTCATGTACGTCATCTTGTTTTCGTCTGCTGAAGGCCGCCATCTGGTTTTCGTCTGCTAGAGGGCACTGCCCCCATTTTGGTTTGATAACCACCCCATTTGAGTGCATTATTCATTCATTATTAGTACGGCGCCCCGCCATCTCGAAATTTGGACGCCATCTTGGAAATTCGTAATTATTTAGCTATAGATTCCGGAAAAATTCCAAAATTAATTTTAAAAAATCTACACTCTATATATTGATTGATTCGATCGATTCCTGGCCTTGGTTAGATCCCTCGGTAATGCAAAAAAATAATTTTATGTAAAAAATACACCTATTCATTTAATCATGTTCAAAATCCTAAACGAGGTTTAAGTTCTTCATATAACAGCCTCCAGTAAGCCGTTATGATAGCCATCTTGAAATATGTATTTATTTAGCTAGATATTCGGAAAATATTCCAAAATTCATTAAAAAATAAGAAATTAATATGCTGATTGATTCGATCGACTCCTGTAATGGGTTCTATATGTTTTAGATTATATAAAAGGTTATTTTATTGAACTTGACATCAATGTAACATAACAGTGACAGGTTCGAAAAAAAAACTTTTTTTCAAATACAATTTATTATATAATTTTTATTCTACTACAGGAACACTTGCTGAAGTTAGCAATCTTATAAACATTTAGTTCTGCATCGGCTTGATCTAACTAATTCTTAGCTCCAATCGGTTTACTGAATACAGGGACCAGCCAGATCCTTTGCCTACATAATCTTTTTTCTTTCCGACAGAGTTTCTAATACTATTTTTAACAGACTGCTTTACATCGTCGGAATCGTAAATGGGAGTATTCACTGTCTTGAATGTGCACACTTCCTAACTTTGTCCTCAAACTGATATGGTTTGTCATATACACAGTTTAACAACAAGTTATATTTTAAAGATCCGTATGTAGCTTCTTCATCGGTAAGCTGATTGATAATGTACTGCCTTATATCGTCAAGAAAAGTACAAATGTCCTTCGACTCACTAAACGTATTTAGATAATAGTAATCTTACAAGATTCTACGAAATGCAGAGTTCTCCAATTATAATCCGTTATCATTTACCTGTAATGCAACGAGTACAGTCTTAGGCTTAGATACATGTCCAGTTCTCATTACATTCGGTTGCTGAACATCTGTTTTTGTGCTTGTACGCATTGCTTGTCTCCAATCTAAAGCGAGGAGTCAAAATTTCTGCAGGTTGTTCATCAGCACGCACACGGACTTAACCTTTACATTTTTTCGCATGACGTCGCAAACTGTCAATACGTGTAAACCAAACATGGTTCTCATCGCAGCGAAATTTTGTACGAGAAAGATTTTTTACACATTTGCTCCTCTCATGTCTTCGTGCATCATGGGAAAATGCGAAAGACATATCACATTAGCTGCAAGGATGCCTAGTTGATGAAGACGAACCTTACAGAACCGAACCAGATGATGTCGTAACTGCAGTTTTACCAACTCCCGGTGTACTCTTAAGCGAATCAATTAATCGCTGTTGCAGAGAAACCTTTATTTTCTGTCGTACAGCACGACCTCTGCGTTTTCATATTATTTTTTCTGGCCAACTGCTTATGACATTTCTAACAGCTAAACATTTTGCGAGGGGGATTCTTAGAACATCCTCTCTTCTGGTGTCGTCGAGTATTGATTTTGTTTGAGAAAATTTTATCACAGTAACAGCATCGATGCTCGATAGTTGTTGACGAATCACCAGACATTGAAGTCTCCATGGAGTGTAAAACGTCGTTCTTCGTAGTTTCCTGTGCAGCCAGCACTGAAGTCATTGAGCTCTCTTCTGCTGGTACCGTGTCTATTGACATCTCCTATAGTGTTAATGTCGAAGTTGCCAACGGGATCTGCGACATCATCGTCGTCGCTGACGTCAGGGTTCCCGTAGTCGATGGTTCAACCTCCATCCAGTTAGACGTTAGAGACGGTAAAGAAGCCACAGAGTTCACAAGAACAGATCAGACATCTAGCTGATCCTTACACAGTCACCGACAGTAACAAACTGAAAGTCCCGCTGTCTGTGGAACTCGCTTATATACACGCAACAAATGGAATAATATGATATTCAAAACAAGATCCATTTTCCATAATACACGAGTCAAAACAAAATTCAAAAAAAGAAGCACACTTAAAAAACGGTAACACATTTGGATGCAAATTCGAAAAATGAAATGGTCACGCAATACACACACTGACACACAATGGACAAACAATACACACGGAGGACATGAAGTGTACACACAATTACATACATGACACGCAATGCACACAGGACACACATTGGACACACAGTACACACACTGGACAAATAATGTACACGCAATTACACACACACCGGACACGCAATGACCACGCAATGTACACACTGGACACGAAATGACCAAAAATAACCACGTAATTACCACATAATATACACGCCAAAAACGCAATGTATGGATTGGACACGCAATGTATACGCAATGACCACACAATGACCAAGTAATGACCACGCAATTTACGTACTGGATACGCAATGTACAGACCGAACACACAATGTACGCACTGGACAAGCAATGCACACGCAATGACCACGCAATGACCACGCAATATACACACCAAACACGCAATGCACACACGGAACACACAATATATACACAGGGCACGCATCTAATGAAAAGGACGCACATTTGGACGAAAATTCTACAAAATGGATGCACATTTAACGAAAAGTACGCACCTTTGAACCTAAATTCGAGTAAAAGGAAGTACCTACATCTAAAGAAAAGTACGTACATGTGCAAACATTCAAATCTGTAGGATGCGATCGACAATTTACGATAGGATATAATGCCTCTAACAATCATCGACTCCAACGGTCATTGGCACCATCAGTCATTAGCTCCAATGGTCTTATGTTCAATCAGTCTTTTGGCTCCTAAAGTCATTGACTCCATCATTCATTGACTCCAACGGTCATTGGCTACAACGGTCTTAGGCTTCAGCTGTCATTTGGCTCCATCAGTCATTGGCTTCAACAGTCATTGGCTTTATCAGTTATTGGCTTCAACAGTCATTGGCTCCAACAGCTATTGGCTCCAATAGTCTTTAGACTACAACAATCTTTTGGCTCCAAAAGTCATTTTGGCTCCAAAACGTCTTAGGCCTAGTTGCTATTTGGCTACTAGACTAGGAGGAGAGTACATTTCCATGGGAATACATTCAAAAGTAGACTGTATATCTGTGTCAGACACATAACGGAATGCACAAGCATCTGCTGCGTTACAGTACGAATATCATAGTACTTTTCTGCATGGACGTACTTAATTTACATCACTCGTATGACGATCATGTAAACACCAAAATCACATTACAAGACTTCAAAGCCAATTGCTCTTTGTCCTGGAAAAAACGAGCATGGATTCCTAGTTATCGTCAAGTATTGGCCTCTATATAAAGGCAGGTACACACAAGGTTTCGATACGTTTATCGTCAAACATGAGTCAAAGCATTTTGAAAGTTGGTCTTAGCAGTCGCACTACCGAACTGCATACTGTTCTCAAGTCTCACGACGACGATATCCGGAAATGCATTTCGCTTCTTGGCCAAAAATAGAAAGTACGAAAAATGAATTACTAGAGTCCTGCTTGCCATTGACCAGTAGTGAAGGCCTAGGATTCACGAATTCGCGACACGTCTAAGTATCTAATGCACAAAGACACGACGATTCGAGTCTTCTCAAATAACTTCAATGCATTAGTAACTCATTTGGCAAATAAAATAGATCTTGCTTATCACAGCGAAAATGTGATTGGTTCAGGCATCGAAGACATTTCTACAGACGAATAAAAAGTATAAAAGGATGTCTTGCAATCGGTTTTCAGCCAGCACAATGTGGACTTGGCCAGTGATCATCATGATATACAGTTTGTTCGTGAAAAATTTATATTTGCTAGAAGAGCCAGACATTCATTGAAATGGAAAATTAAGAGATATTTAAACCAATCACTAGTCGTCTGGACGAACTTAAAAATAAGGAAGAACCAACAATCAACATGAAAACTAAAGTTGATAACGAGATTCCTTCGTCAAAAAAGAAGAGATATTAACCAGCTCCAGAAGAAGAAGACTTTACGAGTACAGAGTCTATGCACAAAAAAAATTATCAAAATGCAGATACAAAGTTAATACAATGGTATGGTCATACCTGAGATTTTTCACGAGTCAGAAAAATGACATGACCTATGGCGTGTACAGATAATATAAGACAGTGGTTCCTCGGTGCTAACCATACATACAGTTTACCATATGTGTAGAGGAGTACTAAACACATATAACTCCGGGTTTGTACGAATTGCTGTTTCGCAGGGAACCTTAAGGCTATTGGCACGAATATCTGCAAGAGTAAAAAAAATTCTAGGAACTAATTAATACGCATTTTTGCGATAACGATCCAGAAATTGGCATGTATACATACGAAGATAATGAAAAAATAGACATTCTCGCTCAACTCTTCAGTGAACTAGCAGTACATAGGCCCGAATGCACAGATTCCACTAGAAATTTAGTAGTAACTTGTACTGCATTTAGTGAAGGATTCGAACGACGAGAATTTCGTATGTTAAGAATAATTTAGTAATAGCCTTGCTAGGCTTAAACAAGTATAGTGTTGAGGCTTACTAAATCATGAAGATAGTCGAGTTTAATCGAATATGGCCTGATTTTAATGACGTCAAGTCTGACGTCACGAACTCGGCCAATAGGGAACGGGTATTTTTGTTTATATTTAATTTACTGTGTTCAAATAATAAGCATTGAGTTTTTGGGTTATCCACGTTGTTGTCATGTAATGCATCGTGCTCCCAGACAGTTTTCAGAGAGATTCTATTAGTAGATCCTAAGCAACCATTCAAATTATTAAGGAAAACGTTTTTTATGGCTGACTTAATTACCTACAAATAATACATTTTATTTTGAAGTATGTTGTATTTAGTTCATAACACCATTTTTAATTAGCTAACCTTACTGTAGCCTACCTTTATAGTCTCGTTTTAAAACATAAACCTACCTAAATGCTTATTAAAAAAAGGGAAACTACTGGCAAACTATATTTTTCTGTTAAGATTATGTTTGGTTATGTGACTGAAAATATAAACTTTTAAGAGATGGTGTATACATCTTTAATAATGTTATGAGTAATTTTTCAGATGTTAAGCAAAGAATCAGAAAATGTTAACAAATGGTGATTTTTAGATGATTGACTATGTTTAGGTAAAAATCATTGAATTTTGTGTTGTAACATGTTCTTAATAGTTTTACTAGTGATCTGAAAATATTGAAATAAAATTCTTAAAATTGTATTAAGAGTTTCTCTGTATCAATTCAATGAATATATTCTCTAACATTGAGATATTTATAAAACAAATACTGGCTTAACTATTTCGAACAGTTGTTTTAAAATACTTTACTGTATCTGTTGGGACAAAGAATACCAATTTGTTGTTGTTCCCTAAGTTTACTACTTTTAAAAATTACTGAATCTATTAGTTGTATTTTTTTTCACATCTTAAAGTAGTTTCAGAACCCTTTAGACTAGCTGATTCTGAGAAATACAGTTATAACATATGAGAAAAGACTGTTTAGGTTAGGTAGGAAATATAAATTACCATTTTAACAAAATTATACATTAATATAGCTGACTAAGAAGATGCACGAAGATGATAGTCTCCAGAATTACTAGTTCAGTCTTCATGACACAAAGCTTTATTTGGTTTAGTTTAACCAAGGTGAAGAACCAGAAGAATTTTCACAAACTGCTATAAAAGGTTTATTTGTGTCTAAAAATATAATATAGAGGTATAAGTAAGTTACTAAAATATCTCTTAGGAGATGGGGTTGAGTAGAGAGCACTTTTTAAAACAAAATCATAAATTTTGTACATAGTGGCAGCTGGGGTAAAAAAAAAAAAAACATGTACATAATAACATAAGTAGAAGGTCTTAAAGGGGAATAAGAATATACATTTTTACAAAATATATAAACAGTCTAGCACAGATTTCACGTATTATTAAAACCAACTTTTCACTTGAGTTATTATAGCCTATACATTCCAAACAGTTTTAAATTATATGATATTTGTTTATTACAGTAAATAACTATTCACAAGGTTGTGCTGTTAGAAATGTTAATACAATTAAAACATGCATACAGTTTTAAGAATAAAAAATATGCCAAACTAAAAAAAAAAATATTTCATCTTCCTTTATCCATATGTTTAGGTATTACCAACACTGGTTAGTTTTGCACTGGTCCAATGTGATTTTCTGTTGAAACCCAACCTGGCAATAGGTTCGTTATCTTGCTACGTAATTCAGATTCCCCAGCTAAGAGCTATTATATAGTGTAGTCTCAAAATTGCAATGAATCTGTAATGTAAACGACCAAATGTACAACTAAACAATCATAACACCTTAAAGCTTGGCTAATTTTTAATCGCATAAAGAGCATACTTAAACATTACACGATAATGGAACTGAATTTAACATTATTCACAAAAACACAGCTATTATGCCTTTGTTTTGTCCACCAATTTCTCTGTCTCAGTCTCCCTCCCTCACATTGCATTTTCTGTTTGCCTTCTAAAGCAGTAAATGGTGCTGAAAGCAGGGTTGATAATATTCAGTTTTTTTTTCAAACCATGATATTCACTACGTTCACTTTTTCTTTCATTATTTTGGAAATAAGGTTTCAAGGACACTAAAAATGTTGAACTTTCTACCAAAGGACTGGAAACCGGGCAGTTATACTGTCATACACTCTTACCATAGTGATCATATAGATATTACCCTTCTCTGTGTTCCTCTTGTCCCTATGGACCTTGTAGCAGTGTTCCATCTATAGCTTGTCTTAACATAACACCCTACCCCACACATCACACCTACTTGGCAGAAGGAAAGAGGAGGGGGGGGGGGGAAGAAAAGAAACACAGACTTTTGTATTAAAATCTTGAAGCCTTTATTCATTCCAGTTATAATTTTATGTTGTGGTATCTACTGTGCAACTATTTGCCATTAAGCTTATTAATGATTTATAAATGTCAGCAATTCTCTAAAATTAGGTTTGATAAATTTTATATTTAAAACTGGCAATAATTAAGCTTGAGAAATGAAGCTTCTTAAATGTGGGTGTGTTCTGCCAAGGCTTGAACATAATGGACAATAACAAATGAAAAAATTCTATGCAACTATTTTTATACCACTATTTCTCTGATTCGCACAAGCCTCAATCCTACTTTATAAAATGCTACAATTCTATAACATCCTTAATTTAACAATAAAAAGTAAATTTAATAAAAAAGACTGCTGACTGCCACCTTAAAAATCTATATTTTTATGTGTGTAAAAGTAACAAACATGATTATATAAACATTGCACAAAACTTACCCATTTACTTACATGTTGACTTATTGCACCAGTTTCCACATCACCTTAGAGGAAGCCCTCTGGAGGTATAGTGCTCAATGCGTTATCTCCTATTTTTTTATACATGGCAAGATTCCTCAAGAGGCCTACTGCATTCCATGTTCTGGATTGCACCTGAAAAAGAAAAAAAGTTGTGAATTCACCAGTCAAACTGTTATTAATTATACAATGATAATTTGAAACTGTTATATACATTCACAGAAAACCACAAAAACTAACCTATTCAGGTGAAATGACGTTCAATGAACATTGCCCTCATTGCAGCTCCTCTGTTGTTGCGTGGATGCAAATTTGCAACGGGAACTACAGGTAAGACACGAAGCTCATCAACTGGAGGTGGCAATGGCTCTTCATGCTGAACCGCAATGTTGTGCAGCACAGCACATGCAAGAATCGCCTTGTTTGAAGTTGCCAGTTTTGTTCGCAGCTTTTGTCCAAGGCATGCGAACCGTCTCTTCCACACGCCAAATAATCGTTCCACAACGTTTCTCGTCCTTCTGTGAGCAACATTGTAACGAATATCCGCTGCTGTTGTTGGAACCAGTACTGGGGTGTACAGGAATGTCAACTGTGGATACCCATTATCTCCTAGAAGTATTCCTGGTAGTCCTTGATTTTCAAACCTAACCATTACCCTACTGTTACTAAATATCCGGGCATCATGGGTACTACCAGGCCATCGTGTTACAATGTCCATGATCTCAAGGTTCGGACCTGCAACAACCTGATGTGCATACATTTGTTAAATCATCCAATCACTTCCATCTAGTAATTTTTCATCTAGTATGAGTGTCACTTTTAGATAATGTTTTTCCGTCAGAAAAAATAAAATACTAAAGAATCAATGATAACTGTTTAATTTTATTTAAAATTTGTTTTACGTTGTTAATACAGAAGTAGAATATTAAAAATTAATTCTTAATTTAGATAGTATGTGTGTGTGTGTGTATATATATCAACACACCAATGAATTATTTTCATGACACAAAAATAAGTACCTGAACATTCAAAGACATGTACTGTTTCCTGTTACGGTACAACTCTGCAAACTGGCCACCAGGATTACTAATGCATATGTGTGTGCAGTCAATGCAACCAGTTACTCCAGGAAATTCACCCAAATCGTAGAACTTCCTCTGGTTACTGCGAATACCTTCTGCTCCTGGGAAGTGTGCATACTGCAGCAAATGTCCTGCCAGCTCATTTGAGGTTACCTGTACAAATGTTTCACATTTAATTCAAATATAAATTACTAACTCACTCCAAACTTCTAAGTGTAGGTAAATGCTTCATAATTTAAATTATTTAAACTGCTCTATTTATAACTTTCTATTTATTGCAGTCATTACAAACATCGTAAGGGCAGCACCATGCATTGTCAGTTGTGTTGACCACTAATTTACCAGTTACCTTTGCATGTAAACAAACATCCACCTACAATTTTTCCAGAAAACTTAATACCAAACTGTTATCAGACAAACAATTTGGCAACTGCAGATATTAAAATCTCTGTAATTATGCTCTTATCATTTATCCAAGTTTATAACTTGGTCCTGATGAATATTGAAAGATTTTGCTCATAACAAAGAATTTTGGAGGTAAATGTAACACAATGCTGCTTTTCCATAAAGTAAAAAGAAAAAGTCATAAATACCATCTACCAAAACCAAAAACATTCCTGTATTTACCCTGAATACAGCATTTCTTAATTCCTACTGTTACTGAGAAATTTCAGTTTATAGCTCACATTTAAATCATGTGCATTACCGCTGTCACAGACATTAATTGTTTACCAGTGTTGGTTTGTGTTTGTTTTGAAGAACTTTATCCCAATATAGTAAATGGTTGATTAGGCAAGATTGGCAAAATACAGTAGGTACTTCCAAAAATTGTGGATGGTCATTTTGATATAGCTTCATTAAAAATACTATAAAATATTTCATGCAACTGATATGGAATAACCAATTTAAGAGGTAGCTACTCTGATCTAATCAACTGTTCACATGATTACACTGTAATTTTAATGTAGCTATATACCAATCCAACAAACTGTCCAAAATATTTTTTAAGTATTTTCAACATCACTAACATTACATAACATAATTCCACAGTATTTTTAATGTCGCTACTTATTCTCGCCAACTAACTGTCCAGAGTATTTTCAAGCATTGTTTATGTTGATAATGTAACCATAACCCAAATTTTTTAAAGTAACACATAACGAATTAAATAACTCTGATAATAAAACAATTACATCCATTGACTGAAGTTCTCTAAAACAAACAAATCGATGCTAGTAAAATAATTGCGGTGGCAGCAACAATGCACAGGTACTGTAATATACGTTAAAGGCGGCTATGGCAGCAGCAAAATACAAGTATTGTAAACTTAAGTTTTGACGTGTTATTTCTCATAAACTATTACGTATTTATGGACGCTGTTTTCAGGGTAAGTACAGAAATGGTATTTTTGAAATTTTACTTTGTGGAGGTAAAAGTTCTGTATTGCTTATCCAAGTTAACCATGTGATCCTGATGATATGGTTTTGATGGCATGATATTGTACACCTGATGCGCGAAACCTGACGTAAGTTAACTTATACGTAGGTAATTTATTTTTTACATCAGGTTTCACACTGTAGCGCAAAACGCATCGGCGCTACGCGCCTTCCCCCTGCATAACAAAATAAGCATCATGTACACAGGATCAGGTGTACAGGATCATGCCATCAGGATCAAAAGTATATCTGGATACACCTGGATACACAATAGTAATACGGAACCTGTACCATTTTCCCCCCTCAAATATGACCTGCTTCCGTTTTTTTATTAAAATTAATATGTCAAATAAAGGGCACAAAACTACTGATGATGTACAGAACCTAAACTTAAAACAACTCTAACCTTGATAATCCTGCTTACTGTTGCTTGATTCAAGTGAATAAGGTCACTACAAACAATCTGAAAAATAACAAACACAGGACACAGGTTAACGGACTATAAATAAATATAATAAAGGGATGTTCATGACAGCGTTACGAAGAAAACCGACAGTAAATAAATTTCATTTCTAACAGTTGTTTACAACTACAACCAACATAGGTATCGTCAAACTTAGTTCACACTTTAAAATTTATTCTCACATACCTGAAAACTGTTACTGCCATAAAAGCGTAATGCAGTGGTAACTTTAACAATTGCTGGCACCGGCAAACCACGTTTATCTCCTTTATCAGCCGCAACAAGCGGAACGATGGTACCAATTACAGTTTCTTTAGTAAAACGATAACGTTTCACAAACTCCTCATCACTAAAAAATTCAAATGGATTATCCCCATCTCGAAGATATTTTCTAGGCGGCGGATTGTAGGGATCATCCCTAGCATATCGAATAAATTCCACAAACTCGTCACTCACAATGCGTCGTACAGCTTCCATGATGCGAAAAGTAGCACTAAATAGCAATTTAGTAAGGTCAACCGGCGACTAAATATTCGCTGCACGAAAACACTTAAAAAATAAGCACCACTAATACTTCACAACCTGTGCATACCGAAATTGCAATTTAGTACAACTTAATACTCAAATTTAGTAATAGTATGGTCTGTGCATTCGGCCCAGAGTGATGGTTTAAAAAAGCTAAAAGGGTTCAGAACTTTGATTACGTGCATTGAGACGACCAAAATTAACTATTAGATCGTATGAGACTGCTGCTATTGGCGTTTAATGCATGAAACTATTCGTACATCAACCAAATAGTCTCCATACTGGAAGAATTACGGGAAGCTGGCTACATACAATGAGTCCAAGCGGAATCACACGTGAACTTAATGCTCCTGCAAGATGGAACTTTCTTCAATCTAAAGTCGTAGTAAGTAGACTTAATGATTTATTCCAAGCGGACCTAATTGAAATGATACAATATTCCCGAATGTATATACCTTTCAAGTACATGTTGATGGACATCGAAGTGTATATCAAGTTCGTTTGGGTCAAACCTGTGAAATCGAAGAATGCAACCGATGTAACCAAGGCCATGGCATACATTTTGAGTTATGGACATGTACCATCACACCTGCAAACGTATCTCGGCAAAGAAATCTAAAATACAATCTTCAAGGCTTTAATGAAAAAGTTTGGTATCAAATACTACTCCACATTTAGTAGTGTCAAAGCCTCCGCTGTTAAAAGATTTAATAGAACTTTGCGCACCAAGATGTGGCAACAGTTCACAGTTAATGGATACACGTGGCTGGATATCTTACGAATGCTAGTAAGCGAATACAATGCCACGTTGCACTACCACGAAAATGAAGCCCGAATATATAAAGGATAATCACCACTTTCGAACAGGTTTTTTTTTCCAAAACGAAGAAGAAAGTTCCACGAAAGCGTAAAGCTAACGTCAATGGCATTGTGCGAATCTCCAAGCAGAAAGACGTCTTCGAGAAAGGTTTCCCTGCAAAATGGAGTCCCTAACTTTTCCGTGTGACTCAATTTCACGAATCGGAGCCTAGGACCTACTAGATTGGAAGATTTTGACTACAAGCCTATTCGTGGTGACATCTTTGCCGAATAAATTCAGCCTACAGTATATACCAATACGTATTTGGTGGAGTGTATTCTCAAACGAAGATATGGACTATCCTATATCCAGTTGTGGGGCTTCCCACCTTGCTTTAATTCGTGGGAAGCAGATGCAGAAATCGAGGAATGCTAGTGATTTTTTTTATATTCTTGAAATAGAGTAGAAATTATATAATAAATTTTTATTTGCAATTTTACTGTATTTTTTTCTTGTACCTTTCCCTTTTATGGTGATATTAATTTAATTTAACTTTTTCGTATTGATAAAGGATCGAACCAAGCACTGTAATCGAGTCAATCATAATTTTAAAAAGTAATTTTTTATACTAAAAATTTTAATTTTTTTTTCCGATTTACTACAATAAAAAATACGAATTTTCAAGTTGGAAACTGTAACTAAAAGTGCAACGTTAGGGAGTGGGGAGGTCCATGTACTGTTGGCTCAATACAAAATGACGGAATTCAAGACGGCCGCCGGGGTCAATGTCAAGGTAAAATGTTCAGGTTAAAGTTCAAGGTCTAAGATAAGTTCATTTAATATGGAAGCAATAAACAGTTTTATAGTGTTGGTAACTGTAGTTTTTGAGAAAGTGAATCAAAACTCTCCAATGATTAGCTGGCTGAAGAATTCTGATTAGATATTTTTTTTTAGAAAACCCGATAAATAATTTAAAATTTATTGAAATATAAAACTTAGAATATTAATACATATTCAAAAATTGTTTGCTATGCCCAAACTACTAACTCTACCACACGTATTGTAATTTAAATTTTGGATGTGATGCTGAATTATAGGTTAGAAAATTGTTATTGTTACAAAGGGTGGGTTTGAATTAAAGCTGTGTTTTTTTTTGTTATTAAGTATTTAATTGAATGCATTTGTATTGATATTATTTGAAACGTGTCACGTATCCCAAATTTGGCTTTTAAACTAACGTTCTTTTGTTTATTTGCAACATTACCCCGTTACCACCTTGTTTTTACAGTTACACGATTATTTTCAGATTGACCAAACTAGCTAAGGCGTTTCAAGCGTCTAAAAAGTAGCGGTAAATAACATTGTTTGTGTACAGTTTTGTAAACACACAGAGTTTCGTGGCTGACAGAGTGGCGCTCACACGGGACCTTCTTAACAATACAACAGACTATATTAAAGCTTTTAGATATGAAACATCGTGAAAAGACTAATTCAACGACATTTATTATAAGTGAACAAAATACTCTAGTGGCTTTTAAGACATCAAATGGAGGAAATAAATAAGCGTTGTTCCACACGCATTATAGTCACGCGCTAGAGTTTAATAGGCTGCTGTAAAACTAAGTTTATAAATAAAAAGGGTTTATATAAATGCGACGGAAAAGACGTGAACCAGTAACGCTGTATGCAAGTTTAACGCCCTGTGAAAAAACTTTAGACATTTTTTTCCTTCCGCTCCAAATAATAACACTTGTATAGAGCCGTTTACGGGCGTGTCGAAATTAAGGTTTAGTGACGCGTGTAAAAAGCTCTCCGGAAGACGGAAGTGGGAGGGTGAGAGGGGGATGGGTTGCAAAGAGTTAATTTTTAGCGTTTGCGCTGGTACGAAGCTCGCATTAAAACAGCTCGTTAAAAGCTGGGTTGCGAGTTTCCCAGAAAGTAGTCCTTGGAGCACAAATGAGAACGGAGCCATTTGGTATTCCTCCCCTTTTAACCCTCCTTTGTGATCCACATAGACGTGGATTCATACTAACTCTTATTGCCCCTCCCCCACTTTTTTAAGTGTCACCAGACTATAAAGCATAGGACTTCCGGTTGCGAATTCCTGCTGCCCGGCTAGTATAACGTAGACGCCTTCTCCTTCCAACCCCTTTCTTTTATTCGTGTATTCCTTTTATCCTACCAGACACGAGACAACAAGGCTGTGAGACTCTTATTTCTTTTTTTCCCCAATTCCAAGTACAAAAAATTTCACCAAACGCTAACAAATGGTTCGTAATAGTTCGAAAAAAACATTATTTCACTAAAGGTAGTGCTTAAGGCTCGATCTCACACGCCGAGTATGTTATTTCATTTTTTTGTCACTACTTTTAATTAATGTGTTCATCCTGTAAATTTAATCCCAAAGATCTAAGAGTGTACTGACATTGCGGTTCACATCGTAGTTACAATCTTCGTGGGTAGCATTTAACAGGAGACTGCTAACCTAAAGATGGCAACTGCAATTTAGACCGAAACATTAGGAACCCACAAGCCAGGCAACGCCATGCAATGGCCGGGAAATCCCACGATTATTATCTGTTAGTTATATACGTGTACATGTATGAAATGCACCCCTGCACTGGTTTTTAATTTTTTTTTTTTTTACAAACGGAACAAAAAGATTCATGTCATATTACAGATATTGGTAAATTTGTACACTTACATGAAAAAACTGTATTGTTCACGGTAATACTGAGTTCGTATTATTTCCTGAGTATAAAGGCTTTGGGTTGTCTCAGTGCCTCCAATAATTAAAGTAATTAGTAAAAACGTTCCTTCAATAGCTTCTGACTTTTAATTGCCCACAATAAATATAACAAAACAAACTGAAGTTCAATTATTTAATATTAAATTGTAATTTCAAATTTTCCAATATTTAAAAAAATTAGGATTGAATTCAACATTAATTTAAACATTAATTTTGCCCAAAATTTCGTTAGAAATACTCAGCATTATTTTGAAAAACGTATTTCATGTATGAAAAAATAACCATAGAAATGTGTTGTACATAGTTACAACATATTTCTTGTAGTATTACAAAGAATAACTCGGCAACTGGTTTCCAAAGGAATCTTTCATAAAGATATAGATATATATATATAAATATATATATATATAAATATATATATATATATATATATATATATATATATATATATATTTCTGTGTGGTGTCCATAATCACGAAGTTGGAAACCCTGCAACTGGCGGAGTACGGAATGTGTTGAATGCGGGAAGGAAGCGACGCTATGTCGCGGGATTTGGCGATGATATCGTAGCGGGGTCGTCAAACAGTTTTTTGGGCGAATGAGCAACCCAACCATAAGGTCGCTCATTCCAACTTTATCACGTGGCCCTCAAGTCCTTACGACCTTCCGTGGACTCTGCCGCGGAGGAACTGATGCTCTCCACCTCCTTAAACTTTACGATCATAACAATAAAAACATTTTATTTCACTTGACCGCATATAAGATTGAATTTTTTCTTGTGTGTGGTGTTGGGAGGGGGAGAACGGGAAATAGAGAGAAATAGGGAAAGGATACAGAGTGCCACGCCTTAGTTGCTGCTAAAAATTCGTATCCGCAGTACACAGCTTAAAAATGTTCGTCACTATAAATTTGACAGGAGAAACTGATTGTTAACTAAAAAAGAAGTAAAATAATAATCCTTATTTTTTATTAGTAATTATACCTCTACTTATTTGTAGTTGGGCTAGTGGTCGCAAAAAATATTGCTGCCATTAACATAGACTCCACCAGATATCTTGTGGTGACAGCAAATTAATTTTGTTACTTAAACGAAACCACTTATTTTTGGTTATCTTGTTATCACAAGTAAACACCTCAGTAAACTTGTAAAAAAATTATTTTGTCAACAAAATACAGCCTGGTGTGTCTGTATTAAGAAAAACATTTTTGGCTGCCACAAAGCTGTTTATCTCAGTTAGATGGACATAGAGACATGAAATATAACTCACGATCTATATAAATAATATCTCGCAAACAAGCTGCTGTTTGACAGGTATTTAATTGAAAAAAAAATTATATAAACTTAATTATTTAATTAATAATCAACAAAGTCCCGGCATGATGATTTAGTATCATAAGATCAAGAGTGCTCTCTTCAAAACTTACAAAATTTCTTCTTGAGGATTCAGATTTTCTCGCGGAAATTACCTGCCTCTTGTTATTATAAATTTGCTTATTTAAATTACTCATTCAGATTCGAAATCCATTTTTATAAATAGTTAAATTATATTAATAGTTTTCGCTGAAATCTCCCCAAGAAGAAGGACAGTAGTTTTGTTTACATTTCGAAAAATGGACACACAGAAATAATTTTTGTACTTTTACAAAAGGTTCCTTTGAAAACCATACTACAAGAAAGATACTGTAGCATCGCACAACAAATGGATATGGTTGTTTTTGTTTGTGATATGAAATACGTTTGTTGAGTTAATACAGTGTTATTTGGTGCATAATTAAATTTTTTAATTGATGTTTCATTCAAGCATGATTTTTTTTTAAATTTGTAAAAAAATATTAAATATTCAAAAATTTGTCTTTATTTGGTTATACCGTGCTTATTATGTGCGCAGTTAGTACTGGAAAGCTATTCAGGGAACGGTTTACAAATAACTTTAACTATTGGAGGTACTGGGACAACATAAAGCATAAATGCCCGGGTAAGAAATGGAACCCAGTTTTGCTGTGAACACTTTATTGTACTGATATGGTTTCTTTGATGTAAATGAAGGAATTTACCAATATCTGTAATTTAACATCAATATTTTTGTTCCATAAGAAACAGATTGATGGGATTTCCTCACGACGCCAAAGCCGGCGGCGGAAGACACACTCGATGGTTCGGCGACCGTCCACTTAGATATATTTTATTTATTTTAGCCGTGAGTATTGTGACGTCAAGCCCATTAGAGAGCGACACACCAATCGAGTCAGGGTTCTGGAAAAGGAATTCGCCATGACATGCACAGAGTGAGTCTGAATTTGACCGACAAACTTCAGCTGCAAGCTTATCACGAAAACAAGAAAGTAAACGCGTCCTCAAATCTGGTAAACGACATTGAAGTTCAAGCCGAAAACCTTTTTCTTTGCAATTAACAGTGAAATTTTATAAAATAGTATTCGGAGTGTCTGGACAGTGTTTAATCAAACAATTTTCTACAAACACTGTATACCCTGTTGCTTTTGTTAATTCATTTCATTGAAATACTTATGGTTAACAATGCGTTACCAAAATGTGTTACACCAAAATACGTCAATGCAATCATTTTACGACAGCACCAAAGTTTTCTTATGTAGTTGATCTTTGTTTAACCAAACATTATTCAGACGGATTGTCTTTAATTTGTAATAAGATTGTCGTACACTGAATTTTTTTTGTAAATGGAACATAAATACTTACGTAAATTTCTACATATATATTCAAAAAACAGTATCACTTCAAAAGAAAGGTTTGCAGTAATAATAGGTTAGGAATCTAACTCAAGCATTTAAGTTTTGTGTGGTCTCAGTAATTCTAATCGTTAAAGTAATTTGTAATCAATTCCCTGAATATATTTCCTGTATTAACTGCGCACCGTAATAAGCATACTAAAACATAATAAAGTTCAATTATTTAATATTCGATTATCTTTTCCATGATAAAATATATTATGCTTGAATGAAACATCAATTAAAGTATGAAATTATGCGACAATTTCGTAATTAATAACTTACCGATTATTATCTTAAAAAAAAGTATTTCATATATGCAAAAAGAATCATAGCCATGTGTTGTACAAAGTTACACTATCTTTCTTGTGTTACAAAAAAACTATTTGTTAGCAACTTTTTACAGGTGGTTATTTTTGTGTCCTGTAACACTAATCATTTCCTCCCGGACTTGAACGTGTATGCCGCCTGTAAGCAGACTTCCCGTCGAACACGGAATCTTCTGTCGTATTTTTTTTTCTCTCCTGAGTGGTTAGGCTTCACTGCGACGCTCCACGTCAGCCCGCGTGGCCCGGAAAGCGCCATCCACGTGACTCCCGAGCTCTTCCGAGCGAGACTTCACGACTATTCTGGAAGCCGAAGATCGTTATGCACAGCCGAGTGTATATACCCTCCCTGAAGGCTAGGATGGTGCAGTATACTACGGGCACCCTAGCCATCAACGACCAGCCGCCTGTCGAAGAAGACCCCCCCCTCCACCGTGACTATGCCGCCCGCCTGGAGGTCGTGTTGCTGCCCGAGTGTAGCTCCAGACGAGGCAAGGACTTGGCCTCTACAGCTGTAAGCGCAACTAACATACCGAGTTCAGACGGACTTGGCACCTGACGAGGAGAATCAGCCAAATACAGTCGTCATGACAAGGTAACTCGTCGAGGAAGGAGAAGAAGACCGCACTCGCTGTCATGGTCGACCCGCTGAGTAAGTAAAACCTGGAAACCCACTCAGTGGAATATGAAGGGTTTAGTACCATAGAACAGACGAATATTTCAAACCACTCGTCGTCGAAGGTCACATATTTCAACTCGCTGGACGAGTAAACGAGGAGCGAGTTGGGAGCGAGCGAGATCACGGCGCGGCGAGCAAGAGTGAGCCAATCACCTGTGGGTCGTGGATGATTAACCTCGGATTTTCAAGACAAATGCTGTCTTAACCGAGCCAGAAACTAGGACTTAGACTCTAGCGACCCGAAAGGTCGCTTTGAAGCCACCGCAAGGTCGCTGTAGTGCAGAGAAGGAGAAACCGCAACTTAAGGTCCGTTTGTAACATAAAATTTGCTAGTTTTTGAAGGAAAGGGGTTTGAACATCTGTGCGCAAGTCTCGAGTGGAGGTCATTACCCAGGTCTACGTGCTGTGTCCTGAGTCATCTCGTCCGGAGCTCTCGTCACCGAAGTCCAGACGTCCGTCGAGAAGGGAAGGAGGGCGGACGCTGGCCGCCGAGTTCTTCAGTGGCGACGCCTTGGTTCACTTCGATGTGGTAGAAGTCGGAGCATGTTTTCAGGCGAGTGAGGCGACAGTACAAGTACAGAGGGGACTATCTGCATTAATACTTTACCATCGCCATTTTAAACACATATTTTGCGAGATGCATAGTTTTCCGAGCAGCAATTTTAAAATTTGTAACTATTGATGTGTGAACACGTTGTTTAAGAGTGCGTAGCGGATACGTTTAAGTATCTTTGAAATCACTATTTTGAAAGGTGGTAATGATTTTTCGTGAAGTGGAATAGTTTACTATTTTATTGAAGCACTGCACTAGTTAATTATTTTCCTCGGTTTTAATCTGAATATCGAAACATCCTGTAGCAGAGACATGCATTGCGTATCTTCGTAAAGGTGCAATGCAATTTGTTTTTGTTACTGCGTCAACGTTATAACCGGCAATAATTCTTTGTGATCACTCATAGCAGTTTGAATTGAGAAGATGCTGATAAGCATAAATATTAATTTTATGTTTTCTATTAATTTTTACATTTGCCTGTCTGCACGAGAAACTTAATCACCAGTGCTGAGTGGAAGCGAGTGACAAGAGAGCATGTGCAATGTCCGGGTTACCTTTTTGCTTGTTTGTCTGATATGGACTTTGTTAATAAATTTGTTTGCTTGGACACATTCGTTCAATGATCAAAAATATCCTACCTGTTGTTCCCTCCATGATGCTACAAACTTATTTCCAAAGGAATATTTTGTACAAGTATAGAAAAAAAATTTCTTTTGTACTTTTAAAAATTCAAAAGGGGGAAATAAAGCTGCGGGAACCACTTGAGACCATAAGTATATGTTTTCAACTTATATATAGGGGACACCGGGGCAGGTTGGCACACTTTTAGTTAATTTATTTTTTAAAGATATGATATTAACATACATTAAAGTTTCGTGGCGTTAACAAAAAGAATATACCTTAAAGCACACATTGAAATTACTAGATTTAAGTTAATTTCAATATGAAGTTTTCAAAACAACTTTTATTGAAGTAAACACAAGCGTGCCAACGTGCCCCGCTATTGGGGCAAGTTGGCACAACACACAAATATCAAAAGCTTGTAATAAATAATCTGGAAATATAAAATAACCCATAACAATATATCAATATGAAATAACCACAAAAATAAAAGTTAAGTAACTTGTTTCTTTGAACAATATACGTCCGTAAACAAGATCACTTTCATAAGTTTTTCTCGCATCTGAAACACACATAAAATAGAGTGTCACAGGAAATGCAGTCTTCATTTGCCCATTTATGACACTTGGTACACTGCACCCATTCTTGACTGCATTCTGAATTGCTAAATGCACCTAAACAGCAAATACAAAGGCAGTCCTCATCTTCACCATCACTTTCCAAAGGGGAAAAGCTTTTTGGAATGCAAATTTTCTTGGAAGTGCGATCCAAAGGAAAAAGATTCTTTGGCGATTTACCGTTTCTTAAACGGCCTTCTTTCTTTTTCTTTAAAGATTCCTGTTCCTCTTTCAAAGCCCTCTTTATTGAAGTGTCTATCAAAATTGCTGATTTTCTTTTCTTTCGGCCTTTGCCAGTTTCTTTTCTTGGTCCTGCTTTGTTAAATGGCTTTACCAACTCTGGGGAAGGATACGAAGTCTGGGCAGTAGGTAATGGGGACGAATCAAAATGAGTAAATTTCGATGGTATGTTCTCAAAAGGCATACAAAGGGATGTCAAGATATATTAAATAAATTAAAACAAAGTTTTGTAGGCTTACTTTCCATGGTTTAGTATAGCTAAAATGCGCCCAGGGCAAAGATGCAGGAACATTCGCTAGATTCTGTAATGGTTGTGCTGCCATAGGCTGTGGTGGTGCTGCCATAGGCTGTGGTGGTGCTGCCATAGGCTGTGGGGATGTAATAGATGTGGTGATGCTGGCACAGATAATGAATGTTTTTTATAATTAGCACAATATCTAGCCAGTGTCATATATTGTATGCCGAAATCTTGAGCTGCTCCCCTTATTGAACTGTTCGTTCTTTTTACAGCAAGCAAAGCTGCTGCCATTGTTTCAGCTGACACTTGGCGCCTGGTAGCCTTCTTCTTGTATGTGCGCACCATTGTGAAATCTTACGAGCAAACAAATAGTTATTTTTAGTATTCATCCTAAGTTTTTGCAAGCAATATTGAATATACTAGTTGTAAAATATAGCAAAACTATTATAAATAATAAAATTTATTATTTTTATTATTAATATTGAATAAACATAATCGGGATATAAAAATGGGCTGTTAATAAATTTTTGAGTTATGGGCCACGTTGGCACAGTGTGCCAACCTACCCCTTATTCATTGTGCTAATGTGCCTCATTCCTTGGTTAATTCTTTACATTACCCTCGATAAATCAACAGAACATAATTAACTCTTCTTGATAGCTAAAAGCAAACCTTAAACAGTTGTCTTTAAGATGAATATGTGTATACAAAAATTACGTTATATATACAATGCTATTTGGGATTTTAAGTTAAAATGCAATTTTACTTACATGTTCAATAAACACAAAAAGTTCTCTCTTCCGCTGAATCAGTCACCATTTTGAATACCGTCAACGGAGGGACAAGACACTTGACTGACGCACCTCGCGTGGTAATGATGGCGCTATCCTGCATCTGTTTAGAGAACTACAGCGACTGTGCCAACGTGCCCCTGATGCCAACCTGCCCCGGTCTCCCATATATATAATATATATATTATATATATGTGTGTGTGTGATAAACCATCAGTAAAAGTTTGTCAGACAAATTCTAACTCATCCAGTAGCAAGGGCGTGACTTCGGGAAATCTTGGGGGAATTCTAAACTCAGTGATGGATGGACGCGTGTTCAACACCTCTCAGCGTCCATCTAGATCTGAACAGTTTATGGGTAAGAGTCAGCCAGGAGGGTTGAAAGGGGAGTGAAAGGGGTCGTGGGCGAGGGCTGTAAACTAAATAAACCGGAGGGTGGCCGGCGCATCATCGTTAACAGCCCCTGACGCAATTGTCCGCAGTTACGACCACGGCGCGGGAATGTGCGAAAAGGTGTATGTGTGTGTGTGTGTGTTTGTGTGTTGCGAGGATGGGGGGTAGGAGATAAAGCGGAGGTATAGTGGCCGCCAACTTTACACTAATTAAACTCTGCCCCTTGCTTCACAATTATTTCCCCTCCTCCTTCCACCAACCTCCTCGCCATTACCCACAATCCTAACGTCGCCCGAGATGACCCGAAGATTACGAACCCGTTAAAAGCTAGCCGTGGGCTAAATCGCATGATACGAGTGATCGGTTACTTAAACGATTTTCACGACAGAAAGCGTATTACGTTTTCAAAATATATCTTTTTTTTTTTTTTTTTTTACCAATTTATGTATGTTAAAGCATACAAATATTAAGAAAAAAATGCCTTTATAACGTTACCGACTTGCTTCCGTAAGTTAGTTGGTTTGGATATTATTTGAAATAAATTCATAATAAATGAATAGTTAATTGAATATGAAGAAAGCATTTCATACATTTAATACGTATTTGTAGTTTTATTGAAATTTAAAGAAAATATATTATGTCACTCCTAGCATGAAAAAAGAGCATGTAATCGTGTTGGGTTCAATTTTAAATTAATCGTATGTGAGTAATTTTTTGACACGTATTTCTTAATTTTTTTGTATCATTAATAAATCAATAATAAATTTAATTTTCCAAAACCTTAAACTCAGGTTTCAACGAATGAAGAAAAAATAATTTGTTATTGATTTATGAAAAATATACAAAAAATTAAGTTATACAATATGTAAAAAGCTACACACGAACGATTAAGTTAAAACTGTATAAAGCACGATTACGTGCTCTTAGTTCATGCTATTGTTGACATAATAATTGAGCTTAAGTTTCTAAAAACAATTTAATGTGTAATGATTAAATTTTCAAACATTTTATAAACAAGTATGTGTAGTTATTTTATGAATGTATTTAAAATAATAATAAAAACCAAATTATGAAAGCATAATAAATAAAGATACTACCTCCTTAAGTGTAATTTTCTCATTATTTATATTTGCTGGTATTTTATATTAATGTAAATTACTAACTAATCACCCATGAATTCGGTCGTGCAAATTTTAAGATTTTATTGATCTGAATCGTTGTAAGAAAAGTATGTTATTAGGTAAGGTATTCCGAACTTTATTTACTCAAGTGATATATTCAATTAATATCATGTGTATATATGATTTCATTCATAACAAAACCACTAGGGTTGGAATTTGAACAATGGTTATGCTTAAGCCTTTTCATTTTTTAATGTAGATTAAGTTTGTTTACTTTATAAGGAAACTATTTTTAAAATAGCGATTCACGCCCTAACTCATTTTAGTTTACATGATACAATATTTTACATTATAACTTTCATTAAATGTAGGCTATAAGCACAGAATAATTATAATCAACCCATATACGTATTTATGAAACAATCACAAAATTAAGAGATATGATTTTTTCAATGAAACAAAATATTCCCCCTTTAAGTCCCTTTAAAAGTAAAATATCGTAAAACTAAAACTAAAACTAAAACTAAAAATAAAATAAAAAATAAAAAAAAATTCTATGCGTGTTGTTCGTGCTTAGTTTCTTACCTCCTAATCTATAAGATTTAGAGATTTAAATTTAATTTTATTAAACCAAATAAACCCGTTTTCTCAAAATGGTAAAACTGAGTTTGTAGTTCTTTATGGTACTATAGTTTATGTTTATGGAGTTATTAGACGAATAATTACTATGGATGAACAATATATTTTCTAATGTGTGATAATATTTAGAGATATGATTATTGATTTTAAAATTATACTCACACTTTATCACCTCCTATGTAATATTCAGTAATTATATATAATTAAGCGTGCAAGTAGTATATAAATGTATGTACTGCACCAGGTTTTCGCAGGCGGGGATGGAGGAGCCAACAGCCATCTTATGACGCCAAAGCGGCCATCTTGGATTACCTTGAACTTTGACATTAACCATCAAAATTTGCTAGAAATAGCTCAAAATTTTCATAAATTTGCCCAAACTCTATTATAATACTCCAAATTTTTAATTTTTTTTAAATCTAAAAAAAAAAATATTATTAAAAATTTATTTATTTAGAGGGAAAAATTCCCGTTTTTTGAGGGAAAATTTCCCGTTTAGGTACTCAAAATCTTAACGGCTTCAAAACACCCCAAATTGGATTAAATCCCCCAGTAACAAGCCACCTAAACGGGCCATGGTCAAGTCCTTGTCAATTAGGATGCCATGACCGCCATATTGAATTGTTGCGTAATCGCAGCAATTATCGTTACGGCAGCCATATTGAAAATCAGTAAATTTTATTCCAAAAATTCGGAAAACTATTTAAAATTCTTAAAAAAATTAATAATTAAAATTTTATTAAAATGTTATTTTAAAAATGCGTTGCACATTTCCTTACTGTCGCCATATTAAATTCTAGAAACGTAGCACTTTTCATTATGCCGGACATTTTGGTTGTGTTTGAAAACATCGATGCACATTTTGTTACGGCCGCCTTCTTGGATCCTAGGTATTTGTTATTTCGTTAAAGCCACCATCTTGAAAATCCGTATTTGTTATGCTAGAAAGTAGAAAAAATTTTAAATAAAAAAATAATAATGAAAATGAAAACACACCACGATTTTGTATTATTAGCATAAATCTGTCAACTTGAAAATATGTATTTTTTATGCTATAAAATCGGGAAATCATTAAAAATTTATAATAATCTATTAATCAAATATTAATAGAATATTTGTTTAAAAACGTACTTCCGATGTGAAGCTCGGATTCCTTCGTTCAAACCTGGCGAGGAAAAAATTTAAAACAATTACGACAGATCCTTTCTCCACGGAAGCCAACGACAGACTGACCTCCCCCCACCACTAATGCCAAGGTATGTTTATCGCCAGCTAGTATGACGTCATTTATTCAATATTGTTTTCGTCTGCTAGAGTGGTCGACCGCCAAGTTAGTTAATTTTTTTCAGCTGGAGGGAAGTATTAATTTATTATTACTGTAGCGACGCCATCTTGAAATTCAAACGCCACCTTGGAAATTCGTATTTATTTAGCTATAAATTATGGATAAATACCAAAAATCATAAAAAATCACTCATTAAAATTATAATTGATTCGATCGATATCTTTCTTTATTTCGATACTTGATCAATGCAAAAAAATAAAAAAACCTGTTTTATAAATTATGTTTAAAATCCGTAAAGCAGCTAAAACTCTTCGAATACCAGCCTCCTATAATCCGATATGACCCCAATTTTTGACATTCGTATTTATTGACCTCAAAATTCAGAAATAGTTCCAAAATTTATCAAAAAATTCTCGTATTATAATAATGATTGGCTGGATAGATTTTCGTGATTCACAATAAGTGATAAGGCTAACTAAAGTTTAAAATAAGTAGTATATATTGGGGGCTCCGGAAACTGGCTTCTGGCTATGGTGCTTGGTGGCGGCCCGCCATCTTGGATTGTGACGTCACGGCGTCCATCTTGGATGACCTGTATCTTGACCATTGACCTTGACCCCGGTGGCAATTTTGGGTCCAGCATCTTGGATCCGCCATCTTGGATGACGCTTTTGCCGCCATTTTGTTTTCTAGAACTTTTAATGAAAATATTTGTAATTAATAAAATAATTTCATTTACAAAATTTTAATAAAATATTATTAAAAAAAACACTGTTACAGATTTTTTTATGGTCGCCATATTGAAAATCCTTATTTACTATCCGATTTATATGAAAACATTTTAAAATACATTAAAAAATTTAAAATTAAATAAATAAAAAACTAAATGAAACCCCACTTACGTCTCGGAGTCCTAGGTTCGAACCCGGTGAGGTCAAAAAAATTAAAAAGGTGGCCGATCCTTCCTTCACGGAAGCCATCGGCAGACTGACCTGCCCGCCATCCTGAAATTGGGACACCATCTGGTAAATTCGTAATTATTTAGCTAGAAATTAGGGGAAAAATTCCAAAATTCATCAAATAAATTTTCAATCAATCTACTGATTGATTTGATCGATTCCTGTTCTCGGTTCGATCTCTGGACGATGCAAAAATTTTAATTTTATGTAAAATATATTTATTCAATGAAATATGTCAAACATTTTTAAAGCAGCTTAGTTTCCTAGTCTATCAGCCTCCAGTAAGTCGTTATGACCGCCATCTTGGAAATTTGTATTTATTGACCTATAGATTTGGAAAAAATTCTTTAATTCGTTAAAAAAATCACTCATAATTTACATATTAAATCGGTACTTGGTTCGAAACTTGGTCAGTGAAAAAAATATATTTAAATTAAAAATACCACAAAAGTAACAGATTCTAGAAATAAAACACCACAAGTTCTTTTACAAACATAAAATTTATTACATATATTCTACAATACTACAAGTACAAAAAACAAGCAAAATACTAAAGTCTTGAATATTTCGCGATTTATACAGTCTTATTAGAGTATAAAATCAGTGCTTTACATGCCTTTACATGTCTTCTGAGCATTTCCACATAAGAATTGATTACCACATTTTTCATACAGAGAAGAATTATCGATTTCATTTAAAGGACAGTGATATATTTCATGATGCCTTACATGTTTTATGAATACAAATGCCTTGCCGCAGTATATATAGCTTGAATATGTTGAATGCACGGCCAGTCTATCACCATTCCTGATGTATCTTTTTGTTGCACTGATATTTAATACGTTCAGATTTATTATTACAATTGTGTTTTACATAATCACGTAATTTCAAATATTTTTTTTTGTCACAGTACGTACAGTTGGGCGATGGAACGCCGTCGGATGCTGCTTCCTTTATCGATGTCACTGGCACTGTTGACAACCATTGTAACATCGCTGAAATGTTAACTTCTGAATCTTCAAGGTCTGCTCTGCGGAAGATGTTGCACACGTAGAAATCTCCTGCTGTGCTGAGAGAGTAGGTGTAATTGTTGTCGTTGTCATCGGGCTCTGCACTGTTGATGGTAGGCCTTCCATCCAGGTCGACGTTAATAGTGGTAATGATGCCATCGAGATCTCAAGAATAACTAGATACTGCTCTATTATGTTATACAAGTCTAACTATCCGACTGGTTAAGCACCCCAGTCAGAGACAGACTGAAGTTCTCATCGTATGGACCTCAATTATATACTTTAATTGGCTGGTTCAATACGTGTGTCAAAACAACAACCATGTTCATTATGCTTGCACTAATGACGATGTAAGCTATCGAGACCTGAAATTAGTTTATTGCACTTGTTGCACTGAAATAGTATTCTTTGAGCATTATTTGGACACCCGCTTCTTTCATGTCTGCGAGCATTTGTAGGTTTAGTAAATGATGCTCTACAGTATTAAAACTGACTTTTTTTTTCGATATTATATTAAAAATTACGGATTTTCAAGATGGTGGCCTCAAATAAATAACAACTATTTAGGATCCAAGATGGCGGCCATTACGAAATGTGCATCGATGTCTTCATACACATCCAAGATGTCCGGCGTAACGAAATATGCTATGTTTCTATAATTTAAGATGGCGACAGTAACGAAATGTGCAACACAATTTTTAAATAACATTTTAATAAAATTTCATTCATTCATTATTTAATTTTTTAATATTTTTCCGAATTTTTAGCATAAAATTTACTGATTTTCAAAATAGCTGCCGTAACGATAATTGCAGCGATTACGCAACAATTCAATATGGCGGTCATGGCTTCCTAATTGATTAGGTCATGATCTCGGATGGCTTAGGGTGGCTTGTCGCTGGGGAATTTAAGCCACTTTGGGGAATTTTGAAGCCGTTGACAATTTGCGGACTAAAACTGGAATTTTTCTCTCGAAATAGAGAAATTGTTTATTTTTCAAATTATTTGAGATTTAATAAAAATTGTTAATTTTGGTGGATTTTGGGCAAATTTGGGAAACATTTGAGCCAATTTAAGTAAATTTTGAAGGATAAGGTCCAGGTCAAAGGTCAATGTCATCCAAGACACCCACCAATAAGTTAGAATCCAATATGGCGGTTGGTTCCTCCGGCTCCTTCTGCGAAAGCCTGGCTTAGGACATACTTTTACATTCTACTTGTGTACTTCAGTGAAAAATCTTAAAAATAAAGAAGTGTTCATCAAAATCTGTTCAGTATTGTTTGATTGATTCAGGAACACACAGACAAACAAACGGACAAAAACACAAAATCTTAACAATTAAAGAATTTTGATTTGTTAATAACGTAAACAGTAGTTTCGAATAGGGTTCTTTCATAATTTCATTAAATTTAAAGAACTTTTCCCGAGAACAAGTTTATTACTTGTTTAAAATTTATACTTATATATTATATACGTATGTGTGTACATAAATACCAAGAAACTGTTATTATTACAACAATTTATTTCTTAATCACGTAACATTCGTCGCATAGGTAATATATATTTTTAAATGACTTAAGTATTTACCGTTATGGGAAGAGGAGGAAGGAGATTAAAAATCAATTCCTCATTTAGTGATCGATACATAGTTTTATATGCCAAAACTAAGTGTAATTATTTTTAACAATCGATTCTGACCACTTCTAAGTCGAACGCTGGTCGGGTCAACGAACGACTTGCACTACATCGCTTCCTTCCCCCACTCCGTTCTGCGTGACAACCATTCGATTCACGGCCAAAGAAGAATTGATGTTCAGGGTGTCACGGTCCTAGCAAGCCGTGACTACGCGATGCGAGTGTCCGGTGTTTATGTCTTCCTGCGCGTGTGTGATAAGATTATATTGCTCCCACCCCTTTATCGCTCGGAGGCCCTTTGGTTATGCAGCGGCTGCAAACAGGACAGCTCCAATTAACGGAAAGGGCTTTAATGGGCCTTGGGCCATGCCATTGGGCCCTTCGGTGCTCCGTATGTATATGCCCGCTTCGAGTCTGCCAGGCACTCCATTGAGAAACGTTAGCAGAGGAAGGACAAGAGTAATTTAAATTACATGTAGATAGAGACAAGATTTAGTGGTCTTATTGTTATTGAAATTAATTTTTATTTTTTTTTTACAAAAGGGAGAATTACAGTTATTTGTTTTATTGTATACAATTTTTCTATTTACAAAGATACGGAGTTAGAATTTTAAATAATGTTACAATAAAATAACGGTTTAATATATTGTTATTATTCTTAATATTTAAAATACACTATATAAAATTTAAATTCAAATGTAAGGAGCCCATTTATTAATTTTATTCCTTCTTTATATTTTATACAGCAATTATACCTTATTTATAAACATGTCGTGAATATTGAAATGCTTTGACGAGTTGAAGAAAGAATCTCAAACTCTGTTTTATTATTTATTAAAACCAAAAAATGTAAATAAAATCCTTCCAAGAGTAGTTTTCGAAGAAGCTAACTCATTTTAATGTAGGCTTGTAAATGCCTTTTCAACCTTTGATTTTGCTATAAAGGTTTTTGTTTTTCCAGTACGCATCCCGCTTTTCTAGACAATAATAAGTAACTTAAATGACACAAATCGTTACGTGCTACAACGGTGTTTTAACTCGAATTAGTGTTATGTGATGCAATGAAAAGTCGGCGATAGTTCAGTTTAATCGTAATACCCCATAAAATTTTGTCCCTAGGTCTATTTTTACGAGTCAAATGTAACTATGACTGCTGTACCAGCAAAAACATTATCTGTATACTGTAGGTGTTTTTAGAGTAAAATCCGTTGCAATAAAGAAACTTAAATTCGTTTAAGTGCCAGAAATAGTTCAGAGCGTAATAAAAAAGGAAATAAAAATTAATATCATTTGACTTAATTTGCCAATCACACAAAAATGAACTAAGAAAATGAACTTAAGTTCATTAATTTATAAGTAATATTGGTAAATTAACTTATTAGTTAGTTGCAGTTCAACTACACTAGAAATAGTTCCTTGCAATTCCTGCATATATCTTAATCATAAAGATAATTCTATGGAGGTAATTTTTAATTAAATGCAGACAAATATTTTTTTTCTCAACTTAAACGAAGAGTTTGCCAAATTTAATCAAGAAATACCATGACTATGCTTTACGGGGTAGTAAAGAGAATAATGGATAGTTTAAAGAAATCTCATTTAGACAGGGGTATGGAAGAATTTATTTTAATCTTCCTCCTAATTTTAATGTCATGTGTGCAAAATTTCATAAAGAAATACCAGAATCCTGTTTTAAGATATAGGGTGAATTCTGAAACATCATGTGGTCAGGAAGATGGGGGTGGCTATTTTGAAATCAGATAAAGAAGTAAATTTCCTCTAATTTTTAACATTAAATATATTTAATTTTATTTACACGTTTCTTTATTATGCTCTAATGTATGAAAAAAGGGAATGGGATGGTTATTCAAAATCTCATGTAGGTAGTGATCTTACACTTTTTCTTAATTTATATTTTGATCAGTAGTTTTCTTCATATTTTGAAATTTTTTTGTATACATGTTTATCAATATCAAATTTTTGCCTGAAAGGGTAAGAAATGGAAATGGGGGTGATTTTTAGACATTCCCCTTTTATTATAAATCAGTTAGAGATAGTAGTTCCCCCTATTTTAAACACAAATACTGTTAAATTTTATTAAAATGTCAAAAAATTCTTTTTTTAGGAAATGAGAAAATAGGATGGATATTTTCTATTTATTTATTGAAGATATTGACTCGGCTTGTTTTGAGAAACTAAATATATACAGTAATTTTACCCTTATTTGTAATGAAAGAGAAAAAAATTTCACTAATTAGGGGTGAAGTTCATTTTTAGGGGTTGGAACGGGGGATGGAAGTATTTTTTTCAAAAGCTCATGTAAACAGTGACCTTCCTCGTGTTTCGAAGATAAAACAAACAAACACACACACAACACACACAGAGAGAGAGAGAGAGAGAGAGAGAGAGAGAGAGAGAGCGACAAATATTAAAAATATTTTGCAATAATTAATGTAACTCTTAAAAAAATCTGAATAAATCATTCCAATAGGTTTATTTATAAAAGCTCATACTCTTTCGAACTAGTAATATGTAGTGAAAGAAAACAATTTTTTTGCGAATGTTGCTTCACAACACAAACAGTCGAATACATAGCAGGAACAGGTGTGTGGTAATAAAAACACAGCAACCTAAGGCCTAGTGTTGTACGAGAGTTGTTCTTGAAAAATATTCCAGATAGTTTTATTTGCTGCAGGATATTAAAAAAGAGAAATCATTAACCATAGTATAATTACCTAGTTCGATCATTGTTCATTGGGTTTCCATTGTTTAAATACAACGGACATAGTATAAATATTAATACAACGATAAAATAAGTATACATTTATCTATGAAAACTTTAGTGTTTGAAATACTTTAAATCATTCGTACATACTTTAAACATACTCGTCTCACTCTTAACTCTGCCAATTAGTAAACACGTACTGCAAAACTGGAAGTTCATGACTGTGGTTATTTTCTGGTATGAGCCAATGCGTGTGGCAAATACCCTTACTTAATACCAACGGTGTTGTTTGTTGATTGGTTGAGACCACTTTCCATCCTCGGTCCGTACTCATTTTTCAAAATACTCTAAATCTGAAATATTCAAAACGGGTAGCTGGCCAAAAATCATCTGTCTGGAATGTTGAACAAAATAAACTTAAGTGACGTAACTATTCGTTCAGTGCCTGTATTCAGAGTAAGACTTTTTTCCATTTGAGATCATTTTTTAGATATTATGTTAATTTATTGTTGGGTAATGACTTTTGGTATAATGCCTGTTGGTCAAACTATTTTCGATCGCCTGCCGTGCCACCATAGAAAATGCTTTAAGTTAGTGAAATTAACAGTAAATTGGGTTATGAGTGTTTAACTTGAATCTGTTGATTCCTAAAGTTTTCTTAAGTGCCTAAATTTCTCTTACTGTTACGTGGTCTTTACTAATTTCCAGGTGGATTAAACTTTTAAAACCCACTGATTTGATACGTTAGTTTGCGGGCGTGTCATGTTATGTTTCAACCACGTATACAAATAATTAGAATGTACAATTTGGATTGCAGTCTATCTTGTTAAAAATATTAATGCAAATATTTAAGAATTTTGCCATAAAAGAAAAAAAACCCTCTGATACTTGAATTTCAATTTAAAGAAGAAAAAAAGTTAAGTCTTTTCCATATTTTTAATACATTTCATATGGTTGTAACCTCTCGTGTCGAACGCAAGAGGAACCAGGGGTGATATGGTAGACAGAGGTGTGCTAAGTGTTAGATATCAGCTTTTTTATTCTTCAATTACACATATCCTTCATCACAAACATATATTAACTTCAAGATATAAACAAATCACATTTGTTTCCAGATCTTTCATTTGTTACACAGCTGGAAAGTCTCTGTAAACAGAAAATACAAAAATGATTAGGACAGGCCTTACTTAAGTGAAAGCGCCTTAACAAAACACTGCGCTTGGGGCTACTCAACTAGTACAAAACGCCCGCGGCAATGCGTCGGGTTACACTGTCAATTCAATTTACAACATAATACATGAATCGACAATAAACCATACTTTAATGCTGGAGGCAGAACATTGATGCACGTTAACGAAATATATTACAATATATTACAAGAATAAGGATATGTGCAGTTCCTTGAAGAACGAATAGTAAACAAGATTTATGATTTTCCAACACACAAATCAAAAACTCTTATGTTTTACGTTAACGCTCTTAAGTATGATATTAATTTTTAGGAACATAATTATCTAACTTCACTAAACCAAGCAAAGGAGTGACTGCTAAATTGAAGTCCTCAATGTTCAAAATACTTCTTGTATCTCCATTTACGTGTTAGTTTATTTATAACTGAAAAACACGTAGTTCTGACTATTGAATCCGGGAGTTACTGTTATTTGTCGAATCAAAGAAAATGTCTCTTCTGGGTAGTTTTAAGCTCAAACACAGTCATCTCCAAACCATGCCGCCGTCAACGCTACCCCCTCTTCTGAATTTTATAAGTATTGATCCAACTGGTATCGCTGTCTCAACGCTGTTGCTCTTAGCTGGGCAAATAGTTTTACGTAGAAGTGTCTTACCAAGTGGTTCGAAGTTGCTCGGGCAGCGTGACGGCAGGCAGGCGAGATTTCTGACGGTGTAGCAGTCGCGGGCAGCAGCTCCCCGCCTCGGTTGTCGTCTCGGAGCTGTCTCTCTCCCAGGGCCTTATATACTCTGGAACTCGAGGTAAAAAAACATCGGAGATTGTTCTCGGCCTACATGACCGGAACACGCCGCACACCCGATGTCCGGTACAAAGCCCGCCAAACGAAGTTCGCCGAGCATTTCCGAACGGCTCCGATGCTTTCCGCGCAGCGCGCGACAACTGGTGTTGAACATGTTGCATCCAGCGCGCTGTTAGGCGCCGCGCTGGCGTCATCAATGTTCGTATGCCGGGAATACGTAACATGGTAAACAGTTTGTAGTCATATTTGTTGATAATTATATGTAAATATAAAATGAGACGAGTTTTACATTTTTATAAATAGAAAGGGAAAATAAAAAAAAGATATCTTGGTTTCAACAGTTAAGGTGCTATTACCTTTTTACAAACGTGATGCTAGAAAAATTTTTCTTCGTTAATGTATAGCACATAACTTAATGTGACTGAAATTTTTAACCGGCTACTAACAACATATTTCCTTGAGAAATCATTGGCGTTTAGTATTTATTCAATTTTTAAAATAACAACTGTAATAATACAGACAATAAATCCTATTTTAAAGCTTCAGAAAAGTTATATATGTACGCTATATGCCTTAACGAAGGAACAAAATTTCAATATTTAACTTAAGTAAATAATAATTTTCAAAACTTTTATTTTAAAAACTCCAATGTTATATTTCGATAAATACCCTTCCAAATTGACGTACACATTGTGTTGTGTAGCTATGGCAATGTTTAAAATTTTTTTGTCTCGTGTTTGTAGTCACAATGACGTTGGCCGCCAGAACTCGCTACTCACTGCGCAGTCCTGTCCGCGCTCTACAACTACAGGGTGAGTCTGAATCCAACCATCAATCTTCGGCAGCAGCCTCATTCAGAAAAAACACAAGTCAAATATATATATATATATATTTATGGTCTTCGGTTATTCCCTAGGCTGGTTCATATAGGCCTTCGGAGTTTCAGCTGAGAAACTTTGTAATTGCAAATAATAGAGAAAGTATTGAAGAGCCCGTATTTCCTGGGTTCACATAAAGATGTAAAGAGTTTCAGGGGAAAAAAACTGTGTGAATTGAAAACTGCTATCCGAGTAGAGTCTGTTTACGAAAAGTATTCATGAAAAAACTTAGGGTGGATGAGTAGTTCTGTTTCCAGATTTCATTTTTGAACTGCATTTTTAGAAGAGTGAAAATGGCTAAGACGCGTGGTTCCAGAATAATTTTTACACGTGAAACAACCAGTACAGGTGTTTTTCATAGTATCTTTATCTTCATTTCTCCGCCATATGTTATGGTTACCCCTCTAATATCATATTTGCCGTATGCACGACGAGATGACTACGTGCCAGTTCAGAGCCTTGCGCTTAGAGGCGGTATCGGGCTAGAAGCACCAGCGGGCGTCGCACCCATGATGTAAAGAAGAGGAGGTGAAACCGTGCGCAGGTTTTCCCCCTCCACGCGCTCCCTTGCTACGTCACCTTGGTTGTAGCCAGCACTCTTCTTCCAGGCGCTTCCCATCCATTTCATCTGCGTCTCGTGCGAACGTATTTTTATGTAGTTGAAATACTAAATTGTGCAGTGTTCGGATGTCACAATCATTTCAAAAAGTCTCGAGATTCTGGCATAAAATATTTTTCTTTTCCAAAAAATGAAGATCTTTGCAATAAGTCGGTGAACGTATGCAAAAGGAAGGACACATTCTGTGTTAGCAGAGGTAAGTTTAAACAAACGTGATTTTAAGTAGAAATGTCACGTTTTATAATACGAGTATTTATTTTTAATTTTTTTATGTGATTAACTGTAGGTTAATATTAGGTCAAGGAATATATTTCGTGCAAAATACTGAGTTATTATCTATAATAATAAAGTATTTCGCGGTAAAAAGGTTATTTATTGAATTAATTTATTAAAAATGAAATTTCAACGTATTAATAAAAACTCAAATCAATTGTTTTTAAAATGTTTGTGTTCGGGCATCAGCGAGAACTACAAAATTTATTTCAATGTAAATTTTTTTGTTTGTAATAGAACTAACCTAAACACTAGGTTGTGTAGTATTAATAAAGAGGGGGAAATATTTCATCAATGCATGTAAACAAATCGATTAAAAGTAGGAATGTGAACCCCCTATACATCCAAAAGAAACATACGCATTTTTTCTATTGTTCAAAATGTTATCTTTAATGGAGTGGGGAGGACATATGATATCATTACGTTTAAATATATTTAAGTATACACGCAAAACCGTGAGATAAGAATTATAAAATATACAAAAAAAACAGGCTTACATACAACCCCTTTTGAAATTCGAGGTCTATCTAATCTGTTTGTTTTCAATGAATTCATTTAGGCTTTGGAAGAAGTTAGTTTTTATTTCATTACGATATGTATTTAACTTAATAATGTTAATGCAAAATACCGCTCAAAATGCGGTGCGTGAAAGTGAATTACTTTTCTAGTTACATGTGATGATACTGATTTTAATAATATGTTAGTTACCTAAAGGTATTTTAAGATTTCAGCATTACAATCTGCTTGTGTTGTGTTATGTTGTTGGTTTACACACAATAATGAAAATTAACGTAAATGAATTCATTGTTATCTAATGTTGTCTTTGCAAATTTTTCCATTCAAGCATTTAGATAATGGTACAATTTTGTTTCGTCTCTCCATGTAAGAGTTTGTGTTTACGCCTTAAATAGCATTTAACGCGTTAAAAAAACTGACGTTTTAAGTACTTAAAAATAAGGTTTGCAGGGACCACCACTCAGTACATTCTCAGCGCACGTGCGTGTGTGCCCATAGGTGAATCCGGGAAGGGGGGGGGGTGGCACAGGGGCACGTGCCCTCCCACCCATCTAAGGTTAAATTTACATTGATTAATAACGACTTTTGCAGTAATAAACAGGTATCATACTAAGCCCAGACTCACGGTCCCCCCCCCTCCCCCCAGTAATTCCTGGATCCGCCACTACTGTGTCTACAATTTTGTAGGGAAGCAGCTTTTCCGTAAAACTAGATATAAGTGGAAAAAATGGTATTTCCGATTTTAATGTTTCAACGATTACAATGATTTTATTATGTTTCAATATTTTTATATTTTTAATGTTTTTACCACACCATTTCCCTTGAATTTATTGCCTTCAAATCATTTTAGTATTACAGAATCCAGGAGGAATTTTGAAACGCCAATTTTAAGGGGAATTAGATGACCTTCGATATTTATTTTGTAATTTTTTTTCCATGGAAAGGCTGTGACTCTCTTCAATTGTGTTATCAAATTATGCAGTGCCTGCAAATGCACAATGTACAGGAGGTAAAACAATGTCTTGATGTAAGTTTTTGGACATACGCCATTGCAGATAGCAGTTCCCGAAACGTCGCTTGTTTCTGTTTTGGTAAAACTATTGTATTTGTTTGTCTTTTCGTTTTGTCGTGTTTTTGTCTCGTTTCAACTGTTGTGCTGAATTGTTTTGGGTTCAATATTTTTGTGTTGTTATCATTTGTGGGTTTTTTTTCGTTCTCTTAGTACATTTTTCTTTGTTTTTCTTTGTTTGTTGGCCATATTCCTGTTTCGGAATATTTTGTGGTGTTCATATGCTTGTTGACAACAGCAATTGTTTGCTTAATTTTGTGTGTTTTTTGTCTTTTTTGGGTATTTCTATTTATTTATTTTATTTATTAGTTTTTCTTCAACATAAAAAGTTCTTAGCAATGGCGTATGTCCAAAAACTTAGATCAAGTCATGCACTTCCATTGCACACATCTTTTTAAGATAACAGGTAAAACAATACTTATTTTGTTATATTCTCAGTAATCAAAATTATAGCAAGCAACATTTTTGAGTTTTCGGAAGTTAACGTTATAAAAATGGAGAAAGAAACACCTACAGCCAAGATACACGCGTTAAAATTACATTCAAATACCTATGAGGGACGAGAGTTCTTCAAGCCATTATGAATCGAATTTGGCTTTAATAAAATGTAGTGTAGAAGGCATACATTACTATCACATTATTCAATATGTTAAGTTGAAATTAGTCAGTTTAATAACATTCTACTAATATATTTGTACCTAAAAATTTTGTAATGCCTGCAAGCTGTTTTTTGCTGAAGATTGTAGAGCTATTTGGTTTAATAATATGTTTTAAATATAGTTTTTAAATATACTTTCTATCATCATTTATCCTTTTGTTTATTGTTTGTAACTAAATAAAATTAAAATTAGTAAATAAATATAAAGCGCTTATGTTTATGTAAATTACAAATACGTATTTATAGAAACTTTGCTTTGTGTCAGATGTTTTTTTTTTGTAATATGTTTGTATTATTCTTTGTCGCCTGCATCCTGGATGTTTATTATATCTATTTAATTAATATTCATAATAAATATTATCGAAGTATATTCATTCCAATTCCCATTACCATTCTGTGTTTACAAGACCCAATAAACTTTTTGAAGTGATGAAACAGCAGAAAAATATTGCTTCGTTGATTTTATTATTAATATAAACCCCGCATTTGGATGCTAATACATTTATTTAAACTGTATGTTCTAAATGCATGCTATACAATGTACATAGCAAAGTATTTTTACGCTTCGTGGTAACTCTTACTATTCAAACGATTGTAAATGAACTGTCTCTGCGTCGTATTCCCGTAAGCGCGCTGCGTGTAGACCGGGCGGTGCGACCAAGGTGACGTAGTGCGCAGTGGAGGACGAGTTTGGGCGGCCGGACGGTTTCACCTCCTCTTCTTTACATCATGGTCGCACCTATATTACCGCCTCACTGACTAGGCGGACAACTTAACATGGCGCACAAAGTGTCTGGATAGTGTTTGACTGAACAAATTTCTACAACACCGCGAAACTTTTTGCTGTTAGAAAATGATTTCAGTGAAATAATTTGAGGTGGTAACACCTTTATTTCCTGTTAATACCAGACACGTGTTTAACGTTTACTTTCGCAATAATCCTGAAACCGAAATTGTCGGTGGAACTCAGGCCCACCCTGTTTGTTCGCCCCACGGGCTTGCAGCGCCCCCTGTGAGCGCCGTCACTGCTGTATGGACGCGGGGATCCACAGTTCGAGCCCCGAGCAGAGGACAAAGCCGGCAGGCGCCTATAGCCATTAGCAAGGAGGGGGTGGGGGCGGGGGTCCGTAATCAGAGGCGAAGCGAGCACGCACTGCTCTCCCCTCCTCACTGCCTGTTCCGTCGCCAATCCAATCATTCTCCTTCACGCACGTCAATCAACGGGCAGCGAGTTCGGTGCCTGCGCGCGGCCCGGAGCAACACCCGCACATGCGCCGTGCCTTGCCAGCTCGCTGCACGCTCACTGGCTTTTCTAAAGTGCTCATTGCTATGATGAGTGTGATCTTATACGATGCGCTCGCACCATGCAACGACATTTTCACAGAACGGAAAAAAAAGCTACATACAAATATAAATTATACAAGTGCTATTAAATCTTATACTTTAGTGATTAGTGATTGATGTTGAATACTGATTCATATCATTAAACACATTTATTTATTATGAATATTAGTGATAAAGATTATGTTTGTAAACTTTTTATGTGTATGTTAAACTGACTTTATATAAGTAAAATTATGTTCCCGTATGTATGATTTATTTTAATTTATAAATAAAATTATTAATCAAGACACGCACCCATTTTTTTTTGTAAATGGAACGGAAATATAGATGTAAATTTACAGATTTTTGTAAATGAGTGCATTTACACGAAATAAAATATATCACTTTACTATAGTGTTCGTAGTAATACTGGGTTCGGATTCTTACCCGGGCATTAATGCTTTGTGTTGTCTGGGTATCTCCACTAGTAAAATTATTTCTAAACCTTTCCCTGAACAGCTTTCCAGTATAACATTAATAAGCAATGCAAAACCAAATAGAGTCAAATTGTTGGATAATCTATTATATTTTTCATGATTAAAAAATTTATTTAATGAAACATAAATCAAAATATAAAGTTATGCGCAAATTTTTATAAGAGATACTCAGTATTATCTCGAAAACTGTATTTAATATATGAAAAATAATGATATCCATGTGTTGAACAAAGATAAAATACTTTTTTTGTAGTATAACAAACTATTGATTGGCAACTGGTTTCCGAAGAATATTTTGTAAATATCCAGAAAAAAATTTTCTGTGTAAAGAGAGACTGAATAGCATCAACCAATTCAAAAGAAGTGGAGGTTCTACAACAGAAATCAGCCAATAGATAAGCAGAAGATGGTACATACAGTATATACTTAATATACACAGAAAATACAATATATAGGTTATTGTTATAGATAACACAAAACAAAGAACCACACGTGTGTTTTAATGCAGCGTGCTAGTCACGAACATAAAAAAATGTGTTAATTTATAAAAGATTTATTTGGAAACTAATTTCAAGGTAATAATGAGTATTGCTCAATTTAACTCTCGCATAATTTTATAGTTTCATTGTTGTTTTATTGGACCATACTTTTTTAACAATGGAAAAGATAATAGATTATTAAATAACGGGACATGATTTGGTTGTATTATGCGTTTTAATGTGCGCAGTTGATACTGATAATCTATTCAGGGAACGGTTGTCAAATAACTTTAACTATTGTTGGTACTGGGACAACACAATGCTTAAATGCCCGGGTAATAGTCCGAATACAGCATTACTGCAAAAAAAAATTTGCAGTCTTATAGTTGTTTTAATGTAAAGGTAAAAATTCACAAGTAAGATTAAATTAATTGTTATGTTACATTTACAAAAAAAAACAGTTAACTGCTAACTGGTGGTTGACTGGCCAACAGTCGTAAAGAGGACTGGCGTTAACAGTGAGCACTAGCACCAAATTAATACTTAGGAATATATATTTACAGTCTACCTTGGGGACCAAAATTTATTCTCGAAATTGTCGGCTTCCTACCAATGATTTAAGTTTATTTCATAACGTAACTATTGTTTATTTATATTTATATACACATACAGTTTGGTCGTGGGCTTTGTGTCCAAATTTATTAATTATTTCTTTGCGTGATATTAACAAAAAATTGCTTTAAATAGCTTAAAACTTTGACCATAACGCTTAAGATAAAGATTTCAACCACTTTTTGGGAAGAGGATTGTTGTTGATTCGAGATGACTGAATAATCTGAGTTTCCACATAACAGAATCCTGATTGGTCAGACAACATCCAAACATGGCTTCTCGCAGGGACCAATTACAGCTCGGCTCTAATTCGCCCTATATAAATACTTTAACAAAAGCCCAGGCCTTCAGAGTGAGTGGCCAGTGCAACCACCCACCACCAGGGGCGCATTCAGGTTGTTCAGATTGTATTTCGTTTTGTATTCTCGTCATTAGTGCTCGGTACGACCTCTCCTACCCTCTTAATGATAAGTGTAGTTTTGAGTAATCGTTCTTAATGACCTCGCCGTCGACAACACTTCCAGCCCCAATAAAAACACGTGACATAATACCTCGAGATAGTTATATTAATTCAGCAATCGGCAATGCGGCCAATGAACTGTTTACTATACCTCGAGTAAGAAAATGAATCAAACCTGGACTTCACATATTCAGCGAAATGGTAGTGTATCCAGTTATTAATTACCAGGTGAGAGTCATGGGTTTGATCCTTATCTTTAAAAATATTTAAAATTAACTGGTTTTTTTAATACCTTAGACTACACATGCCCCCTCAGTCATATAATCCAACATACTAATGAATAATATTACACCAGCCAAATTAAAATATCTGTTTCGCAAAGTAACATTTTGTGCGTTTTTATTTTACTGATAAGAGGTTTTGGAGTATGTGACAAAGTCAATATTTTCGTTTTGTTGATTAAGTATAAAGACTCTATTATTTTCTTTGCACTCATGTTCTATGGCCAATTTGATGATGGTAGAAGTGTAAACAAAACTGTAAACCTTTGCGTGTTTATATTTAAAGAAATAGCATTAATTTAGCTGTAATAATTTTAACAGATTTTTAACTTTTGTAATAAATTTATTTATTAGACTATCCGAATTTAAATTACAGCCGTCTGAAAACTATTTCAATTTTGTTTGTGGTCGATCGCAATCGTCGCACAGAGATTAGGAGTTGGAGGATATTGTATGAAGGATTTCCAATTGCTAATTTTAGTAAAATTAATTTTTGGAAAATATTTTCCGCCTGGTGGGGTGTATCACCGGCCTGGAGAAGATCCTCTGACGTGATTTAACAATGTATTTATCATTATTTTAATTGTTTGGCTAATTAAATCCCCCTTTTTATGCCAATAGGATTATCAGTAAAAATGTTGCTATAGTAAATAGTGCAACAAACAGTGAAAAATAATTTAGTCTCTTTTTTCACGTTTGAAAAATAAAAGATGATTATCAACTCATTAAAATATTTTCCTTATTTTTCTTATTTTAAAAATACTTAAGTAAATGTTATAAAAATCATACATTCTACTGAAATGGTCTAAAAAAAGCTTTCTTATTGTTTATGCTCTTATTAAAGATTTAACAGCCAAGTAAAGTTTATAATCGTAAAGAATTTAGATTTCGAATGCCGTATAGCTTGTTAAATATTTAATTCCCGCTTTAATATTTGTGTCATATGATAAAATATCTCAACCCCTTGAGTATAGCTCACACATCATTTATTACAGGATGATCTAAGTTCTCCAGAATCAGCCATGTGACAGGGACAGTGTCCTGGAGCGAGCTTCATAGGTAACCGATATGGGGCAAGCAGTTGCGCCTGCACCTGGAGTCATGCGGCTTCCCGACGAACAGACCAACACTGCGGGTTGCCTACACTGGTTGTTTGCAAACGCTCAGGGGGCTTCTGCAGCTTCGCTGGGCTTTCGAAGCCTTGTCCAACACACAGTAGAGCTGAATAATGTACACGAACTCGTTGATTTCTTTTTATAGCCTATTGTAATAAAACAAAAATATATTAGGTTTTTAGATATCCAAGCTGTAATCATAACTCCTTTTGGGTTACTTGCAATGCTATGACGTTAAAACAAAAAAATTGTTGGCTCTAAATGGTAGTAACATTTATGCAGTTTAACTGCGAGCCATAGAAAGAGGAAATGCTCTAGAACTTAACATTCAGTTCTGTGTTATAATGGCAATATAGTGAAAATGTTTTGATTTGGACTGTAGGTGAAATGTAACCCAAGAAAAGGTTTTTTAGTTTACATCTTAAAGCATAAGTTACTGCTGTTTTTTGAATCTTAATTCTTTAAAGCAGAACTGAGACGTCATGGCTATAACACCAGTCACGGTGATATTGATTCAAATGTTTATATATCGAGATGTATATTCTTGTTCTAGTTTTAATCTTGATATAATGGCTTATTAGAACTGTAAAAATTTGAGACACATTAGGTGAAACAGACTTTACAGTACGCAACTCTTTATTTAATTAAGATCTACCGCATTTAAATAAATATTAATTTTAAAGTCGTATTACAACCACGTATCCATAAAAGGATAAGTTAACTACAAACGTTTTGATTTTTTCTCAGTAAAGTTTTCAGAGAGCACGGTGTTGAGCGGTGTGATAACTCGCTTTCTACCGTGGTGATCCCTTCTAGATTCTTGGTAGAGTCATACTGGGATTTTCTGCTAGTGGTAAACGTGGCCAACGTTGCTACTTGCGGGTTTTCTTAGGGTTCTCCTCACGAATATTTTTCTGAGAAAAAACAGTTGCCAATAAATAGTTTGTTCAGAAATGATGATTGGCAGAAAACATAAAATTGTTTTAGATTTAACATAGTATTAAGTATAAAAAGTAATACTGAGAATGTGTAAATGCTTTTCGCAATGTACGATTGTATCTATTCAGATCGAAATATCGAAGAAACGGTTATATATGATACTGTGGTGTAACAGTGAAAAGCTAATGTTAATTTTGTCTGGTTTTACAGTATGGCGCACGGAATGCCCAAAATATTTGGCGTGCCAAAAATAACACCGCGGACTATTACAAAAAATAGTGGCTTAAAATAAGTTAGTTTGAGTGCTAACGGAGTTCGACGTGGCGTTTGATTAAGGTAGGGAGAGTGAATAGTTACGATTAAAAGGAAGTAAAATAATGTCTTCTGTAACGACAAAAAAATTGTTAAAATCTATTTTTTCATGTTTTACGTGTCTCGTGTTTGTACGACGCAGAGAATGAAAGTCTTGTCTTACTAGTGTTGCACGTCAAGGTGCAAGTAAGTATTGTTGTGTAATCAGACATTCAAATACAGTTACTGCACCTGACACAGAAAACAACATATTATTTGTCACCTGGTACAGTTTTTGCCACTACAGATATGGGCTGAGGTCCGCGAAGCACTCTCGGCTCGCCTCGCTGCCTGCGCAGGGGTCCGCGCGGACACGGGGAACGCGGGGGCGGCCATGTCAAGCACGTGCACGTCGTCCCGTCGGGGGCGGACCGCGCGGAGATAGCGGCGGGCCGCAGGGCAAACAAGAGGCGCGCGCGGTGATTAATCACCGACCTGGACCGCACGCGCTCCGGCGTCGCCAGACGTACCCGGCACGTCTGTCTGTACCCGGTATCCGAGAATATACGCTAGGGTACGCAAATTTACCCGAATTTAGGGAAGAAAAATCAATTTTCAAATAATAATAATTATATAAACTGGAATGGAAAACCAATTAGTGTGGAAAACAGTCTTTGCCCTGACCCTAACTTTCTGACATTCAACATCCCAGCATTTCTGAAAACAGCCTCGGCTACGCTATAATTCCTGAGGATCTCTGGAAAACTACAGGAACAAGTTGCAGCTAGTATCAGGTAAACAGTAGGGCAGTGACAACAGGATAAGGGATATTCCTCACTGAAAACAGTCTCGGCTACACTATTAAAGCACGACACAAATTTACGTCGCCATATTTATATTACATGTAATGTTTACAATAATAATACCTCAATATTTAAGCTGAAAATACCAATTTTAACATGAGGCTGGAATCGTAGTATTTAAAGTTTATATACCCCCCTTCCCCCGTCCTTCATTCGCCAACACCCCAATGACGAATTTTAAAATCCTACGTCATGCCTTGGCAGTAGAGCCAATATTGCATTGAAACTATAAATTATATGTTGTAACGCTATTGTGATATTTAACATGACAGTGTTTATTATATTTGTGTTAAAGAAGACAGCAATATTTTGTTTTCGTGCTTTTTTTGTGTATGTGCCTGAATGAAACCCAGACTCAAAACGTATAGAACCCGAATGTACCCGAATGTAGAAGTGAGTGGACCCTAATTGTGTTTGCTATGGCTGGCAACACTGCACGCGCCGAGCAGACCACAGCTAGGGACTCCGCGTTCAAAACCCAGGATAGGCACCGGTGTATCATATCTCATCCTTAGGTTTCGGTGCACGTTTAAATGGCCATTTACTCTCTCGTTCCAATACACGATATCTGCTATTAGCGCTGTCCTTGTTTCAGTGAGCTCTGTTACTTGATAATCGCAAAGAGCACAAAAGTTTTAGTCACTTTATTTTGTAATTAATTGGAAAAATTTTAAAATGTACTTAAAAATTAAAATAAATTTTAATGAACGTATTGAAAATATTGTTTTTTGTATATTTTATTCAAGAACATCGTCTGATAAAATTCAATTCTTTGTTCTAAGGAAATGGAACAGAAATGCGCCATATTGGTTGCAACCATTTTTGTCGTAAAAATATTTTTATGTCTATTAAGTCTTAAAGTTTATGCACTGTTTGACAGTGGGAAATAATTAATGGACTGCCTGGTTATTAATAGTGACTCACTGGTACAAACAATTTATCATAAAATATAATAAAACTATAAAAATACGCTAAATCCTAAAACTGTCTTAATCAGTAATGAAATTAATTTCCAAATCTTTTAATGACAATAAAATAAGTACCCAGAAGTCAAAAATGTAAAACATTGCTAGATTTAAATTAAAAAATACAGGCCTCCAGGAGTAAATAAATTCTGAAGCTCAAATTTATTTTGTAGCATTATATAACACCTGTAGCATTTTTAAAAATTCTAAAACAAATTGGAAAATTTATTTACAAAGGACGGTGTTTTTTTTTATATTCCAAATTATATATCAAGAATATTCAAATATTCCATACAGCTAAAATGTCATGAAAGCTTTATGTTAACTGCACACAGAATTTTTGAAGTCCTAGAATATTCTCGATAATAATGACGTGACCGGGTGCAGGTAGAGTAGGCTCTATGCCGTCCCACTAGTGAAAACTGCCATGAGAATAACAAATATATTTACTTACACTCACTCGCTGGAAATTAAAGAAAAAAATTGCTCTTTGCTCTAAGGCACGCACGTATAAAAACTATTAGACAATAAATTTAGTAGTACTTAGAATATTTAAAACAATTATTAATTCTCAATATTGTGTTTTTTAAGGGGGTAATAAACTTTGAGTTCTGCGTACTAAATTTCGTTATACCTTGCAATTATGTTTAGTTGTATCAATACTTGTTTCAGAAAAAAGTTTTTTATAGTAGGAACAAAGTTTACAACATCATTGAAAGGATTTATGAGTGTGTCTACTAAGAGAGTTATGATTTCTAGTTAAACATTTTTTTCCACGCCCCTTGACTTATGGTAGGATTTATCAAAACAAATTATAACAATGATTTTTTTATCTTCTATATGATATATGATAGGACCTGAACAATTCGCTGTTTCTGTTACCTCTAGGATAGATTCAAATGTCCTCTACATACACGAGCAAATATCCCCCGCTCATTGGCTGCTGATTAGAGATTTGTCTAGACTGAGTTGCACGTGATTCTATACTTCTGTGGCTGAGGGTCTCCCATTGGCCCAGAGTCCTGCAGATAAAACGTGAGCCAATATCAGAAAAAACTCAAAGGTAAAAATTTCGAATTTTAACCCTTTTCCGAAATGAATCCGCAGATTTTTCCGTTCTCTAAAAATAACTCTAAAAGAATGCATTTTTACATTTACGAAATCACTGTGATTTAAAATTTTAAAAAATGTATTATCCATTTATAACTATTTGGTCCATTTTTTTCCAGTAACCAACTTGACGGAGATATCTAACATCTCACTGTTATCTATCAATCTGGAAGTGATTTGCGCAAAATAATGGCAGCTCGCCTGTACTTTTAAAGTGACATAGCTATACAAATATATAACGTCTTTATTTGGACATGAAAATAACCTATGTGGTATGTATTATTTTTAATGGAACAGAAATATCCTTTACAATTACAGATATGTGTAAATTTGTACATTTATATGAAAATAAATTATCACCAGAAATTAAATAAATAAGCAGTATATTCTCGAAGAACTTATATCAGATATGCAAAAATAACCATAGCCATGTGTTGTACACAGTTACAATATCTTTGTTGTAGTACTGGTTTCCAAAGGGATCTTTCGCGAAAGCACAGAACATGTGTTCAGGTGCAGTGATCTTCCGGAAGCCTCGCCGTGGAAGCTGCGGTGTCTCCCTTCGGTGTTCGCCGGACAGCGCTCGGGAGCCCTTGGGCCCTTGTCGACCAGCCAGGGTCGCTCAACTCCCAGGCGGCGGCTCTTTTGCAATGCATATCGGGTCGCGGCGACACCCTGTATCGCGCGCGTGATGGTGCAGCGCCGCGCGCGAGACGGGCCTGTGCGAAGCGGCCGCCTGTTGATGGTGGTGGGGGGGGGGGGGGGGGGGGACTCGTGGCTGGCAGATCTGCTCCTAGAGTCGATACAGAGGTGGAAACAATTCGCGCTTCGTCCGCACCGCGCGATACGTTCACCAACGCTGCTGCAACTTTAACAGTTTTTGACTTATTAAGTTTTCGAAGAACTCTGGTCGTAAATCATACACGCATTTTTTTAACTGATTTTTATCTAAGTAAAATTTAATAACAACACAAGTGGGAAACGTAATCATCTTGGTTTCACAAAAAAAAAAAAAGGGTAGGTTTTTCGCAACAAACTAGGAAGTAAAAACAATATATACAATCGTTTCTACAAAGATTTTACTCTATGAAAATACAAACATTTCTTCATTTATTCAGTGGCGTAGCGTGCCATCTCGGCGCCTGGGGCGGGAGACCCATTTTGCCGCCCCCATTCTATAGGTGCTTAATTAAAATTAAATTTCACATGCAATGAGGTACCTTTTATTGAAGTTAAAATAGGATGAGCGGTTTTACAAGCGGATTCTACGGGCCTTATGAGCAGCGAAGTCAGAAATAACTTTGTCAAAATCAATATTAGCAGCCAATTCTTGTTCAATAGACAATATAGCCAAGTTTGATAGTCTAGCGGAGCTCATAGTAGATCTGAGGTAATTTTTTATTAGCTTCAAATTTGAAAAACTTCTCTCACAACTTGCAACACTAATCGCCAAAGTCAAATATATACGAATCAAGATGACTATATTTGGAACCGAAATTCCGAGATTCAGTTTTTGAATGAACTGGAGGAGCTCCAGTGGTCCTTTACCACTTATATCTTCCTCTGATTCAGAACAGGCAACAACAACAAACTGCTGAAGACGCTTCCGCTCCATCTGAAACTCGTCCTTGTCGATGTCTTCTAATACATGGGAAAGATCACACTAGAACTTGCTGTCCAAAAGTTTCGCTGGCATCAAAAATCCGAACTTGTCCGATATTTCTTGAATTTGCTGGAATCGATTCGTCATTTCTTGAATGATCTTGTCGAATGATGCGATAATCTCTCGACGGATTTCCTGTTCGTGAGACAAAGCTGCATCTTCAGAAGATTCATCGCCATGCATGCGTTTTTTCCTGCGAATTCTTCTCGTTTTGAGTTCGATTCCGAGTTTTTCGCAGAGAGTCTTAGCAAAGTCAATTGCTTCTTGCACGAAACGGTCTCTACTTTCCACTAAGAAGGTTTTCAAAGCGCAGAGTTTCTGAGCACACTTATCCACACTTAGTCCTCGTTGCTGCAGGTAAATCTGTGCTTCATCTACTTCAGGTAGCACTGCAGCCCAAAAGCCAAGAAAAGTTAGGAAGTTAAATGACTGCATGGCTGTCAGGAGAAGACTGGCTCCCGATCTTGTTTCGGAAGTTTGAGATGAATCTGTTTATTGTTTCAGTACCTCAAGAACTACCTCAAACTTATTTTTAAGCATCTTGACAGCTACATGTCTAGCGCTCCAGCGCGTTTCAGTGACTCGTTTTACTGCTTGACCTGTGACGGCAACCAAAGCGTTCCATCGAACAGTTGATGCGGAAAAGAAGGCAAACAGCTTCTCCAGAGTTCCAAAAAACGTCACGGAATCCACTGATTCAGAAGCAGCGTGTACCCCAGCCAAGTTTAGTGAGTGGTTTGTGCATGCAACGAATATAGCTTTCGGATTCAGTGCTTTAATCCGGGCTTGAACTCCATTGTGGATCCCTGACATTGTGGCAGCATTGTCATAAGCCTGTCCTCTCAGATTCTGTATGTCCAGTCCGTCTGATGTTATCTTCGCGATTATATCGTTGCTGAGATCTTCTGCATTTTTTCCTTTTGGTTCGAAGAAGTCAATGAAAGATTCTACCACGGCGACTTTTTCTCCTTCGATATGTACGTATCGCAGAACTTGGCTCATTTGGTCATTTTGAGAGATGTCTGGTGTACTGTCCAAGATTACGCAATAATATTTAGCTTCTTGAATACGACGGATGATGGTGGATCGAACTTGCTGTCCCAGTAAGTTTATAAATTCATTCTGGGTTTCTGGAGATAGATACGAAACTGAGACTCTTGCTCCCAGCTTTATCTTTGTCAGGTGTTCCATTAGAAGAGGGACGTATTTAGCTAGGAGGTGCACTAACTCCAGAAAGTTCCCGCGATTGCCACTATCATCTCCTCGAATGTCTTCTCGATGTCCTCTGAAGGCCAGATTCTGTTTGGCTAAGAACTGGATAATTTCAGCAACCTGTACAGTACATCCCTCCACTTCTCCTCACTTTCGAAAACTTCTTGTTGTTTCTGATCGATGGTTGCTTTACAGTTCAGGCGAACTTCCAACTCCTTCCATTTCAAGAAGCTCTGTTAATGGCCCAGGCTATTTTCATGGTCTCCTATTCTTGGATTTAGCTTCCACCATTTGTTGTTTCCTTCTTCAGATGCGAAGTTAGAGCCGGAATTGCCAAACAGCTTGCAAGAAAAACAATACAAGGATTGCTTCAAAGGCGAGTACACCATCCATGTTCGGAGAACCTTTTCGCCGTTAGATAATGGTTTGTAGAACCACTCTTTGGTTAGTTTTCGGGTACCGCCTTTTGTTGAAGTCCCTGAGCGAACAACATCGGCAAATTTGGAACCGATGTGCTGTACTGAGTCAGATCCGCGACGTACTAGAAGCGTTCTTACTTCGTCGGTCATAGGAGAAGGCCAGCAACCTACATCGTCGAGATTCACATCTTTGATTTCGGCAGGAGCAGAAGGCACGATTTCAATTATGTCATCTTTGGCAACATTCACTTTTTCTGCAGGCTTATGACTAGATGCTTGAGGTACTTTTGATGAGTCGACTTCGTCTCGACCCTGCTCTGTGGTGGGACCAGAACTACTTCCAACTGCGACGGCAGGTACGTCTTCTTCTTGTACCTGTAAAATAAGTTATGTATTCCCACGAATATTGGCCGGAGGACACGTTCGAATTTCAAATAAGTATTTTATCTATCACAAAAAAAAGTGGTTTTGGTGACGGCGCGGTTTGCCGGGCTCATAGGAAAATTTACAAACAAAATTGATTTTGTATGGCAGCTACCTTTTTTAGAGTTTCCCGGTAAAAACTGACTGAGTAAGCCATCTTATAGATGTTATTAAAAGATAAAATGACGATAAATTTGAGAAAAATCGTTGGCGCCATTTTTGAGCTAAATGAAAAATTATGTTTTCTTTGTATGACAGGAACAATAATAATCAAGTTATCCAAAAACAAAAAAAAACAAAAATATTCCTAGACTACTACTAGATTTACAAAACATCCCCTATTGAAGTTTTAAATTCAAGTAGCAGGACAAAATTCAGTCGTAAACTTAAAAAGATGTACCTTAACTCAATGTAATTTATGTTAATATACTCCATACTTTTTAAACAATAATAAATGTTCAAACAGCTATTAGAGCAATTTTAAGTGTATTATAAAATAAGATTTAATGAACGAGTGTGACTCCGTACTTGCAGACAAACCTAGGTGAATATGTTTTGCGAGACTAATGTAAGAAATATTGTAACTTTTGTAAACAATAAATAAATAAATAATAATAAATAACTGGAGTAATTCTAGGCCATGCATGATTCTAGATGGAGGAATCATATACCTACTTACACTGGAATCACTTCCGCTGCTGCAGGATGCCACCGAAGACGTAAACGTGGCTTTCGAACCAGAACTGGAACTAAAATATTTCAGTAATGCACCTTGAGACTTCTTCGCATCTGCTTCTTTCTTAGCCTTTTTTTTTTTTTTTGCGGAATTCCGCACCACTTTCTTTGACTCTTTTCATTTTCAAAAACTAGTTCAAAGATTGGGTAAAGTTATAAATGTTTAGTTTTAGAAGATTCAACAGTATTTAAAATATCGAAACACAATCAAAATGACTTTCGTTCCGTATCCGAAACTCTCGCGAAACAAACATACGAGTAAAGCGTGATTGCGTAACGGTACTTCACGATGCATTAAAACAAACAAAGATCAGTACTGTAGCATGTGTGCTACAGCTGCTACCTTTGATAATGTTTATGTTGGCAAAAATGGTTAACATATTTTATTAATCTTTCGGATGCCCTGGTAATACGAGTTATTTTGGATTTAAGTTTGTTATATGTTGTTTTAAAAAAGAAATTTGTAATTCTTGTTTAGTCTTATTATTTTTAAGTTTAAGATTTTAAGTTATTAAATTGGTCTGGAAAGTTCGAGGACACTACCGAATATTTTGGTAATCGCTGCGCTAGACGGCGCGCGAGCAGAACAGCTGATTGTGTGACGTCAGGTGAGACGGGCGAGCGGAGTCGCCTGGTAGGCCCAGGCGGGCGCGCACGTGAAGTAAAACGCGGGTTGGCCATGGTGATGGTTCCACATCGAAGTAACTGTATACGAGTGTTCCTTTTTGAATATGAACGGGGTTCATTTATGTAATTTAGAACGCTTTGGTACGATGAACGCGAGTGGTTGGTGAGGCGTGTGTGAATATCGCGAGGATTTTCCAAGGATGAATTATGTGCGCCGAAATAAACTCCAAGACGGTATGGCGAAGGATTCGTCATATCCGTACAATTACCTGCAGTTACGGTAACGTATAATGGTAAGGGTTTGCCATTAAAAACACTCGTGAGCAAACGAGTGTATTTGGTGACCGGACATCACGACGTCAAAAAGCAAGTAAGTGCCAGCCGTGCCACTGCCCCGTTGACCCCTTTGACCCCTGGTGCGAAACTATAATTTGTGGATTTTTGGGATTTAAATTAACGGACTAATAAAACTGAAACTGGGATTTTACGTTCAGCGTGTTTCACCCAATCCCTGCCAGACCTAGAAGAAAAAAGGCGTCGACCGTTAGAAAATGACTTAACTGAGAAGGGCTTGTAAACTCATAATTTGTAATTTGCTAAATTTTTGGTATATTTATTTGCATGTTAAGGTGTGTCAATATTTTGCTAGATTTCGCCTATGTTAATTGGTATTTACAGCGGTGATACGCCCGGTGCATATCTATATTTGTATTTGTATTAATATGTTCTTATATATTTTTTATTCCTTTTTGGTAATTATATTTAATTTTCGGAGCTCCGAAGTATATGATCAAATTATAATTTTTTGGGGGAATTATTAAAGTATTTTTTTTAGTATTATTATATAGCTATTTTTTATAAGTAGTAATAGGGTATGTATTTTATGATGGATGCGCCGATTTGTGATGAAACGATTTTATGATATATATATTTATTAAATGTCATATAAATTTTGCGTCTTTTTAACTTGCTGCCTCCTCTCACTGTTCGCAACCTTATTAGTATTTTTTAAGCCTGCTATTAGTTTGGGTTTTAATATTTTTTTTGGGTTTACCTGCGCTCGCGGTACGGGGCAATATAGGAGTTTTACTGTGTCCCGGTTTGCAGAAGTTGTTTGGTTTGCCCTGGGTTAAGGTCAAACTTTACAGTACAATGCGTAGTACTAAATTCAATGAGTGCGAAAGAGAGGCATCGACACGGACCGACGCGTGAAACAAAAGATTTTGTATGAGTAATTAACATAATGAGTGCGGCTCAACTCGGCTCGCGCGCGCCGGGCGGCGCGGCGTGATGCGATGTTGCCGTTCCTATTTAAACAAACAAACGTTATAAAGAGCTCTGTCAGTGATTTCGCAGTTTTTCTTTTAAATAAATATTAAAAAATAGTTGGTGCGCAAAATTTTAGATAAAAATGGAACATTATAGTGTGTCCAACACATGTAATGAATGAATCATAGATCAGATCTCAACCCGCTTCACCGGCGACCCGCCCCCGCGGGCTGCCGCCCGGGGCGGGCCGCCCCCTCCGCCCCACCCACGCTACGCCACTGCATTTATTTCAGGTGCATTCTGCGTTGAAAATTCCTTCAATTTACAGTGATTTTTAACAGTTTAGGAATTGATGTACACTTGCAAACTTTTCAATGAAGAGTACACTGCACATCATCGGAGGTTTCTTCGTAGTTAAAGAAAACTGTATGTTCGTACAAAATTCGCTGGAATCCTTACTTCCGAGTTGTATGTGCAGTTTTAAACAGGTTACACATATGTGTGACAGGAAGAATGGCGTTGTTACTGTAAACCATTTTTTTTTTAAGATTTAAGGTGTCTCGTAAATTCTTAGTAAAAGTAAGAACAATCATTACCCATAGACTTACGAAGATCGATGAATCACTTGTTACCAGATACTTGTGTAAGTACAAAGTTAATATTTTTAAATAGCGCTGGAGCTGTGATTTTTAGCGAAACAACTTGAAGGTTCATTCAACTGCAATATGTGGCAGATCCCCCAATATCGCGACAAATTTAAGTTCTGCTCTGCCCTGCATATATATATATATATTTATGTGTGTGTGTGTGTGTCTTTTCCAACTGGGCCGTGATAAGGGGAATTATTTTTTTTGCAAAAATATTTCGAGACTAGCTGCGAGTTAAAAAAAAAACTGTAGCATCGTTTATGTTTCGTGATTGGTTGAATTTCTTTCAGGCACACCTCTACTATCAGTACACCAATCACGGTAATTCAGTGCGGAAGCAAGCACGTTCTGGGTAGTTCAGTCACAATAACGCAACGAATTATCTCGCAGACGGCCGCCAATCGCAAAAAAGAAATCCCCTGGTGCGGTTATCCCTTTTTGGAGTCTAATAAGCAATCAGATTTTTTTTGCGAAAAATGCCTGCTCCTAACCATAACTTATATCGAGAGAACGAAAAAAAAAATCGCGGATTCATCACGTGATATGCTAAAATAGAAATAAGTATGCCTATTGGCTCAAAGTTAAAGTGGAGCACTGTGGGCCTATGAGAAACTCTTGACCGGAGAAATGTCGATTCGGAGAATAGTCGGTGAGGACGTCTCTCAAGTCAGCAGCCAAATAAATAGGTGGCATTCGCCCAAGCATGCAGAGCACTAAGGAGTTCATCTTTAAGGTCGTTGAATCCACGATTTTTTCCAGTCCCTACTTATATTGCATACGCTAGAAGATCTTGAGCCAGTGACAATCAACTAGCAATTGGTAGCCTATTACAAATCCCACGCGACTTAGTGAGGAACGTAGATAGCGGTGACATTCAAGATATCTAGTACCTTTTGATATACTGTTACGCAAAAACACATCATTGTTTCTCATAATTTGGGGACTATAAAAATCCGCAGATGGAATTACCTTCAGTATAGACTGCACAGTCCTCTGTATACTCGGGAAAATAATGTTGAACCGTGAGTTATCTCAAATGGGTTTTTAGTGATTGGATACTTCTTTGGTTGAAGTTTTCTCATTGGGCCAGAGCCCTCCAGATTAGAAATGTGCCAATAGTGAAAGCGGCTCAAAAATAAATGTATTATATTTTATATATTTCGAAATGAATATGTGAATATTTTTGGTTTTACTTATGAAATGTATAGTAAATTCTTGTTAACATAGATGATTTTCTATATACTGCGCTTATAAATAATGATAGATATGAACTTTTGAGGATGCAATGTGTTATAAAAAATGTTAAATTTATATTACAAACAAAGTAATAAGTTTTCAAATTATTCCCATTGGCTAGCTATGTGCACATATTCCATGATTGGAACCATTTCTGTAAGCTTTCCTTCAACTGCTCCGTCATGGCCCTCTCAATGTCGGGAATGGTGTCAAGATGTTTTCCTTTAGGCACGACTCATTTTTCAGGGCACAATTTCAGAAACAGAATATAATTTTAATGCATTGTTTGAAATCCATGATTATATTTACAAAAATTTCACGCATTTATTACGTCGCAAGTTATAATGAAAAACTTCACTTTCTCGCACTGTGTTCATGATTGGACCGCAGTTATTTGGACACGCGCCTCTACGACCGTGAGCCAACGATGTCCAGCTATGAGGGGAGTAAGCGAATCGGTAATGCCAAATAACAAGGAAAAAAATGTTCTCACTAAGAAATCAACCAATGGGTTAGCAAACTTGGACTGAGCACACCTATGATTTTGAATTATGTCCTGAGACCAGAAGAATCCGTTTAATTTCCGGGTCCATATCCATGATGCGCGACAGACACGGTAAACACGACCTCGCTCTTCCGGCTCTGGAAGCCGACTGACAAGTCACAACTTGTTCAAACTTGACACGGACTGTCTCAACGTATCACGCTATCGGGCTTATTACTTCCAATAGATTAGCTTCAGCAGATTTTGTTTTTGCTGTAAAAAAATCATTCACGGAACATTTTGATCGCACCTCGTATTAATTAATACTGTCAAATTTAAATATAACAAGCTGTTTATTATTTGCAAATGACGAGTGTCTGCAAGAGAAGTCAGTGTCACTCAGGACTAATTTACTTCTGCACAGACTGTCCATGGTTCGGGTAAACGATACCACAGTGTTTTAATATATAGCTAGTCTCGGAACACTTACATTAAAAACCACAGCCCCTACAAACTTGTAGCTGATCCAAGCAAATATTTGACTTTCCCTACTTGCTATCATATTAATCGATATCCCTGTATTGTAATCATTGTTTGTTTAAAGTTCAATCTTATTAAACGTATTGGTTGCATGAAGTTCCAATGTTTACGTCCTAAAATGGTGGTAACAGCGCAAAACGCTTGATGTGTCAATTTGACTATTCACGACATTAAAAGTTTAGTATCCAGTTAGTTCATCAAGTTATACTTAAAAATACAAAATTTATTTCTGCTGTGGTGTGTTACTCGGTTCGAATAACAAAATTACCTTGGTCGAGCTAATGCTTCGCGTTTATGTAGGCTCCGTAGATGCTGGCCACCAAAAAAAAAAGTGAGCTAGACATTCAGTACTTGCTTGGACATGAAATTTAAAGAACATTTTTAAAAAATAATTCCGAGCGTGATAAATTTACGAAAATTATGATTTAAACTAAATTTCTTGACGCGAATCACACGTAGTTTCCATGCCCACATTAATAATTCGCTACCGGAGCAGCTACATCGACTATCGAATCATTCGATTTGCCGAGCGAAATTTTAAAAGATATAATGAAACGGCTCCAATAACAACTAAAAAAAGTAAAATACTTAACTCCGGTTTTGTATCATATTTAGGACACGAAATACTATAAAAATACTTCCAATCTTGTTAAAATTGATCAAAAAAGATAATACCATAAAGTTTACCTTTGGCTTTGTGAACATTGATTGCCGCCATCCACGATAGATGGCAGAACCGTGGTTGTACAGAGTTTTCCATTCAACTTCCGTTACATTCACAAAATTACTCCCATCAAAAGTCGTACACTAAGAGCTAAGATGTTACACACCAGAAAGAAAGAAAAAAAATCGTTACTGCGCAGTGACCATTCGGGACCCTTTAACTTTTTTTTTTTATTCTCTCTGCGACTGTACATGGATGTTGTCGAAGCTAATGCGAGAAAAGGGCTCACCCCCTCTCGCGCAAGGTTTCGGGTTTACATTTGCCCGGACGCAACACAGACGCACTTTGCACTCAGACGTAGCGCTCGTCCGTCCGGTTGATTTATTAACCTTCTCCGCTGCGCCGCGTGTACATCTATGTGTGCCTACCCCCGCCCCCTGTTTCCCCCTTGCCCGGCGGGGCAGCCCGGGTAATTGTTTCATCCGTATTTAATTGAAAAGTGATAATGTGGCGTCGGGGCGCAGTGCTCCCCCCTCCCCCTCTCAACAGGCCACCAGGAAACCGGTGTGACACCAGAGGCAATATTTGAACACCACCCCCTCCCCTCTTGTAGCGACACTCATCGACAATTCAAATGGGCCGCCTGTCTCTGCCAACACCCGCCACAAAAGCCCGGGGCGGCGTCGCGTCGCGGGCACACGTGTTCATTATAATACTGTTTGCCGGCGCACGGGAGCTGCAATCACCGCTACCCGCCGGTCGCAGCGCGTGCGGCAGACGGCTCAGCGCTCTGTTTGCGGCGGCAGACCCCCGCCCGCGTCAACAGTGGTGGTTCGACCGCCTCTCGGAGCCGCTCGCTCTGCCCGCCCGGGGAAACCAGTCAGACATGTCTTCTCTCTCTCTCTCTCTCTCTTCGGGTGAGTGGACATTACAGCCAGCCACTGTCAACACAGAGGTTGCGTTCAGCACACTGTGCGAGATCACAGTAAACTTAGTGACTTTTCCACGAACAAATTAACTCAACAAAACGAAGAGTTCTTCGTAGTGTCAAACAACTGAAAATATTTTTTTTGTAACACGCACCGTATTTCGACTCCCCGGGTTGTATGTTTAGTTCTAAACAAAGGAAAAACACACACGTGGAAAACAAATGTGTTCTTACTGTAAACTGAATGTTTGGTTAATATACCAAGATAGTTATTTTGGATCCATATTAGAAGATAGTGAACTCAGTATCCGTAAATTTACGAAGATCCCTGGTGTACGATAACAACAGTTTTCGTTCTCAGATTTTGTTTATTTATTATTGTCATTTTAATTGTTATATTTTAAGATTTTATTTTTGTAATGTCAGAATTATATTATATTGCTGAATAAGTGTCTATAAGCTACAGCCACGAACAATAGAAACTCTGAGTTATAATTTCATCAACAATAGACATTACATCATTTACATATTCTTAGTTTGCAATCTATCATGAACTGGATTTATTTGAAATTGTTTTATGTTATTTTGGTATTTAACTGTAATTTATTTTCAGTTTATTTATTTTCCTCACTTACCTGTATCTTGATGCGTCATGTGTACGAAGGCCTCCTGTTATGTTTTTACAGCAGCCAATCAGCAATCTGATTTTTAAGCTAACAATAAGACTTTTGTACAACAGGGATAAATTGGAGAATAGAAGAAAAAAATGTCTGAGGCGTCCTTCGTAAGGCTTAGCCCGATGCCGATGTGTAGAAATTTTTATATTATTTAACATATTTATTACATGTAGTGATAAGAAATAGTGCATCAGTTTCTACACGATACCGGGGCGTGCCGTGAGTAAATGTGGCAGGAATTATCTACGTTGTACTTAATTATTTACATAATTAGAGGGAAGCCTAAACCATCGACATTATAGCCATGCTTATATTAGTAATGCTACATAACGATTCAGTAACTTCGTTGGAAATTTTGTTTGAATTACGAGCTGTGCTACATGTCAAGATAATAGTAATTAATTCCATTATAGCATTTGCTAATTAACATTTTTCGAGGACATATTTCAGCTGGAATAATAGACCAGTGGTCTGCGTGTCAAGCTCTCACTGAATTATCTAGCCGTGGTATATTTTAAAAGTTCATTTGTGATACAACTGCATAAAACTAAAGTAGTAAACATTTAAAGCTGAGTTAATCGTTTCAGGACCTATTTTTATTTGAGTGCAAGCGACGAACTTTTAAATAATCTATCTCACCATAAATCCCGTCAGTTTGATCCAGTTATACATCACCAGGTTTTCCCTAATCACACCAAATAATATCTATAGTTTTTTTATTTTAACTTCCGTCAATGCTAAGTCAATTGCATCTATGAGTTTGTTCTTGTGTATATTTAGTATTAGTGCATTGTAAGGGTATATGTATGTGTAATTGCAGTGTTAATACTATATTAAATGTATTTTATGTCCTGTGCCCCAAACCATTAATATCCTTTTATTGCAGCTTCACATATTTACCTTAAACATTTCCACAACATTCATACATTATACAATATTCTCAGTTTTTCTCAGTTTTATTTGTGTTTATTTCAAACTTATGTCAGTTGCATCCATTTCTGGAAGTTATCTCCTGGGTATCTTAATATTATCACAATACGACACCATCAGTAAGTCTGTATTGATACAAAATAAGAAAAAGGCGCCCAATTATAATAATGACAGTAACATAGTTTCCAGAGAGAATAACAGTACAGAAGACAAGTGAAACAGCAACGTGTAGTGCTGTACATACACAAGCTGTGTTACCTCTACACTGGGTTAATTTGTAACCAAAGTTCTTCGTAAATTTAAGGTGAAAAATTTTAACATTGTAGGGCCAAGCATTTTTCGCGCGAAAAAATATCTGGACGATCATTAGACCTCAAGAAGTAATGCTCGCTGTCATCAGCAAGAGACCAATCGGGTGACGGTTCAATATTTTCGTGTGCCGACAGGGTTTGTGTATCCCAGATAAAATTGACCAATCACGAAACACAAACGACGCTTCCATGTTTTAACATACAGAGAAAGTTTAAAAGCCTCCACATGCAAGGTAAGTTATTATTTGAAAGGGAGTTTTACTGGCCTACATTAAGAAACCATCTCACAATTGGCACAATTGATTCTTTAAAAAAATAAATCAGAATTGTTTGACCAGGTTACGCACTCTAATCCTCCAAAATGGAATTCCAGTATTTTATCACTGCGCTATTCTAAATCATTCGCTCGCTGCAATAATTTACATAGAAACATGTTATTTAAAAATTTGTTTTAACTGAAGTTTTAATTAATTCAGATCATGGACGTACAAATTAAAACATATTTTTGTGTCGGAAAAAATTAAGTGCAACCTAATAAAACCTGTAATAATGTTCCAAATACAAAAAACCAAGCTATAAGAAGTAAACACCCAATGAATTCCAAAAAATTAGTCTTCTGTGTGCTTGATCACAGATACATAAAATCGTTACCGAAAGTTCAAAACATTTGCTTCGTACTAAGCCTTCTATTTTCGAATGTGTTGTTTTCGTTATGATTTCCTTTATGTGTGAATAGTGCACCAATTAGCTAAATGGTAGATCTAGAGGTAATATATGTGTTTGGTTTACGCTATTAATAAGGTCTATATGGTGTAGTATCACTATTCACAAGCCATAAAAAAATTACGTGTTTGAAAAGAAAAAAAAAAGGGAATCGGGTTGTGAAAAAGAGAATAATCGTGTACCTACTGTTTAGTAATAATTTGTTTTATGAAATGCTATAACTAAAGATTTCTTTCATTTTCATAAGTATTCGACTTAGATGATATATGTTGAAATCCTATATAAACTTGTAACATTGGTAATGAATGAAATAATGTTATAAAAATAAATGTTTATAAAAATGTTAAGACATTGTATATTATTGATGTAGCCTTAACAAAAGGAACTTTTTTTTTTAACAAAGGCTGTCTTTAGTGAGACAATAGTTTTTAACGAATTTCCAAATTATTTCAATACAAACACAATTAGGCGAATCACAAAATATAAGTGTTTTTTTTTTGGTAATTTTATTGTTTTGCAGATTTAGTTGTGGTGATTCTCCAAGTAATATATAATTCATGCACGTTCGAGAATAAAATTCGGTAGATGCAGTTTTGGTATTCAAATTAATTTCTTTTGTTTGAAATATGTCTGTAATTTCTATAGTATTTTTCAATTCACAAAAGCTTCTAGCATATTTCATTCGAACGCCTGAAATCGATGTTTAGGAATGAAGTTATGTTGTGTGGACGCAAGTAGTGGGAGAGAAGTGCAGACCCGACATCCGATAATGACGTCACACCACTGTGCATACCAGTTTAAGTGCGTGTGCGCAATCATTGCCATGCTAATGACTGAAGCCTTCTCCCACATGCAGAGCGAAATAATTTTGTTTTAGTTACAATGAAGATGAAAGTTGGTGTTGTGTTATTAACAACTTTGTTACTCACTTCATGATGACATTTCTAATATCCTTCCTAGCGAGCTCTATTTAAACTTTGTGGACACCACTTCCGGTATCTTAGCACGCTCATCACGGACGCATTACTTAGTCGTTCTCTGCTTGGAGTTCCACATCAAATGAAACCATACTCGAAACAACCAGCAGAAACGACGGTATAAAAACCAAGACATAATAACAGAGCATATTTTAAAAGTTTTACTGGAGCCTGGAATTAGGACGACATTCATAAAACGGTAAAAAAAAAAAAAAAAAAAAAAAAAAAACATAAAGGAGAACAATTTTATTTTCATCCAAAAATAACAACAGACCAAAATTACCAACGCAATTTGAATACAGCTATGACTTGCTAAGCCGTTAGGCGAATCCATAATATGTAAAATCATACTTATCATAATATATAAATGCGTGAGTTAAAACTGTTACATTTTCATACCAAAGCAACCAATATAAGAAAAAAAAATTAGGTAGTCCCACTATAGCAATTAACTAATTTTCCTGCGGGTACACAACTTATTATAACGAATATCAAATATCAATTATTTAAAAAATTACATTTATTTAACGTACTTAAATAGGCAGCCAAATCACAAAATCAGTTCATGTTGGGGCTCAAATAATATCAACGTGCCTTTTTTTCCCTCACAGACGCAACGACGCCTAAGTATAAGCAGTTTACAAAAATACTTAAACACATGTAAACTTTAATTGGGACTAAGTTACGTGCGTGCCTTTACCAAGCGATTAAAAATGTTCATAATCGCTATTCATACTACCAAAATGTCTAAGCGTATGGTAGGGTGGGGCTAGTTGAGCATAGGGGCAAGTTGGGCAATCGAAATATCTCGAAAACTATTCACCGCACGCGAAGGCATCAAATAGCGAAATAAGGGGACGCGGGAGGGGAACTCATCACGAGACCGCCAGTGGCCAACGAAGCACATCTTCATAAAATGCTATAGCTTCTTCACTTACTGTAACGTACTGCTTACATTTCGCAATATCCAGGAGTTTTTTTCCTTCCTGATTGCAGCATGTCCATCTGGATATGCGTGTCTTAATGGCAGTGTAGGGATGTCATTTTTGTATGGTAGGCATAGGTAAAACGAATGCCGAATAAGTCCATTAATATGTTCGCTCACACTTACAGTACCTTTTGCGTCTGATGTGTATATACAGTCATAATATTTGGAAATAGCGAAGTGTTCCTTTCGATCTCTTGGTACTTCTCGTTTTGATGTTTCTAACGACGTAGCTGTTCATTTATAACACGAAGGCCACCATCCCTTAAAATCTAGGATATCGTTTGAGTCAACCATTTTCACTTCAAAGTTGTTTTTGGCGGAAGAGCTGACAATGATTTCTACATGCTCTTTTAACAACTGCAAAATTCCTGTCGCATGGCAGGTATGAATGTCCACGGTGTAGAAAGTACTGGTGGGTGTTCTGAAATAAGCCTGTATCAGTTAAAGCCATCATAAACCGCGAAACTGTATTATTTCGATTTTGACCAGGACAGCCGTCTGAGAATACATGTAGTTCTCTAACATTTGACTTAATGAACGTCCCAATATAATCGAGAATGAATGAACACACCTCGTTTGGTCCTTTGTATGCTTGAACTTCGTGATAAATATAAAACACTGACTTCCCTGTCCTCAGATCGTGAATGTTGCATACCAAAACCCACAATTGGCGAAAATAAAATATTTCCTGAACAGGAAACAGGAACATGTGGCAGTAATACATTTTGCATGAAATCAATAACTATTTCTTTTTGATTGTGCTTCCAAATGCGCTTCCTTTTTGTTGATGGTGCTTCCAAATGTCCTTCCTTTTTTGATTGCGCTTCCAAATGTGCTGCCTTTTTGTTGATGGTGCTTTCACATGTGCTGCCTTTTTGTTAATGGTGCTTCCAAACGTGCTTCCTTTTTTATTGTGCTTCCAAAATGTGCTGCCTTTTTGTTTGTGCTTCCAAAATGTGCTGCCTTTTTGATTGTGCTTCCAAATGAGCTGCCTTTTTATTGATGGTGCTTCCAAATGTGCTTCCTTTTTTGATTGTGCTTCCAAATGTGCTGGTTTTTGGTTGATGGTGCTTACAAATGTGCTGCCTTTTTGTTGACAGTGCTTCCAAATGTGCTTCCTTTTTTGATGGTGCTTCCTAATGTGCTGCCTTTTTGTTAATGGTGCTTACTTTTTGTTGATGGTGCTTCCAAAATGTGCTGCCTTATTGATTGGATTCTTGGTCCTCTTGTAAGCGTAAAAACATGTTACGTTGGTTAAATTGAATATAATTATCTGTCGATGAAGAAGGTCGTGAGGTTCGAAAATGACTGGTCTATACGTCTGACATTGTTTATGACCCGGTCTCGTGGTCCGGAGACAATTGGCCTGTATGTATGGCTTTGTTCATGAACGGTTTAGAGGTTATTCAGATTATCGAAAAACTAGAATTTCATGTTGGGCTTATCGGAAACGTATTTAATTCGTCGAACATTGACGTACATTGTCTTGAGTTTTATTTTTGATGATAAAATGATTAATAAACTCCGCGAAAGGTAATGGAAAACAGAATCTAATATTTATTTTATATTTAGTTACACTTGTCACTGTTCAAGTATCGAACCAAGGACCGGAACTGATCGAATCAATTTGTAAATTAATTGTAATTTTTTTTTATGTATTCTGGAATTTTTCCCGCATTTCTAGCTAAATAATTATACGATTCCAATATGGCGCCCGAATTTCAAGATGGCGGGCACCTCAGTAATAATAAATGATTACTGCACTCTAGCAGGTTAGAATAAAACTAGCGTGATGGTAATGATGGTAATGTACTCTATAAGACGAGTACACACACAAGATAGAGTCCTCCAGCCGACGAAAACAAGATGGCGGCCCCCAGTGGACGAAGGGTAGGTGGCGGACATGACGTCATACCAGCTGACGATATATATATATAAACCTTGTTATTGGTGGTTTGAGGTCAGTCTAGGTAGCTTCCGTGGAGGAAGGATCGACCGTTTACTCTCGCCGGGAATCGAACCGAGGACTGGAATCGATCGAAACAATCATTATTCTAATAAGTTAATTATTTGATGAACTTTGAACTTTTTTCATGAAAATCGGATAATAAATAAAGATTTTCAAGATGGCATGCGTAGCAGAAATCGCAACATTAATAGAATCCAACATGGCGGTCGTAACGTAAAGTGTAACGATGTTATCGTACTCAACCAAGATGGTGGGCGTAACGAAAAGTGCAACATTTATGTAATCCAAGATGGCGAGCGTAACGATGAGTGAAACAGTGGTTTTTAAGTAATATTTTATTAAATTTGTATTATTCAATTCGATTAATTAATTTTTTTAAAGATTTTTAAGAACTTTACTGATTTTCTAACATACAAATTATGGATTTTCAAAATGGCGACCGTAACGATAATTGCAACAGTTACTACTTAATACAAGATGGTGGTTCTGTCTCGAGCAGGTGATGATATTATTACTTCAAATTAAAAAAAAATTACAAGTCCGAATATGCATGTTATTTTTATATGTATATACACTACCTTATTTAATTCTCAGTCTGGTAAATGTCTCGATGGCCGTGCGGTTAAAGGCGTATGTTTTCCAACCTAGAGATCAGAACTGCGATGGTTCGAATCACATTGCTTCCAATGTATTTTGCATAAAAAATTAAATTTAATATGTCGATAAGGACCATAATAGCTATGGTAGTTAATGGATCATCGACCTTATGTGATGAGACAGAGCGATGCTGGCGCACTCTAGGAACAAACAGCAGAAACAAAGTCGACGGTATCCAAGATGGCGGCCTCCAGTGGAACAGAAAAAAAGTCAAGAGCGATGCTGGCGCTCTCTAAGAACAAACAACAGAAACTAATTCGTTGGCATCCAAGATGGCGGCCTCCAGCGGAACAGAAAAAAATCAATATGGCGGCCATGACGAAAATTTCATCAAGAGTGAGTGGGGCGCTCGATTTAAAGATGGCGGATCCAGAATGGCCGCCGGGGTCAAGGTCAAGGTCAAAGGTCAAGGTCAAGGTTATCCAATATGGCCGCCATTACGTCACAATCCAAGATGGCGGTTGGCATCTCTGGCACCTTCTGCGAGCGCCTGTGCCAGTATGCCAATTTACATACTACTTACGCGTTTTGCCGTAATACCATGTAAGGCAATAAAAGCATTACGGCAAACTTTGATCCTTCGAGTATCTCATACTACATTATAAATGAAAGAATTTGACTTTTATGAGCCCTCACCACTTCGGGGTTGCCTCCGTTGTATAGGTAGTGATTGGATTAACCCTTGCAGGTAAATATCTTGCTCATTCTTCGTGTCGTAGACATTTATCCTTTGGATCACATCAATTTGCTGATACTCAGTAAAATGTGCAAAGCACCGTTTCTTGCATCTGTAAGAAACATATCATATTTCATTAGAACAACAAAATAATAATCTTACAACAGCACACACAAAAATGTCGAAAGAAACACGATGATTTAGGTTCATGCAATAACATAAAGTTAATATCTTTACACATAGGTTATGTTAAATATGTTTGCATTGTTATGTACTAAAAGGTTCACTTAATTGCATTGTGATCCCGTTTGTCTGGCACCAATTTCTTTTCCTGCATGGTTTTTGTGAGGCAAACCCTTTATTTTTGCCTTTTTTATATCATATTTCACTTATAACTATCATCATTTCTTACACATTTTCGTTTATTAGTACAGTTGGTATCAATTTTCGACTGTATGTATTCCATTCAGAAAACAAAACAATGTTAACTAAATGTAAACAAAATAATTACGATAAAATGCCATTGTTGCCAACTGTTGTTCCTACAACCATGGAATGTTTAATATATGGAGTGAAGCTTACATAACCAGCAATCATAAACATATTTTGCTTATTTGTATATAATGCTGTTACCACTCCATAAAATATTATCTCTATGAAAGAACCTCACAAATATTTCTTTTGCAAAAATTATCAAGTCCACGACTTATACTTTTCATTTTCAAAAGGTGCCATGTCCAGGACATGAGTCCTTTTGCAAATTCCCTAAATATTCATAGTGCATTTAACTGTGTTAATTGAATTGGACTTTGGACTTTTTTCTGCTGAACAGATAGCCCCTACTTTAAAGATAATTTACATGGTCAAACTCATTTCGCCAAAAAGTGGACTTTCTAACTTTTGAAAATTCCAGATTCAAATATATAATTACAGAAATTTAATTTAATTTATATCTGTACAAAAGATACAAGACTGCCTTAACAATTATTTATTTATAGTTAATAACGCAGACAGGACCGCAACGCTAGCCAGGTTCGGAGCTGGCTGGTGGCCCCGCGCGGCCACTGACATCACGCGCTGTCCATTGACGTAAGGCATGCCACACGTGCCTGGCCGAATTACAAGGGTCGTCGCAAAACCCCCTCCCCTATCTTATAGCTAGCCACGCAACGTGTTGCCTCGGCGCTGTTATCTATAACTGAGCGGCCTTGAAGATTCCGCTGGCCACCGCGTGGAGCAACGTGAATTGACGGCACCCTTCTGGACTGCTCGGGCGTTGGGTCGGGCCGGGATAACGTGACTCGTCACAGTCGCTCTCGTCGGTTCGAGAAGGGTCCCCCCTCAAGAACTTAAGCCGCGATGCCGGCCTCTGGGAGAGTTCCTCGACGAGAGTTTGGTGACGGAATTCCGTGACGAGTCCCGCGACGGGGATACCGCGAGAGTGTCGCGACAGTTCAGAGAGTTCCGAGCAAAGGGGAGTACAACATTGGCGAAGAGGGTGAGAGAGACCCCCTCTCCATCTCCGTGAGAGTGGCGCGAAGCGGAGTTATACTGGATCGTGAGAGTGCTGCAATTGAGTGTCCAGAGACTGTGTATTTGGACAGGCGTGAGGTAAGAAGCGAACCACTTTGAGCCTAACTCCAGTGAGAAATGCAAACTGCGGAACTTGACAGACATTGAATGACTTTAGAATAAACTATTTTTAAGTGACAGTGACTTGTGATCTGTTTTTTATAAGTACAATTATTTATTTTTAATGTAAATATTAGTAATTAATAAAACTGTAACTAAAATTAAGTTGCCTATCCCTTACGAACCCAGTTCTCTCCACATTATAAATCGTAACAATATATAACCTACCTAAAGTGGGACTACAAGATGATTAAAACTAATATATATATACACAAATATATTAATAACAAATATTTATATTCAAGAATTTTTTCAATTATATTAGAGCAGAAATATAATATAATATCACTGTGATGAAACCGCTGGCCTAAACATTTTAACAAACTTCTAGCGTTAGCCTACACGCAACATAGGTTTGCCTCGCTAGCCGGAGTGACTTCAGCTCTAGAACGGGCACCCACTCCACGGACTAATACTTCCACAGCACGCACGCAGAAGTTTTTACCCTTCCACCTCTCCACCCCCCACCCCCCCCCCCCACCCCTCCCACGGCCCACCACAAGCTGGTCGGTGACACAAAAGCCAGGCCCACCGCAGCTTCCCTTCGGCAGCGACACGCGACGCCAGTTAATTTGCAGCGAAACACAAGGCCCGGTGATGAAGATGAACAATGGACTGTCAGGTTCCCTCTTCCAGCAGGAATGCGCTCGCACGCGAAAAGGGCGGGGGAGGGGGTGGGGGTGTAGCGAGAGTGAAAAGGAGGGGGGGGGGGGTGCAAGAGGCAGGGGCTCGCAGCCCGCGTATGGAAATTACTGCCCCCGATGCATGGGAGCAATGGGGCTTGATGAACGTCATTATTTTAAATGAGTATTTGGAGCGGCGGAGGCGGAAGCTATACCGCGCGCGTGTGTACGCGGGGCGAGAAGGGTTGGGATGCGCGCTGGCCATCGAGGTGGGAGGGAAGGGGTGAGAGGCGGTGGAAATCATCGCGTTGATGACGCATCATTTACAGGCGCGCAAGAGCGTTGGTCATCTCACCCACACTGTCAACAAAGCTGCAGTGAATTACACAAATTATACAAGGACGTACTTTTGCAAACGATTCCTTTGGAAACCAGTTGCCAAGAAATAGCTGTAATACCACAAGAAAGATATTATATCTTTGTACAACACATGAATATGGTTATTTTTGCTTATATGAAATACGTTTTCCGAAATAAAACGAATATTGGCGAATTATTTTATATTTTAATTGATTTTTCAGTCAAACAAAAAGAATTAAGTCATTCACTAATTGGACATTATTTTGTTTTTATTATGCTTATTAATGTGTGCAGTTTATACTGAAAAAGTATTCAGGTAACGTGTTACAAATAACTTTAACTATAGGAGACACTGGGACAACACGAAGTATAAATTCCCTGTTAAGAATCCGAACCCAGTATAACTGTGAACAGTGTTTTGTAGTGATACATTTTTTTTCCGTGTAAATGTATAAATTAACAAACATCTGTAATTTTACATGAATATTTCTGTTCCATTAAAAAAAATCAGGATGATTACAAAAAGAATGTTCCTGTGCTAATTATTTGTAGGGTTTTGTTTTGAGACATGCATTATTTTGTCAGTGAAAAGGGTGAAAACGTGTATTTACACGGCATTATTAGTAGTTTACTAGAAAATAAGAGGCTCAGCGACGAGAAGACTGTACACCAAATCGGTGCCCAGCGCGTAGAGACGAAGATCCGTTTGAAGCTCGAGCCAGTGTCGCCCTTAAAAGATCACGTTCGTAGTGAGTTAGCTCAGCAAGCGGAAACAACGGTGATATCTGGTTCATTATTTAAACCACTGTTCTTCTCGGAATTCAGGGTGAAATTTTTTTTAACAGTGTAAATATGTGGACACCCTCCCGACGGTAATTGCTGGTGTCCCCCGACATGAAGCGGGCGCACGGATACTGGAGCCGGTGACGACATCAAAGTACTGTGGTCATCGTAAGTGGCTTGTAGAAAAGAGGGGGGAAGCAAACAGCAAACAGCAAGTTGTCCCTCGCGAGCAAGACGCTCTCTCGGACCGCCCACGGCTGTAAGGGCTGTAAGGGCTGTAAGGGCTGTAAGGGGAGGGCGAGTAGCTGAATGCGAAATCAGCAGCTGCTGGAGGGTCGTCGGAGGAGTGTGTGGGGTAAGTCGTGTAGTGGTCAGTGTTATTACCTCACTCTGTATATTATATTTGTTAAATGAAACTGAAATGATCAATTTAAAATTACAGATGTCTGTTAATTTGTACTTTTAAACGAAAGCGACTCAACCTCTGCAAAAAATTATATATGTTTACAGTAATTATGGGTTCGGATTCTTGCCCGGGCATTTATGATTTGTGTAACTTCAGTAGGTACCTACATTAGTTAAAAAAAATTTCTCAACCATCCCCTGAATAGCTTTCCAGTATTAAATGCGCCTATTAAAATGAACGTTACATTAAATTAAAAACAAACTGTTGAATTTTCGAATTTATTTCCCATGGTTTAAAAAACTTAATGCTTAAATTCAACAACAATTAAAATATAAACTTGTGTGCCAATTTTCGTATGGAATACTCAGTATTATCTTTAAAAAATTAATTTATGTATGAAAAAATATCCATTACCATGCGTTGTTCAAATTAAAAATATTTTTTCTTGTGGTATAAAGAGAAATTATTTGGCTGCTAATTTTCAAGGATATCTTTTTTTAAAGTTCAAATTTTTATTTCTGTGCAGGGAGATCGCCCAAGTCGTTTCTTCTCGTTCCTCGACTAGGCCAACGAACTCATCTTGAACACCTCCGTCTGTATCTACGGTCACTTCCCATTTTTTATGTATTGTTTATTATACGGCATATAACTTTATAACATTTTTACAGTTCTAATAAGTAGTACCAAAAGAACTCATTTCCTAACTACCATTCGCTAAGTATCGCATGATGTTTGTTTACTAACTCTGACAACCATACGAAATTGTTTACTAACGCCGTTGACTTAATAAACGTGGCAAAAGGATACGTTGAGAACTGGTAGTTACTTCGTTCGCAACCCGGCACATTTGAGGTAAGTTAGATGACAAAGACTTTACCCTTTCAAACTGCAACCTTGGTTGGACGTACATCTTTGGAACTAAAGTGTTTGGATTAATTATTAAAATCTGTCTTAAAAAACAACAATATATTGACTGGCAATAAAAACAGCTTTGATATTACAAGACAGACTTCTTAAAACACACTTATACTGTGTAATTTTGACCTATGATATGGAGCAAATAGAAAACTAAATTCTTCCAAGTTTACAAAAACAAATAAAAAATTAGACAATGTACAATTTAAATAACACATGGTCAGATTCGCCTAAGAACAGGCGGGAAACTGAGGTTTTGTCAGCATAAAAAGTCGAGTATTGTATTTGCTACCAATGAAGTAAACAGAAATAAACAAATAAAATGATAAATATAAAAATGTATTAATGAAGCAAGTAGTATATAATAGCCGGTCCTGCTAATGGTTCATGCTTCACCTACGTGCTGCCAACTGACCTCTGACGCCATAGCAGCCAATTTAGTGTCAAATTTCCTCAAAATTCCTCAAAAATGACTAGAATATCCTCCAAATTCGGAGAAAATTTCCTTTTTCGAGGGAAAATTCCCGGTTTTAGAGAAAATTTCCCATTTTTTTCTCCAGAAATCTGGAGAGGCCCAATTTCCTTGGAGAAGGGCAATTACCCTCAGAGAGGGTCAATATTACTCAAAAGTCTCATCATAGGTCTACTTGGAAACTTCTCCTTTGTTCAGCAAGTATAGGTTCAAGCACAAGCCAGACTTTATTTTGTAATTATTATAATTTAATAGTTGTCAACATCAGAAACCTTCACTGAGTTGGATTTTGCAAAATGTACGTTGGTTTTCTCCGTGTGCTCCTGATTATTCCTGTCAATATTTTGTTGGTATTCTCCGGGTGCTTCTGGTTATTCCTTGCGAGACGTCTTTTGGTTTTCTCCATGTGTTCCTGGTTATTCCTGGCTAGACTACTAGCTAATGATATTCTCCGAGTTCTTCTGCTTATTTCTGAGAAAACAATCTCTGTATTTCATTTTTTTCATGGGACAAGCAATTTTATTCAGAGTTAAGTTAAATTAGTGAATTTGTGTTACCATATCAGCGCTTACAATATTTTTTATCAGGTGGAATCAAGACAAAAAAAGATTCATAACTCAGACTTACTAGACCTTGAGACATCTGAGAAACACTATCATGTGATACGAATTCCCTTCCGCTTGAGGCCTAACCAAACCCTCCTTCTCTTGTGATCTTGAGTGAACATCCCGCATCCCACATAAAAGAGCAAATGCTCTTGTAGTCTCGTAGTGTCGTAGTGTTATAGCTTTGTAGCCTCGTAGCCTTGTCGCTTTGTAGCGATGTAGCCAAAATGCATTTGGAGCAATTGGTGCCAAAGTTTCGTTGAAGCAGTTGTAGCTAAAATGTCGTTGGAATGTGCCCAAAATGTCGTTGGAACATTTGTAACCAAAGACATTTGGAGCAGTAAGAACCAATGACAGTTGGAGCAGTAGGAACCAAAGACAGTTGGAATAATTGTATCTTACCATAAACTGCGATCGATTGTATCCACCCAACGGGTTCGTATCCTACCATATTCTGCGATCGTATACTACTGATGAGATGGTATCCTACTAATGCGATCCTATCCCTCTAATAAGAACTTATCTCCCTGATTTAGTCGTATCCCAACTAATGGGATTGTATCTCTCTGATGGATCGCATTACTCTAATATGATCGTGTCGCTACTGATGAGATCATACTCCTTTGACGAGTTAGTATCCTCTGATAAAATCTTATCCCTCTGATGAAATCATATTCCTCTGATGAGATCGTATTCCTACTGAGTTGAATGCTTGTATATTTTTATCGTTTAATGTACTACGTTAACTATTTAGTCCGGTCTGAATATTTAATGGATAAAAACAACTCGGTCTTCTAGTAAGCGTAGAATAGGTTTGAGGGATATTTGGTCGTAAAGTTAGCATAAAACACGCTTATTTAGTTAGTATATTTTCTTGTTATATATTATATACGTAGAATAGTTCTGACAGTTTGTAGACTATTATCTTGTCTACTCGAAATATGTCATAGTTTTTTGAAAGATATGACAGGTATCGCCGAAGATGTTCTCGTGGCCCTGATACTCTTGGTCTATACGCCTGGCATTGGACATGAATTGGCCTAGCGGTTCGAAATGTCTGGTTTATATGCCTGACATTGGACATGACCATTTTGAAGAGTATACTAAGTATCTAAAAAAAACATTCGTGTTAGGCATAGTGATAGCGAGTAACATACTTATTAAGTGGGACAGGTGTCTTGTATAGAGTTGTATTTCGTAGTAAGGATGATTACTTAAATAAACATTTTACTTTAATTACCTATTTTTAATCAAGCAAGGATCGAACAAAGAACTTAAATCATTAGAATCAATCAGTAAATTAATGTTATTTTAATGATTTTTAGATTTTTCAGCTAAATAATTACAGAATTTTCCGACGGTGGTCTATATGTTATCATTATCTTACTGGAGATTGGCATATTAGGAATTTATGCCACTTTAACCACTTTTGAGTAAGTATTTTTAACAAGATTTTTTTACTTTGAATTTTGTTTTGTTTTGACCAAGGCTCAACCCAAGGACAGAAATTGATTGAATTATTCATTATTTTAATAAGCTATTTTTTAAATTTGACATTTTAACACATTTCTAGCTAAATAATTACAGCTTATCAAGATGGCGGCCAAGACAGTCGTTAAGATAGCGGATGTCATGCTAATGAATATTACTGCACTTTATTGGGTCAAAATTAAATCAATATGATGGCCGCACCCTCTAGCAGGCAAAAACAAGATGGCGGATCCAATATGGCTGGCGTAATATCAGTCTTGCCATTAGCGGTGGGAGGTCAGTCAGTTTGTGGCCTCTGTGGAGGAAGGATCCATTGCCAAATTGTCGTTGGGCTCGAACTGTGGACTCAGTGATGTTATAGCCTTTTGATATCAAATGTTATTAAAATCATACTAATTTTTTTTCATAAATTTTCAATTTTCCCGATACTAAAGCTTTTTATTTACGGTTTTTCAAGATGGCGAACTTGACCTATTAAATAAGAAAAGGCAGTAGGTTCTAGAATATAGGATGGACTGGAGGGTGTGACGTAAGGACGTTTTTATTGAAATTTTTTATAATTGTTATTAAATATTTTTTTCGTTTTAAACATAAATTACATGTTTATTCTCGCTGGAAATCAAACCGAGGGTCGAGATGGGTTAAATAACTAAACATTTGAAGAAAACATTTTTGGTTTATTTTGATGGTCAAGGTGTTTTTGAGTAAAATTGGCCCTCTCCGAAGAAATTTGGCATTTCCAGAATTTTTCCCTAGGAACGGTAATTTTTGTCTCGTAATAGGGATATTACTAGGACTTTTGAGTAAATTTACACCACGATGGCCACCGTGACGTCCAAGGTCGGTCGGAAACAGACCACGACGCACTTGAACCACGAGCCATTGGCAGGACCGGCTAAACTACTGGAGCACTGCTTTACTATATATCATTGTTAACATCTAGCTGTTATTACGACTTCGTTAGCGTGTACAGAATAATTAAGACAAATTATTTATGCATAATTGTTCATAAGATAATTGTTATTTATATATTAATTATGTTTTAATATATGCTGACATATAAACAAAATTTTTGGTTTAACGTTAAGGAACTACCACAAATAATTTAGTTGAATATCTAACTATAATACAATGTACGTATACATACCTGATTTTTCACACGTCCCGTTGATAACAAATCTAAACTACTTTTCAACACAACTTAAAACTAAATAAAACTAAATTTAATAAAAATGAAATAAGTGCATAGAATTGATTTATAAATATATAATGAATATATTTTTTTATTATCTAATACTGAAAATAAATAAAAACATGCTTTTAGTTTTTAGTAGACTATACATTTAAAATAACATATGCACGTGAATAAAAACATATAAAAATAAAGTGTAAATTAATCCTGGTGTTACTGTTTATGACATTTTTCTAATAAGGAGCCACTAGTATTAGCAGTGTTGGAGTTAAATCATTTCATACAGCAGTACGTATGTTTTGGTTTAGGTTTATTATAAGGTAACTGCAAATATATTGTATTTGTAACTATGTTTTTAAAAATCACAAATTAACATTTAATTTTACCTATTTGTATAATTTATTATTTTAATTTATGGTGAGAAGGTGAAGGATAAAAAAAGTAAAATTATCAGCTTAATTTGTGATATGTTACCAATGAGGAATAAGGCATATGAACTAATAGATTCTATGGATGACTAGAACATCAGTAACAGTAATTGTATACAGGTAATTTTACTTACCTTTATGGTGTTTTTGATGCATTGTAATCATGGTGGCCATGCTGTTGTAGTATACAGTTGATTAATTTTTTAACGAAACTGTCAGATGTTAAACCAATAAATAATAATAACTACACTTTCACATCATAAATTATACTGTGTGATTATATATCGTTCTGGTTTCAAAGGTTTTGTAATTGGGGTAAATGGAGGCAAACACTAAAATTCAACAATCACAACACGTATACAGAATTATAATTCGACCATGGTTGAAAGAACTTCGCAAGGCTGCTATACGACTTTTGAAGTTGAAGCTACACAGGTGGTTCATTAGCATTAACAAATAAAGTATTTATGGTAGAATGCTAACCGTCTGAATAATGTTTAAGTGGAAAAAGTTCTAAAACCACAGAAAAACTTGTCACGGTCGCAATATGACTTCATTGAATAATGAGGGGTAACAACAAGTCACAAAAATCTATGGGAAATAAAGATGTATCCCCAATTACTTCAATTAATTACATCAATTGAAGACAACGACAAGTATTCCGAGGGTTGTATGACTTTGTTCAATTAAACATAATCCATCTTAAATACTTCATTTGTTCCTTGCAATAAATCATTTGCACAGCTTCAACTTTAAGGTGTTAACTAGCCTAATGAAGCACTTCTGACCACATGTCGAGTATATGTTTTCATATTATTATTTTTGTGATGAACCTGCAGCCAAAGTCTGCTGGTTGAATCCTGACTCTTCCTGCAGACTGTTTTTACTTACATGTACAGTTATCTTACGGATTGTTGGTACTTTATAACTGCTTATTCCTGCAAGAAATATAATTATTATATACTATCTTTAAGAATGCCAAGCATAAAGATGTTTCTGTTGCTGTTACTAAATTTCGGCCAGTGTTAACTTGCAAACCTGTAACAAAACTTCTATATGCTAATTTTTCTCCGTGTGACATGCGTCGTTGCAGAACTATTTATGCGTCACATAAAATTTAGAAATACAAGTAAAATAAATGAAATAGGCCTATATCCCCATTATTCTATCTAGTTAAAAAAAAAATACAGTTCTGAGTTGTCAGCCGTTAGGACAATTACTTTACGACAATCTTAAAATATTTGTTTTGAAACATTTTCAGATCATATAAACTTTGGTAAGTACAGTATATACATTTCCGGTCGTGCCTTGATACGACTTTAAGAGTCGTTAACAAATAGTTAGAGACCTGCAAAATTCGCAGATTCATTCGGTGATAGGCTGCAATTCAAATACATATACCTCTTTGATAATTTTTCTATTGGCTTACTGTTCATCTGGATGAATCTCAACCAGTCATAAACCCTCAACCAAAGATGGATCGAATCACATACAAACCAGCTGAGACGACTTACAAGTCGTCAGCCAATGAACTTGCGTTATTTGCGCGAGTGTACAGGGGTATGTGCAGTCTATCCTGAAGGCCATAGAAACCGCGAATTTTGCAGGTCTCTACAAATAGTTCTTGTCACTTGGGATACAGCCAGCGATACATGCAAGAAACACCAGTGGCATTTCTCTAAGGAGAAGTTATTTTGTGTTTTTTTTATAGTTGTCCAAAAGCACTCTCCGAACTTGTGTATAAAACTATTAATTTTTGACATAGTCTAGCATCGGTAACTCGTCAGTGCACTAAAAGCCGGACTTATCTTGGATTCGTTCGTTCACGGCAAACTCCTACATCGTTTGTTTTCGCGAAATTGTTTTGAGACCATCTGTGCTTTAAACCACAGTAGCATCACCTGCAAATCATAATTTTCTCGAGATTTTTTTTGGTACACCCACTGACGGCACACGAATCACATTTTATTTCAAGTGGAAGCAAACGCGTCCACAATGTCCTAGGACTTAATTTAAAGTCGGCAACCAAAAAACAAGGAATAAAAAGCTGGTGCGGGCATACTCTATTGCCAAAGCCACGATTATGTCCTGAAATCCTTGATCGACAATAGCGCACCGAAAAAAAATTTGTTCTGTACTTTTAAAAAAGATTCCTTTGGAAACCAGTTGCCAAATATAATTTTGTAATGCTACAAAGAATATATTAAAACTTTGTACAAATCGGGGCTATCGTTATTTTTGCATATATGAAATACGTTTTACGTATTTCTTACGAAAATTCGTATATAATTCTATACTTAAAATTATGTTTCATTCATGCAAATATTTTTAAACCATTGAGAAGATAATAAAAAAATTCAACAATTTGACTATATTTTGTTGTACCATGCTGATTAAATGTGCAGTTAAAACTGGAAAGCCATTCAGGAAACTGTTTACAAAATAACTTTAACAATTGGTAGTACTGGGACCACACAAAGTGTAAATGCCCGGGTATGAATCCGTACCCAGTGTTCTTCCGAACAATATTTTTTTGTGATATAAAAAAAATTATATTGTGTAGTTCAATCCGCAACATGAAGCAAACGTTTACATGCTTTAAGTCTACTTTGGTACCCAATGAATCCGCGAAAAAATCTTTGTATTTTTTCGCAAAAGACAACTGTAGCTATTATGTTCATACTTATATGTGGTATATTGGAGTATCATTTATCAAAGTGTCGTTTACTTCGTTGATGCTTACAGGAAATCAATAAAGGCATTTAGCACGTGCTTATGTCGGACAACGTGGCCCATCTGTCGGTTGAATGCAGCGCGCGTGCCGCCCCGTCACGAGACAATCGGGCGAACATTCTTCGGACATCCCCCGTGACTCACCATTTAATGAAGCATGGCGTGCGTGTGTGGTGTAGGCACGCGACCGACAGCTGTCCAGGGGTTGTAAACGGCGTCCAGGGGGTAGCGCTGACCAGTGTCCAGAGGCGGCGCACGCGGCCGTTACAACAGTTACAACTGTCATTCCAGTGGGAGGGGCGGAGAGGGGTAAACAACAACCCTTTCAGCGCGCGCCCGCCCACCACTCGCGGTCCCAGCGGACATCTGACCCTTCTGGGGTCAGCTGGAGGTCAAGACGGGCGCAGGGCGTATCTAGCCCGAGGGATGAGAGGTCATGCTTCCCGTGGGAAGTGTCTAGTTGGGGGTGTGTTTGTGTTCGTGAGGCGGGATGGTATGTGCGACGCTCGCCGATGTTTCAAGCGCGGTGTCGCTTCTGGACTGGCGCGCAGTCTTCTCGGCCTGCGTGGAGAGAGATGTGAGATTTTAGCGGTGACCATAACATTATATGGAGGAGAAATTAAGGTGCTAGTGTCATGCGCGTCTCATGAGTGCTTTAAATAATCTGTAGGGGCTTTTCACGCCTAAAATATATTTTGAAAACACATGTTTTATCCATTTTAACTTTTTTTCCACTTAAAAATACAGTTTTAAAACGAAGAACGGACAATACACATCCGCTCTTAGCGTATTCTTAAATTTGTTTCGTAATCAGACGCCACTCAGATATATTGAGCAGTTTTCAAATAGCTTTTTTTTAAGCTCTGCTCACTGTTTGTGTGCTCGGGTCAGGGTGGAGGGGCGAAGAAAATAACGTTAGGCGTCTATAACTCAGATTGTGTGTACTTACCAACAATGTTAACTTTCCTGCAACACGAAAATCTAAAGATTGCTATAAACAAAGTTGTAGAGGCACAAAAATTAAAACTTATAATTGTCGTATGGACTAAGAGATGTAAATACTGTTACAAGTGTGGAAAGAGGGTTCATAAGGATAGCCCAATTAATTATTAGACATTTTAATGTACTACTAATACTCAAATTACTTATTAAATCACCACACTTAATGTCTGTTCACAAATTCACAAGTATATAAAAAAATCTATTCACAAATTATAAGCATCTGTCCGCAAACACAGTCTCGCGCCACTCAGTTACACACGCACGGTCCCGTCGCTCCACGTCACGCCGCTGGTTAAAGGGGGTCTCTCCTCCTCCTCGCCGAACTCGCACTTCACTCAACTCGCCTGTTGGAACTCAACTGACGCGTAGGCCGGCGTCGCCGCTTTTATACCCTTTGCAGTCATTCTGGAACCGACTGGTGGGATTGTGATGTGTCGCATGTCATCCCGGCCCGACCCGACTCTCTAAGCATCCAGAATAACGGTGGTTTATTCACGACACCCCACGTGGTGGCCCGCGGAATTCCTAGGCCACTAAGTGATAGATGACAGCGCTGAGTAAGTAGGGTGCGGGGGCAGGGGTGTTGGCAAGGCAGGTCTGCTATAATCCTCGTAGGTATCCGTGTGACGTCAGTAGCCGTGCGGGGCCGCCCTTGCCTCCCACGTTCGTAACAATACATACAGTCCGTCACGACTTGAAAGTATGAACTTTAACGAAACAGCCAATTTTTAATCGATCGAGCTACAATTATTGATTTTTTTTTTTGCTCAAGCCTCGATTCAACTTTTGTAAACGTACTGACGCTCCCTTGGTGCACTGGGTTACACACTCTTTCGCAACACTAATCTCTACCAGTTACTAGTTTAGCCTCGCCTTTCGCGTGTAAATCATTGTAGCGAGGCAACTGTCAAAACAAATCAGATTTATGTGCGCTTGGATTATTTTTTTTCTACTCAAGGAAACAGCAATAATCTCTTGCCTCTGTAACTCACACAAGTATTTTCGTTCTAAATCCTACGGAATAGTAGCCGAGTTATTATTTATGTCACCACCACTGCTCTATTTTCCAACCCAAAATGATAAAAAGACCAAAATATTGTATATGTTCGGATGTCTAGTACTTTGATAATGTTAAGCCAAGTCTTTAGATACATTTGATTGTGTATAAAAGGCACAAACACAGGAATTATTCGTTAATGCACAGGGACACCTATTGGGTCACACAGGTTGCACATACTCTCATGCAGTTTAAAAATCGAAAATCGTATCAACGTAGAAAAATACAAATCATGGGAATACACTTTACGTCCTGGTAAATGAACCACCCATTACCAAAGCACTAGCAACATATGTGCACTTACTGGCATTAAGGTCTCTGAAGACTTGATGTAAAAATTTGAAGACATGTGTTGTACAAATTTACAATATCTCTCTTGTAGTATTACCAACTATTTCTTGGCAACTGGGGTTCAAATAAATCTTTAGTAAAATTACAGAACATTTTTTTTCTCTGTATGATCACATGCAAATCTTCTGACTTAATATTTTTCAGCCCGAAGAGAACGTGACATGTGGCTGCAACCGATAAACACATGAACTACATTGAATTGATTATCTACGCGCTGTGAAGTCACGCAAGATGGTTCTAATCACTAGAGACACGAATATTTCACACATTATCTTCACTTTAGGCTAGATTCATCTCGCCTCTACACAAGCAAACCCTTTTTGAAGAGTTCGTTGGACGGTAATAAGGACACGTTTTTTTGGTGTGTTACCCGTGCTAGGACAACCATTTCTTTTCTTTTTGTTCATAGTTAGACACACGGAAATTTCACAGATTCTCTCTATTACAAGCTAGACAGCAAACATCTATGCCTTAGCGTTACTTCGATGACTGGATCAAAATTGTTTCCCTACTCCCTCAAAAAATGAATGTCAGTCAGCTACCAACTAGCTATATAGCGGCCAAATCACATCGGCCCACTACACAGCAAGGGAGTGTCTACATAAGAAATAATCCAAAATTAAAGCATATGAGATTAAAGTATACTTAGGACTGTGAATTTTATGCTGTCACCAAATGCATTTGCAAAATTTTCGGGGTCTCTATTTATAGCTGGCTCATAATTGTCAAGGGCGTGTCAAGAGCACTCTAGTCTCATCATAAACGTGGAGCAGATGCAAACGTGCTTCAAGTCTACTTTGCTACCAATGAATCCTGGAAAGAAACATGGCTCTAGGGATCCCTGACGAAATTTTTTTTTATCAGTAGTTAGAGACCGGAAAAATTCGCAATTGCATTTCGCAGTTGGCTAGAATTAAAAACGTTTTACATTTGACTAGCTCTTCTGATTGACCCACAGTCTATGTGAAAGACTCTGAGCTAATTAGAAGACGTATCAAATCGCAGGCAACATAGGTTTAAAATGTCTCAAGCGAGCTACCAATGAGCAAGTGTGCATAGGATTGTGGAGTATATCCTGGACGTCATTTAAACCGCGAATTTTTTCTTCTATTTTTCGTTCAACTTCATTGAATTTGTAACCACAACGAATATAAACTGAAGTATTATATCAATAATATGACATTTATTTTATCTGATCAAGTGTTGTCATCCCGCGACTGTACGTTACTTTCATCACGTATTTAGCGCTAGTGGGTTACACGTGTCGGGGCAATTTGGTCGGACTTTCCCAATTCCGCCCTCGTCCGCCCCATTTTAACCCCTTCCAACACATTCACACATACACACACAAACACTGGCACACCTTGTGTGGACCCATCTCTCTCTCTCAACGGTGAAAAGGGGTGACCGATGGCCGGCCGTTATAGGCACCCGTGGAAATCATTTAGTTGGCCAGGGCGTGCACATCTGCCCTTCCCTCTGCCCCGCATACAACCCCCCTCTCGCCCCTGGGCTCCATCCCGCAGCGAACTACAATTCGTCAGACTGGACGTGGACGGCAGCGCCGCGCGGTAAAACCGCCCAGGTGCACTTAGTTCTGATTAGTTCCACTTCCCGCGCGCGGATAACCAGGAAGGTGCATCCGAAGCTCATTTGGCAAATCATTAACAGGGGAAACAATGTGGGGTGTGGAGAGTGTTCCTCCACGGTCTTGTCAGTGGCGAATTGAAGGGGTGGCTCTGTCCTCTCTCCATCCACAAACATATGCTATCGGTAAATAAATAAGCGGTATTACGTTTTAATAACAGTCAACGGTAGCCAAAAAAGACTTCATGCACATACACACGCATCTTCTTCGCGTTTATGACTAAACTTCAGTGCTTATGACATATTCTTGACGACCTTGATACCAAATATAAACAAGGATAAGTTATAGTTACCCAATCACGTGTAATCTTCCATACGAGTACAAACAGAACAGGTTAATTGAGTCTAGCCTGATTGAAATAAATCTGCTAAAAATTAATGGCTTGAGATATTATGTTTTTTATTGCATTGCAGTACATGAGAAAATTAATTTTTAAGGATACCTAAATATAAGTCATTGGGGCACATGTATTTTTATACCTCTTTGCGATAAGAAGTCAACTACAAAAACCATAGGAAAATCTCGGACTAAAAAGCATTCTACCCAAAGAGAAATTTGGAATTGATAGCAGCCAATAATCACCTAGCAATCGATTATATTATGCACACGTTATGAGACTAGAAATTGTATTATGAGACAAGAAAACAACGAGAATTTTTCAGGTATCTATATGATCAGCAGCGGCAGGTATTTTAAGCGAATGATACTAACCATTCATTAGATTGTAATAAGGTATGACCCCGCTAGCAGTTTCTTCGTTGTGATTGGCGGCCTTCTGCAAGAAAAGTTTTCGTCTTACGTGGCCAAGTCATTCAAGACGCCTTTCTTACGCAAAAAAAATTGATTTGTGTGCCGACAGAGTGTGTGTACCTTAAAGAAACTCTTCTTTCACGAAACACAGCCAATGTTACAATATTTTCACACACAGCCGGTCTCAAAAAATGTGAGCGAGTTATTTCATTACTTGCCAGAGATGTGTAACATGTAACCTCGGTAACGAGCAAATCCACGTGTTCTCATGTTGCAAATAAACTTATAATACGAAAATCGGACACGAAATTTAACGTAGATTTTTTTTTAAATAATGCCGAGCGTGACAAATATAAGAAACAATGTTTTCAACTAAATTTCTTGACGCGAATCACGCGTAGTTTTTACACCCGCCTCAATAATTCGCTGCCGGAGCAGCTACGTTGACTAACAAATCATTCGATTTACAGAGCGAAAGGTTAAAATATGCAATGAAACAGCTCCGATAAAAGCGAAAAGACTTAAAACCAGTATTATATATCAATCACTAAAGTATATAATTTAAATAAAGCATTTAATGATAATTTGTATGTAGCCCTTTTTCGTCCCGTCTGTTGTTACATGCTGCAAACATATCCTAAATATTATTTTTTTTCATAACGCACCTAAATAAGTAGGTAAACCTGGGTAATTTCGTGGCAGTGGTTAGTTCGTGACATATTTTGAACATTCTCTCACGGAAAAACAAAACGCTCTTTCAGTTCGAAAGTTCGTTGGTTGATAGCGCGGCATGTCTGTGTCCGGACTAACTCACGTAGGATTCCCCATAATAGTTCATTTGTTCTCTGTGAGTTGTTTTGTTATTTGATGTTGAATTTTTGTAATGTTTTGCGGAAGGCTATCTAAGCGTGTTTTTGAAAAATATTTGAAAAACTAACAAAGCAGGTAAGTTATTGAAATTTGTTGAAATTATAGCAAATATCTGAAGCTAATTTTTAGCACCTTAAACGTATTTGTTCTTTCTAACCTAAAACCTATATAGCCTTAGCAACACAAAGAATAATTTAAGGTTTTAGGAGAAGATAATTTGGAGTGTCTTGCAGTGTACTGTTTAATAATTTGTGACGATTATGTAAACATTAATTCTAATTATTTTAATAATTGTACCGAAACTAATGCATGTGAGTTACACTTTTAACATATTTTCACATTAATTTAGAATATCACGAAATAACCAAGGTATCACGAAATTAGCTATTGTCATTTATGTATAGTGTAAACACAAACGTAGAAATGACTATTAAATTTATTATTTGTTATTATTTTGCGATAATATTCTGTCGCCAGTTTCTTCCAGTTATCTAATTCCAAACACTAACTGAATTAGAACCTAAAAATTAAGCAAATTACTATCGGAGTGACTTTTAATCTTAAAAAAATTACATATTTTGTTATTTAGGAGCCTAGATGTTTGGATTTTATGACACCTGCATCACTAGTCAATTACCAACAATTGTTTTGTTATTGTCTGCCAGATGGCTACAAAATATCCACAGTATTACCAGAAAGACCTTATCAAGGCTGCACAAATGGTACGAAATGGTTACTCTGTGTTCAAGTCATTGAGAGAATGCAATGTTCTTTGGTCCACTCTTAAAGATTTTATTACAAGGAGCAAGGATGAAGAAAACTTGGGACAAAGTTGACCAAAACTTGGGAAACATTTCGCTTTGTCAGTTGAATTAGAACAAAGAATTTACAAATATCTAATCGCAATGCAGAAACTTGGTTTTGGGTTGACAGCCATTAAAATTCTTCGCCTTGCTTACAAACTTGCAGTGATTTCTGGTAAGAAACACCCTTTCAACAGTGATGATGAAGCAGCAAGCGAATGATGGTGGAAGGACTTCAAGAATCGATATGTCTTGACACTTCGGGTCCCAGAAAACATTGCTGCATGCAGATCAACAATGGCAAACAGATCAATCAATCACCAATGACTTCTTCGCAAGCCTGAATGAACTTATAAAAAAGTTGCAAATCAAATACTGTCCTGATAAAATTTGGAACTGCGACAAAACAGGTTTGTCGTACGTTTTTAAACCTTATAAAGTTGTAACAGCGATTGAAAAAAAAAAAATGTCTACAAGAGAACATATGTCGATCGTGGTGAAAACCACACCATATTGGCATGTGTGAATGCCAGTGGTCATTGGGTACCACCCATGATTATTTTAAGGGTGTTAAGATGAATGATGATCTGCTAAAGGATGCCATCCCAGGAAGCTTAATAAGGCTCTCGCCAAAGGGTTGGATCAATAGTGATCTCTTTCTTGAGTGGTTCCAGCACTTCATCAACTGCATCCCACCAAAGAGGCCAGTTGTCCTTCTAATGGATTCCCATGCTTCACACATTTTGAAGATGTCATTTTACTTGCGAAAGAGAATAGGATTTTCCTATTCACATTCCCGCCTCACACGACTCATCTTTTACAGCCACTGAATGTTGGAGTTTACCGGCCGTTGAAACAAGCTTGGCGGAAGAGTCTCAGTAGCCACATGAGAGAAAATCGTACTCACTAACCAAGACGTGCTGATTTTAACAGACTATTTAGACCAGCGTTTTTGAGTGCTTTTAGCTCTGAAACAATCATTTCAGTTTTAAAGAAGACAGGTGTTTGCCCACTAATCCCCGATGCTATCTCAGAAGAGGCCATAACAACATCAAAATTGACAGAAACATGTCCTGGAACAGCAACTCAACCAGTTGAAGATGTTGACATTCAACTTTCTTTGCCAACAGCGGCAACTGTAAGGAAGATCCGAGAAACAAACAGAGCTAAGAGAGATCCCAGAGCAAAATGCTTAAATCCACCTGAGGGAGAACCATGGGCAAAGAAAAGACAAAAAGGTAATATGTTAATGTTAGATATAATTTTGTATAAAACGAAACTAAGCATTATGATTTAATTGTTATTCACTAAATGTGGTAATTCTTTTGCTACAGGCAGACCAAATAAGCAGAGCAATAACAGTGCAACTGCCATCACTTCTGGAGAGCAGGAGAGAGATGATGACTGCATGTGTGAAGTTTGTGGCAAGAGTTACAATGACGATGCAAGGAATAAAACTGGAGCCACATGGGTTCAGTGTAGTTTCTGTTTGGTCTGGTATCACATTAAATGCCAAACATTTTATGATGCTGAGGAAGAAATTTTCATGTGTGAAGAATATCAGGGCAATTCTGAAGAAGATTAATATGTTTTATTCTTAAAATCCCTATTTAATTTGTTTCGAAATTATGTTCCATTTATTTTCGGTGGAAGAATTTTTTTTAAATTTTTACTATTCAATTTAAGTAAATGTTAAATATTATTTTAGTGTACTTTGGAGACAATTAACATGTAAAACTGTAAAAATAACATAATGAAATTAATTGGCACATTGTGGAATTTTTTTCTATGTATTTAACAGAGTAGTAAACTATCACGAAATTATCAAGGTATAGTCACGAAATTACCAAGGTTATCACGAAATAACCTAGTATACACACATATAGACCAAATATTAATTATAATTAACAAATATTATATAATATAATTTAAAACACAATAAAACTATTAAAATTGAGTGTGTACTAAATGCTAACATACTAAACAAAGACTTGCAATTATTGGTATCATTGAAATGATCATAAAATGACATTTTATCACGAAATTAACCAGGTTAACCAAAACTTAGACACTTAAATTCACATGAAAAAATTTATAAACACAATTTATATAACTAATGTTCATAATAAATAAATATTTTAAGGATATTCCCAGTATTCAATATCAATCTCTAGACGAAAATATTTAAAATCACATATATATTTTTTAAATTTTATGTAGTCTGTTTTTTTTTTAGCTCATCCTAAGAAAATTACGTTACATGGTGTACGAGCATCGTAAAGATTCACTCTCATCATATTTTTCAAAACATGCCTAAATAAGTATAACTTTAAAATTACTAAAACCATACTTTGTATCTGATTTTCGATCAGATATTTTATTAAAATACTGACTTTTTTAATTCGCTTAAAAGTTAATTCTTTTATGTTTCCCTTTGGCTTTGTGAACTTTGGTTCGCACCATCCGCCACATATGGGAGCAACGTGAGTACACATTTCCGTTCCACGCGACTTCCGTTCCGTTCCAGAATTACTCCTACCAAATGCCGTATACCGAGAGCAAAGATGTTTCACATACATTTTCACAAAACGTATGCGTAAAAAAATGTTAACATCGTGATTTCGTCATCCCGTTGGTCTCCCTTCCGTCTGAAATCACACGAGTCCATTCGCCCGCTCGAAGCGTCGTGCGGTGTTGGAGAGGGGATCTCGTCCGCGGCGGGACGGAGGGGTTTGAGGCGGATCTCTGCGGTTCAGTGCGGACGTGGCCGCGAGAGGGCGTGGCCTGGGTCGAGGCACGCGACCAGACCTCCTCCCTGGGTCGCGCCCCACCCTCGCGACCCGTTGCGCAAACAGACGCGACGGGGATGGAACCTCCTGTCGGCCGCGTGCCGGGTCCGCGGGTGAGATGGTAATCGCCGCCGTCCCAAAGGCCCAGAACCACGGAGATCTCACGGTCGCCAAAGCCTCAGCCACGCCGTCAACCGTTTAAAAAAACAGCTGGTCAAGGTGCCTGGGTCCCAACGGGGAATTATTGCTGACCTTCGACGTGTCGGAGTTTTAGCCGGCTCTAGTATCTGAGTAATGCTCTCGCCAGGTTACCGAAACGGGCGCGCGATGCAAATAGATAGCCTCTCCCGCTTACGGCAACCCATAGCCTTCTCGTGGCGCCAGTGTTGTTACACAAATAGGGCAATGCCGGGGGCGCCCACTCCTCCGACTTCCTCGGTGTGTCGGAACGGGTATTATTGTAGACTAGTAGGCTGTGGACGGGTGGCTGCGCCCTGATATGCCAAAAATCTATTGGTGGGTTTTGGACCCCCAAACCCTAGGTGGTGTCTCAAGACACCTGGTTCACTGTGAAGAACCAATGGTATGTATGGAATAGCAAAGGGCTGCGAGAGGCCTGAGGGTCGCCGTGGTCAGGCGCAGCCCGGGCCTTCATTGGCTGTAACCCAGAGGCGGGGGGGGGGGGGGGATTCTGAAGTGAGTAACTGAGGATATCCATGCGGCTGAGGGTGGTAGTCGCTGGGACTGTAGGTGGTGCTGGGAAAGCACTATACCTGAAGATGAAGGGTACCATGGGACTGATCCATTGAAGAGACAGATCCCCGCTGAGGTTTTCTTAAACGGCCCTGGATCAGATTTGGAGATGGACTCGTGGTGGCAGTGGTAGTTCCTATCGCTTGGAGCACACTCAGAGGAGTCCCCGCTCTGATGAAGAGTGGCAGTCGTGAGCTACTTTAATGCTCGGGTACTAGCCTGCAAAGCTAGCAGAGGCGGGTAACCTCGGCTGGATCACGAGCATCTGGGTGACTGAGGGGTCCCAGTGATGTGAGAGGTATGGGCCGTGTCGGTATTTACCAGGCCCACAGTGGGGGGGGGGGGGGGGGGGGCGCTTGCACTGGTGGTGCCCTGGGGTATTCGGCGGCTGGAGGTTCTCCGGTGGCGTATCAAGTTGGGATGGGTTCCTCAACCTCTGTGCGTAGCTGTTGGCCTTCAGAACTATGCCGCGACTGAATAAAGTAAATATTCCAGGTCCCGTGGGATCCATGGTAAGGATGGGTGTAAAAACTCACACCTGCCATGTAAAAAATACCACCATGGAGTTTCCCTCCGATTCAGCCCATTAGGGAGCAGGTACGGAACCTCGGTGCGCACAGTTCATAGATCTTGTGAAAATCTTTTAAAAAACAGCTTTTTCTACTACATACAGACAGAGGATTCATTTCTTGTCTGGCTTAAAATCCACAATAATATATATACTCTACCTAAATATGTAGACACCGAAAAAATTAGCGTTTTCAATTACCTCTAGGATAGACTCCACAATCATTTGTATACTCGGGCCAAAATCACCTGCTCTTCGGCTGCCGCCTGGTGATAAGTCTCAACTGGGTAGCCTGTGATTTGGTAACTCTTTAGTTGAGTGGTTTTCATTTATCAAGATTACCTACTCATTTTAAACTATTTTCCAACAGCGGAAGCAGATTAGAGTTATACACTTTTGTATTTTATCTTATCATGAAATGGATACGCGAATTTTTCTGATCCTTATAATTAGAAACAGGAAAAATTCCCGGGTACGTTTCGTGATATTCTAAATTTCAAATAATTATACCATTGTTCTTCTTCTGCTATTGGTTCGCTGTTAATCTGGAGGAATCTTGGCCAATTCGAAACTCTAATTCAAAGAAGTGTGGAATCATAAGTTACCCAGTTGAGACGCCTCACAAGTCCGCAACCAAGGAACAGGCTCCCTTTGCCCGAGTACGCAGAGGATCTTCTAGTCTATTCTGTAGGTCATTGAATCAGAGAATTTTTTTTAGTCCATAACTGTAAAAAAAAGCTATCTGTGCTACATACAGTATATAGTGGCCCTGAAATTTCACGGATTCATTTGTCGCTACGCTATAATGCACGATACTTTGTATACTCCACACAATATGCTTTCCTTTGGGCTGATGTATCACTGTAGAATCTCCCTTTCTTTGGAGAGAGTTATGCCATACGGTAACTCTATTACTAGCAGAAACTTTACTGGCCTATATTCATAGAATGAGTGTCCTAAAAATGCAAATCCAAATAATAGCAATCTGAGATATAAATGTTTGCAGTCTAAATTTCCGGGTTTCTATACATATACTTGCCTAATATAAGGAAGTCTCTCATGATAGGCTAGATAAAGAAGACTCCTGCCAAGTATATACGATGTGAGTCGGAATTCGACCGAAAAACGTCGGCTGCAGGTTCAGCACGTTAAAATTATCTGTATGACGCATGGTCTGTAGAGCTTCTCAAGGCTGGTATTATGTCTTTGAAGTTGGGGCTGAACAACATCTCTATTGTAAAGAAGAGATAATATTTAACACGTAACACTGATCGTCTGCATTATGTTTAACTGAACGAAGCTCTACAACCACCGTGATTTTTTCTGTTCTGGAAAAATTATTTCATTTAAATAATTTGATGTGTAATAGCTAGTCACAAAAATATGTGTAAAATATAGGCTTTACCTCAAATTATTTCAATGAAATCATTTTACAACAGCAAAAAGATTTTGTGGTAGTGTAGAAATTTTTTTCAGTCAAACATTATCAAGACTTTTGTGCTCCATCTTGAAATTCTTTCTATATTAGTTGCAACAAATATTATGTTCAACTCCAACTTAAAAGACGTAGGTACGAAGCTTTGGAAATCACTCTACACCATAAGTTGCATAGCTGTTTTCAAATTATTTTTTTCGTGATGAACCTGCAGCTAAATTTTGTCGGTCAAATTCAGACTACCTCTGTATAGTCACTACCACCTCCCGTCTCTCGGTTGATTGACAAGCCTGAAGATGCCTTATGCAATTATGGACGAAACGTCAGTAAAACTCTGCCTCTGCGGTGTGGCTCAGCCTTAAATGCTTAGGTTTTAGCCAGAACTCTTCGTAAGTTGACTGCGGGATTTTTTTAACAGCGTCGTGCGGCTGGCGTTAAAGGGTAAACGGATTGTCGGGTTTGTTTTTTGCCTTCCTTACGTCCAAATCCGGATTAGGGGTCCCTTTCGGATTAGTCACGGAGCCCTTGACAAACACATCGGAGCGACGTGTAGGTCGAAGAGAAGGGCGGTTATGTATCGGTTCACCAGCTTTGATTGCCGATCGGTTTTGCATGTGACATTGATTTGGATAGCAAGCAAAAAAAAAATTACAAATCTTGGATCAGAGACAAAAAAAAAATAAAGGAAAGGGGTAGAAACTAAAAGAGACCATCTCTGTTTAAATAGATTTTTATTTCCGTTCGATATTGAAAATTAACTTTGTTTATAAAGACGTCCGCTTAAAAAATAATAATCTATTTAGTCCATAACATGGAGTCTATTTACATTAATATTTCAGGTGTAGTCATTACCAAAAATGTATAAATTAATAAAGTACTTATCACTAATGCCTTCACAGTGAAAACTGTTTATAGCAACCTGTAAGTATTAATTACTTCCAACATTTTATAAAATTATATAATTAAGTTATATAATTAAGTTTCAAACAACTTAAATATGGTAATCAATTGAGAGAAATTTGCTATAGCAAAATAAAATTGATACCAATACAATAAGGTGTTTTCGGTACATGTCTCTCCACAAGGGTCAGTGGGAACCCATGATTTTACCAGCTGAAAATTTAAAACAACCCCAATAAAAGAAAACGCTATTTATTTGTTTTATATCGTGTATTATTGTTTCTTCATGAAAATACAGAAAAAATGCTACCGGAGGTTAAAATATTTTTTTGAAGTAAAATTGTAAAAATGTTATTTGTATAATCGTTTTCAGGTCATAGTTCTGCAGTATCGACGCACAGAAACGACTGAAAATAGGACGTAACTGCCAACACTTACCTTTGCTTGAAATGTAAGTATTTTAAACATGAACTGATATCATAAACATTTAAATGTATTGAGACAGGTTTCTTGCTATCATATGCAACTTACGTATGGTCACGTCCATGTATGGGAGCTATATTTACGTTTAGCATTAACGTAATACAATCATTTTATACATAATTGTAATATGCCATAAACTCTATAATATTGTGATTGTACTAACTCTGTGTGTCTAACTATTTTTGTATGTTTTCATTGTTGTATTTATTTTATAATGGCGTCACCCTGTCATCATAAGCTTTTTATAACGGCGACATAAAACTTCCCAAAAATCCTGCGTCCTTACTATATCTAAAAAGTGACGCTATTTTTAGAGACCGGAAAAATTTGCGAATTCATTTCGCGATAGGCTAAAATACTAATCTTTATACCTCAGTGCTGCTTCTGCTATTCGTTCACAACTCACCTGGATGACTCTGGGCCAATGAGAAACACCCAACCAAAGCTTTATTGAATCACAGGCTGCTACGCTGGAACGTCTCACAAGACAGCAGCCAATGAGTGGGTGGCATTTGACCGAGGGTACGTAGAACTATGGAGTTAATCCTGCAGGTCATGGAACCCGCAAATTTTTCTGGTCCCTAGCTATTTTGTATCTAGCCTAATTGTGTAGCTAGTTAGGCATGGAAGTGTGTATATATATCACTATATATATCGAAATCTTCAATTTCGTTTCAGGCTCCTAAGGTAAGTCTGTACCCTGTTAAGGCATAGTGACACCACGGCGTTTGTATGGAAACTATAAGTCTAAGAGACACGTATTGTTGTTTTTCATGTTCTGCGTACAATTTTCAATTAAAAGAACTTACAATTTGTAAGTAGGGGCAGACATTTTTTGCGAATTGCAAATTAGACTGCAACAAGGTTTACACACACCATATTTCTCCCTTGTGATTGGAGGCCGTCTGCGAGAGAAGTCGACTTATTTGACCGAGACACTCAGGACGCGTTTGCTTCCGCACTGAATTACTGTGATTGATGTTCTAACAATAGAAATGTACCTGAAAGAAACTCAATCACGAAATACAAACGATGCTACAGTGGTTTAAATTTCAGATTAACGCGGAATCTTTTCGCGGAATATGCATGCCCTTTATAAGGATTATTGAAGGTTAAAACTTTTATTGAGAAAAATCTGTAAATTTGGTGACTCAAAATAACGAGAACTTTTTTTTATGTAAAAGTGAACAATAACATTAAATGAAATAAGAACTTTTATTTAAGTGTTATTGTGTATCATTGTGCCCCACTTAATTCCATTGTGTGTTAGAAATAAATATTACGCTAACGTGTACGGGATAGGAAAATTGAGTACTGTAAGACGCTTATAAAAAAGTAATAGTTTGATATTTTTTAAACATATATTTTTCTTTATGTATATCATTATTACATATATACAATTTTTACAGGTACTGTGTTGTGTTGTTACGGTCAAATATTATGTATTTTTTGATAACCTTATGTTATTTTAATTAAGAGGTCATTAATCAACACTGGATGTTATATTGGATTGTAATGTAATGTCCGCCACATCCCTGGTGTATCACAAAGATACACAAATAAAACGTATTTGCAATATGCATCACTACCACAATACAGTACTTTCTATGAATATTGTGGCGCTACTATACTATCAGAACTGACTTAACAAAGTGTTGTAAAAATGTGTGAATAGAGGTCGAAACTATTCAAAAACATGTACAAGTGACTGGTCTGACAAGTGGGCAAGAGTTTTTTTTAAGGAAATTGAGCCAATGAAAAATTAATTGAGGCTATTATTAAACCATAGGTAACCCAGTGAACAGTTCTCACAAGCCAATAGCCAATGAGCAGATGACATTTACTCCATAACGCAGAGAATTGTGAAGTCTAACCTAGAGGTCAGTGAGTCCTTAAATTTTTTCTGTGATGGCGTTTTAAAACTATGAAATATTTTTAGAGCCACAATTATTTTGGTGGTATTTCACTCCAGACCATACTCCCCTTGTCTGTATATAATCAAGCCTTTTTATCAGAGACCCGGAAATTTAGCTCATCCTTTGAGTTGCAAAATAAACTGCAAACATTTATAACTTCTCATTGCTATGTTTATTGGCCAATATGTAATTATTCTGGGAATTCCACTTTTACAACTGTGGGCCAAGGAACAACTACCAACTAGCTCTAGAGTGACGGAATCACTCGACTCAATCAGAAGGAGAGGTTGAAAATAATAAGCCAGCCAATATAAAAGCACATAAAGTTATAGTATATCATGGAGTGTGAATTATAGCCTGAATCTCGTTCTCTAAATTTTTTAAGTGCTCATAGGCCGTTATCAAAGTCATTTTGAGTAACTAATTATTCACCTTATTTAAAAATTGTTCAGTGTCATGAATGGCATGTCAACAGCCCTGTAGTCCAATCATGTATATGTGCTTCAAGTCTTCTTTGGTCATCAATTAATCTGAGAAATAACTGTGACACTAAAAATTAGATATGCCACCATTGGGTATTAAAGAACACTTGAAGCACATGTAAATCTGCTTCACGTTGCTAATTGGACAACAGTGCCCTTGACGCGCTTTTGACGACCCTGGGCCAGTTGTAAACAAGGAGAAATCTTGGTTCCTCAATTTCGTGTAACCCGCCAAGGGATGTGACCTTGTTGTAAACAGATGAACATTCTGAACACATAGGAAACTGACTCTAGCCTAGATTGAAATGAATCCATTACATAATCGTGGCTCTAAATATGAGAAAATACGATCCATATACAAAGGAGCATGTAATATTCGAAAAGAAATGTGTGCCCACAGTGTGTGTTGAGGAACCAGAGTCAATAAAAAAAAACCTTCAACCAAAGGCGTTGATTCACGGGTATCGGAGTAAACACACGTTTTAAGTAATCAGCTAATGAACAAGTTATAGTTGCCGGATTATTAAATACCTGTGGGATCTAAACTAAAATTACTTAACCTGCAGATTATTCCAGTCTCTGATGAGAGTTGTACCATGTATTCGCAAAAAAACTATATATGCTCGGTAAACTTGTAGTTTATTCCCGCGCCAATGCTTTCTTCATTAACAGTTGGATACCGTCTGAAAAGGAAGCCATTACCATATTGCTTGCGCAAAAATCTGCTGTGGTTCGTGCGCTGACAGTGGCGTGCACCTGAAAGAAACTCAACCAATCACGAAACACAGACGACTAACAGTGTTCTGACTTGCAGCTAGTCTCAATATATTTATTCACGAAAATTACTTACCCCTTTATCATACGTGGATCAAAGACAACCGGAGATGGTTTCTAAAACAAGCAGCAGCCGATTAAATTAAAGAAAATGTACGTGTGTGTTTATGTGAGTGTATGTGTGGTTGTGTATGTTCATGTGTGTTTTTTTTTTTTTTTAGTGTGTTAGTGTGTGTTTTGGCGTGTTTGCTAATGATTGGATGTGTTTGTTTATGTTTAGATGTGTTTATGTGTTTAGGTATTACTCTTCCGAGTATGAGTATTACAAAGGAATGTTAAAATTCGCGTTTTCAATTATCTCTAGGGTGGGCTCCAAAGTCCTATGCACACTTGGAAAAATGTCTCCTGCCCATTGGTTTTTCACTGGAGATATTTCGAACACCAACCTGGTGTGCTTGTGATCTAATACTTGTTTTTGATGAGGGCTTCTCATTGGCTCAGAGTTTTTCCACAAAAATTGTGGGCCAATCATAAAACTGTTTGAATTCCAGCCAACCGCGAAATGAATCCGCGAATTTTTCCGGTTTGTAATTATGACTATTGAGTCTAGCCTTCAGGTCAAATTTACCGCTAAACGATAGCGTCTCTCCTTTTCATCGTTGGTTTCTGTGCTGAAAGGGTGATTTGGGAAACAGAGGGGAATTTGGAGGGGGAGTACAAGGCGTGACTCTTAACCCAACCCCTCCCCCTTCTTTGTAAAACTGTCCCTCATCAACTCCGCTGACTGACGGCTAGCGATGTCAGCCCCCTCCTCCCTACACCTACAGAATGCCGCTCCGTGGTAACTCTGCTGCCCAAACCACACACGTGGCGCCACGCTTTTCCGCCGAATTACCCGCCAATGGCGGCGCAGATGTCCCTGGCGCCCCCGACCGGAACTGATCCGGCACGTCTCTTCCTCCGGTCGACCCGGAGGAGCTCCGGGGCGGGCGCGTGCCCGGAGCGTGCGGTCGGCACGTGCGCAGGTCGCGGCGCGATTGTCTCTGCTCGCGCGCCTCCCGCGGCTCGGACAAACAATGCAGGTCCCGGCGACTGTTGGAGAGCTGGGAGGATCGCACACCACTAGCAGATCTAATACAAGTATACAATATACTTGTTTGTATTTTATCCAATTAGATGATACGAAAAATTGAAAAGTAATTTCTATATGATGCTTACGAAGGGTGACTCCCGAAGGGGGACTCAAATTTAACCAGAATCGTAATGTTGCCCAAAATGTACTTGTAGTCCCAATGTTCGCCGCTAGGGAGCTGTTGTAGAACCTCTCCTCAGTTAGTCTGACAAGTCACGTAACGACGAGTGTGGTTTCTCTGGCAGATCTGTGTGTATGTGTATTTAGTGCACTCGCGACACGAAGAAACGGCTGATACCTACTCATGATTTTTTTTTTACTCGGCAAGAACGCAGTGGAGACTTCACAGCTACACGTTGTTTTTGAGAATCAGCCGTTTTTTCGTGTCACGAGTGCACTAAAGACACATACGCAGATCTGCCAGAGAAACCACACTCGTCGTTTTCGGGTGACGCCGGTAGACTGACTCAAGAGAGGTCCTCAACAGCTTCCTATCGACGGAAACTGGTGCTACAAGTACCTACATGACGCGCAACATTACGATTCCTGTTATTTTTGGGTCCCCACTCTTAGAATTAAAAAATTTAAAACTTAATCTACTAAGTGTCCTAAACCTTTGTTACTCGTACTAGAGCCTGGAAATTTTGCTTATCTACCTTAAAAACATAAAATTCATGCATGTCTAATTTTGTGCTGTTTCTACAAATCGGCCATGCACAAAGGCAACTATTACATCTAATATAATTACTGCTCACTAAACTCAACTACACTCCGTACTGTTAAATATGTTCACCTTGCGTTTATTAAGATCGCTGGTTACAAATTATTCAAATTATCATCGTAAACCGTCAGACATCCTCATAAATTTGCTGGTACCGAGCTTACTTACTGTGAGCAGAGAATAAAATTTAAATGAAAAAAAAAAACTTTAATAAGCGCAAATTTATAGGATCTGCAGTGCGGGCCCGCTTAATCTGTGGCCTAAGTGTTTTGCGCGCATAAATAAATGAAACATGCCATCTTACTAAGTGGTCTTGACCTGCATGCATGCAATAAGTCGATAACTTTTTTATATTCAAACGTTTCTCTAATACCTTCTTTTTGGCGTGCGCTACGGCAGTCTACGGGCAGAACACTGTCACGTTGCTCCTTCTCATTGGCACGTCTCTGACACGCCTCGAAAGGAAAGAAAAATACTTACTGATATTTTGAAAATTAAATAACTTAACAAAATTAAAATTGGTAGCACTAAGATGAACGGAAAGAAATATACAAATCACGCCAATATTGTATTTAAAATTTTTTTAGAGCCCTTCAAATACACGTTTATTTAACCAGTATTGTGTTAACATGATGGCAATGATGATTACAGAAATATTTGATTATAATCCGAAAGTGAGACAAAATTTAACAATCCAGTAGCCTTTGCCATAAAATAACCCGGAAAAAATAGTCTAAAATTTCCAAAATATTAGAAATACATTAATTAAAAATGGATCAGTGAAAAATAATATTGTGACGGAGAACGCATCCCTTTCTGGAGAATGTAAGTGGAGGAGACCGAGGCTAAATGTCACAGGCGCAAGTTGTCAGACTCTTTATGTATATATTTATAATGGCTAGAATGTATAGATTTTCATTCGCGAGTTACAAAAGTCACTATCTAACGGACGTAAAATTATTTACATGCTGACCGCAGCTTTTCTTTCTTCAGAATAGCCAAGTTTGTGTACATGATAAGTGCAAGTAAAAAAAAATTTCTTTCACTGTGCACGTTCCTTGATATAATTTAAGAAATTCACAAGATATTCATTTTCTATATACATTTTGCTTTAAAATAATGTACAGAAATATTATTCACTTGAAAAACTTTAGAAAGGAAAGAGGGTCTAGCTGTCACTGTGACAACTTGCCCCATGTGAAGAAATGTTAAATATTTTACTGACTTTTTTAATAAAAATGTTTGCATTGTTAGTATCATAGAGCCATTAAGATTCAGGGCTGGATGGTTCTGTATCTCCTGATTATCCAAACAATTTTCAACTTCAGTCCCACCGGAACATGTCAGACTATTTCCCAAGGCTGGAGACAGAAAACAAACTGTCCCTAAAGAAAAGCAAGAAAATCAGCTACCCTGACTGACTCCGGTAAAAGATGCATTGGATGCAGGGGAAAAAAACGGGAATAATTATAACGAAAACTACCTTTATTAATTCTACATAGTGAAAAAATCTTTGATATCGAGGAATTCAAGAGAGTTCGACTCATGTAGCTGAATCATCTGAAGATACAGATACATTCTGTTTAATGTGTGAAGAGCCTGTCATATGTGGTCTCACGAAAAGTGAACACAAAAGAGTAACACAATTTTTCTATTTTGTGTGCCAATATTGTGCATCTGATTACTCAGAATAAAGTGGTTAGTTTGTTTTAGGTATCTATTAAATATATTGTTTGAATTTGAAATCAAAAATAGTTTCCTCAATTTTAACAGAGAAACAAAATTGAACTAAAGACTGTTGCAATCAAGTATAAACATATTTCTATGATAATTCTTTGTTATAACAAATTATTATTCAAAATATTTTACTGTAACTGATTAATTTCCATTGTGATAACAAGCCCCTCGCTAAGTGACAACTTGTATCAACATTGGGGTAAGCTGTCACAGTTACTGACTGGCTTTTGGGAGTGAAAATAAATACTTTACCTACTGTATGTGCTATTAATTGGCAATACATTTCCGGAATAGAAAAACTTCTAAAAAGTAATTTTTAATAACCACATCTGTGAACATTTTACCATTCAAGAGAAAAAAAATAAAATCTAAAATTTGTGTCAAACAGCCCCTGTCTCCCCTACCAAGTTACACAGCTCTAGTATTCGCAGAAGCCTAATTAAAATTTCCGGTATGAAGATTATTTTTTTTACTGGCACAGCCTTATGATACGATGTAGTTACCAATTTATAGGGGAAAACATTACTGCAGTCTGAATAACAGTCAGATTCATTCGTGAAAAATACCTATCCAGTAGTCATGACTAAGTTAATTTTCTACTACTACAACAACTAGGTCCTAGTAAAATTAATCTCGGTCATAGCCACTTCGGCGTGTAAGTACACCATATTTTTTTTTATTTCGATGTCATCAGGAATATATCTTAAGTATCTTCTGTTATTGTTCATCAGCTCAAAAGTGAAATTATTCAAGGTAAATTTGGCTTTAATGTGTATTATTCTCTTTTGTGTCTATAAAATGGTTATTTAGAGTGTGTCCAGGGTTTTGTTATTAAGGTAGCCAATTTGGGTGTAATTGACCTAAAATTGTGGAAGTTTTAGAGAATGTTTAATTTTTCAATATTTCGAATAATTCCCCGAACATTTAACAAACATTTTCCGCAAGCTCATGAAAAACTGGCTTGTTTCGCCTTTTATTTTAGTTTTGTTTATGTGTGTCCCTTAAAACATAAAAATAATTAAGTGTAGGTAAAAGAATATTTTTATAAATTCATGTATTCCCAAAGACGTTTTTAAGTTTTCATATTTTTAAGATACATTTTCTATAACTAATTGGCTCGCGCATTACGTCATCGCTAAAAGTTGTTAAAATCAGACGCACAAATTAAATCAAAACACAATTTTTAGTTGGTTAGAATAATGTTACATATATAATCAAAAATTTTCTTACGAGTCAAGCAATTTTTTTTCTGAATTAAGAAATTTTAAGCTTTTTAGTGTATAATTTATTCGTTTTTACATGCTTTATATTAGCTTCACCTGTATGTTTGTATGTTTGTTTGTTTGAATGTTTGTATGTTTGTAACCGACTCCTTTGGGTGCGATTTTGACCCACTTTAAACGGCCAGATTTCATTCAAACTCTGTAGATTTATCGAGGACCGATGACAATACACTAATTTGATAAGATTATTCCATTATTCAATTTGTAAAATAAGATTTTTGTCAATTTATATAATTTCAGGCTTTGTTTATATCGCGCCAAAGACAAACTGAAAGAAAAGAGTTAGCACATTGTAAAGAAAACCATTTCGCTCATGTGCGAACTCTTTTCTTTCAGTTTGTCTTTGGCGCGATATAAACAAAGCCTACTAAATATTGTGACATTTAATTAAATGAAAAGTGAGAGTGGGTTATGATTATTTTATCTAGGCTTGTTAATCTATCAGAATTGCCCAAAACACTTTTAAAAAGTAACACACTTTAACGTGTGTTAAATGTCTACATATATTGATTTTAGATTTTTTTCCAATTTGGTGGTGATTGAAAGAACAGCGTGCCAAACTTTGCCTCGTCGACGAAGGCGCGGGAGTTTTTACACGCTTTATATTAGCTTCACCTGTGTGTTTGTTTGTATGTTTGTAACCGACTCCTTTGCACTCGTTTTTGACCCACTTTAAACGGACAGATTTAATCTAAACTTCGTACACTTATCGAGGACCTGTGACAATACATTAATTTTATAAGTTTATCTCATCCTGATTAGGATCGACAGTATTAAATAATTTCCTCACCTAGCCTCTGTGTGAGAGTAAGTGAGACAACCGTGCAGTCGACGCATGTGTACCGTCTACCTACTTTCCAGCTCGAGCACTAGGGGTATTCGTAATATTACAATATGTCCTCGACGATTGGTTTGTTGGCCGAGCGGATTAAGGTGCGGGTCTTCGATGACGTCAACCTACGGAATCACCAGTCGAGGGTTCTAATTCTGTCCACGTCTCAAATTTTTTTTTTTGTTTTCTTTTCAACAAATTTTGGGATTGGTGCTGTAAATCCTACTGTAATTCGTCTGGGACTTCGCCAATCCTTCTATTCAAACTAAAAAGTGAAAAATAAATATAGTTAAAAAAAAATAATAAACACGCTTTTAAACCACATTGAACTAAAAAGTGAAAAATAATTTTTAAAATAAGCTTAAAACAATAATAAAATGAAAAATACTAATATTATTGTGAAAAAAGCGTGGGGCGCTTTGTTCCATATTTATCGTACATAGAGCGCCCGATGGTAGAGCAGCCGACATGTCATTGGAAGGCTCTGGGTTCGAATCCCAGTCTGGGCTATCCAAATTTTTCTCACATATTCTATACACTCTCATTGAGAAGGTCCTTTCCTCATCCTTCTCAATCCTTATACTTCCCAAAATTCCTGTTACGTTAATGTGGAACGCTTCATTAACTATCAATACAGCTGTACACATTAAAAATTTGGTAATTAATTACATTTACTTATAGTTATCACGGAATTAATAGTAGATTAGAACAAATAACAATTTTAAAAAAATTAAAACAATCTAAAAAGTAGAAAATAAATAATAGTTAAAAAAAAACAAAAAAACACGCTTTTATAGAAAATCCAACTAAAAAATAGAAAATAAATTTTAATACATTTGAATTAAAAATAGTGTAAAATAAAAAAGTATGTTATTTAAAAAAAGCGTGGGTGCTTTTTAAGATATTATCAAAATGATAATCCTTCTACTCATATCAGTCAATAAAATAATAATAACTATTGACACCATGCACCCCACGCTTTTTTTAAATAATATACTTTTTTTATTTTACACTATTTTTAATTCAAATTTATTAAAATTTATTTTCTATATTTTAGTTGGATTTTCTGTAAAAGCGTGTTTTTTTTTAGTTTTCTTAAACTATTATTTTTTTATTTTATTGATCAAATTGGTTTAACGTTGTCACATATTTTGAGTAAAAGGAATGTTAAAATTTTTAACATTACAAGACCCATTTTGTGTCAAAGGAACGTATATTTCTTCAACATCCACCTTTGAATGTGAGTTTATTAGTTTTATTTAACCATAAGAAGAATGTTGTATATGTCGAACAAAATATATTCTTCCTAAAGAAAGCTAATTCAGCCGTATCCCTGGCTAAAAAAATTAAAGAAACTTTTTGACATTCCTTAAGTACATTTAGAGTGCAAACATTTTCCTAATATATTTGACTAAAAGTTGACTTGTGAAATTTTCTATTTTTTAGTTGGATTTTCTATTAAAGCGTGTTTTTTTTAGTTTTTTTAAACTATTATTTATTTATTTTATTGATTAAATTGGTTTTACGTTGTCACATATTTTGAGTAAAAGGAATGTTAAAATTTTTAACATTACAAGACCCATTTTGTGTTAAAGGAACGTATGTTAATAATTCACAAGTGCAACTTTTAGTAAAATATATTAGGAAAATGTTTGCACTCTAAATGTAGGTAATTAAGGAATGTCAAAAAGTTTCTTTAATTTATTTAGCTAGGGATACGGCTGAATTAGCTTTCTTTAGGAAGAATATATTTTGTTCGACATACACAACATTCTCTTATGGTTAAATAAAACTAATAAACTCACATTCAAAGGTGGATGTTGAAGGAAAAAATAACTTAGATGGAACTCTTTGTGCCTGGAAAAAAATATAATACCTCAAAGAGCCCCACTAAAAGGAAATCAATTTCAGCACAACAAAAAAATTTTCCTCGTCTCCTCTTTCATTTACCGAAATTGCTATACGTATTTACCTCCACGTAAAAAAAATATATATCCGTCATTCGATATTTTCTTCCCCCGAGCCCACGACGCGTATACAAGGCAGAAATAACAAGAGAAGAGGCGGGAGTCATGTTTTTTTCCTCCCCTCGTCGTGACCTTGAAGGGCATCCGAGCCGGACAGGCCAACCCACTCCAGGGTTGTTAGATGGCCCTTTTTTACGGTAATATAATCCAATATTATAGTATCCGTACCGAAGTTCTGTTAATCGTGCCAAAACTATGGTACACGCACCACAATTACACTTTTGGTACTCATACCACGAGGAAGAAATCGAATTTTCCAAGTGAAAATAATTTGGCAGGTATGCAAAAAAAATTTATATGCATATTTTATAAGTTTGTATTTTAAGTTCGTGTAGCATGTGAGAATGAAATAGTGTTTACGATTATAATTTGATAAGGCACAAAACAACAAATATTTAGTATAGGTACATTTATTTGCAGTTGATATCAGCAACATTATTTTCTTTCAAATAATCAATGTAAGTTAACCAGCGTATCATTGGTACAGATTCATAACACTTTTCTCCAAATCACAAATGATGACATCTTGTCTAGATACTCATGTGTACCAGAAAATTTTCTGTAATGTGAAATACGTGGTATTTATTTTCTGGAGGAAAAAATCAAATCATTTCAATAGTATAATATTGTTTATCCATTTACTATAATTTATTATGTGAAACTTTATTGCTGAGGGGATACAATTTTCGAGCGTTACGAAAATTCCGATCGCATGAGGGGATTAGTTAGATAGGTTGTGGGGGAACCGGTAGAGGAAGAGACGGCAGGGTAGAGGTAGAAATGACGCAGCATGATAGCTCACTTGCACATTTGGATACTTGTTTCTTTTGGGGTCATACTCGCATCCTTTATATTCTCAATTTTTATCTCTTGTTCAATTAAAAAATAATAATAATTTATCTCTATACCTAAAAAGCAATAAGTTAAACTTATTTGCGCATGGACTCCATGCTCACATTTTTATATGTTTAATTGAATACAGAAACAAAATGGAGATATGTTCTCGCATAAATATTGAGAATTGTCAGAATCGTACCAATGTTTTTTTTTTTTGCGCCAGCGTACCGTTACTTTCGGTGTCGTGTACCATGGTGAGACAAGTCACTCGAGACGGGGAGAAAGTTCGAAGGAAGGTGAAAGTCGGAGGAGGAACGAAAGAAAGGCGAGCCCCTAGCCGGCCCGTCATTATTCGCCAGAGCCGCCGATATCAGTTTCCTTCCCCGCGACCGTCCCTGATTGGCCGAGTAATTGGATACCCGAAGAGACGCGCGCGTAACGAGTCCTGGGGAGGACCTCGGAAGGATCGCTGCCCACTGTGGTCAGCCCCGCGTGGCTTCTGCGTCCGTGTGACGTCACTCAACCAGGGACCCGCGACGCGCCGCCCGAGCAATCCCATTTTCGACTAACATTGCCAGTAATGCCTCGATCATCGCCAGCCGACGAACATAATGCATGATTGAAGTCGGTCTATTTTATGGAAATACGTCAAGACACTAAAATTAAATATGAATGTGTGATTCGTATTGCAAAATGACGAATCTGGTGAAGTATTTTCCAAACAATTCCTCGATAATGGTAATTGCAAAATTCCTGTTGACACATCATCTGGATACATTACATTCCCTGCAAATTTTTGTCACTTTACTGAATCAAAGACCGAACTCATCGAGATGATTTTTCCCAAACATTGCTGAAAATTATAAAAGTCATGTTTGGTTAAGTGAACGTGTTATATTAGCTGCAAAGTGTTGATGTCAACGAAAGGAATTTTCAAATTCAAAGTAAGATAGCTGGCGAATTGATGACATACAAATGGGTTGATTCCGTTACTAACCAAGATGATGTTTTCAACTATCCAACGGAATTATTAAATTCCCTGGAATTGATCGGATTACCACCTCATAATCTGCAACTAAAAATCGGATCGGTAATCATAATGTTACGCAACATAAAACATCCACGTTACAAAATTACAAAAAATACAAAAATTTCTGGCTTGAACTAGAACTCTATCTTTGCTCAACAGTCAGTATATATATTTTTTGTAATTTTTAATTTAAATTTTTTTAATTCTTTTTTTATAATTTTATGTTATCAAAAAAATGTGTGGTGGTTTTCTCTGTGTGCTCCCGATTATCCATATCAATATTATGATGGTTTCTCCGTGTGCTCCTGATTATTCTTGTCAATATTTTGATGGCTTTTTCCGTGTGCTCCTAATTATTCTTGTCAATATTTTGATGGTTTTTTCCGTGTGCTTGCGATCATTCCTGTGGTTTCTTCAAGTGCTTCTGTCTATTCTGAGAAACCGCTCTCTGCATGATTGATTTTTTTTACCTAATGAGTCATGACATTTTGTTTGGAGTTACATTTAATTCGATAATTTCTGCTACTAAATCAACACTTGAAATATTTTTATCAGGTGGAATTTTAAAAAAATATATCATTACTCAGTCAAATAATAATATGTCCTGAGAAATCTGTGAAACACTATCTGGAAGAACAAACTTCCTTCTCCTTGGAGTCTAGCGAAGCCATCCTTCTATTGCGATCGTTATTGAGCATCACGCATCCCGCATAAAATAAATAAATAATATTTACCTGTAAGCAACATGCGGTGTCATCTGTTGGCAATAATCGATACTACTTTAAACAGGTTATTTTGCATGAGATAAATTAACTCTCACCACTGAATTGTGGTATTGTAGTCAATTAGAGTCATGTAGTTTCGTAGCCACGCGGTCTTTTAGCCATGCAGTCTCGTAACCATGTGATCTAGAAGCTTTGTAGTCCTATAGCCTCGCGATCACGTAACCTTGAAGACTTGCAATCGCATAGTCTCGTAACCTCATGGCTCGTAGTCTCGTAGTCATGATGCATTAGAGCCTCGTAGACTTGAAGCTACGTAAGCAAGTAGCCATGTAATCTTATAACCTAATGCTGTTGGAGTAGTTGGAGCAAAAGAGAAAATTCCGTCAAAGACAGATGCGTCAATTGGAGCCTTATAGACGTGTAGCTTCGTAGTCAAGTACTCATACAGACTTGTAGTTCTGTATCCTCGCAGTCACGTAAGCTTGTGTTCTAGAAGCTTCGTAGCTCTGTAGCCTCTCAGTCTCGTAAACTTGAAGATTCGTAGTCACGTAGTCTCATAACCTCATGGCTCGTAGTCGCGTAGTCATGATGTCTTGGGACCTCGTAGAATTGTAGCTACGTAAACAAGTGGTCATGTAATCTTTTAAAATAATGCTGCTGGAGTATTTGAGCTTTATACACTCGAAGGTAGATGGTGGAGTCTTGTAGACTCGTAGAATTGAAGCTTTGTATCCAAGTGGTCTTGTAGCCATGTCGCCTTGCAGTCATTTGTAGCCGAGTAGACTTGTATCCTTGTAGCTTCATAGACATGTAGTTTCGTAGCCACGCGGTCTTTCAACCATGCAGTCTCGCAGCCATGTATAACTCGTAACCAGCTAGATCCTTTTAGACTCGTAGCCTTGTGACCTCATAGTCTCTTAGACTCGTAGCATTCTAGCCAAATATCATTGGCGCTGTAAAAGTATTTATAATAAACAAGCAAGTAAGATGGTGGTAGAAGAGATTGATTACTCATAATGGAAAGATCCAAACATATTGGTTGACCAGCTAAAACTTCTACATGGCTCGCTTTGTGCGGGAAACTATTCGTGCATCAAAGAAATATCCTTCATACTCAAAGAACTGAGGAAGATGGCTACATACAATAATGGCTTGTTTTACTTGCATTTGTATAATGTTGAGAATTAATTAAATATTGAAAGTAAAATTTAATGTTTTTATTTCTTGTATTCTGATTTCTTACTAAGACTTCGTAACTTTGGCTTCCAAAATGTGCTTCCTTTTTGTTAATGGTGCCTCCAAAATGTGCTGCCTTTTCGTTGACGGTGCTTCCAAATGTGCGCTGCATTTTTATTGTGCTTACAAAATGTGTTTCCTTTTTGTTGATAGTGATTCCAAAATGTGCTGCCTTTTCATTGATGGTTTTTTCAAATGTGCTGCCTTTTCGTTTATGGTGCTTCCAAAATGTGCTGCCTTTTTGTTTATGGTGCTTCCAAAATGTGCTGCCTTATTATCATGCTTCCAAAATGTGCTTCCTTTTTGTTGATGGTGCTTCCAAATGTGCTGACTTTTTTGAGTGTGCTTCCACAATGTGCTGCTTTTTTGTTGATGGTGCTTCCTTTTTGTTGATTGCGCTTAGTAAAATATGTAGTGACTGAATATTTACTAGTGCAAAACCTCTTGGTGTTACTAAAATATTTTTCCTGGTCACTTGGTCCTTTATTATGTATAAATATGTCACGATGGTCTAATTGAATATAATTAGGTAACGACGAAGGTCATGCGGTCCGGAAATGACTAGCCTATATGTCTGATATTGTTTATGAGCAGGTCTCATGGTCCGGAGACACTTGGTCTATATGTATGAATGGCTTTGTACATGAACGGCTTATATGTTATTCAGATTATTGAAAAATTAGACTTACATGTTAGGCTAATCCGCACTGTATTTAATTCGTTGGTCAGGTATATTGACTTGAGTTGTTTTTCGTAGAGTGAATGATAAATAAACTCCGCGAAAGGTAATGGAAAACAGAATCTAAAATTTATTTTATTTTTAGTTACAACTGTCACTGGACATGAATCGAACCAAGGACAGGAGCTGATCTAATCAATTTGTAAATTAATAATTTTTTTTCGGTGAATTTTTTTTCCGCATATCTAGCTAAAAAATTACATTATTTCAAGATGGCGCCTAAATTTCAAGATGGCGGGCACCTCAGTCATAATAAATGTTTACTGCACTGTAGCAGGTTAGAATAAAACTAGCATGATGGTAAGACTAGTACACACACAAGTTGGTGTCCTCCAGCAGACGAAAACAAGATGGTGGTAATGACCACTAGCAGGCGGTAGCTCCTGGTAGCATGTACTGAGCATAAAATGTGGGATCCATGATGGTCGTCAAGGTCAAGGTCAAAGTTCAAGGTCAAGGTCAAAGGTCAAGGTCAAAGTTCAAGGTCAAAGTTCAATGCCAACAGTCGAGGTTAAAGGTATGGTGAACATAAAATTATACTAACATGTCGCCAGCACACTCTAGCAGACGAAAACAAGATGACAGTCTCCAGCGGACGAAGACAAGATGGCGGACATGACGTCATACCAGCTGACGATATATACCTTGGTATTGGTGGTGGTATGTCAGTCTGTAGTTGGCTTCTGTGGAGGAAGTATCTGATGATTCTTTGCTCTTAACGGTTTCGAACCAAGGACGGAAATCGATCTAATCAATAAGTATTCTAATAAGTAAATTTTTTGATGAATTTTGTAATTTTCCCCAATTTTCTAAAATAAAAATTACGGATTTTCAAGATGACGTCTGAATTTCAAGATGGCGGACATGACGTCATACTAGGTGATGGTATATATGATATGAAACAAATGGCGGGGGTCAAGTCTGCCAGCAGCCATAGTGAGGGAAGGATTGGTCGCAATTTTTATTTTTTTGCCCTCACCGGGTTCGAACCGAGAACTCCGAGCTCCGTGCCGTAAATGTTTGTTTTTAAAAAAAAATTTAATAAAATGTTAATAATATAATTTTTATAAATTTTTTTTTTTTTTCATTAAAATCTAATACTAAATAAAGATTTTAAAGATGGCGGCTTAAACGGTATTTGCAACGTTGACGGTCATGGTATCCTAATTCCTAGAAATGGGTTATCGGAGGCTGTAGACATGGATGCTTAAGCCGTTTTTTTTGGAATTTCGTGGTTTCTAAGGCAAAACTACTTTTGAGGTTTTTCGAAATCCTAATTTTCGAATTTTTGTGGAAGAAAACGAGAAAATTTTCCCTAAAAACGGGAATTTTTGAGTCATTTTGAGTCATTTTTGAGGAATTTTGAGGAATTTTTAGTCCAAGATGACCGTCGTGATGTCAAAGAGGTCGGTCATTGACCCGGCACCAAGCACCACAGCCAGAAGCCAGTGCCAGTAGCCCCATTTACACACTACTGTTGGAAAATTCACGGGTTTTGATAGAAACTAACTTTAAATTTTACAAATAAGGTACATGCACGCAAAAAAAGAAAAAAAATGTACGTTCTATGCCGTTGGGCAATGTAGGTAGCTGGAGGAGAGTAAGTAAGAAGTTATGTCTCCTAAATAACTATCGATAAACATGGGCTTACATCAAACATTTTGTTAAAAGCCCAACACAAATCTCGTTATAAAATGTAAAATGTTTTCACTTGCACCTTTTAAAACAAATTCCTCTAGGCTGTTTATTTTCCAGGGTGATAATAGAGAATATAAATTATATGTCACCATCACCTGTCGAGGTGCTTGGCAGGAGAAAAAAAGAAACAAATGCCTGTGTTTTGTAAAAGTGACACGCCTTCGTCACGCACAAGAGCGTTTTGTTTTTAGCGAGGAGCCGAAAGCGAGTTCCCCATCGCAGATGCCATCTTCTGCAATAACTCACACATCTGAAGGCGAACTCACGACAACGCACTCGGCCATTTTTTTTATTACGATGAATTTGACTGACAGGAGTCCGAGAGTGTATGATGGTCTTTACGTGGGGGAAGGAGGGAAGGGGTGACTTAGTTAAAAGCGGGCACGCAAACACACCGCCCTCTTTCTTTCCCCTCCTCAACGACCCTTTTCGGGAGATGCAATCTCCCACACAGGTGGGCGAAGTTCGCACGACCGATACGATTACAGCTAATACATGTGTAACGCTCGCACGCAAGCTGCTGAAGGAACACAGGATAAACAATAAGACACAAAGCGAATTGGCATCCGCTGAAGTGCGCCGTTAGAAACGCTGTCACAAGGCACTTGTATTTGTCACGAAAATAATACGAGAACAGCTGTACACTATAATTTTTTTTGTAAATGGAACAGAAATATTTACGTAAAATGACAGATATTTGTAAATTTTGTACATTCACATTGAAACCACTGCATAAGTACAAAATAATATTTGCATTAATTCTGGGTTCGTATTCTTACCCGGGCATTTATGCTTTGTGTTGTACCAGTACCTCCAATAGTTAAAGTTATTTGTTTATAATTGCACACATTAATAAGCATAATAAAACAGCATAAATTCAACTTTGGAATATTCTATAACCTTTTCCATGGTTTAAAAAATTTATGCATAAACGATACATCGGTTATAATATAAAATTATGCGTCAATTTTCGTAGGGAAACTGAGTATTATCTCTAAAAAAGGTGTTTCATAATACATGAAGAACTATATCCATGTGTTTTATAAAGTTACAATATATTTCTTGTAGTATTACAAACTATTTCTTGGCAAACTGGTTTCCAAATGAATATTGTGTAAAAGTACAGATTTTTTTTATTTTTAAGGTAAATACATGGTTGCACCGTCTATGTTTCGTAATTGGTCGAGTTTCTTTCATGTTCGAGTCTACTGTCGTCACACGAATCAGAGAAATATTGTGTGGAATTAAACGGGCCCTGAATGGCCCGGCAAGATAAATTAATTAATGGCGTCTCTTGCAGACTACTGCCAGTAACTAAGAAGAAACCGCTCACGCGGGCATAAGGAGTGTTTACAATTCTGTGGCGAATACCTGTTCCTAGTTATCACTTACAGATTGTACGGACTCGTCGGGCGAATGTCAACTTTCATTGGCTGCACACACGAGAGATCTGTTTACTGTTTATTTGGGTGAGGGTTTCTCATTGGTTCATCGTCCACCACACACATACATCGTGGACCAATCGTTGATGCAGTCCAAACAAAGAAACGTTTCAATTTAAGCCCTTTGCCAAATAATAGGTACAGCAGATTTTTCCAGCATCTATAAAACTATCACTTCGCAGTATATTTGTCACCAAGCTAGACCCGACGTACCTTCTAAAACTTGAGACGTGTTAAACCGTCTACCATCTACCGCTTGTATTGGACGTATCTTCCTCTTTTACGCCTTGAGCGTTACCACGCGCGTCAGAGGAATACCTAGGTGTATATGAGAGCGTACACTGGCTGAAGCGCATTCCGTAATTCTCCGCCCTAGCACGTTCAATGCGCGTACCGAGGTACCTGTTAGTAGGACCGTTCAGTTTAACACGCGCTTTCGTGGAGGACGTACCTGCTACCACGGAGGAGGCTGGTCACATTGATATTGATTTACTCATTGATGAAGCTGAAAAGAGACCGCATACTACCCCGAAGTACATTTTCAGTGCTTCTCAACGATGTTTCATATAGTATGTATTCATAATTATACCCGTCCGACAACCAAACGGTACGTTAATATCTATCTTAAAAAGGACGGATTCAATGTTGCCTTTGTTCTTTGTATTTTTTTATATATGTATAGTGACGTTAGAAATACCAAAGACGTGCGACCTCTTCGACTTCTATCCTGAATCTGCTGTTGTGAACCAGTCGCTCAGCCAGTGGGGAGGTTCATTGGGTCCGGAACCATCCCTTCCAAGATGAAAAAAGAAGCTAACAGAGAATAAGAAAATCATGGAAAATCAGCTAGATATAGATTATTTTATTATAAATTTTTGTAATATTTATTGTGCTACAGTAATGTATTTCCTCCCGACATGCCTCGTACACAGAAACAACAGGAATATGTGTTTCCTGTAAACTGTAAGCATGTCTTTCATACATTTAGATGTATGTTTAATGTATTTAATAACATTAGTAGGGTATTTTTTATGATTTGTTTTAAAAATCATGAAATAATCAACTTAAGGACAAAGCATAAAAATTAATAAATAAAAACCGAAATATGAAATGTTCAGTTTCTTCAAGCAAAATCATTACATGTCTTCTTGTAAAGGTTGCAGTTCTAAAAGTTTGTTATTCCCGAGATTTTATCGAAGTGTGACAGTAAATTTTCCTTTGAAATTAAGTTATAAAGAAAAATTATAAAATGTACATATATATATATAATGGTTGTCCTGGCCCTTTTCTGTCACAAAATCCTGGATACGGCCGTGGGTGAACGAGAGACCGGATGCATCAACGCGCGTAATGTGTCCGCCTTTAAATGCGCGTTCTGACGAGCGTTACAGCGCTCCGTGTGTACCAGTGCTCACAACCGACGGTCACGCGGTGAACTTTTGCTCGAACAGTGAGCCATTAGCAAAATCAAACCTATTACGCCTATTGCGAAATGAATAAGCGATTTTTTTTTGCGGTCTCTACTCTTTAGGAAACGCCAACTACGATGCGACAGACGCTCCATCAAGGCTGAGGGATGCGGCGGGGCGTGGAGCAGAGAAGTGGTCGGACACGGCACACAACTCACGCCGCGAGACGGAGCGCGATTCGCTCCGGGTCAGCCGTGCGGTCGACGGCACGCCTTCAGCTCAGAGGTCGCCCAGTTCGTGACGAGGCGAGCAAGGACACCTCCTCGCGATGATGGCGTCGGCAAATCAGCGGAGCCGCGATTTCCTCGCCGATTAGTTTCACTTCAGGCTTGACTCAACTTGCCTACACATAATCAAGCCCCTTGGAAGATAACGAGGCCACGTTGTTTAAATGAATACGCGTTTTATTTATGACTTTCTAATAGTCGTCAGGGGCTTTTCAAGAGCACGCTTATAGCATACACATAAACATAAGTGTGCGTGTGTGCAGGCGCGCACGCTTGGATAGCCAGTTACTCTACAAAATAGTTTCTCTACTCGTAGGTGTTGATACAACTCTTTAAAATCTACGTGTTTATAATCAATCCATTGGAGTAATTTTCAAGGTTAATGTGTGGAGATATTAATAACTTAATTATATAATATTATATTATATAATAATAAATATTAATAATATTAATTCACGAAGTATAAAACCAAAAATATTATCGGTAAAATATGTTTTTTTTTCTGCATCAGAACACTTAAGTAATCAAAACGGATACTTTCTGACAACAAATTAAATTATTGTTTTTGGATGCTAGCATTTCTTAAATTAAACGTAATGATGTTTTCTAAAAAGTTTTTTAAACTGTTACTGTACCTAGTTTGGACTATTGTATAAAACGCAGGAAATTTTTATGACATTAACATGTAACACAGAACTTTTCAAACAAGAATAGTCAGGTTCCACCGAGATTTGAACTCGGATCGCTGGATTCAAAGTCCAGAGTGCTAACCATTACACCATGGAACCGACATATATTATAGAAGTTTTTATTTCAAGAAAAATCGAGATAAACACTTGACTGATAAAGAATTTTATTAGAAGAATCTGTTATCAGAATCTACTGCGCGCAGTTAAATACAATTTCCACTTCATTTACCACCGTTAAGTAATATCGAAAATTGAAAGGTTACAGAATAGCGGACCTTTTCGTAATTATGTGAATGTAAGGCATTTAAATATTTATAAATGTTGACTCTTAAACTAAACCAATTCATCCTAACATTTTTAAATATCAGATTTATTAGACGATACCTTAAAAGTATACAAAAATTGCAATATATGCATCATAAAAAAACCACAGTGTAATGCAAAACACATTTCCTACTACACAACTGCCCGTTTCTTCACACAAGGTAATGCCAGTTTTCAATACATAAATTTTGTTATCTTATAGCCACCTCTATATTCTGAGTTCTGTTTCTTGCAGAACGTGTGTTTAGTTGAATTACTTTATGGGACATATTTGTCACCTTTCAAATGCATTTACCAGGTAAGTTATATAACTGTCACTATTTTTATAAGAAAAAATATATCCCGTAAAAGTTAGGCCAGTTAGGCTACTTTGATTGTTCCAATGAGTGTTTTCGTTTACAATAACATATTGATCATTCCCCGCATATCTCAAGCAAGTAGATTGAATAATGCCCTTTTATTATTCGGCTGGAAAAGTTATTTTTTATATCCTAAGAATTAAATTTTTTTATCCCCACATCCATTTGAACAATAATTAGTTTCTATTTTCAAGGTAGTAAAGTTTTGGTTCATGTTTTCATCATTTTTTTTTGTACCTGACTTAAGTCAACATTTACGATTTGCTTTCAGCGTGTAAGTCCAATCATGGTTTTTAATAACTTACCCAAGACTCTTCGCCGTATGGTTAAGACACTTTCATTTTAGACGAAGACCGGGTCAATAAATAAAGGAAAACATTACAAGTGTACCAAATTTTCAGACGTTGGTGGAACTCCCCAACTGTTTGTGTTGTGCATATATCTCTCACCGACGAACAACGTCAGTTATTTAAAGAATGTTTACATTAATAAAAAAAGGCCGAGAGTGTTGACGCAATTTAATGAGTGTACGCTGTAAAACACATCGAATATGTCAAAGAAACAATATTAAAAACTATGGTTGTTCAAATTAAACATTTTTACAATAATAAAAAAATAATAATAACTAATAACACGATTATTACTAACACTTTTTAGTAAATTAATTTTAAATTATTGTTGGGGGTTATATAATTTGGTTTTTAAACTTTTTATTTAGTAATAATATCTAACTTTGTCGCTAAGAAAATTTTTGTACGCATGCTTTTACTGTAATACACATATCAACCAAGCATAATATTATAAAATTAATCAATTTGTATACTCTATATTTTTTTTACTATTACAAGTGAGGAAACTGGTCCGTGAAAGATAACCCCATTAATTAAATCCTGTTTCGTTAATCTTATAATATTTAAACAATTAATTAAATCATAACAATTTAATTATTCTGTCTTTAAAATATTCACTTTTCATTAAGTACACAATGACTTCTCCCGCTGGAGCTCAGCTTGACAGTAGCCCTCTCTTAACACGCACCTCTGTCCCAACCCACTGCCTCGCCATACTCACACGTCCGCCGCACACACAACACCCGGATGCCTTAGTCTTGACCGCACGAAGCCCTAACCTCGCCGCCCGCTGTCACTCGCCAGGGGTCACTCACCTCTTCACTTCACCGCCCTCCCAGGTCAGTCTCTGTGTTTACATGCCTACTGTGTCCTGCCCTGGGAAGGCCTCGCAGCCGTCCGGAGTGTTGCGTCATTAGAATCTCCGACTCAGCACTCGACATTTCGAGAACAATAGCGTCCTAGTTGCGCCACTTCACGCAGATGGAGCCCTGGGAACGTGCCGAACACCCCAGAAGTGCAGGGAATCTCCGGGCTCGATCTTAAACCGCCATGGAAGGGGAAGGGAGTTAGCGTGGTGCCACTGCTAATCGGAGTACCGTGCAGCGGTAATGGAGGGACGGGTGCTACCTGCATCGCGCTCCGTCCGCGGGCAGGCTCGCGGGATGCTGGCCAGCCTCGACACTGGTTTTCTTTACGGGATATTATATAATATGTATGTTTATAGTTCCCTTTATAGAATTATCTCTTCCTACTTATTAAATTTATTTATATATTTTTTTCTGTAAAGGCACAATTATCTTTAAAATGATAATTCTGGCTGTATGTGAATGCTGTTGGTAACATTGGAGTTATCTTCGGTGTAAAGATAACGTGAAACCATTTTTACACGTGAGTTAATTTGATCCCGTTTTGCTGCAACACCGAAATGCCGCAATATCAGTATTTCCCCCTCGCAACGAGAGACACAAAATTGTGATTGAAAGCATTCCATTGAAGGCACGCATCACCAAATTGGCTTCAGCGGACTGTGTTTGTGCGCGCGCGGGCGTGCGTGGCGGCCGCAAAAGGCTATTCATCCGCCGGTCACAGCATTCACTACTCAGTCACGAGTGTCACGTGGGGTGTATGACGGAGCGTTGGTAGCTCTGAATCACGGCACTCGGTCCTGTCAGGCCTGCCAACATAATAGAGCACGACAGATAAATTGCCCTCCCTCTCCCGACGGCAGTTATCGACGGAAGGAATCGCTCTCCGGCGATACGACACTGGGGAACTAATGTTAATAATTCAACCAAAGTAAAAAAAGACAGGTATTTTCGCACCTGTAGTTTTCTCAAGGTGCTGTCATGGGTTTTATCGATTAGGAAAAGCTTGCGTCAGCCCCGCCAGGGTAAAACAAATTACTCAAAATTTCTCTTTCGAAACTTGTGTTCGTGTGAGCAAGACGAAATATGAAATGGGGAGGTGAAGCGGAAATGTGAAATACATTAGTCTCGTCTGTCAGAGATTTGGTAAAAAAAAAAAAATCCCGTAATGGTCGTTCCATCAACAAAACAGATAACGAATTTATTTTGCCTCACGTTTCTCGGACGAAGGACTGAAACAACAATGCATCTTCTGTCACGTGCTCACATGTCCGCTACATGTATATATTTAAAATACAAAAAAAAAAAAAAACAAAGTTTGGTTTGGGAATAAAATCATTCATTGCTATTTCCAAATAGTAAAGGTTTTTATTTATTTTTTTTTTTTTACCGACGCTGCCTAACCAAAAGATACTTTAATGCAAAGGCTCCATAGAGTGAATAACTAGCCGTGAAAATATGTCATTATTTCCACGCTAACACAACCTGATGCATCACAATATAATTGCTTTCATTTGTTTGCGTTTACCAGTTTGAAGCCCCTTTATTCGTTAAATTTTCAATTTTTAACACGTTCAAGTTAATATTTTACACATGGGTGCCGTCAGCCCGGGCACACATACGTGCGCAGAGCTTCAGAAAAAAAAAAGATTTTAAAACTACTCAAGGTATCAGAGTGGGGCCTATTTACGAAAAACATTTGAGAGTTCGCTGAGGACCAAAAAGTTCTTTTGATTTAGGATGAAGTTTTTAAACTGTGTTTTTAGAAGATTGAAAATGGCTAAAAGTGTTCATTTCATGGTTTTGAAAACCTGAAAAGGTTTATTTTTATTTCAGTACGGGCATCAACTGAAAGTGTTAAATCGTTTGATGAAACATTTTAAATAAACTATTTACTAGTAGGATCATACTCATTATTCAAGAACGAAAGTTTCGCTCAAAATTCCAACTCGTCCCAGGGACATGGGTGGGGGGCGAAGGGCCATGAGGTATATTGTATTAAAATTCTGAGTAATTCCCTAATAATTAAGGGGGCAACCTCCAAAGGTAAAAATTGGACTTAGAATAATTTTCTGGGCCGGTATGGAGATTGTGGTTTGTGCTTATTTGTGGTGTGTGTCTTCTATGGCATAGCAAGCATAGTACACCTTTTAAAATTCCCTGGCACGCGGTGTAAAGTGGGCCCGTCGCCTCGTATAATTAATTAATCAGTAAAATAATTTTGTTTTCTAAAACGCAGAAAAAAAAAAGAATTTTAGATTTTTAAAAAAAAATCGTTCTTAATAAGAAGGTAGTCTGCAAAGTCGGGTTACGGACGATAGTTTAACCGTTTAACGTGACGTCATAACAAAACATTTATGAAATGATTGCATACTTTTATGAATAAAATTGAATAATTTTTATTGAATTATCACTATTTTGTATGGATACAAAAAAGGAGTGAAATGAAATCTACAATTTAATTGATAAATTTACTTTTATTTGAACTCATTAATTCAAACATGTTTATTACTTTAACGAAGAGATTATTTTAACTATAACTTTTATACATGTTTCCTATTTAACTTCAAAATCGTCGAGAATGTTTTACGCTTTTTCGCAATTACACAAATAACGACAAAGTTTGTTCGTCGTGAAATTAAACGTAGAATTTAATAAAAATGCCCTTGCAGTTAATAAAATAAGTATTAGTAAGTTTAAGAAAGAATTTCAGCTTTAATCTCCAACCCAAACGCTCGTGGTGCGCTGGGGCCGAGATTAAAATTCGTTGAGAATATTTTACGTTTTTATGTCTTCCAGTGCTCAGAATGATATGCAATTGTGGCCCAGAGAACGAAATTTTATTTATAATTCATTAATAATAAAGCCCCTCGCGATAAACAAAGGAAAATATGTATTAACGAGTGCCTGGTTGTCGCGGAAGCGGCTAGATAGAGCGATTCGTTCGGTTCACGTCCGTCAACGTAGATGACGGCACCGTAGGGGAATAATATTATTTCGTTTTATAATACGAATTGATAACAAATACGCATCCCAAATACACCAAATTTATTTAAAATGTGTTACAATATTTTTTAAAACATTGTGCAAAATATCCCGGGTGTAATTTGAATTATTATGTGTAACTGTAAAACACAATTGTTCGTACAAAAACGTATTTGAAAATTCAACATTACTTTTATATAACTGTACCGATTCTGCTGAATATTTTAGGTTTTTATGTCTTTCAGTGCTCAAAATGATATGCAATTGTGGCCCAGAGAACGAAATTTTATTTATAATTCATTAATAATAACGCCCCTCGCGATAAACAAAGGAAAATATGTATTAACGAGTGCATGGTTGCCGCGGAAGCGGGTAGATAGCGCGATTCGTTCAGTTCGCGTCTGTCACCGTAGATGACAGCACCGTAGGGGAATAATATTATTTAGTTTTTATAATACGATTTAATAACAAATACACATCTTAAATACACCAAACTTATTTATAATGTGTTACAATATTTTTTAAAACAGTGTGCAAAAGATCCCGGGTGTAATTTGAATTATTTTGTGTAACTGTAAAACACCATTGTTCGTACAAAAACGTATTTGAAAATTCAACATTACTTTTAAATAACCGTACCGATTGTGCTGAAAATCGGTGGACGATCGTTAAATTACATAATATTAATAATTCAAACGACCAAAACATGATTGAAAAGTGAAATCGATGGTTGTTCCATTCGAGTGGAAGAGAGATGCGGCGCAAGCGTACAATGAACGTAACGGGACACATCGTAGTGGGAAAATGTGCGTTACGAGACACTTTAACGTGCGTGCAGCCGGCGTTCATCGATTTTTTAGACGTTGTCACGTCAAAAAACGCAATTTTTATTCGTTTTTTAATGATATATCTACTGAACATTTACAGCTTGAAGACAACCATTATACGAAAGATTAATTGAAAACTACGTTATAGACGATCTGAAATTAAAATTGCATGCTAAGTTCTTAGCACCTTTAAATAAGTACTAATAATTTTACATGCCTATTAATTAACGATAAACCCTCGTAGTATGGATTTATTTTAAATAATGTGTAGATACTATGGAATTTAAAAATATATATAACACTTCCCTCTTAATATTTTTTCACTATGCCACGAATTTTGAAGTTTAAGTGTCCAAAACTATGCCATGCAAATTGTCAAGCCTAAAAATCAAAATAATATTTACGTTCGACAAAAAACGTCTAATACACTAATTGGTGGAACAAATACTCCGTAAAGTAAGATAGTTTTTCTTCAATATTGACTACTAATTATTATCGACATATGTTTTTACCAGAGGCCGAGAAAAATCGGAGGTTTAGTTATATTTTATTTAGTAATATTTTAGTTAAATAGTTTTTAGCTTTGAGATGCTTCTACGATTTCCCCTCATACGATGTGAATAAACTGAACCAATATTATAATTCTCAGCCAAAGAAATATCGAATCAGCAGCTAACACGTTAAGTAAATTTTTAATTATGAGGCCAATGAACACTGAACCGCAAATATTTTTGTCCTTATTTTATTAATATTCTAATCAAGATTATTTACCTGTTAGATTTTACTTCAGACTAGACTCAGCTCTTCTACAAATAATTGCGTTTTTAAAGGGTGTTAATTGGTCAAGAGTTCGTGCCACATCTTTTGGCGGGTCAAACGTTATGGGGTGGTTGACCACTTCTTCTCCTTGCTTGTAAATGTCTCAGAGTCCTCAAGGACGTGTCAAGAAGCAATGTAGTTCAATCATCAACGTGAAGCAAAAAACTTGTGCTTCGAATCTACTTTGCTACCATTTAATTCAAGACACAATGTTGACTTCCGCTTTCCAAACTAACGTGTTTCAAACTAATCTTTACTAAAAAAAAATTGCAATAGTTGTCGTCTTAACTTTTCTTTGAACAATATTTTAGCCAATTATCACGGCTAATTGCAAAATAAACTATTTATATCTATTGCCACGCATATTTTTAAGCTAAAAATAAATTAATTATTTCCTATATTTTATTTTATAATTTTTGGATACAGATTGGAGAATTGGTGAGTTTTGCCCCTGTAATTTTGTGTAATTAGTAATAAAAATTTTACAAAAAAATAATTTACGAAATACATGATCATTATTGTGGACAAAATTGCACATGACGATTTCGTCTCCAATATTTTAATATTCGAACAACTAGTCTATTTTCAAATTTATGTATAGATAACACAGGTCTGCGTACTTTTTTGAAACGTTTTTTTTAAATGGTTAATATTTGTTTTAACTGTCTTAAAAGTAAAAGAAAACGGTATTCATATGATATATACCACGTCAAATTTATCAGATTTAGATGATATAGTATTTGAATACGAAAAAGACCAAAACAAAAATTTAATAAAATGAATGTGAATCATTTTAGAATATTTTATAAAGTTTTATTGAGGCTATAGCTATTAAAATACAACATTAAGGTATACATGAAGAAAACAATTAATAATAACAGTAGTATATAATAGCCGGTCCGAGATCAGGCTTCAGGCTGTGGACCCGAGAGCCGGCTCCGCCATCTTGGATATGTGACGTCACGGCGGCAAAAATTCCTCAAAATTCCTCAAAATGGACTCAAAATGACTCAAAATTTCCCGTTTTAAGAAAAAAATTCCCGTTTTCAAGGAAAAAATTCCCGTTTCGAGGGAAAATTTCCCGTTTTATTCCTTAAAAATCCCAGCGGCTGAAAATTCCTAAAACTGTCTTAAGCATCCTTAACTCAAGCCAACGTTAAGCCATTTATAGGAGTATGACGTCACCGCTGCAGTTTCCGTTACGCCCGCCATCTTTAAATTAACTATCCAATTTTAATGAAATAGAAATTTTTTTTAAATTTATAAAAAAAATTCAATTAATAAAATTGTAATAAAATATATTTAAAAAACATACGTTAACGACACGGAGCTCGGAGTCCTCGGTTCGAACCCGGTGAGGGCGAAAAAAAAAAATGGCGACTGATCCTTCCACCACGGAAGTCACCTACAGACTAACCTACCACCACCATTAACAAGGTCAACTAGTATGATGTCATGTCCGCCATCTTGTCTTCGTCTGCTGGTAGCCATCATCATCTTGTTATCGTCGGCGAGAGTGCGCTGACGCCATGTTAGTTTAGTTATTATCCGCTAGAGTGCAGTAATCATTTATTATTGCTGTGTCACCCGCCATCTTGTCATTTGGCCGCCATCTTGGAATCGTGTAATTATTTAGCTAGAAATTCGGGAAAAATTCCAAAATTCATTAAATAAATCACTCATTAATTTACAGATTGATTCGATCAGTTTCAGTCCTTGGTTCGATACCCGATCGATTCAATAATGTTTAATTTGATGTAAAAAAATAATAATTTCATTATTCCATGTTCAACATTCTTAAAGATACATTAAAACCTCTACTGTCATCATCATCATATAAGCCATCAACACCAACATATTGGTAATTCATAATTTTAATGCTAGAGATTAGGGAAAAAGTTCAGAAATCATTAAATAAATTTCCAATCAATGTACTGATTAATTAGATCGACTTAGGTCCTTGGTACGATTCTGGACGATGGAAAAAAAATAACAATTTAACATAATAGTGACAGGTTCGAGAAAAAAACAAAAACAACACAAGTTCTTTCACAAACATAATATTTATTACATAATATATATTCTACTACAGGATCACTTACGAAAGCCAGCAATCTTATAATCATTTAGTTCCGCAGCGGTGTGAAATGACTAATTCTTAGCTCCAATCGGTTTATACTAGACAGAGTCCAGCCAGAACCTTTACAGACATAGTCCACCTCTTCTTGACAGAGTTTCTGGATACCGTATTTAACAGTTTGCTTCACATCGTTAGAACTGTAAATTACTGCAGCCGATGTCTTGAATGCACACTTCTTCACTTTGTCATCGAACGGATATGGCTTTCCATATATACAGTCCAACCACAAGTTATATTTCAAAGGTCCGTTTATTGCTACATCATCAGTAAGCTGATTAATTATCTTCTGTCTGATATCGTCAAGAAAAGTACAAATGTCCTTCGACTCACCGAACGTATTTAGATAATAGTAGTCTTTCAACGTTCCACGAAATGCAGACTGCGCCAAGTAGAAGCCATTATCGTTCACTTGTAATGCTCCGAACACAGTCTTAGGTTTAGTTCCATGTTCAGACGTCATAACAATCGGTTGCTGGGCATCTGTTTTTTTGGTTGTACGCTTTCGTGTCTCCAATCTAAAGCGAGGAGTCGAAATGTCGGCAGGTAGTTCAGCAGTAGGAGCACCGATTCCACTTTTACATTTTTTCGCATGATGTCGCAAACTGTCAATTCGAGTAAACCATTTAAGGCACTCATCGCATCGAAACTTCATGCGAGAAGGATTCTTCGTGCATTTGCTCCGCTCATGTCTTCGTGCATCATGGGAAAATGCGAACGACGTATCACAGTAGCTGCAAGGATACCGTGGTGATGAAGACGATCCTTTCAGACCCGATCCAGATACAGGCGTTGCAACAGTAGTACCATTTCCAGGCATTCTCTTATGCACATCGATGCATCGTTGTTGTGACGAAATCTTTACTTTCTGCCGCACAGCAGGACCTTTGATGCCTTCATGTGCGTTTTCATATTATCTTTTCTGGCAAACTGATTATGACATTTCTCACAAACAAACATTTTACGATATAGGTTCTTGACACATTCGCTCCTCTCGTGTCGCCGAGCATTGCTGTTGTTTGAGAAAATCTTGTCGCAGTAACAGCACCGATGTTCGCTAGTTGTCAAATCAGCATCCATTGAAGTCTCCATCGAGGTCGTATCGTCGATCGTCGTGGTTTCCTGCACATCCAGCTCAGTAGTCATTAAGCTATCTTCTGCTGGTGGTATCACATCTGTTGAAATCTCCTCCAATGTTGACGTCGTCGTCGTTGCCAACGAGATCTGCTCCACCATTGTCGTCGCTGACGTCAAGGTTCCCGTAGACGATGGTACAACATCCATCGAGTTCGGCGTTAAAGTCGGTAAAGATGCCATCTAGTTCTCAAGAACAGGTAATTACGCGACTTATGCACCAGATGAAATAATCTAGGTGATCCTTACACCGTCGTCGACAGTAACAAACTGAGCGACCTGCTGTATAGGACTCGCTTATATACATGCACCGGATGGAATAATACGCTAGTCAAATCAAGAATCATTTACAATAATACTAGAGTCAAAACAACATTAAAAATAGAAGGACCATCAACGAAAAGGCAGCACATTTGGAAGCACCGACAAAGAAAAGGCAGCACCGCCAACGAAAAGGAAGCACATTTGGAAGCACCGACAAAGAAAAGGCAGCACCGCCAACGAAAAGGAAGCACATTTGGAAGCACCGACAACGAAAAGGCAGCACCGCCAACGAAAAGGAAGCACATTTGGAAGCACCGACAACGAAAAGGAAGCACCATCAACGAAAGGCAACACCGCCAACGAAAAGGAAGCACATTTGGAAGCACCAACAAAGAAAAGGCAGCACCGCCAACGAAAAGGAAGCACATTTGGAAGCACATTTGGAAGCACCGACAACGAAAAGGCAGCACCATCGACGAAAAGGAAGCACATTAATTTGTCATTGACTCCAATATTCATTGGCTCCAATATTCATTGGCTCCAATATTCATTGGCTCCAATATTCATTGACTCCAATATCCATGAGCTCCAATATCAATTGGCTCGAATTGCTCCAAAAGGTTCCATCAGTTTTTGGCTCCAACAGTCTTTTGGCTCCGATAGTCATTGGCTCCAATAGTCATTGTCTACAATATTCATTGGCTCCAATAATCATTGACTGCAATATTCATTGGTTCCAATATTCATTGGCTCCAATATTCATTGGCTCCAATATTCAATGGCTCCAATATTCATTGACTCCAATATTCATTGGCTCCATCAGTCATTGTCAACTACAGTCTTTTGGTCCCAAAAGTCTTTTGGCTCCAAATATATTAGGCTTGAATTCTTCGAGTCTAAGAGACTATGAGACCACATGGCTACGAGTCTAAAATGATCTAGCTGGTTACGAGTTATAGGGGAGGACGGGGCAAGTTGGCGATGTTAAGAGTTCACCATTTTTTATAATTTTAATTTTGGAAATACGATTTCCTTCTTTCCAGACACTATTAGAATAGTCTTTTGTCGTGGTGTAACTACATGAAAAAAATCTATATATTACTATATTATCTCAAAAATTCTGCCCTTTTAAAAATATAATGCAAATGTGCCATCTTGCCCCGTTACCGGGGCAAGATGACTTTGACTACGGGGTAAGATGACATTTTTGACACAAGTTTAAACATATTTATTCTTAGAATGCAAACTACTGTAAACTAACTAATTTAACATTGTTACATGCGTTTTTACATATAAGGCATGTTATTAAAGGCTTGGTTTGTTGAAAATTACAATTAATAGTTAACTTACATAACTAATTCAGAGTTGGTGTTTTATAAACAATAATCGCACACAAATATTCCTCCTTCAAAGTTCGAGCAGTCCTCGTGCCACCATGTGTGGCATTTGCAACACTCGATCCAGTCTTCTGATGGAGGATTGACATAAATCTCATCACACACTGGACACTGCACTTCGGATATTTGAGCTGAAGTCATGACTGTCGAAAGTTGGAGCTTCTTGGATTTTTCTCGAGAATCGAGCTTCAGTTTCTTAGTAACAGTTCCTTTTTTGGCTTCTCTAGACTCTTGTCTTTGTTGCTTCAAACGTTCTTGTTCTATCCTCTGAGCTCTCCTCTGAACCAGAATTGCTTTCATGGGTGAGCTTGTGATGACACTTGCATTTTGCTTATGAGATTATAAAGCTCAGAAAATCAAACAAAAGTTATAAAAGAGTTGTATGTGGATACCACAAAAACCGTATAAAGCACTTGGGGCAAGATGACGAGTCGTCATCTTGCCCCAGTCAACTTGCCCCGATCAGCAATGTTATTAGTATTGGATTTTTTCGCTAGGAAAAAAAATAAAAGGTTAACAATATATAGTGGTTAAGAAAAGTATATAGTCTAAGGTAATAATGTGTGGCATTGAATATCCAAATATCTTACCTGTTTGTCCATGAGAAATTACTTCGAAGTTCTTGAAAATTACAATACGTCAGACCAAATGTACGAATATCATCTAACAAACAACTAAATGGTGGCAGCGGCTTCACTGTGCGATTCTTTAGTGCCCACCAGTGTGGAGCGCTAGTAGTGTCTGTTAGGTGGTGCTATCTAGTGCCATGACGTGGAAATAAGTCATTCGTCATCTTGCCCCGCTCGTCAACTTGCCCCGTCCTCCCCTACATGGCTTGCGAGGCTACAGAGCTACGAAGTTTCTAGTACACAGGTTTACATGACTGCGAGGATACAGGACTACAAGTCTGCAAGAGTACTTGACTACGAAGGTACTCGTCTACATGACTCCAGTTACCGCATCTGTCTTCGACGGAATTTTCTCTTTTGCTCCAACTGCTCCATCAGCATTATGTTATAAGATTACAAGGCCACTTGCTTACGTAGCTTCAAGTCTACGAGCCTCCAATGCATCATGACTACGAGACTACGAGCCATGAGGTTACGAGTCTATGCGATTGCGAATCTTCTAGGTTACGTGATCGCGAGGCTATAGGACTACGAAGCTTCCAGAACGCATGGTTACGAGACTGCGAGGCTACAATTCTACGAGGTCCCAAGACATCCTGGCTACGCGACTACGAGCCATGAGGTTACGAGACTACGTGACTACGAATCTTCTAGTTTACGAGACTGCGAGGCTACAGAGCTACGAAGCCTCTAGTACACAGGTTTACGTGACTGCGAGGATACAGGACTACCAGTCTGCATGAGAACTTGACTACGAAGCTACTCGTCTACAAGGCTACAATTACAGCATCTGTTTTCGTCAGAATTTTCTCTTTTGCTCCAACTGCACCACCAGCATTATGTTATAAGATTACAAGGCCGCTTGCTTACGTAGCTTCAAGTCTACGAGGATACTTGGATACGTAGCTTCAATTCTACGAGGTCCTAAGACTTCATGACTACGCGACTTCGAGCCATGAGGTTACGTGATTACGCGACTACGAATCTTCATGTTTACGAGACTGCGAGGCTACAGAGCTACGAAGCCTCTAGAAAACGAGTTTACATGACTGCGTGGATACAGGAATACAAGTCTGCATGAGTTCTTGACTACGAAGCTACTCGTCTACAAGGCTCCAACTGACACATCTGTCTTCGATAGAATTTTCTCTTTTGCTACATCTACACCATCAGCATTATGTTATAAGATTACAAAGCTACTTGCTTACATATCTTCAAGTCTACGAGGCTCCAATACATCATGACTACGAGACTACGAGCCATGAGGTTACGAGACTATGCGATTGCAAGTCTTCAAGATTACATCATCGCGAGGCTATAGGACTACGAAGCTTCCAGAACGCATGGTTACGAGAATGCATGACTAATTGGCCGCATGGCTACGAAACTTTATGTCTCTAACTGACTACAATAGCACTATTCAGTGGTGAGAGTTAATTTATTTATATTATGCAAAGGTACTTGCTGCAAGCAGTTCCGCTTTTCAACATCAGATGACGTCACGTTTTGCTTGCAGGTAAAATAATATATATTTTATGCGGGATGCGGGTTGTTCACTATCGATCGCATAAGAAGAATAGCATCGATAGTCTTCAAGGAGAAGGAAGTTCGTCCTTCCTGCTAGTGCTTCTCAGATTTCTCACGGTCCGCCATCTTGGATTGCGACGTCACGGCTGTCATCTTGGATGGGTGTGACTTTGACCTTTGACCGAAACCGCAGGAATGATCGCAAGCACACGGATTAACCATCAAAATATTGATAAGAATAATCAGGAGCACACGGAGAAAACCATCATAATATTGGCAAGAATAATCAGGAGCACACGGAGAAAAACGACACATGTTTTCTTTGATATCATAAAATTACAGAAAAAAAAAATTAAAAATAAAAATAAATTAATAAAAAAATTTAAAATAAAAACAAAAATACATAAACAGATTCTGCTAGCTTGTAAACTTATCATTGTTGAGCAAAGATAGAGTTCTAGTACAAGCCAGAATTTTATGTATTATTTGTTTTTATTTTAAATTTTTTTATTAATTTATTTTTATTTTTAAATATTTTTTTTCTGTAATTTTATGATATCAAAGAAAACATGTGTCGTTTTTCTCCGTGTGCTCCTGATTATTCTTGCCAATATTATGATGGTTTTCTCCGTGTGCTCCTGATTATTCTTATCAATATTTTGATGGTTAATCCGTGTGCTTGCGATCATTCCTGCGGTTTCGGTCAAAGGTCAAAGTCACACCCATCCAAGATGACAGCCGTGACGTCGCAATCCAAGATGGCGGACCGTGAGAAATCTGAGAAGCACTAGCAGGAAGGACGAACTTCCTTCTCCTTGAAGACTATCAATGCTATTCTTCTTATGCGATCGATAGTGAACAACCCGCATCCCGCATAAAATATATATTATTTTACCTGCAAGCAAAACGTGACGTCATCTGATGTTGAAAAGCGGAACTGCTTGCAGCAAGTACCTTTGCATGAAATAAATTAACTCTCACCACTGAATAGTGCTATTGTAGTCAGTTAGAGACATAAAGTTTCGTAGCCATGCGGCCAATTAGTCATGCATTCTCGTAACCATGCGTTCTGGAAGCTTCGTAGTCCTATAGCCTCGCGATGACGTAATCTTGAAGACTTGCAATCGCATAGTCTCGTAACCTCATGGCTCGTAGTCTCGTAGTCATGATGTATTGGAGCCTCGTAGACTTGAAGCTATGTAAGCAAGTAGCTTTGTAATCTTATAACATAATGCTGCTGGTGTAGATGTAGCAAAAGAGAAAATTCCATCGAAGACAGATGTGTCAATTGGAGCCTTGTAGACGAGTAGCTTCGTAGTCAAGAACTCATGCAGACTTGTATTCCTGTATCCACGCAGTCACGTAAACTCGTTTTCTAGAGGCTTCGTAGCTCTGTAGCCTCGCAGTCTCGTAAACTAGAAGATTCGTAGTCACGTAGTCTCGTAACCTCATGGCTCGTAGTCGCGTAGCCAGGATGTCTTGGAACCTCGTAGAATTGTAGCCTCGCAGTCTCGTAACCATGCGTTCTGGAAGCTTCGTAGTCCTATAGCCTCACGATCACGTAACCTAGAAGACACGCAATCGCATAGACTCGTAACCTCATGGCTCGTAGTCTCGTAGTCATGATGCATTGGAGGCTCGTAGACTTGAAGCTACGTAAGCAAGAGGCCTTGTAATCTTATAACATAATGCTGATGGAGCAGTTGGAGCAAAAGAGAAAATTCCGTCGAAGACAGATGCGGTAACTGGAGTCATGTAGACGAGTACCTTCGTAGTCAAGTACTCTTGCAGACTTGTAGTCCTGTATCCTCGCAGTCATGTAAACCTGTGTACTAGAAACTTCGTAGCTCTGTAGCCTCGCAAGCCATGTATAACTCGTAACCAGCTAGATCATTTTAGACTCGTAGTCATGTGGTCTCATAGTCTCTTAGACTCAAAGAATTCAAGCCTAATATATTTGGAGCCAAAATACTTTTGGGACCAAAAGACTGTAGTTGACAATGACTGATGGAGCCAATGAATATTGGAGTCAATAAATATTGGAGCCATTGAATATTGGAGCCAATGAATATTGGAGCCAATGAATATTGGAACCAATGAATATTGCAGTCAATGATTATTGGAGCCAATTATTATTGTAGACAATGACTATTGGAGCCAATGACTATCGGAGCCAAAAGACTGTTGGAGCCAAAAGACTGTTGGAGCCAAAAGACTGATGGAACCTTTTGGAGCAATTCGAGCCAATTGATATTGGAGCTCATGGATATTGGAGTCAATAAATATTGGAGCTAATGAATATTGGAGCCAATGAATATTGGAGCCAATGAATATTGGAGCCAATGAATATTGGAGCCAATTAATATTGGAGTCAATGACAAATTAATGTGCTTCCTTTTCGTCGATGGTGCTGCCTTTTCGTTGTCGGTGCTTCCAAATGTGCTTCCAAATGTGCTTCCTTTTCGTTGGCGGTGCTGCCTTTTCTTTGTCGGTGCTTCCAAATGTACTTCCTTTTCGTTGGCGGTGTTGCCTTTCGTTGATGGTGCTTCCTTTTCGTTGTCGGTGCTTCCAAATGTGCTATCTTTTCTTTGGCGGTGCTGCCTTTTCGTTGTCGGTGCTTCCAAATGTGCTTCCTTTTCGTTGGCGGTGCTGCCTTTTCTTTGTCGGTGCTTCCAAATGTGCTTCCTTTTCGTTGGCGGTGCTGCCTTTTCTTTGTCGGTGCTTCCAAATGTGCTGCCTTTTCGTTGATGGTCCTTCTATTTTTAATGTTGTTTTGACTCTATTATTATTGTAAATGATTCTTGATTTGACTAGCGTATTATTCCATCCGGTGCATGTATATAAGCGAGTCCTATACAGCAGGTCGCTCAGTTTGTTACTGTCGACGACGGTGTAAGGATCACCTAGATTATTTCATCTGGTGAATAAGTCGCGTAATTACCTGTTCTTGAGAACTAGATGGCATCTTTACCGACTTTAACGCCGAACTCGATGGATGTTGTACCATCGTCTACGGGAACCTTGACGTCAGCGACGACAATGGTGGAGCAGATCTCGTTGGCAACGACGACGACGTCAACATTGGAGGAGATTTCAACAGATGTGATACCACCAGCAGAAGATAGCTTAATGACTATTGAGCTGGATGTGCAGGAAACCACGACGATCGACGATACGACCTCGATGGAGACTTCAATGGATGCTGATTTGACAACTAGCGAACATCGGTGCTGTTACTGTGACAAGATTTTCTCAAACAACAGCAATGCTCGGCGACACGAGAGGAGCGAATGTGTCAAGAACCTATATCGTAAAATGTTTGTTTGTGCGAAATGTCATAAGCAGTTTGCCAGAAAAGATAATATGAAAACGCACATGAAGGCATGCAAAGGTCCTGCTATGCGGCAGAAAGTAAAGGTTTCGTCACAACAACGATGCATCGATGTGCATAAGAGAATGCCTGGAAATGGTACTACTGTTTCAACGCCTGTATCTGGATCGGGTCTGAAAGGATCGTCTTCATCACCACGGTATCCTTGCAGCTACTGTGATACGTCGTTCGCATTTTCCCATGATGCACGAAGACATGAGCGGAGCAAATGCACGAAGAATCCTTCTCGCATGAAGTTTCGATGTGATGAGTGCCTTAAATGGTTTACTCGAATTGACAGTTTGCGACATCATGCGAAAAAATGTAAAGGTGGAATCGGTGCTCCTACTGCTGAACTACCTGCCGACATTTCGACTCCTCGCTTTAGATTGGAGACACGAAAGCGTACAACCAAAAAAACAGATGCCCAGCAACCGATTGTTATGACGTCTGAACATGGAACTAAACCTAAGACTGTGTTCGGAGAATTACAAGTGAACGATAATAGCTTCTACTTGGCGCAGTCTGCATTTCGTGGAACGTTGAAAGACATCTATTATCTAAATACGTTCGGTGAGTCAAAGGACATTTGTAATTTTCTTGACGATATCAGACAGAAGATAATCAATCAGCTTACTGATGATGTAGCAATAAACGGACCTTTGAAATATAACTTATGGTTGGACTGTATATATGGAAAGCCATATCCGTTCGATGACAAAGTGAAGAAGTGTGCATTCAAGACATCGGCTGCAGTAATTTACAGTTCTAACGATGTGAAGCAAACTGTTAAATACGGTATCCAGAAACTCTGTCAAGAAGAGGTGGACTATGTCTGTAAAGGTTCTGGCTGGACTCTGTCTAGTATAAACCGATTGGAGCTAAGAATTAGTCATTTCACACCGCTGCGGAACTAAATGATTATAAGATTGCTGGCTTTCGTAAGTGATCCTGTAGTAGAATATATATTATGTAATAAATATTATGTTTGTGAAAGAACTTGTGTTGTGTTTGTTTTTTTCTCGAACCTGTCACTATTATGTTAAATTGTTATTTTTTTTCCATCGTCCAGAATCGTACCAAGGACCTAAGTCGATCTAATTAATCAGTACATTGATTGGAAATTTATTTAATGATTTCTGAACTTTTTCCCTAATCTCTAGCATTAAAATTATGAATTACCAATATGTTGGTGTTGATGGCTTTTATGATGATGATGACAGTAGAGGTTTTAATGTTTCTTTAAGAATGTTGAACATGGAATAATGAAATTATTATTTTTTTACATCAAATTAAACATTATTGAATCGATCGGGTATCGAACCAAGGACTGAAACTGATCGAATCAATCTGTAAATTAATGAGTGATTTATTTAATGAATTTTGGAATTTTTCCCGAATTTCTAGCTAAATAATTACACTATTCCAAGATGGTGGCCAAATGACAAGATGGCGGGTGACACAGCAATAATAAATGATTACTGCACTCTAGCGGATAAGAATTAAACTAACATGGCGTCAGCGCACTCTCGCCGACGATAACAAGATGATGATGGCTACCAGCAGACGAAGACAAGATGGCGGACATGACATCATACTAGTTGACCTTGTTATTGGTGGTGGTAGGTTAGTCTGTAGGTGACTTCCGTGGTGGAAGGATCAGTCGCCATTTTTTTTTTTTCGCCCTCACCAGGTTCGAACCGTGGACTCCGAGCTCCGTGTCGTTAATGTATGTTTTTTAAAAAAATTTTATTAATTGAATTTTTTTATAAATTTAACAAAATTTTCTATTTCATTAAAATTGAATAGTAAATTTAAAGATGGCGGGCGTAACGGAAACTGCAGCGGTGACGTCATACTCCTATAAATGGCTTAACGTTGGCTTGAGTTAAGGATGCTTAAGCCAGTTTTAGGAATTTTCAGCCGCTGGGATTTTTAAGGAATAAAACGGGAAATTTTTCCCTCGAAACGGGAATTTTTCCCTCGAAAACGGGAATTTTTTTCTTAAATCGGGAAATTTTGAGTCATTTTTAAGTCCATTTTGAGGAATTTTGAGGAATTTTTGCCGCCGTGACGTCACAAATCCAAGATGGCGGAGCCGGCTCTCGGCTCCACAGCCTGAAGCCTGATCTCGGACCGGCTATTATATACTACTAATAACGTTTTCTTTTTGAAAAAAATCTGCGTTTTGTTGGTTTTCGTTGATGATTTTTTATTTCATCTCTGTGTATCATTCAGCAATAGTCCGCCATCATATTAACGTCCCAACGGCCTTTATATCTTATTTCCATCTCTTTTATGTCCTGATGAAACCGTTCACCTTGTTCTTCACTGTAGTCGCCTAGATGATTTGGGAAACAATCAATGTGAGACTTCAAAAAATGAATTTTCAGACTTATATTACAGCCTAAATTTTTATAGGCGTTTAACATTTCCTGGACAATATTATTATACGCAGTATATTTTGTGTTGCCTAGAAACTTAGATACTGCATTTTTAAAACCATGCCAGGCATTTAGTTCCAAGGTTGTCATCACTTTTTCAAATTCTGTATCCCTAATCAGTTTCCTGATATCAGGTCCCTTAAATATTCCCTATTTAAATTTCGCATCAAATAAGCTAGGGAAACATGAAAAAAGATACTTGAAAGTATTTCCATCTTGCGGTACTGCCTTTACAAACTTTTTGATCAAACCAAGTTTGATGTGAAGTGGTGGAAGCAATATTTTTTCGGGATCCATCAAGCTCGGATTGATGATATTTTTTACTCCAAATTTCAATTCCATTATAATTTTCCAATCAGTTTTTTTCCAATGTAAATTTCTTGCTCTACTATCCCATTCACAAATATAACAAGGGAATTTTGTGTAGCCTTGCTGTTGACCAAGAAGCATGCATATGATTTTTAAGTTACCGCAAACTAAATATTTGTGTTCGGTGTATTTTATTTTTTCCAAAACATTTTTCAGTTTTCGTTAGTTTCTTTAAGATAAACTGAATGAACTACAGGCATCGATGCAAATTTATTGCCGATATGCAAAATGACAGCCTTTAAGCTTAATTTTGAAGAATCTATAAAGAGTCGCCATTCTTGTGTATTGTATTCGATATTGAATTTTTGTATTAAACCGCCAATATCACAGCAAAGTACTAAATTATCCTCTTTCTTAAAATAATCCACAAATTCTTGTCCTCTGCTTCGATAACAGTAAAATGTAGTTGCAGCATCTAATAAATTGTTTTCTTTTAGTCGAGAACCAAGAAGTTTTGCAGCGTCCTTAGGTAATCCAAGATCCCGTACCAAATCATTCATTTCTTGCGTTTTAAAGGTCGAGGGTCATTTGTAGGGTGAAAAATTTCGCCACTGCTTTGCAGATGATCACTGTGTTCTGAGTTATGTGATAAAGGCGTTTCGAAGCTGTTAGTGTTAGTAGGAACTGGTATGGGTAATTCGGGTCCATGTGGAACTGGCTTTGTTACAGACGAAACATCAGGATACACAATTTTGGCGCGGTTTTTAGAATTATATTCTGTTACATTGGTCAAACAAAAATAACAATCATCTGTATGATTTTATTTTGTTCCCGCCACAACATAGGAATACCGAATGACAATGATTTTGATTTACCGTAAGTCCACTGTCTTAACACTTCAACACATAGCCGGCATACTGTATGGGTAACCCACTGTTTCTCTTGGTAACATAACCTCATTCCGAAGTAAGCATAAAAAGAATTTTTTACAAAGTCTATTAGTTTTAATCTTTGCTTAACTATTGTATATTGTCCGCAAATATAGCAAAATACATTTGGATTGTTTTTGCAACTCCGAGGAGCCATAGTTACAGATTTAATAATACAATCTTTTATTACACTTTTTTTTTGCAGTTTAAACCACTATGATGAGTCATAGACTACATAATACTTTTCTTGATACATTTTCTCACAGGTAAAAAGGCAGGTTAGTAACAATAGACTATAGGATGGTAGGTCATAGAGTATAGAAAAGAAATATAGATCATGGAATCAATTTTGTAAAAAAAAAACGAATTTGCCGATCTAACGAACTATTATATATTTATCTATATGCAAAAGGAACGTGATGTTATACGTTAAAACAAAGTTTATATTTGCTATATACAAACCAACATCTACGTGTTTGTGATAAATTTATTTTAAAAACTTTTTCGTCGCAGACCTGTGTAATAAACCTGTTTTTATGATTCATACCTTTCGGACATGTAAGATGAAGTACCCAATTAGTAGTGGTTTCTTCCTTGTGATTGGCGGCCGTCTGCAAGAGAAGCCATTGCCTTATTGGTCACGGCCAATACGTACGCGTTAATTTTCGCACAAAAATGCTGTGATTCATGTTCTGGCAGTGAACTTCTACCTGAAAAAAACTCGATTAGTCATGAAACACAGACGATGCTACAATGTTTGTACACCTAATTTGTATCAAACAATTTTTTATGAACGCATGCACCGACATATAAGAATAAGTCACTTTGGAACACGAACTATCTTGCCGAAAATTTATCCACGTTTCTACGCTAAGAGTGTTCATTTTTCAATAACTTTAACAATACTCTACAAAGTTTTTTGCATACTTGACCAAATAAAACATGTTAATTGATTGCTAACTTGTGAAACAGCTCAACTAAATATCCCGTCATCGTTAACGTCTTTGGCTAAGGGTTTTAGAAACTTAAACTGAAACTATAAACCCATAGCAGAAGCAATGCAAAGGTGTTCATTGGTGAATTATAACTAGAGCCACGGAATTCTCGCACATTAATTTAGTCGCAAGCTAAAATCTAAACCTCCACACTGTCGCACTGTGTTCATGATTGGACCGCCGCTATCTGGACACGCCCCTCTACGACCGTGAGCCAACGATGTCCAGCTAGGAGAGAAGTAAGCGAATCAGGTAGTGCCAAATAACAAGGATAAAAATGTTCTCGCTAAGTAATCAACCAATGGGAAAGTAAACATGGGTCGAGCACACCTATAACTTTGAATTCTATCCTGAGGCCAGAGGAATCCGAGAAATTTCCGGGACTCTAATTATAACGTATCATGAAATGAAACAGTGACTATTTCTGATCCCTACCAACATATAAATAAAGGCCGGTATTTTGAGGGAAATATCCCAGTACAGATTAAAATGCTGGCGCTAGCGGTTCTTCCATATGATTGACGGTCACATGGAAAAGAAGCCATTGGTCCTGTAACCCTTTCGCAGATAAAAGCTGTCAGTGATAATGGCACACGGGAGTTGAAGTCCAAGACCCATGAATGAAGTGCAGAGAAACAAAGTTCATAAATGTTGCTTTAAAACGGCAATACCACCCGAAATGGCTATTATTACAGTAGCAGCAACGTTGTTAGCAGGTTGGTTCTGGCTTCTCTCATGATCAAACGACTGTTTGTCTAAATATTACTCAAATAAAACATCCTTTTGGAAATCACACTATATTGAATGACGTACATACCAAAATACCTATTTCATCATAAGAAAGAGAGTGAAATATAAAGGAACGTGATTTTATAAAAGCTTATGTCTAAAGCTTAAATCTATCAATAATTCGTAATTTAGAATATGAAATGAGATCACACAAGCCTCCTGGTCCGAAGGCCAGCATAGGGAGAGTTAGTTCCATGCCGTAGCTTGCCGTCCGCTGCAACTATTTACGAAATGGGCGTTTAGATTTTGGTAGTGATGTTAATAAAGGTTGTAAATGGACTTTGGAGTGTGTTTGGGTTAGATGAACAGGCAATGTGGTTTTAGGGTGTGTGCTGAGCGGCCAGTTTCGAAAACGGCGTGGGAGGAATAAGTGGAGGATGTTCGGGAACGTGGGTTCGAATCCCAGCGGAAGCAGTTAGTTGCACGCGTGGCCGTGCGACCTGCTTCGTTCGTCGCGCCTGGTTTCCGGCCGCGCGAGGTCACGTGTCTTCCGGGAAGACTTGGAACCGCGGAGGGAACGCCGTGCTGAAGGAGCCATTGCTGTGCGCACGGCGGTCAGACGTGTTGGCGGGGCGAGACACTGGCGACCAGACCGAGACCCAACTCCGCGTCCACGAGGCGTCAGCAGAGACGCTATACTGCAACAAGGTATAACCGCGCCGCCGGTGTATTCCTTGTGATTGGCGGCCGTCTGCAAGAGAAGGCGTTGCTTTATTCGGCCGGGCCACTCAGGACGCGTTTGCTTCTTCATTAACAGGGGTACAGAAATTTTGCGGATTCAGCCGGTCGCAAGCTAGAATGCATATCTTTATACTCATGTAATGTGTTCCTGATTGGTGGACACAGAAAAAATATTTCATTTCAATGACCTCTAGGATAGACTCCATAGTCCTCTTTATACGTGGGCAAATGCCACCTGTTCATAGGCTGCCGACTGGTGAGACGTCTCAACTGGGTAGCCTGTCATTGGATATTTATTTATTTGAGGGTTTCTCTTTGGCCAGGATTATTCCCCATAAACTGCGAGTCAATAGAAGAATAAACTTAGAGGTTTATAGATTTGAATTTTACCCTATCACGAGATGAGTCCGCGATTTTTTCGGTCTCTACTGATAGATAGTGACTAGAAAATTCACGGATTGATTTCTCTGTGGTATAAAATTCAAAAGTGTATACCTCTAAGCTGCTTCTGCCAGTATCTTGGCCAATGACTACCCCTGAACTAAAGAATCACCAAATCACCGGCTACCTAGTTGAAACTTCTCATCTGTCGGTAGCCAATAAATTAATGACATTTGCCCAAGCATATAATGGATTGTGGAGTCCATCCTAGAGGTAAATGAAAACGCGGTTTCTGGTCACTAGTGATTGCATCACTATTATTTTAAATACGCTCCTCTATGACCGTGGTTCAACGATGTTGAGTCATGAGAGAAGTGAGCGAATCAGGTATTTCCGATTGATGAGTGAAAATAGTTCTCAGTAAGAAATCAGCCAATTAAAAAAAAAATATTGGTAGGACACACAAAGGGTTTTGAATTCTAGCCTGACGACGGACGAATTCACGTTTCCGGGTCTCTATGCATTAAATTGTTGTGATACGTGTTCCGACATTGGGCGTGTACCTGGAAGAAATAAGAAAAATCACGATAAAACAGAATTTGCAGCAGTGTTTCAATATCTTACTATTCTTGAAATATTTCGTGAAAAACCCATGCGCCTAAACATAAAATATGGTCAAACGTCTTTTAAAATATATTAAATGTTACATGTTTCTATTTCGTGTGTATAATTTACCACTAGATATCTAACTGCAAATTAATTACTTTTGAATCACATTATTGTGATATGCTTAATCTGAGTGAAAATCATACGGTGTGAAATGCGGTAATAAAATGTGTAATTCCCACCCATATGCACCTTGTGAACTTTCTACACCACTTTCCGGATGGGTGTACAAAAGGTAGTACACAGCTGCTGAAGTTTTAGTTCCACCAGCCAGCAGAACAATTGGACTGTAGATGCTTGGAGCAATAATTCTAAAAACAAGAACTCCGAGTAATTGTTTGATTCCAGTTCAGTTATTTCAAGTAATTTGTCGGAAATTTGATATTTTTCAAAATAAGTATCAGTGGTATCCACATCCACCTGTCTCTTGCAAAGCATCATAAACTCTGACAGCCACATTATGTTGTTAATATACACTGTTGACAGAACAAGATCTGCAAAAGGATGCGCATAACTATTGGTGCTACGTATGACTAAATAAAAAATGTGAGTAAGTTTTTAAGTACTCGCCAGAGATGTGTAATTTCTAACATCGGTAACGATCAAGTACTTGTGTTCTCATGTTGTAAAAACATTTAAAATACGAAACACGGCCACAAAATTTAACGTATAATTCTTCAAAATATTTCCTAGCGTGATAAAAGTACGCAAATAGTGTTTTCTGGATGCGAATCACACGTGGTTTCCACACCCGCCACTAGAATTCGCTGCCCGAGCAGCTACGTCGACTATCGAATCATTCTATTTGCAGGGCCAAATTTTAAACTATATAATGAAACCGCTCAGATTTAAAGCGAAAAATACTTGTATAAAAATACTAAACCCAGGTTTTTAAACATTAAACATAATTTTCGACATAAAATTTTATTGAATCTGCTCATCTTTTTAATATTCATTTAACAGTTAATAACATAACGTTTCCCTATGGCTTTGTGAACATTGGTTCACACCATTTGCCACAGAAGGCAAAAACTTGGTTACACATTTCCGTTCCTCGGACTTGCGTTTCACTCAAGATATTACTCCCACAAAATGCCCTAAACGGAGAGTTAAGAGGTTACATATTAAAATTTGGCGTTATTTTTAGCTGCCAGGACGGATCGTAATCAAGTCACGTGTTCATTGACTTCTGCCACATTCCACCTTCTCTCCGGGTTGCACATGATTGGTCACAAATTTATCAGGCAATTTTTGTTAGCTTTGTAATCATTCAGGGCGAGTCCAATAATCCGTGGTCCAAAGAAGCTGTCAGTAAAACAGTAAAAACACTTACAATTTAGACTGTTGCCACATAACTACGTGAATTTGGCAGGTGCCTACTTAAGGCGGTAGTAACCTAAATTATTTTTCTACTAATATTTCGTGGTTTTTGTCATATAATTTTCAATAAAATCATAATATAACCATATTTACTTGTTAATATAAGGTTATTCAAATAAACCATTCCTCTTTTAATACTTAGTTTGTATTATCTCATTACGTCAGTACTTTTATTTAGAAAAACATTTAATCCTGTGGCATAGCAATTTTCTGTTAACCGTTCATATTTAACCTTCGACTTCATACACTTTATTTTTAGTAGTTAGTTTTTGAAAACCCAATTTTTATAGTTTTATGAATGTTGAACTAAAATTAATGTGTTGGAGGACAAAATCGACATACGAACGGTTAATCTACAAATGTATGCACTTGATTTCATACATTCAGTAAATGCTACGACATACAAAAAAATTTGCCTTTAAGTTCATAAAAAACATTAAATAAAAACTTTATTCTTAGATAATAAACAATAATTATGGTTATACTATGGATTTATTAAAACATAAAATGAGATACTAAATAATTGAGTATAGGCCTACTATAGGTACTGTAATTTTTTTTCGTAATCGGAACAGTACTGTTCATGTAAAATAACTAGAATAAATTTGTTCATTTGTATGAAAACAACAGTATCACTACAAAATGGTGTTCGTAGAAATACTGGCTTCGGATTCTTACCCGGGCATTTATGCTGTTTGTTGTTACAGTACCTACAATAGTTAAAGTTATTTGTAAACCATTCCCTGAATATCTCTCCAGTGTTAACTGCGTACATTTATAAACACGGTAAAACAAAATTAAGTCAATTTGTTGAATATTCGATCATCCAGTCCATAATTTGAAAAAAAAAATTATACTTGAATTAAACATCATTTAAAATCTTAAATTATGCAAAAGTTTTTGTAATAAATACCAACTCAGTAATATCTCGGGGAAAAAACCTATCTATTTCATATATTCATAAATAACCGTAGCCGTGTGTTGTGCAAAGTTACAGTATATTTCTTGTAGTATTACAAACTATTTCTTGGCAACAGGTTTCCAAAAGAATCTTTTGTAAAAGTAGAATTTTTTTTTGTGTCGCGTTTTGTTAGAACTGTGAAATCCGGCACGCGGTGACGTGACTCGGGCTGTGCAGCGCGCGGACAAGGCCGATGACTGGGCGAAAGCCACCGCCGGGAGATGCACGTGGCTTGTGACGTCATCGTCTGCTCGTCCGCCAATTTGCCGCGCCATGCGGGCGCACCACCCTGCTGTCCCTCGCCCCTCGCCCCCTCGCTCTTGTCGAGCCACGGGGCGCGGCCACACCGTCGAGCACTGGATCATGATTCTGGACCGCGGCCGCGGGTGAGAACCGAGAGTGGAGTGGAATTTACGACATGAATTAAGATACAGAAAATAAAGAATCAAAAAAAAAGAAGGAAAAGAGGAACGAAATGTATGTCATGAATAAGAGGAGATTTGAAGATGGTTACGAATGCAGAGAATCCTTGAAAACTAAATGTAGAAGAGTAAATAAAGGAGAATATATAATGAACGAAGACTGAATATAAAGGAAACTAAACTAAAAATCTACGGAGACAGACAGGAGAGCACAATAAGAAGTTAGAAAAGTGACAGAAGGAAAATGGCAAGATAAATAAATATTATGACGGCCCTGCTATCAACTCGGATATGATCGGAGTATTTTAATATGTATATATTATTAAAATTTATGACTTGTTATTACAAAGAAGAAACTGAAATTTGAAATCAATACTGTGAGACATAAAAGAGAAAATATAAAGCATGAAGACAAAGTCGACTAGACTACTAACATAAAGATGACGAAAGGGAAAATATATGGAAGAAAGTTAAATTTAAAAGATAATAATAATAATAATAAAGTTTGGATCTAGGTGGTATGTATATACGTATATATGTTTATATATACATATATATAGTTTTAATTAAAATAATAATTTGAAAATTCTGGTATTCAAGGCCAATTGTTAACAGACACAATTATGGGTAATATTAGACGAAGTATGGCTTTCATTATTCTCCATAAAATAATGAAGACAGATAATTTTAAACATATTAAATTATTTCGCATTTTAAAGGACTAAGACGGCACAATCTTTTCCAAATTGAATGTAAAATTTGTGCTTGTTATCATTTCCATGCATTCCTTTCTTTTGAATTTTTTTTTTAAGTTTAAATCATATTCTTTCTTATTATATAGTAAAATAAATTTGCTTTGTCTAGTAAAAGACAGGTTAAAGGAACTATTTCGTAAGAACTAATTAAATTAACTTACAATAACCTATTATACATAAGTTGTATCCTTAGCCATTTAAAAGATACGTCGAGGCAGAATCACACACCATATAAATTTTTGCAGGGTACGATTATGATTGTTTGATTCCGTCGAGCATCCAAATATACCAGAAACAGCCCTGTGTGCAACATTTTTGGATTAAAGCACAAAAATGGCTGCGCCAGTGATGTTTCCGATGTCATCGAAATACTTCCACGTTACTGGAATGCGCTTGGAAGCGAACGTTTGACAGTGTGGCAGGGCGTTTATTGGCTCTCTGCTCTGTATTGCACGCGGCCACATTTCGCCGGTGGATTTACACCCTGAGTAGTGGAGCCGGCAAGGGGAGGGGGAGGGAGGTAATGACGGTAGCAATAAATCTCCGACCCCCAGCTGTGACGTGACTTGCCCTATACGGGTCCAGTGTCCAACCGGACACTTGCAGTAAGCACTCCGTTTGGCGGTTTTTTAAATTAAAGATCGCACAATCAATCACACATTGAAAATGCTGGTTTCACTTCGCATCAAGTAAGGCTTCATTAAAACACTCAAAAAGGTTTTTGATACTATTCTTAAACATGCAATGGTTTTTAACCCACACAATTGTAAATATATATATTTATAAAAAATGGTATTCTCTTATATTTTTTAAGGAAATGTAATATGCATACGAAACTTATATTTATTTAGTTAAACCTTATTGAATGTTTATGTATACTAATAATTTTTATTACAACGTAACTGAAAGAAAAACTGAAATTTGGTACTTTATAACGTATATAAGTTAAAAGGAAGTATTGATAAATGTAAAATGGCTTGTATGTTTTCTGAAACTAAATATGCTGAAATCATAAATCCATAAAGTAAGTAAGTATTGTAGTAAGATTCTGGTATATTACCAAAAATTTCTTACAGTGAACTCATGATATGAGCAGTAATACTTCAGCATGTCTGTAATATAGTATTTTGTTGGGCCTTCATTGGCCTAAACGTTCGCTTTTACCTTTGGGCCAACGTTGAAATATCACGCGGGCCTGCTTTGGCTATATGTCCTTTTTTACATTGGCCGACCCGTGACAGGCCCGTGGTAATTAATGATGTGTGCTGTGTCCAGAAACCTCCAGAAATTCCATGAAAATACACACACACTTACATATATACATACATATGTATGTACCCAATAGTTAATCAAATGATTGTTTGTGTCAGAAACCTGCACATAAAAGAAAACAATCATAAGAAAACAGCCTGAGAATCTCATAAAGGTAATTATTTTTAACACGATAATAGCTAGTGAAATATATATTATAAATAGGTTATAGAACGGAAACACATTGCTTACTTATTTTCAAGACTTCATAAAATTTATTTTCAAAATTTCAAAATCTGTGGGTTCGAACGCGAGAGACCAGACCACGATGCCAGGTACGGAGCGGGCTGGTGGCCCTGCACGGCCACTGGCGACACGTGCGGTCCACTGACGAAAGGCATGCCACGCGTGCCTAGCCGGATTACAAGGGTGTCCCTACCACGTCCCACCCATTCTGCTCCCCGCGCATCGTTCTACCTCGGCGCTGTTATCTATCGCTGAGTGGCATTGGGAATTTCGCGGGCCACCGTGCGGTGTGGCGTTAATAGACGCCGCTCTTCTGGTCTGTTCGGGCAGCGGGTCGGCCCGGGATGACGTGACTCGTCACAGCCGCTCTCGTCGGTTCTGGAAAGACAACCAACCAGTAATTAAGCAGTGACGCCAGCCTCCGCGCGGAGTGCCACGGGAGTGCAGAGTTACGAGCGAGTTCCAAGAGTTCGGAGAGTTCTGCGATTGAGGGGAAGTGCGACGTCGACGAAGAGGGTGAGAGACCCCTCGAGAGTGGCGCATTGCGGAGCTACGGGATCGAGAGAGTGAGACTGAGTGGTGCGAGACTGTGTGTGTGGACAAGCGCGAGGTAAGGAGCAAACCACTTTTGAGTCTAGCTCCAGTGAGAAGTGTGAACTGTGTAGCTTGACAGACATTGAGTGACTTGAGAATAAACATTTTTAAGTGCCAGTGAGTGGTGATTGGACATTTTTTAAGTAGAACTATTTATTCGTAATGTAAATATTAATAATTAATAAAACTGTAATAAGGATTAATTGGGCTATCCCTTACGAACCCAGTTCTCCCCACATTATAAATAGTAACATTGTGTTAACAATTTAATTTTAAAATAGGCCCGGTGTGAATGCCTTGCTACGGGACTACCAATGAAATGCATTGTTAATGCCTCATTGACCCAATATTTTTTATTTAATTGCAAAACAGTATCTCACTATTTTTGCTATAAACTGTGGCATTGGTCCAGCAAAATAGTTCATAATAATTTATAAAGTATTTTTACAAATGTGTTTCCTCTAATAAGTAAACCAATAATCTTGAAGAGTTTAAAGGAATTTTCATTTATTATTTATCCTGAATTATACTGATTAAAAGTGTAAATGTAATGTATTATCCCATTTATTTCATGATACAATTCAATAACATTAAACTTGAGTTAGCAAAGTTCTAATGAGCCTCTCCTTTTGGGTGTGGTTGTGGCCCTCATAGGTCAGTGACACCAGTCCACTCACTCACCCTCCTTTCCCAGCTACCCGCAGCCCAGTGGACGCGTGTGCAAACGATAGCATTCATGGCCCTACATTATTCCATGACTTAAGTGATCGCCTTGCAGGAGCCAATTACAGAGCCTCTTGTCACTCCGCAGTATGTTTCAGCGTCACTGGGCTGCCCTGCAAACATTTGTTTGTTTTTAAATCTCGTGGATCAATAACTAGAGACCGAAAAAATTCGCGATTCCATTGACCTTAAAGATAGACTCCATGATCCTTCATGCACTTGGGCAAATTACATCTACTCATTGGTTACCGACTAGTAACGCCTGTTAACTGGGATGCTCGTGATTCGTTGCTTCTTTTGTTGAAGGTTCTTCTATTGGACCAGGGTCCTCCAACTAAACTGTGGCCCAATCACTGAAGCAGCAAATAGGCAAACTTAATTGGATTCTAGCCTATCGTGAAATTAATTCGCGATTTTTTCAGGTCTCTACCTATAACGCACATAAGTTGATAAGTAAATCCACATTTATTTCGAGAGTTCATTTGCACTCGAGGAAAGATCCATCTTGCCTTTATATCATCAAGCATTCCTAGAGTGCTCATTCGTGGACTACTAGATCACAGCCTTTTGCAGGTTGCCCGTGATTGGGTAACCACTTCTTCTCCTTGTTTACAAGTGGCTCAGGGTCGTCAAGACCACTGCAGACCAATCATTCACGTGAAGCAGATGTATATAGTCTTCAAGTCTAGTTTGTTAGTGGCGCTATCAGTAAGACCTTAAGCTATCTCTAGGGGCATGTATTTGTTTGAAAAGTAAAACGAAATTATAGCGTTATCTGGGTTTCATAATTGGTCGAGTTTTATGAATTTATACTTTCACTACTGGCACACGTCGCGGAAGAAAGTGCGTCCTGAATAACCTTGATCTAAATACAATGGCTCCTCTTGCATGCTATCGTTAATTGCAAGTAAGAGACCGCTGTCGCAGGTATATCTTATTGTAATCAAGCTAGAGTTCAAATTTTTTTCCTCGAAAAAATACATGCTTCTGCCATTTATTTTGCAAATCCTATGTGGATCAGTTAAAGAAAAAGCGTCTTTTGCAAGTTATCACCTGTAAACAGATTACTATTCCTGGAATATATACTGAGGAGTCAAGTCTGGTGGTCAAATATACCTCAAATTGTTTGTATGAAAAACTACTATAGTTTTATACTTGTTTAAGTTGAAAAAAAAATTAAATATAAACACTAAAAGCTACCCTGTATACTACTTTGTTTTATGTTTAGGAACCAATTCAATTCCATTTAATGAAACCAGTATCTCGAAAACATGCAACGTAGACACAGGAAAAATTCGCTGATTCATTTCGCGTTATACTAGAATCCAAACACATGTAACTTTATACTGCTTCTGTGATTGGCTCACCGTTTATCTGAAGGACTCTTAGCCAATAAAACACCTTCAGCTAAAGTTGTATTCAATCGAAAGCATCCCAGTTGACAGGTCTCACAAGACAGTATCCAATGAGCAGGTGGCATTTTCCCGAGTATGTAGGGGGTTTTGGAGTCTATCCTAGAGCTAGTTGAAACTGCGAAACTTTCCAGTCCCTAGCTAGAACTGATGATTAACCTACTTATTTAAAAGTGGACTACATTGCTAAACTAATTTTAAAAAAACTTAAAAATTATTTATGAAAATGTAATAAATCACAATTTGCAAGATATTTCGAGGGATTAATTTAACGAACATAAATTTGACGTAAATTTTTTTCTTTTATTTTCATTAATATAAGTTACTAATTTGAAAATATCAACAAATTTTAAATTTTTTAACATTAAACTTAAATTAATGCTTTAAAAATTTTTCGTGCATAGTAGTATTTATAACTTTATAATAATTTCAGATATTTAAATAAAATTTACATAAAGTCATCCATAAGTTATATATAATAATTGTTTGGTATTTAACTACTAGCATGAGCAGTTTTTGTGTAATTTCGTACAGACAGACAAAACATTTAACGTAAAATCCATTTTAGTTTATAGTTTCATAATAATATAAAATTTAATATGTACTAATTCTAAAATGACATTGACTTTAATTTTTTGATTTGTGGTTATCTCTTACACCATTTTCTTAATTGTTTTATTATATCAATTTTTTCATAATAATATTTTTTGTAAGATATTTGTTTGTACATTTTAATTTTTTATTTTGACTTTCTCGAATTGTTGTTGTAATATATAATTTTTTCCCTTTTGATGTTTTTTTTAATAGATCTCTTTGGAAGTATACTTGTAGCCAATAGGAATTTTGTTAATTTCTGTTGCTATTCGTAATTTGGTTCTATAATTTTATTACTAAGCAATTTGTAGGGGCATGTATTTGCCACAGTATAAAGAAGGCTTTTCATGCATTGCAACAAGGTATGCCCGTGCCAGCTGTTGCTTCCTGGTGATTCTGATTGTCTAACGTCGGCAAGACAACCTAATGCCATATTTGGCCGGACCAATCAGGACGCGTTTGCTTGCACACAACATTGATGTGATTCGTGTGCTGTCAGTGGGCTTGAACCTGAAAGAAATTCGACTAATCACGAACCGCAGATGATGCTACAGGTTTTCACACACATCTTGGTCTCTAAATGTTTTTTTTTTTTTCGTTAATAAATTCATGACCCTGAATATTTGACAGTTTGATCGAACGGGTGTGGCACAGCGCGCATGCGCCACAGAGGGTGCGTGCGACGCCCTCTGGCGGCTGCACGTGCCTGCAGAGTTCTCAAGGTCACGCCGCAGCTGACCGCAGAGGTCGACGACCTGTCCCCCCGTCCCGCAGGGGTCGCGGGGCAAGGGAGCACGCCCTGCCCTGGACTGCGCGCCGCGTACAGAGGCCCTGTCACAAGGTCTATTTTCGCATCCAACACCTTCCAATAGGTTGTGTCAAATAAATTTGAATGGTTATGACGTCACCGAAAACGTCACTAGCGCAGTCACGTTTGTTTGACTAGTAGGATGACTTAAGTTTCCATGAAATATTTTGTATATACGACGGTTTCTAAATAAGTTGGATGTTGGATGCGATCGGCCAATCAAAATCGTGCCCAGCGAAAACGGAAATGACATCCGTTTCCGTTTCGGCGATTCTTAAAAATGACGAAGAGCTCATGGCCGATTTAAAGAAGTTAAAAAAAGGTAAGTAGGTAACTAAAATAATGGTAATATGATTGTCTTATGCGAAATATTTTTATGCGTTATATTGAAATGATGTTTCTATAACTTTAAAAAAATCCAGATTTGTTTTCATTACATTATAACGAATATTATTGTGATTGCAATTTATTCATGTTCATATTTTACAAATGCACAAACACAAAACAAATTTAAAAATTTCGTTCAGAAAAAAAATGAAAAGTATGAGGTAGCTCAGATAAAAAATAAATTTTTGATAGTGCGACATGTTTTAAAACATATTTAAGGTTATCTGTCCAAATATATTAATGAAGATAATTGGAAGCCATTTTCCGTCCAATATTACCTATCCACCTCTATTGTCAAATATATTGGAGACAAATATTTGACAGTGTGACAGGGCCCTAAGAACGAGATAAACTTATATTTGTTGATGTGTTGCATCTTAGCTTTCGGTGTACCGCATTCGGATGGAGTAATTTCGTGAATAAGGCGAATGGCACGAAACAAAATTCATAAAGTCAAAATGAAACTTTATAGTATTTAATGTTTAATGAATTTTAATAAGATGGTCAGTGTTTTAATATAATTACTCGAAGGAAATCAGGCACAAAGTCGAGGTTTCATATTTTATCATGTCTATATCACTTTTATTGGAGCCGTTGCATTATACAGTCTATACTTTTTGCTCTGCAAATGGAATGATTCGATAGTCGATGTAGCTGCTCCTGTAGGGAATTCTAGCCGCGGTTGTGGAAACTACGTGTGATTCGCGTCCGTAAATGTAGTTGAAATCACGATTTTTGTATATTTACTATGCCAGGCATAATTTTAAAGAATGCTACGTAAAATCTGAGTTTCATATTATAAGTGTATTTGCAACATGATAATACATTAATATGCTCGTTACCAAGATTAGATGTTAACACATCACTAGCGAGTACTAAAAGAATGGCATAATATTTTCTTCCTTACCCAACTAAAACTAAACATAGTTGTAGAAAGGGTCAGGGCTAGGGAGGGACCAATATGCGTCTCAGAAGGTCACATGCATCGTGTGCTCTTAACTGGGATTGACCAGCCATGGCAGTGATTTAGGCCATGACTAACTTCCCTATTTTAAAAATTGCTTAAAACTCTGTTCAATAGAAACCAGGCAAAAACCACATAGACACAGGGTAAACCCTGGGCACAGATATGTGGAATACAAGAACATGCATTAATTGCGTAGGAAATACGGGTCACAGAAGATTATATGGTTGAAGAGTTGGTGAGAGAAGAAAAAAGTCTACAATTGGGGGGGGGGAGACTTTGGGGTGTAGTTTGCTATCATATTTGCATCCATTGCTGGATTTGTGACCAGGGAACTCGCACTCCTGGTGGTGAGTGGTTACACTGGCCACTCAATCCATTGACACTACTGGATCAGTGAAAGTAAAAGCAGCCGCAGAGACGTGTGGGCGCCATTATCATTAACTAGTTTTCTATCGTGAACCTATCGACGATACCTACTGGAGGTACCGCAGCATCTTCCGAGCATTGGTACTGTCATTGTGGAAAGATGTTCTAGAACAACAGTAATGCTCGTCAACACAAGAAGAGAAAATGCTTTAAGAATCCATCTCACCAAAAGTTTGGCTGTAAGAAATGTCGCAAGCAATTTGCAAGAAATGTTTAATTGAAAAGACACTAGAAGATATGCAAAGTTCCTGCTGCGCAGTATAAAGCAAATGTTTCCATCACAAAAGCGTTGCAACGATGCGTTTAAGATCACACCGGGATTTGGTACAACAGCAGTATTTTCATAATCTGGTTCGTTGTCATTTAATATGCATCCCTGCGACTCCTGTGATATGTCGTTCGCAATTTCACGTGATGTACGAAAACACGAGATGGTAAAATGTCCGAAGAATCCTTCTCGTAGAATGTTCCGCTGTTATAAGTGCCAGTTATGGTTTACACGTATTGACAGTTAGAGAAGATATGCGAAAAAAATGCAAAGGTGAATTACGTTTGACTACTTTGGAACTATCTGCGGACAATTTAACTCTTCAATTTAGGTTTGAGGCTCGTATGGGTCAAAGCTCTACTAGCAAACCAGATGCGCAGAAACCGATAGCGGTGCTGCATGGACATGAATTTAAACCGAAGACAGCGCTTGTTGGATTACAGGTAAATTATTATAGATTCTACTTAGCTAAATCAGAATTCCGTGTAATTCTGAGAGACTACTATTATTTAAATGCCTTTAGAGAGTCAGAATACAATTATTTGTACTTTTATTGACGATATCAAGCATAACATAATCAATCAAGCTTACTGATGGAGTAGCAACGCACGAATCTTATAAATTTTGTTTGTGGTTGAACTGTGCATATGGTAAACCATATCCGTTCGAAGATCAAATGTAGAATTGTGCTTTCAAGCCAGTGAATATTCCCATTTATAATTCCAATGAAGCGAGCAGTACGTTAACGCAAGTATCGAGAAACCCTGTCTGGAAGAACAAGGCTTTATGGGGAAAATAACTGGCTAATCGCTTTGGTAACCATATTGGAACAGAGAATTAGTCAGTTCAAGCCAATGAAGAACTAAAATCTTATTAAATTCCTAGCTTGCAAGTGTTCATGTAGTAGAGTAGAATTTGTAAAATAAATAATATTTGTAACATTTTTGTTTTATTTATTGCACATTTTTTAAACTGATAAAACTATTTGTTATAAATTTAGCAATAGCTATATTTATATCAACTTTGATTTATGAGATAAATAAAAACAATATCTAAGCAAAATACAGGGGGATTCCTCGATAAATATATGGCATATGACATGCCTTGGGCTGGCTTACAAGTGACCTGGACTCGATGTATCTCCCATCGGTGCGGAGTCGCGATATGTGGGCTGGCGAGAGGCGCCCCTTTGTGCGGGCCGGCTACTCGACACCCGGGAAGGGCGTTCGAACGGCCCCCCCCCCCCCCATGCTTCCCCTTCTGCTCCACGTGGCGCGATGCAACCACCCCTTTCACCCTTCATGTTCACACACACACAACTCTACTTGGCATTAAACAGGGGTGTGGGGACGATGGCGTCACTCTCCGATCGACGGAAGTTTGACTTAACCCTCCCCCTCGTCAGCATCCACTAGCAGCCTACACACGCTGACCTACACGGTGTCTACAAATATTTTTTTTAAAAAATGTCAGTGAATATTTCAGTTCTCGCCAGATATAGGTGACATTTAGCCTCGGTAACGCCACCAAATTTATGTGTTATTATGTTGCACGTACCTAATACAAAACTCAAACACGAAATTTTGTTTAGAATTCTTTAAAATAATGCTGAGCGTGTTTTCAACTACATTTCTTGTCGCGAATCACTCGTAGTTTCCCACCGCTAGAATTTGCTACCGGAGCAACTACGTCGAATTTCGAATCATTCGTTTCACATGAAATCATGTGATTGTTTGCTTAGGTCAGGATAGCTACGTACTAAATTGGTAATTCCTACAGTATTTTTAATGTAACTAAACTAAACAAACCGTCCACAATGTTTTAAGTATTTCTAATGTAGCTAACTTTACGTAATCCACCATTCTCACTTTTAAACTCAAGTTTTCTCAAATATGTACACACACAGACCCACACGGGAAAGAAAAAATAGAAGCGACCTCTTCAATGAACACGCGTTGTAATGTAAGATAAAAACTGTGATTCTTCATAAACAAGTATGAATTTAGGAACGCCGTTTTCAGGATAAATACAGGAACGTGTCAAGTAATTGAAAAACTTATTTATGGAATTTTATTATTACCTTACGGAAAAGCAGCGATTTAAGAATATTACCTGGGCAAAAGTAAAACAATATTTTTTGTTGTGATGAAGCGAACACATTCTAAATGGCCCAGCCAAATAAAGACAAAGGCTTATTTTACATATCTTCCCCTAAAAAAAAATCAAAGTTAGAAGTAAAAATATTTTCTTATATTCTAACGAGTGGTCTATTATTTTTTACCTGTTCCTTAAAGCGGGAGTCACAATGCAACGACGAATACGAAACTTTCGGTAGTCAATGGAATACAAGGTCGCTGTAACGTCAACACGACCAAATACGTGCCCCGACAGTCCGCAAGAAGTAGATTTTATATATAATTTCGTCGTGTAGTGTCGCAAGACGGAAAGCCAAACGGAAAATTACAGAACTAAAATTCAAAAATATTTACGTACTTGGTAAATCTATATGCTGAAAAACGAAATTCCGTTTACGTTTGGGTACACTTTCACATTTGTAGTGCGCCTTTAACTGTTTATTACTTTTTATTTTAGCTAACCGCGGATTTATTTTCTACTCCTTGTCAACATATATACAGCTTGCCTCTTTGTATCTAAAATAAACTGGTTATAATTTTGTTCAATAGGCTATTAAATGTTTTATTGTCATGCACTTCAACTGTCGACAGGAAATAAAAGGGTCTACAATGTTTTAAGCGGATTCTTTACTGCATTTTATGGACGGATTTGGCTTGGATTGACTAGCCGACAGCCATATTTAGAGTGGGTCGTGTTAGTGCTGTCTTGGTATCGTGACTCCAACTGAAGTATTGCCGATGTTTTCAGGAGCGGCAAGAGCTGCGGTGGTGACAGTGACACTGATCAGGCGACCTGGAACACCAGTGAAACACCGCGGCAAGAGTGTCTGCAGCAAGTAGATGGGTGGGAAACCTTATCCCACCAATATGTTGGTATCTTTTTAAACTTGTCTCAAATTAAACATTTCTCAAAAGTAGTACCAATGGTCTACATATTATTTTTCCAGCTGTTTTTTTGTTAACAGTGGTTGTAAACAAGTTCATGTGGTTATCAGTAATGCTTTTCAAGTGAGAGTTTGTTGGGAAATGGGAAAATGGATACATTTGGTACCACTCTTGACAACTGTGACATTTTGAGAAGTAATATACACAGACTATACGTAGCACAAGGATATTCATGTAACGGCAATGGTTACTTCTAAAATACATTCGCCTTTAAACCACGTGACATGTACTGTCTCACTTTATTGACATGTAAGTACTGTTGGTTATTTTTTTTCATTTCTTTGTGCCTTATGTTTTGTCACCGACGAAGTCGTTAGAGACAGCGTTGTGCACGAGCATCTGGGGTCATGAGTGGCGATGAGTGGTAATGTGATGAGAATGGAATAAAGTAGGTGTATTTAGTTCATATGGGGGCACCGGGTCCTGGGTCGGGATTCAGGGATTCGAGGTGGCCATCTTGGATTACATCACTTCCTACGGCCATCTTGGACAACATTGACATTTGACCCCGGCGTCCATATTTGAATCCGCCATTTTGTTTTCTAGAACATTCCACCATTTTGAATTATGATATAACGTCCACCTACTTGAAAATCCTCAAATATTAACTTAGAAATTTTGAAAAAATTTCAAAAGTTTATAAAAAAATTATAAAAAAATTTTAATTTTCAAAATAAAATAAAAAATATTCCATTATAGTCTGCTGGAGGCAGCCATCCTGTTTAGTGACATAATTCTTCACGGTAGGTTCATTTGCAACTCGAAGCGAATTTTTCAAAATTCGATTTTGTTTTTGTATTTTTTTTTGGGGGGGGGGGGGGGGGAGGTGTTTCTTAAGAATATTTATTTTCGCCCCACAATATTCCGTGCGATTATATAAGTAGAGAAACAATGGCCAGACTCTATGCTGGTTTATCGCCGCCACGTTTGGTCTAATTGTCAAATTATATATGCAGTTAAAACAGTGTATTCCTTTCCCTACAGCATTCGTGTGTGACCGTTAAAATTGTTTTATTCCGAAAATTATTCTAAACTGCAATTTACAATTTAATACTTTCTCTGTGTGTTAAATATTAATGCGTTTTTCCTGTCTTAACAAAAGCAAACATGTAATACAAATATACTAATCTTAAAACTATATATGTTTGAAACAAGAAAATATAATTATAATTGATTATAATTATTACCGTTATTGTTAATCCCTACTAGTCCCTACTTAATATTAAATCTGCGAAAGTGTGTTAGTTTTTCCTTTTTACACGCAGCCACGGAGCAACGGATCGACATGATTTTTGGCATATTAATAGTTTATGTGCCGTACAATGATATAGAGCACAATAATTATGAATTTACATCCCTATGGGAATTAAAAAGGGTTAAATTCAGTTTTATAATATAAGATCATTGGATATAGGTCATAGACACACTAACAATTTTTCTATGTTCACCACACAGTCATATAGTAAGGTCTGGAAAATTCCTATCCTTCTTCTTAGCGAAACCCATCCGCTTAGTGTAAAGTAAGCGGCAGCTAGTGAACTAACGGCGCTAATAACAGTTTATTTTAGAATTTCGTCAATAGATGGCTGTGCCTTGAATTTCTAACGCACTATCGTTTAATGCGTCCGTCACTTTACCTAGGCGTTACCTGCCTTCCCACAAAATGAAACTTAAGATTGGGGTCCCGGGTTTGCTGATGCGTAGGCTCGATTTACCGAAATTGTGCAATCAATGGGAATTTAAAATTAAAATTTACCGTTTTTCAAGTGTGTTTCCTACGGGCTTGTAACTCGATAGTGATATTCCTTTTACTATGATGTGTTTAGCCCGAGCAACACCGAGTATTTCAGCTAGTATAATATATGTACGTATATATTGTATCACGAAATGTTTATTTTAAAAACTTCAATGAAGGATATTTTTTATTCGAGGCGCAAAATGGGCTAACTCATGAAGCCTGGCCATGGCGTACCAACAAGGAGGGCAGTGACGAAATTATAGGCACGACATTGGCGACTCACAAAATGGGACAGTGGCAGACACACGAGGACAGACAGTGGTGGACAAACGTTATTGGGGATCCCCAAATAACTTAAGAAGTCATAACTTATAATTCTTGAAAAAACTCACATAACTTAGAAATGTCATAAGTTATAACGATTATATCTTAGAAACACACAACTGATAACTGTCATAACTTATATAATCACGTAACTTTGCACACACAACACCGAAACACGCAACTAATAAACACCATAACTTTTAAAACCATTGTTTTAAAACAATCACAACTTAGAATTGTCATAATTTAAAAATTCATACCATAGGAACACAGAACGCACATAACTTATGATTATCATAACTTAGAAATGTCATATCTTAAAAACACACAAAGCGGAAAGACACAGCTTAGAAAACGTCATAACCTAGAAAGTCATAACTTATTTCATAACTTAGAAATCTTTATCTTGTGTGTTTCTAATTTATGTGTTCCTAAGTTGTGTGTTTCTAAGTTACGACAGCACCCCGTGGATGGGATCTAGTAAGGACGGGCAGTGGCGTCCCCACAAGTTGGAGTAGAGGTGGACTTAAGTAATGTGGCCGTCACTCACTGATTGAACAGAGTATATCTAAATAAAAATATTATTAAAAGTTAAAATAGGTATATAGAGTCACTGTAAAGCACTATGCATATTTCGCCTGATTAATTCTTAATGAGCAGTGCAGATTGTTCTATCTGCAGTCTCCTGTAGCGTAGAACGGGAACATAAGCTAGAATTATTTTTTTTTAAAGTGAGTTACTGATGTTAGCAAGTATAAAAAAAGCAATTTTGTAGTTGTGAAGGCAATTTTATATTTTCAACACAGTGCAAGAAAAGTACTGGTATAGTAAATTTAATCAACATGCCAAAAGACATTAATTATTTAAAAACATTTGAAGAGATACAATTTACGTTACACATTGTTTATAATCAATTTACCAAGCTATTAAATTTAAGAGTCTTATTATTAAGTACTTGTGTGAGGCAAAAATAAATTTGATAATTTTTTACACTTATAATATATAATTTAAATTTTCCTAAGTATGTCTAAATAGTCGTTCAACTTTTTTTTATATTGTAATCGCACCGCTTGGGTCCGCGAATATTTACCAGCAGCGGAAAATCATAATCACGCGTAATCCAAATATTTTTTTTTATCGTCCTGTTAGCGCCTTGTGCTTCTGCAATCATCCACGTAACGCCCTCTCTCTCTCTCTCTCTTCCTCTCTCTTCCAATCCCCCTAACCCAGTCGCCATTAGCCAAAAGCACCTCCTGCCACAGAACGAGCCGCCTTCGCGGAGTCGACGGAATGAATTTCGTAATATCGCTTCAGTCCCCCCTCCTTCCCCGCTTAAAAACTTGACGCGCTCTTGGTTTACAAGCCGCGGGCTCCAGAATAGAGCAGTTCCAATGACAGAGGTGCAATTTGCGTCCCGCGCCAGGCGTCGTTACGCCCCTGGCGTGTATTTTTTTTTAACGGTGCTGGTTGAAGTGTGTGGGGAAGGGGGGGTTTTGGCCGGGGGGAGGAAGGCAGGGGAGACGAGAGCCTATTGTTATTTTTAATACATTCCCTGGGAGCGCGACGGGTTCCGGAATGTGTCGCGCGACGTGGAGGGGTGTGGAGGGGGGAGGAGGGGTAGTTTATGCGGGAAGAGACGGGCCTAATCCGCGGGGGAAACACCGTTACGAGTCCGCGGCGCGGCAATTGGGGGCAGGCTCCGGCAGCTGGGCCGCGGGCTAACGAGTTGGGGCCCCTGGCGCGGTAGGCAGCCGTGACGGCGAGTTTCGCCCCTTAGTGGTAGGCAACTATTTTACGAGTTTCGCGAACCCCCCAGGCGCGGTGGCCAACTGTTTCAGCAGGTTTTTGTTTTTCAAATCCTCGACTACATTTAAAAGAGTTTTATAACTTCACGTCTGGGATATCACTCGTCCAGAGTAAACTTGTTCAGGGCAATCGCAGTACAAGTTAAACTCGTCTATACAAGTCCTCGTTTTTTATGAGTGACATCATAGCTCTCGGTACGCGGCATTTGGTGGGAGTAATTTCGTGAATGTAACGGAAGTCTCATGGAACGGAAATGTGTAACCATGGTGCTTGCTGCCATTTGTGTCGGATGACGCGAACCAAAGTCGACAAAACCAAAATGATTCATTATAGTACTGACTGTTTAATGGATTTTAACAAGATGGGGAATATTTTAATAAAATTCCTAGCCGAACATCCGGTCCAATGCCGGGTTTTAGTATTTTATTTATATTCTGTTTCGCTTTTATTGGAGCCATTTCATTAAATATTTAAAAATTCTGTCAGCAAATAAAATTATTCCATAGTCTGCATAGCTGCTCCAGCAGCGAATTATAGTGGTGGGTGCGGTAAGTACGTGTGATTTGCTTAATTAATGTAGTTTAAAACACGATTTCCTTATATTTATCACGCAAGCATTATTTTTAAAATTCTACTTTAAATTTCGTGTCCGAGTTTCGTATTATAAGTGGATTCAAAACATGGGAACTGATAAATTTTCTCGAAACCGAGGTTACACATCATTGACAAATACTGAAAGATTTGCTCGATTACTTTTTTCCTCGCTATTGTAATAATGGTTATGTATTGTCCGAAAAAAAAAAGATTTTTAAAAAGGTTTAGAGACCAACCGTGTGTTTAGATACTGTATCATTCCCTGTGTTTCGTGATTGGTGGAGTTTCTTTCAGGTACACGCCCAATGTCAGCACACGAATCGCAGCAGTTATGTGCAGAAGTAGACGCATCCTAAATGTCTTTGGCGAATTAAGGCAATGCATTATTTTGCAGACGGCCGCCAACCACAAGCAAGAAACAGATGGCTCGGACATACGTCATTGCCGTATTACGAGCGGCCAGGATATGTTTTTGCGCAAATTGTACACTTTTACTTAGGATTGTGTTGTAAAAAGCACGATAGCAATTAAAGTGCGAAATTTTTATGATAAGCACGATAGCAATTAAAGTGCGAAATTTTTATGAAAACTAAAAGAAAAAATATTGTAATTGTTTAGTTTAATCCGCTTCACTTTGATTAATTTAAAATAAACAATTAAATAGCACTAAGTGTGGAAAGCAAAGGGGTTTGAAAGACACTTTGGTTGAGTGGTCACACAACTCGCCTCTCGTCAAGTCTCCCGCCTGCCCGGGCACTCACAGGGTGTGCAGAGCTCCAGGAGGAACCACGCGATTAGAAAACTGCTCGAGATATCGGATGGTGTCTGTTAACGAAAAGCATTAAAGAATTCGCTGAGTGTGGATGAGTAACTTTGTTTTCGTATTTCATTTTAAAGCTGTATTTTTAGAGGAGTCAAAATTGATAAAACGTGTGTTTTTAAGATTGTATTTTAGGAATGAAACATTCTTTATATATTATTGAAAACAATAAATGGACTTGCTTTACACCTTTATCTTCATTTCTCCGATTTTTAATGTTACGGTTATCTTTCGGATAGTATAGTTGCCCTTTGCACGATGAGAAGACTGCGTACCAGTTCCTTTATTGTTCTTAATATCATTTACTGTTACTTACACTGGCTGGGATAACGAAAACTTGCTCACTCCCGCACGCACCATTTTTATTTTTTATTGTTACCACCGGGCAGTAGCGAGTAGACTCGACAAACAAAATGAAATCAAAACATATGAGGCGGAGTCGTAGCCCAAGACTAACGAGCCAGGTTTCTTCCAGCCCCTGGAGTGGTATCGACCGGAACGATGTCTCGCCCCTTTGCGGTAGACTTAAATTCCGGAAAGTCTTATTTTCACTTATCCCCGATCAGTCGCCGACCATGTTATGTGAAGTCCGCCGCTCGCTCGGGCAACATCACAGTCCAAATAATATATATATAGCGAGATTTAACATAATTTCGCCGAAGCTGAGGTTTTTTTAACATGACTAGGCTAGCCTAACTAACGTTTTATTTTATTTGCGATCACCCAGATAAGCGAAACCTGCTAACGCAAAAAAATAATAATAAATAACGACTTTTAGGAAAACATTATTCTTTTACAAATATAATAAGTATTTTTAAGTAACTTTTATTTCAATTTAGATAACGGAGACGTAACAGAACAAAAATATAGGTACTTGTGCGGGTCATCGTGTACACGCGTTACTTTATTTTAATATATCTTCTGTACCGCACTCTTTATTTGAAAAATACATTTAATAATATCATTCGTAATTTTATAGATACCAACAAAAAATATTGATCATCTTTAATGCCTTATTTATTACAACACTATTTTCTTGGCTAATAAATTGTTGGTATTTTTTTAAGTTATGAATGTGGATTGTTATGTCTATTAAAGTGTAAAATCTGTATTCCAGGATAGTTCCACTACTATAAAGTTTCATTGGGCACACCAATACGTTTAGTACGCCATCCGATGTGCAATAAAACGTGTATATACGGGTTCATGCTTCCACATGCGGTCCGCCATGCACGTAGGACTTTTATTATTTTAAATTACCGTTGCGTGATGCGTGTGAATTTCGTTGCATTTTCGTCACGTACAAAAACTTCATCCTCGTTACACCTAAATACTTATTACATCAATAAATTAAACATAATTTTGCGAGAATTTTATTTATGTTACGTATAAGTATTTATTAAGTGAAACTTCTTTAGGCCCGATGAGAATAAATTTCAAGGCCGAATTGTAATACAATGTTTTCGTAAAACATTGTTGTGTAACGTTTCTGACACGAAAAGGACAGATAATATATACTGGTCCAAAGAGATTTAAGTAGAGCACTATGCTATATACGTTTCTGGGCGCGTTTTTGTTTCTCCTCTTTGTGAGATGATTAGTCCCTCACCAAAAAACGAAAAAAAAAAACAACATATAACTAAGGGAGATAGATGAACGAAAAAGTAGGACAGAGAATGTGCGCATGCATTTTTTAAAGAAAATAGATTTACAGATATATCCTGTACAGTCAGCTGTGAATGCCTTGAATTTATATTTGCTACTAGAGTGCTTGCGTTACTCCTCGTTCAACCAGCAGCGTAGAGCGCTGTTGAGACATTTCCCGATTTTCCTACACAGATAGCGCAATCTGTTAAGAGTTTTATATTTCGTTCAGATATTTAGCATGTTCCAAATTGCATAAATGTTTGAAGAAAAAGTAACACACACAGTTTTTCTTTATAATGTGAGTATTTCAACAGTGAATAATACTTAGTTGTAAAATAGTCTTTTTTCTTTCTTTCTCTTTCTCTCTCTCTCTGTCTCTTTCTCTCTGCCACGAGTTGCTGTTTGGATTGCTAATAAATAAGTTTCACTTCTATCACGTGTACTGAGTTACACACGTTCGTTTTTTTTTCTTTTAAAATAGCAAAGTGTGTATGTATACACACAAACATAAATACATATATATTCCGGTGTCTGACTCGGGGTCGGTGAAAAGTAGGTTTCCCTTTAAACCTCCTAATGCGGGCACGGGAGCGCTTTCCGAGGGAAGTTACCCGAACATGTCGTCACGCTCGCGAGTCAAGGCGAGGAACAAGAGCGGAGTAGGGGGAACGACTCGCATCCCACGCGGGTGTTGTCCGGAGTTAACTGCACACAGCGTAGCGGGCGATGTATTTGCTAAACGGAGCACAACCAACTAGCTTGTGTCCCTCTGCGTGGTAACCATACACCTGCACAACCATCCGTGTCAGGCAAGGTAGCGCGGATCAAGGCTTGGTTTTTGTTATTGTTTCGCATTTTAATTTTGTTTAAGAGCTATTCCTGACATTTAAACGCGACACCTCTTTTGAATTTGTTCTTCTTTTATAAATATATTTTTCAGATATTCACTTAGAATAATGTATCATGGGAAATATTAAGTTGCGCAAGTTATGAAAATTTCAAAGACTTGCAATTTGTGACAAAGAAAGGGCTGCATTGAGAATACTTTTTTAAAAATAACTCTTAAATAAAATTAAATTACGGAAAAATATAAAAAAATAAATAAAACTTTCTCCATGGCTCGTCACACACTCTCATTGGACAAAGCAAAAAAAATACAAATAATTTTCGAAGAAAGTTTATCTTGACCAATCAATAATTTTTTGGTGATGTCAATGCTCCAAAAAAAAAATTGTTTCATAAAACAATTCATCTAATTTTTTGTTTCTATATTTCGTATTAACCCCTCGTCAACCACGAATTTGCTACACTGTAATTTTTTTCTAAGTGGAACAGAAATTGCCAAGTAAAATTACAGCCATCTGTAAATTTGTAGACTTATATGACAACATGTTTATCACTATAAAATAGTGTTCGCAGTAATAATGGTTTCGGAATCTTACGCCGGCATTTATACTTGCTGTTGTCCTATTACCACCAATTGTTAAAATGATTTGTAAACCGTTCCCTGAACAGCTTTACAGTATTAACTGCACACATTAACAAGCATAACAATATAAGTTAAAGTCCAATTATGGAATATTTGATTATATGTTCCATGGTTTAAAATATTTTATTTCAAAGTATCATCCATTTTAATATAAAATTATGCACCTATTTTCGTAAGAAATATTCAGTATTTTCTCGAAAAAACGTATTTTATTTATGCAAAAATACCCATAGCCGTGTGTTGTACAAAGCAAAAAAAAAGTATTAGGTAGAAACTATTTCTAGGCAAATGGTTTCTAAAGGAATCTATTGTGAAAGAACCTAGACATTAACGAACAACCAGATTCTACGCAAATGTTGTGTGAACAAGCTGCCACGGCCTGTACTATAAACTAAACTGACTATAAACTAAACTAAAAAATTTTGAAAGTAGTACTAATTAAATGTTTATTGTTATTGTAAATTTACTTAAAGATGCAGTAAAATTAACTGACAGTTGTAAAAATAACATGCATGCATGCTCATGTAAAGTTATATATCACAGAGAAAAAATGCGCCCACAAATTTGACATATATTTACCATACCATAGTAATTTGAGTAATATTTTAACTAACACAAGAGTCAAAATACATCAACACATGCATGTGTAAAATTAAAATATCTTCGGTGGGGACTCTGCTGCCGCATACATTTAATGCAAAATTACACAATTTTTTTTACAGTGCATGCAAGTATTTAAAAACCACTTAAATGTATGCTTGCTTGTGATTGGCTGGCTCAACGTAAAAGATTCATAACTAACTACATAGTCGAACGCGAGTCTTTCGCCAGCAGAAAAAATCAACAGGTTAGTAAAATGTATGAACTTTTAAGTTAATAGCATTAAGGAAACGTTATACGGTTTGATAGCTCTAAGCACGCAATGAGAGACCAGTCCTAATAAACGCCGACACATTAACATCAACGTTGCTATCGATTCTAACTGTAAACAATCGATTTCCGTGTAATCTGACGGGCATTTTCTTCTCAGTCAAACAAATTTCTTCAAAGATATCTTCCTAAACATGCTCACTTAAACTAGTTTAGTTGGAACATTTAGCCTCGCTTTAAGTCACTGTAAAAGTTTTTTTTTTTTTTTTTTTTTGCAAATGGAACATTAATATTAATGTAAAATTACAGGTATTTTTAAATTTGTACATTATATGAAAACAACTGTATCACTACAAAATATTGTTCGCATTAATACTGGGTTTGGATTCTTACCCGGGCATTAATGCTTTGTGTTGTCCCAGTACCTCAAATAGTTAAAAGTTTTAAATAAGTGTTCCGTGAATACCTTACCAGTATTAACTGCGCACATAGGTAATACGCATGACACAGCAAAAGTAAATCAAATTGTGAAAATTCGTTTATCTTTTACATTCTTTTAGAAAATATATATACTAGAATGAAACATCAATTAAACATTAAAATAATGTACGAATTTTCGTGAGAAATACTCAGTATTATTCTCGAAAATCATATTTCAATTACGCAAAAAAAAACCTGGTCATGTGTTGTACAAAGTTACAATATATTCTTTGTAGTTTTACGAACTATTTCTTGTCAACTAGTTTCCAAAGGAATATTTTATAATAGTAGAGACCATTTATTTTCTGTGCTCCCTCCTCTCTCCACAGACACCGCAACTAACGTAGAGTGCACTCGCGTATCGAAGATGCAGTCGACACAGAACGCAAATGACCAACCTCCGCGGAGTTAATAGGATTGCGCGCCAACTAATTTACTGAGCGGCCAGGTCCTGATTTCGAATCCTGTGTGAATGCACGGAGATATGCGCGAGGGGACTTGAGCTCCGAATTTATGTTAACTATAGTTTGTAAGCTCTTCTCGATTAGCTTGCCTGCGTGTCGTTAATGAGCGATGCATAACATACCCGGTGGCTATAGATGTACATGTGCAAGTGGTGCATGTTGATAAGGTCTACTTCCACTAATACATCTGTATCTGGAAGCAAAGAAGATCATCATCACCTTCTCAAAAAATAATATTTCAACTAAGTACATAATGAACATTTTTCTCTTTTCTTTACTATAAATGAGCATTCATACAATTATTCCCAACGTGAATTTTTTATACTTAAAAACATTTAAAAACATTAAAATGTTTGCTTCAAAGTAGTATTTTCGTCTAATAAATAATAATAATTTAATGGGTTTGAGTTTCATGAATAATTTATTATTACTAACAATGAAAAATTAAAAAATAAAACCCAAAACTCTCTTAAAAAATAACTGTTTTGCAACATAAAGCTTTTTATCTTTAGTGTACAGATATCACACTGTCATTCGTTAGTTTGACTATGGTATGCAGATGTCCAAGGAATACACCTTTCATTGGAATTGAAAACGATTACTTCACATTGTTGATCAATGAAGATCGACAGCAGATTTAACCAAAATTTTTGCGCTAGTGAATTAATTACGGTCTGAAATCTCATCGAAATCGATGTCATTAGAAACTTGCATTGGGTAGAACTATGAGCTGGCTCAGCGACGAAAAGCATTGGTGGGAACAAAATGGGGAACACCCTGAGAAAACCCGCCGTTTGACGGCAAATTCGCTGGTTTTACACTTTGCGCAAAGATCCTCGAAGCGAACCCGGATTGACTTATTTTGGAGATGACTGATCCTACCATTCGACCAGCGAAATATGTTAAATTTTCTTATTTGTCACCTATTTGTTTTTAATATAACCATCTGCTACATGTAGGCTACTCCAGATTTAACTTTCATGGACAGACATAGGACCGTTGTTACAAAGTATATATATGTAAATCTGAGCATTTTAAAAGGCACCGTTTTTGAAAGAAAGTAAAATCGTATTTTTTGAAACTCTAAAATATAATTCAACTACAGCGGACTTGAGGACTTCCTTCTAAACCCTTATGCAAACACATTAAAAAAATAATTATGAATAACCTGCGTGTATACTGTAACCCAAATGTTTTTCTAAAAAATTGAAAACCGCTTATGAAAGCCATGACAGTCCTTATTCTAGTTCAGTTTTCTTGAAACATAGATTGTAGCGTGATTGTTCTCTCTCTAAGTGTTTGAAATAACACACAACCGATGTTAAGAAAAGCGCTGATTAAAGATGTAATTATAGTCAGCCTCTTTTAATGGTTCTCCAAAAAATTGTGGTAAGGCTGTTTAGAGACTTGGCCACCAGATTTTAACGTGAATACGTGCGATCGCTCACACTGCACTTCAGCCCATCTCGTCGTTGGTAAGCATCTTCTTGAAGCGAGAAGGTAATGCTCGTCACACATCTCGCTGACAACTCCTCCGGCGAGGCGAGGAAGACAACGGCGGAGACAACGAGAACCTCGACTGCGGCATCGATGTCTACGGGCTTGTAACTGAGCCTCATATCATTGTCAGTAAAACCTTCACTCTGAACTAACCCACGGCGGGAGTAGGCCTGATCCTGTGGGTAAGGTGATTGTCCCTTTAGGTGTCGGAGCTGTTGCCGGCTCTAGTATCCGAGACATGATCCAACAGGCTCACGGAATGGGTGCATGGATGCGAATACATAGCCTCTCCACACCAACTAGCAATCCTCTGTCTCCATGTGGGCACCGCTGTTGCGGGCGAATCGTGGTGACCATGTTGGGATAGGTAGCCTCAACCTCTACTCATAGCATCGCCTTAACTAAAAAGGACAATGCCGGGCGTAACCCTGCTTCAGTGCATCCTCAATTGCATGTATGGGACCAAAAATTGTGAATGGGATGAATCTGTGGGCAACAGCAGATGCGTTTGAAGCTTCTCTGGGGGGTTCGACTGCCTAGCCTCGCTGTCTTGGTCCCAAGGGCCCCATAGTGAATGGATTAGGCCTATGGTAATCGGAACGATCGAGAATGGCTCGGGTATTTTCGGAGACACTCGGGCTTAAAAAAGAGCTGTAAACTACTCGCCTAGGTGTGATACGTTCCCCTAGTCAAGTGGTCGGGGGAGGTACCGAGGTAACCCCGAGGCCCTCCAGTCCACTCATGACCGGATTGTCATTTCTAGCCAGGGCTCTCTGCGGTCGCCGCCTAATGAGTTCAGGCACGTCCGGGCCTTAATCAAATGTAAATCTGTCGGACCGAGGTACGGCAGGTCGGAGGGTAATCCAAGGAGACGAGGCTTCTAGTGTGATTCTGAAGAGTGGCGGTTGGCTAGCTGGTGGGCGAACAGTCTCATGCCGTATAGACGCCAAGTTGGTAGTAGTACGGGAAGAATCCATGAAAGACTGAAAGGTGTCCCGTTGAGGTTTCCTACAGGCCCAGGATTATGATTGGGTAGGACTCGTACTTGGTAGTGGTGCTCCTATCGCTTGGAGCAGACTCCAAGGGTTCTCTATCCCTGTGCAGAGTCGACTTGGTGAGCGCAGACACAGCTCCGGTACTAGCCTGGACAGCTAGCAGAGGTTGGATAGGCCTCCACCGGACCAAGGGTTCGCTGGGTTTTATTGAGAGTCCCAGTGTGATGTGGGAGATTGGGGTAGGCGCCAGCAGTGCTGATAATGTCTAAGGGCTAAGGACACACCCAACTGTCTGGTTAGCTGAGTGAAACAGGGGGCTAAGCCTCTAACACCTTCTCGATAAAGGGGGGGGGGAGTAATCCCATAACAGTTAGGTCATAACTTTACTTGCTCTGGGAGTTTTAAACTGTTCTGTAAGCCGACTCCAAATCTACCCTAAAGGGCACATATTTGGGAGGCATGGTGGAGGTGCCGGCCTTGAGTCGAAAAACACTTGTATAACCCCCGCCTGAACCCTATCAGTGAAGCCTGCACTTGTACTAGGCCGGATGACGTCCGCCACCTTGGTATTATTCCTCCCCCTGGTGTTCGACACTGGCGTGTGGCTCCTTTTTAGAGTCCTCACAAGTTGTCCTCTCCTCTAGTTGCTCTTTCTCACAATTCTGATTTAATATATGCACCATACGCATCGGAATAAAAAAAATGTTTTGCACTGTATCTCATGATTTTTTCGCAATGTTTTGTATTGTAAACTTTAGATTTTTAAAAATTGGTTTACATAGTTCAGTATTTATTGTGTTTATCTGCTCTCGCTGTAGATGAGTCACCCGATATCTTAACGTTTGAGAAACAACAAATGTATTTCGTGAAGAAAATATTCGCTGAATACATCAATTATGATACTGGGTCCCTCCCTTGGTTAACAAATATCTAGGTGTAATATTAATATTTTATTTTAACTACACTGTTTGAAACATGATCACAAATTATGAAAATATATATTTCGTCATTCTTTAGTTCATTTAATGTTACATTTCATTATTTTAAAACAAAGAATGCATTTCTTACCTGTTGCTTACGTTCCGCTCAAAGTTTACTCAAGATAGTATTCTTGAAACATATGTCTTAAGTATTTAGGACTGGACAGATCATATAACACGAGATACTTGCACACTAAAAAAACAAAGTTTTTCGTCAAAGTAATCGTGATAACAAAAATTCCACCAACTACACTCACAAATGTCCAGCAGAGCCGCGGCCGTGACACGAGGGAAGCCGCCGGCGTCACGTCACAATCAGGCGACAACTGTCTGCAGCTGTGCGACAACGTCAGGCGACAACTGCCTGCAGTCGCACGACACGGTCAGGCGACAACTGTCTGCAGTGGCACGTCACAATCAGGCGACAACTGTCTGCAGCTGTGCGACAACGTCAGGCGACAACTGCCTGCAGTCGCACGACACGGTCAGGCGACAACTGTCTGCAGTGGCACGTCACAATCAGGCGACAACTGTCTGCAGCTGTGCGACAACGTCAGGCGACAACTGTCTGCAGTGGCACGTCACAATCAGGCGACAACTGTCTGCAGCTGTGCGACAACGTCAGGCGACAACTGCCTGCAGTCGCACGACACGATCAGGCGACAACTGTCTGCAGTGGCACGACATGGTCAGGCGACAACCTATCTGCAACGGCGTGACACGGTCAGGCGACAACTGTCTGCAGCGGCGTGACAAGGTCAGGAGACAACTATCTGCAGCAGCGTGACACATTCAGGTGACAACCTGTCTGCAGTGGCGTGACACATTCAGGCGACAACTATCTACAGTCGCACGACACGGTCAGGCGACAACTGTCTGCAGTGGCACGTCACAATCAGGCGACAACTGTCTGCAGCTGTGCGACAACGTTAGGCGACAACTGCCTGCAGTCGCACGACACGGTCAGGCGACAACTGTCTGCAGTGGCACGACACGGTCAGGCGACATCTGTCTGCAGCGGCGTGACAAGGTCAGGAGACAACTATCTGCAGCAGCGTGACACATTCAGGTGACAACCTGTCTGCAGTGGCGTGACACATTCAGGCGACAACTATCTACAGTCGCACGACACGGTCAGCCGATAACTGTCTGCAGTGGCACGACACGGTCGGGCGACATCTGTCTGCAGTGGTGTGACACGGTCAGGTGACAACCTGTCTGCAGCGGCGTGTCACGGTCAGGCGACAACTGTCTGCAGCGGCTCGTTAGCGCGCCGGTCGAGCGGGAACCGATACCTCCAAACATTTAGAATAAAATGTTATCTGCCGGTGGAAACACGAGCCGGACACGGCACGGTTACGTCCCTGGTGTACGTGAATCTGCACTAAATAAACAAAACAGTGTGCCAAATGGATAAATGCGTAACACTTATAAATGCGCAACTGAAAAATACTAACTTCAGTTCACATTTTAGAACGTTTAAATACCTATCCTATATTCGTTTCACTTCACTTTTTAATCTGGCATCCCAATTTCTAAGGCAGATTCGGGTTCAAAAATTACCCTCTGAACCCATTTATCGACCATCATAACGAAAAAATATTGGCAGAACTGCAAGTGATGAAGGATACTAAGTTCAAAAACTTTCAAATTTGAGAGAAGATAAGTGAGACAGTTATAACCAGCTTTCAAAAGCACTCTAATTATTATCGTCGGAAATCAGATAAAAATTATGTTATCAGTTATTAATTTGGCCTTTAAGAGCTTGTCATTATCGATTATCTGCAACTGTATCAGTAAGTGACTGAGATTAGAGATAATCGTGCAAATAGAGCGCACTGCAATCACACATTTCAAACGAATGCAGATATCGTTGGATAGAACGGAGATTAATTTATCAACCAAGAAATAGATGGCACTGCCTGCTGTCTATGACGCAGACGGGATTTGCGTCTTCAAATATCTGCTTGATCGCAAGGAAAATAAGAATACAGTACAAATTAATTATTTCATTACTTTGAGTAATAATTCAATATTGATATATTTTCCACTTAATAAAACCGTTTTTAAAATTAAAATAAACAAATCCACATGAACAGAATTCGAATCAACTAGGTGAAAAAAGAAAAAAATAGGTATCATAGTTTTTAGTAATTTATTTGAATGGAAAGTATATATTCCTTTCGTTAAACTAAAACTTATCGTATTACTAGCTAACTAGCTCACACAATTTCAAGGTGTTGCTGAAATCTTACCACTGAATGAAAAAATTTGAATAATTCCAAACATTATTACTATAGAAATAGAGACAATGTATTATCAGGTGCATTAAAACATTTTTATTCATTGCAAAACCGTTTAAGAAGAAGGAAAAAATAAAGTGATTATGAGTAGGCCTTTTTAATTTTTAGTACATATTTTATATCTGATAATTTTTTTTTAATTTCTGTTCTAATAATTGTGAGGATATATTATACCTTGATAAATCAAAATTAAATGCTCTATATATCATTAAGTAAACAATTTAAAAAATTGTTGAACACACACAAAATTAATTCAAATCATGTTTAAAGCCCTATTAAAAGACAAACTTTCATAAATGGAAAAAATATGCGAAACATTACTTTACATGCAAGTTTTTTTCTTGATTTATAACTTCTGGTTGTAATTGAATCTAAATTATTCATTGCTGTTTGAAGTCATACATACCCCTTTTACTCCACTTAAGTTTGGTATATCGCAAAATGGTAACATTTTGGTGAGTCTTTTTCTTATATTTATTATTGGTATCAAATATATTATATTACCCTTGATTGGATTCGAATTTTTTATTCTTTTCCTTTAAAAAATATAATCACTACTTTTTCACGCCTGAATGTTGAGTTTCGCAAAAGGTAAAATTTTAGTTGGTATTTTTCGTCTTTTCGTTTGTATATAATTGGTACCCAATATCTTTTTAAATGCTTAATTACTTTAAAGCCATATTCTCCATTTTTTTACCCTTTAAGGGTTGAATTTCAAAAAATGGGAAAAGTGTGTTTGGTAGTATTTGTATGTTTATAATTTACCTACAATATATTTTATTATGCTTAATTTATTTCAGAGGCATGACTTTTAATCTTAGAACCACATTCACCCTTTTTTTTTACCCCTTATTGGTTGGACTTAAAAATTGAAAAAATTGTGGTTGGTAGTTTTTGTAGGTTTATTATTGGTATCCATCATCAAACTTCATTAATAATTAATCATCATTTATCACCAATATTCATAAACCATCATAAATCATCATAATTCATCCTCATCGTAAATCGTCATCAATAATCAATATCAATCATCACCAAACATCATCATCATTAAAATATTAAAACCATATTCACCCCTTTTTCACCACTTTTTTCGTAATTTTAACGCCAAGTGTACAAATTTCATAAAAAAATACCAATAGGTAAACCTGGGTAGTTTCGTAGCAGTTGTAAATAAGTTCGTTTTAACGTTTTAACCGTTTGCTCCCGAAAAAAAACAAATTTCTCTTTCAGTTCGAAAGTTCGTTGGGAGATAGCGCAGCATATCTGTCTCCGGAATAATTATCGTTGGATTCCCCACAATTGTTCATGTGTGCACAGTGTTTTGTTTTGCCCTTTGATGTTGGATTTTTGAGATGTTGCGAGGAAGGCTATCATACGTTTATTATACGTATTAACGATTAGTTTTTGAAAAACTAGCAAAACCGGTAGGTAATCATCTTTTGGTGAAATCATTGAAAATTTATTGATTTTTTAATCACCATCAATATTTTTTTTACTAACCTAAAACTTTCATTTCCTTGGGCCCATTCTGCACGGAAACGGACACATCACGTAAACGTTGACGGATCTCTTGGAAAATTTCACTATCACGCCTGCTGCTTCCACAATGCACGAAAACGTAACTAATGGTAACAAATGAGATTGCATGTCAAAGGTTACGAAACCTTTATTAAATTTTAAAAAAAATTATGATTCCAAAACGTATCATGATCAAAATATACATAACTAATAAAAATAAACGACAATTCTATAATTTAACACTAGATATTCTTCTATTTCAAACAATTTTTAACGTATTTAGAACATAAACAAACATGGCTATTACCTCAGCCAAGTTCTTGGCTTCTATTGATCGCATTGACCAACGTAAACGTAAAAACTCAGCATTGCTGAGTTGTGATATTGTAGACACTCCGTTCTGTGAGATCCGTTTCCATTTACGTGATCCGTCTCCGTTTCCATGTCATTGTCGAACGGGCTTTAGCAAAACAAAGAATGATTTTAGCTTTAAGGAGAAAATATTTTTGTGTGTCTTTCGTTGAATTATTTAGTAATTTTAGAACTAAAACTTTTTCTGTATATTTTAATAGTTGTTCCAAAGGTAAATGCTTGTAGGTTACACTTTAAATTAAATTTTACTTAAATTATGGTATCGTGAAATAACCGAGATATCGCGAATTTACCATTCGACCTTTCAATATTTTTTATGGTCTAATAAAAAATGTATTAGTGACTAGCAAAATTGGTGTTTTAGTTATTTATTTGCGGTGATATTCAGTTTGAAGTATGGCCAGATTCTTCCAGTCCGTTCTTACCGCTCCTCCCATCCTTACCCTCCCTTCCTTGCCCTCCCCCATTCTTCCAGTCCATTCTTGGGTTAGGAAAAAAAAGAACTCTCCTCCCTTCCTTCCCCTCTCTTCGTTGCCTCGCCCCCCCCCCCCCCCTTTTTCACTCCTTTCCCCTTCCCAACCCTCCTTCCTACCTCCTCCTCCTCCTCCTCCTCCTCCTCCTCCTCCTCCTCCTCCACTGACCTTCGAGATTCTTCCGGCCTTCTAAACCTTCCTTACCATCCCTTCCCCCAATAGACATTTATTTTTTTTTCCTAGCCTAAGTTAATTCTAAGTGTGTAGGGGAGGGTCCAGGTTAGGGGAGGACCTAAGTGTGTCTCAGGCCGAAGCCTATACACTCTACCATGCGGGTTTTTAACCATGCAGGACAAGGGCGCGTGCATCGTGTGCTATTGGGGTTTACTGGCCAGCCATGGCTGCAATTGGCGCCATGACTGACGCCCCATTGGTCGCCTAGCTTAATAGCTAGCTAATGTGACCCAGGTAAAACCTGCATAGACACAGGGAAAACCCTGGGCCGGTTCATGCGGGGATCAAATAACATGCATTAAGCAAGCAGGTAACTACTGGACAAGAGGAAGAAGGGTCCAGGTAAGAAGAGTTGGAGGGGCTGAAAAATCAACCATGCTGGAGTTGGGTGCTTGGGCCTTGCGGCCCGCATTTAAAGGTTGGGAACTCCTGGGTTATTATTAACCAGGGGCGCATGCGCCCCCAGGGGCGGGTGACTTCACTCGTCGGCCCAGCCACAGCTGCCCAGGCAGCCACAGTTAAAACAGAAGTGGGCAGACGAGCCAGTAAACCGGCTCGAACTGCTGGCTCTCGGAGCGAAAGGCAGCCTGACATTGCGCCATCTTCATCTTCCTTCTTCCAGTCAACAGCCAACGACCTTTCAAGCCAGGGTGGGGGTAAGTCGTTCAGGCGAATGAAGTATCTTGCGAGTCGGACCCTCTTGCCCCCCAAATTCCCGGGTCGGTTGAAGGTCGCGCCGCCCAGGCTACCACTGGCTCCAACAGGGCCCCAACTTGAAGGCGCCGCCATCTCTTCCTTCAGAATTCCGATGCTGTTCAGTTCCGTTGCGCGCGCGGCAGTCTACAGCTCCGCAAGTTCCAGCCCGCAGTTCGTCTACACTTCGCATCCAGGGTGCGGTGCCTTCGCCGACGAAGCTGCTTCCTGCCACGCGCCGAGCTACATTCAGGCTACCTTTCACCCCGATAGCCGTAATAACGACTCCACAGGCCGGCCATTGGTCCGCGGACTGCTATTGGTTATTCACAGCCACCCCAGCGAGATTGCAACTCTCGAGCTGGGCTCCCGTGTCCGCCACCCGGGGGACGCGGTCGGTAGCAGTTGGCGCTGCTAGGCCGCCCCCAGCACGCACACAAAACCCACACGCACTGCCAGCCTTCGGTTACCCAATAGGTCGCAGAGGTTTCGAGCTGTTTTATACCAGTCTTGTATAAATGTTATGTGTATCAATATTATTCTCTTATAGGTTAACAGCAACCTTATATGATGTATGATGAGTGTGCCATTTCAGTATTAACAAATAAATAGACATGTTCTTCGCATTATACAAATGGATTTCTGCACTACTTTATTTATTTACGTGTTTAATTGTGTCTTGTGACGCTTGAGGCAGTCAGGTGGGTGACTCGTGCTCCACCTGGTTCAAGTTAATAGTTTCTTCCAGTCCTATGATTCTACACATTTACATAAATTGAATCCAAACAATTAATTAAATGATTTTCTAAGTGACTATGAACAAAAAAAATATTTTTGGTTAATTATGAGTCTATATGTTTGGATTTTTTGACACCTGCATCACTAGTTAATAACTAAAGCTTAGTTTTGTTCTTGTATGTCATATGGCTGCAAAATATCGACAGTAAGACTATCAATACCTCTAAAGGCTGCTCAAATTATAAGAAATGTTTACTCTGTGTACAAGTCTTTGAAAGAATTCAACTTTACTTGGTCCACTCTTAAAGATTCTATAACGAGGACCAAGGATAAAGAAGACTTAGTAGACAGTTTACAAATATTTGGGAAAGCTTGAGCTCTGTCAATTGAATTTGATGTTAAATTTTGCAAAATGGTAAAATTTTGGTTAGTATTTTTTGTATGAATATTATTGGTACACAATAACTTTTATTGTGTTCGATTAAATCAAAGTTATCATTATTATTATTTTTTAAGTTATTGCCCGTTTTTCGCCTCTTAGGGGGTAAACTTCTAAAATGTAAAATTGTGGTAGGATGTTTTTGCATGTTCATTATTGGTACTCAATATCATCTATTATGCTTAATAAGATTCGAATATTTAATTATTAATCATTAAATCATATTTATCTTCTTTTCACACCTGAGAGTTTGAATTTAGAAAAATGTCAAATTATAGTTGGCATTTTTTGTGTTTATTATTGGTACTCAAAATATTTTATTATTAAATTTTCTGTTAAAATTATTAATCTTAAAACATTAATCACCCCTTGTTAACCACTTATGTGTTGAATTACGCAAAATGGTAAAATTTTCGTTGGTAGTTTTCGTATGATTATTATCGGTATACCCAATATATTTGTTTGCATCAAATAATTTCAAAGCTACCTCAAAACGATATTTGAACTGTTTTTACTGCCTTAGGGCTAGATTTTGTAATTATATAGTCTAGTTTTTAAGTAAGACAAAGAGTTTTCTAATAAAAAAATCATCACAATCTGTCAAGTAGTTTTTGATTAATGCTGGAACAAACAGACAAATAGACCAACGTTAAATATATATAACTAGCTGCAGTACCCAGCGTTGCCCGGGCTGAACACAAGGTGAAGGGGAACTGTTTAGAGATCAGATGTAGTTAGTAATTGTCTTCTTAATTCGAATGTCAAGTGTGCAAAATAATTTATATCACTTTCAGATCCCGACAGACGTTTCTCTGCCAGTTTATAGTTATTTACCTGGTCTGTATGTAATATAGACTCTATAAAGCAATATAGAAACCAAACTGAAAAATAAGGGATTATTAATATTGAAAAAATCCCATTATCTAGCTAATGCTCGGCATGCATTGCAATGCCTCATTCAGTTTTGTTTTGTTATATGTTTGAAGTAGTTACACATATACAAATAATCTATCCATGTCTCTAAATATATATTTATCTCCATCTGCATCTATAGTCCTATATATCTATGTATCTCTCTATCTCTATTTATCTCTTTATATCTACATATATACCTCACACTATCTCTATGTATTCTATATGAGGCTACTGATTGCTTCGTTGTTAATATCACACGGGTGTTTTTTACTTGTATGGGAAAATTAATAATGATATGGCATCTAGTGCGTGGCAACAATGTTAATAGGCAATAGGAAATAAACTTCTAGCGCCTGCGGCATTGTCAACACACACTTTGTACGTGAACTGCATGTTGTATCTAACCCCCTCCAACGCATTTGATTCTAAATTGGACTTTTATTAAGGATCCCTAATGGTATTGATAATATAATATAGCATGTAGCCTTCCTCGATAAATGTACTATCCAACACTGAAATAATTTACAAATCGGACCAGTGGTTCCAGCGATTAGCGCGTTCAAACAAACAACCAAACAAACTCTTCAGCTTTATAATATTAGTTTAGATTATATATACATATTTGTATTCTCAATAATGTAAATAGCCAATTCCAATAGTTTTTTAATTTCATTAAATGTACATACGTTTTACCTGTTTTATCATTAGTATAGATAGTAACTTTTTCCGAATAATTATTCAATTTGTTTTACTTAACAATGTTAATATAAGTTTTTTTTTTAATTTTTATGAAAATATTTTTTTTTACATTTATGATTTTTATCTTACTATTTGAGTTTTATGTCAAAGACTTCACATCATATCAAACTTTAAATCACAATATTACATGCTCCAGTTCATATAGGGTTGCACTACAAATAATTATTTACGGTTGTTAAAACTATTCCGTTTTTCAATCACTGCATTAAAAAAACATTATTTTTAACAATTTGCCGTTCTTGATTTACGAAATCATTTTCAATTATTAGCAAAGTAACACTAATGTTTGGAGCGTGTCATGAAACATAAATATTAGCCTACTCCATAGAGATGTGTATAAAATATAAAATGGAAGTGAAATAATAGAGTAACATATGAAATACAGCTACGTTAGTAAAATACGCCTTAGTTATAAAGTCATCATCTTTAGGTGCCATACGAATAACTATGATTATAATTTCTAAACAAAATACGGTGAAAATATTTCCTGTTTTTTTTAAATCTAATTTTGTGTCATTGGGAATCTTTTGATGATATTTTGAATTTTATACTTATGAACTTGCAAAAATTGTCATATTTATCTTTTAATATTCTTATATATTTTATGTAAATAATTTTAGGAAAAAACCTTGAAAGTATTGTCTTTTATTTGTATAAATTTTTTTTTTTACCCGAAATTGTTTTTGCTGAATTGCTTTTTTGTAGCTAATGCTTTTGAATTGTTTTTTATATTCTTTTTTATGTGCCCATTTAATTTCATACTGCTAAAATTATCGGTGAAAAGCACAATTTCAGTTTACTTTTTGTTAAATTTATTTATCATTCAGTATAAATAGTCTATATGTTTCATAAATAATTTTCATTGACACGATATTAAAATAAATTAATTTTGTAATAAAAAATGAAGCGGTTCTTGTACTTAAGTACGCATATTAAAATTTATACTTACTTGGTGTAAGAAAAAAAAAACTTTAATTTGGCATGCATATAATGAATAGAAAGGACTGGAGTGATATTACAATTACGTATTGAAAAGAATAAATTCTTCAAACTTCAAATTAAAAATAAATAAGTACTATGTATTGAAATAGGTATAAGTATAAACACATGTATAAATAAATATTCAATTTAATAAAATAATACAGATAAATTTTAATTTGTGATGAAAATAAATAAACAAGCTGAAGTTTTGTTGTAATTTATTAAGATCAATTATTTATCAAATAATAATTTGATAAATTACAATGCAAATAAATTATATATTCGGGAACGTAAGCTTACTTTTATCAATAAATGTGAAAATACACTTGAAAAAGTTTATAAACACAATTTCTATCACTAATATTCACCATAAATTTTTTTAATGATATGGAGCAGTATTCATATCAACCACTGAAGTATATGATTTAAAAGCACAAATATAATTTTTATTTGTATGTATTCATTTTTTGTATGTAGGCCTACCTATCCGTTTAACATTCTGCAAACATTTCGTAGCATGGTGCGCGCCATCTTAAAAATTCACTGTCATAACTTTTTTTTTGTAATGCACCTGAAGAAGTAGACGATAACTTTAAAGAATTCGTGCGTATTAAATTAAAGTGTTTGTTGTATTCATCACCTTGTATTGGGTGCCTTGGGTGCCTTACAACCTCCTAGTAATAATATAATTTTTCATAAAAATTTTAATTTTTGTCTTTTATTTAAATTCGTTCAAAAATATTTTCCAAAAACAAACTCAATATTAACGTTTTGATATACACTAGTATATTCTAAAACAGTACCATTCACATAACTTTAGTGGTGTAATTGCAACCAAACTGATGAGTTTAATTCAAGAATTTAATAGTTAACTTACTATACGCTGAATATTTTCCAGCGATTTAAACCAAGTAAATTTATTTATATTTTGTTACTCAGTAAACTTCAAATGGATTTTTTTTGTATAAAATTTGTTTACATAATGAAGCTCTTCAATACTCTTTGAATTAGGTTCTAAATTTATGGATTTTGACAAACAAATCTGTTTACTTTTGTTTTCAAGTTGTTTTAAAATAATCAAATTTATATACTGACATAATTGACATTATAAAATTCATTGGTTTTCAACAGTCCTAGTAGCTTAAATGGCTAGAGCGTTGCGCGAAACACATTCATTGCAAAGGTTCTAGGTTTGAATCCTAGCTAGGACGGAGTTAATATTGTAAGTTCCAATAGCAAACCTGTTGCTACACATAAATATTTTTTTTTTATATTCCCTAGCCAACTCTACGTGACATCACCAGTGCATATTTCAGTACAGTGATCAATCCATATTTATTAGTGAAGGAATTTCAATTAAGTTTAAAACATGCACATAATAATTGGTTTTTATACCATGCAAACCATTAAATCTATTTAATATAACTAAAATTTTAATTTGTGAAAATAAGGTGTAATTTTTTTAACGTGGGTTAAAAAGCGTTATGATTGATATTTTTGAATTTGTAGACGAGCGCAGAATTAAAGAAACCAAACTCATATACTCGTCACGAACCCACTTTTAAATTGAAAGTTGAATTAATTTTTCAAAATATTACGCGTGAAATAATTTTCAGTGTAATAAATGCATTTGTAAATTCATTCTGCACACTTAAGTAAGTGGATTTAGTGAAATAAATATTTTCCTATTTAAAACAAGCTTATACCATTTTGATCACAACAGGTTAAAAAATACTGATAATTATTGTAAAAATATCCCAATATTTCCAGTCCTTCTTTAAAGGAGTCTGACATATATGTTTAAACTTAATTAAACCAAACCAAAACCCCTTTTCACTTCTCGAAGAATGGAAAATCAAAATGGAAATGTATACAGTACATAATTTTAATATGTCTTTTTTCTCTATGAAACTAATACTACCCTATTTTAATCCCATGGGTTAAAATTTCGTAAAATGGCTAAAATATATTCATAACATTTGTATGTTTTTCTTCCAATATTATCCCATTATATTGATTAACTTCAGCGATAAAATTTTTTATTTTAAATTAACCTCACCCCTATTGAATCTTCTTGGCTATCGAAATTCGAAAATAAAATAAAACTAAATAACTATGTATTTTATACTGGCTCAATATGTACCTCCTACTTTCCAAGCAGAAGTTAAATATATATATTCTTAACTACAAAAGTGGGAAACAATAAACTCAGCAAGCATAATATACAGAGCATTATATATATACCTATTAGTATATGTATATACACATAATAAAACCAAGTTCCATTTTACATCCGTAAATGATGGGACTTTTGAAAATTAAAAAAAAGGATTTTTGTTTGTGTGTGTGTATGTGTGTGCGCACGCTCGCGAGAGTATATATGCATAAACTTCTGCTTGGAAAGTTTCGAAATTATTATTTTATTATTATATAAAAAAATTTACCCGTTTATGTTGATCTATTATTAGAAATAATTCTTTTAAATATCACAGAAATTATATTCAAGAATTATGTTAATTGGAATTTTCTTTCCAAGAAATGAAAATGGCACTAAAGCCGGTTATTTTTTTATTCAACAAAAAAATTACACAATATAATTTATTTGTGTAATTCTTAGTTAAATACATATCCAGCTCAAACTGGAAAAGAAATAATTTAGAGGAGGGGGATAACATTTCAATATTCAACCATTGTTATCGAGAACTAAACTAAAATAAATAATAAAAATCATGACCTTCAAATATTTAAAAAACTACCGTTTTACAAATAACGAATTTTGGCCATATGTCAATACACAATAACAGAAGAATTTATATATTTTTTTCAATTTGTTAAAAAAAGGGAGGGGGTCATAAGCAACGTAAAACAATTCAGTAACTAGACCCTTAAACTTAAGAAATGTGTTAATGATAAAAAAAAAACATAATGTGTGAAACTGACTTGTATATGCACCTTAAGTGTTTGTGTAAATTAGTGTTTATATGCAAACTACGTGTCCAGGGGTGTTCAATTAAATCCATTATATATATTTTCTGGTGTTCTTTTATTAATCAAAACTTAAGTCTAAAATTTAATTAAATACCTGTTTTTTATTATGCGGTTTAATGTATGTTAAATATTTTTCTTCTTATAAATTATATTCCCATACATAATTAAACGTTAAAATAATGTAATCTGTCCGTGCTTGTCTGTACGGAATAATTTTACTGAACATCTGCTGCTGCTATTTATTTAAATTGAATTATATATGTAAGATAGCTAACATAAGATTATTAAATAATTTATTTTATTATACAATTTCAAACGGTTCCGATGACATGATGATTATATACCCCAAAACTTAAAAGTTAAGGACATAAACATTATGTAAATGATGATAAAAAAACAACTAATTTTAAAACTAATAAATAAAAATATTAACTTAAAAAATAACTATTGATTTGTGACACATGTAAGTATCATGTTTTCGCTTGCTCTTTAAAGTAAAACCGTAAATGTAGTTTACAGGGAAATTTTATTCTACATTTACAATAAGTTTACATATTATTAAGCAATAATTGTTAAAAATTTTTAATCTTAAAAACCTAGGTGAACTATTCCGTTCAAGCAACCGAATTAGCGGTACAGCTAGCAGTAAATAAGCTTAAAGTAGAAGGGGAAAAAAATTTCAAAGCAGAATGCTGGAGAAATAAATCCACCAAACCAATAGTACATTTAGTAGTATGTAAATGGGGCTACTAGATCTGGCTTCTGGCTGTGGTGCCGGTGCCGGTGTCCGCCATCTTGGATTGTGACGTCACGGCGGCCATCTTGGATGGATGTGACCTTGACCTTTGACCTTGACCTTGAATTTGATCCTCAAAATGTGTCAAAATTCTCCAAAATTGGGCAAAATTTACCCAAAATTCCTCAAAAATCTTCAAAATTTCCATTTATGTGGAAAAAAATTCCGCCAAAGAATCTCAAATAATTCCACAATTCAAAAATTAGGATTTCGAAAATCCTCAAAAGTCGCTTTGCCCTAGAAAAAAACGAAAACTCCTGAAAGTGGCTTAAGCATCCTTAGAGCTAGCCGCTTTAAGCCGCCAAGGTCATGACCTTGAAAATTAGGATGCCATGGTAGCCATATTGGATGATGACGTCACCGTTGCAATTTTCGTTACGGTCGCCATCTTTAAAATCTTCATTTATTATCCGATTTTAATGAAAAAAATTTTAAAATTTATTAAAAAATTCATTTAATAAAATTTTAATAAAAAATATTTAAAAATCATACATTAACGACACGGAGCTCGGAGTCCGCGGTTCGAACCTGACGAGTGCAAAAAAAAAAATTAAAAATGGCGACAGGTCCTTCCCCCTAGGTGGCTGCTGGCAGACTGACCCCCACCACTTTTACCAATGCACATATACCATCAGGTAGTATGACGTCATGTCCGCCATCTTGTCTTCGATGCTGGAAGCCATCATCATTGTATCGTCGGCTAGAGTGCGCTGACCCCATGCTAGTTTAATTCTTACCTGCTAGAGTGCAGTAATCATCTATTACTAAGGTGTCCGCCATCTTTAAATTTGGACGCCATCTTGAAAATCCGTATTTATTTAGCTAGAAATTCGGGAAAAATTCCAAAATTTATTAAATAAATTTGCAATCAATATACTGATTGGCACGGTCAGTTCCTATCCTTGGTTCGATACTCGATCGAGGCAATATATTTTTTATTTCATGTAAAAAATAATAATTTCAATAAATCATGTTCAAAATTCTTAAAGAGACTTTAAATCCTCTACTACCATCATCCTATCAGACATCATGTCCGCCATCTTGGAAAATTCATAATTGACTTATTAATTCGGAAAAAGTTCAAAATTCATTAAATAAATTTGCAACCAATAAAATGATTAGTTAGATCGACTAAGGTCCTTGGTACGATTCGGAATGAAGATAAAAAAAATAATCATAATATAATAGTGGCAGGTCCGAGAAATAAAACAACACAAGTTCTTTCACAAAATAAACTTTATTACATAATTTCTACTTTACTACACGAACACTTGCGAAAGCCAGCAATCTTATAATCATTTAGGTCCGCAGCGGCGTGAAATGACTAATTCTTAGCTCCAATCGGCTTATACTAGAAAGAGTCCAGCCAGAACCTTTACAGACATAGTCCTCCTCTTCCTGACAGAGTTTCTGGATACCGTTTTTAACAGTATGCTTCAAATCGTTAGAACTGTAAATTACTGCAGCTGATGTCTTGAATGCACACTTCTTCACTTCGTCTTCGAATGGATACGGCTTTCCATATATACAGTCCAACCACAAGTTGTATTTTAATGGACCGTTTGTTGCTACATCATCAGTAAGCTGATTGATTATGTTCTCTTTGATATCATCAAGAAAATTACAAATGTCTTTCGACTCACCTATCATATTAAGATAATAGTAGTCTTTCAATGTTCCACGAAATGCAGACTGCGCCATGTAGAACCCATTATCATTCACTTGTAATGCGCCGAACACAGTCTTAGGTTTATTTTCATGTTCAGACGTCATACCAATCGGTTGCTGCACATCGGTTTTCTTGCTTGTTCTCTTACGAGTCTCCAATCTAAAGCGAGGAGTCGAAGTTTCTACAGGTAGTTCTTCAGTAGACACACGGACTTTACCGTTGCATTTTTTCACATGTCGTCGCAAACTGTCAATACGTGTAAACCATTCATGACACCCATCACAGCGAAACTTTATACGAGATGGATTCTTCTTGCATTTACTCCGCTCATGTCTTCGTGCATCATGAGAAAATGCGAACGACATATCACAGTATCTGCAAGGATACCGTGGTGATGAAGACGATCCTTTCAGACCCGAACCAGATGATGTTGTTGCAGCAGTTACACCATCTCCAGGCATACTCTTATGAACATCAATACATCGTTGTTGCACCGAAACCTTTACTTTCTGTCGCACAGCAGGACCTTTGCATGTCTTCATGTGCGTTTTCATATTATCTTGTCTTGCAAATTGCTTGTGACATTTCTCACAAACAAACATTTTACGATAAGGGTTCTTAGCACATTCTCTCCTCTCGTGTCGTCGAGTATTGCTGCTGTTTGTGAAAATCTTGTCACAGTAACAGCACCGATGGTCGTTAGTCGTTGTTGAATCACCAGTCATTGAAGTTTCCATCGAGGGCGAAACGAAGTTCGACGAGTTTTCCTGCGTAGTCAGCACCACCGGCATTAAAGTCTCTCCTGCTGACGGTATCGCGACTGTTGAAATCTCCTCTTTTGATGACGTTGTCTTTGCCGACGGGATCTGCACCTTCTGCACCGTAGCTGACGTCAGGGTTCCCGTAGACGATGGTGCGTCGTCCATCAAGCTCAGCGTTTTAGATGGTAAAGATGCCATCGAAGTCTCAAGAACAAGCAATTACACGACGTATGCACCTGATGAATCAAACTAGGTGATCCTACACCGACGACGTCAGTAACAAACTGAGCGACCTGCCGCCGCCGCCGATCCATCATATTGCCATCCGGGGCAGTTAGTGTGTGCGAGACCAGAAACCGAAGTTTCTATAACTCGCTTAGTGCATTGTAAATCAGGTGCACCCCACACTTTTGTAGAATCACTTGGATCAACGGGCGGGGCGCGTGTCTTGAGGGATAAGTTTGGCACACGGGCCTGTGTGTGCGCTGGTATGTTGTGTAATGCTAGAAAAGTTACGTGTACCTAATTCGGCGGGGGAGAGAAGCTCCCCACCAGCTAGATCGGCTAACTGGCGTGATGTAGTGTCGTGTTGGTGTGCAATAGAGGCTTGTCGGTGTGCTGTAATTTCAAGTGACCTAGTTAAATTCGGGTGTGGCGTGTAGTGTAAAGCTGTGCAAGCCGCTCCTACGAACCCCTGGGAACACAGAAACATGCTAGGGTAGTTAGCCCATTATTGCATGTAACAAGGTAGTTCAGGCCGTCACTTCACACAGGCATATCATCGTGTGGTCGTGTTGGTGATACGGTAAAAGAAATTACATAGATTAGTAAACACCTGGCCGCCTTAAGGACCGAACTATTGCGTTCCAATATAGTTCGGTCAAAGTTAGGCTAAACCAGTATTGCTGTAGCTAGCCCCCTGGCTGTTGTCTTCTAAACCTGAAAAATAGAAAGTGAAATTAATAAATGAAGGTCGTCCTATTCTATTATTGTTCGAGCAGAGAGATGCCCTCGTCCAGTATTTTTTTTTTTTTTTTTATTTAATTTTTTTTTGTTTTTAATTTTTATATATATTTTTTATTTTATTTTATTATTTTATAATTTTTTTTTTATTTTTTTTATTTTTTTTTATTTTTTTTTTTATTTTTTTATTTTTTTTTTTTAAATCTAGACTTAAAGCTACTGTACAAGCCCCCAGAGCCCTGCCCTGACAGGCATGCATGCCTCTCGGCCTGGATCCCCAGCGAGGGCTGGGGTAGCTCCCTCTACCAGTTCACCTGCATGATTCTGCCTTGACAAGGTGCTACGACATGTGTGTGGATTGTCGCGCGTGTTGTAGTGGTGTGGCTGTAAAATGTTACGTACCCCGGGGAAGGGAAAATTAATTAGGTGATGATGGATTTACGGAACTAGCTTTTTTAATTCAAAATCCCATGCCTTTCCGAAACGCGGCCGGCACTGGAGGTGAAGCCTGCCAGGCGGGTCTCGCCCTTCAGACATAGGGAGTCAGCCCTAACAACACAGGCAGTGAATCTCCCGGGAGCCAAAACCTACACCTGCGTGCTTCGGACCATTTTGAATTAGCTAGGAGAGAGAAAAATGCAGAGAATGTAAGAAATTTAATTTGCTATTATTAAGTGGTGAGCTATAAGTGTATTATATTGTTATGATTCAAAATCCCCTGCCTTTCCGAAACGCGGCCGGCATTGGAGGTGAAACCTACCAGGCGGACCGCGCCCTTCAGACACAAGGAGTCAGCCCTAACATCACAGGCAGTGAACCCGAGGGGGCCGCACATACCTGCGTGCTTTGGACCATTTTGAATCGAAAGAAGTGGAGTTAATGATGCTGAAGTTATTTTGTAGCTTGTATTTATTTATTTTTATTGTTGTTATTATATATAGAAATTATAATTGTTTCACAATTCAAAATCCCATGCCTTTCCGAAACGCGGCCGGCACTGGAGGTGAAGCCTGCCAGGCGGGTCTCGCCCTTCAGGCATAGGGAGTCAGCCCTAACAACACAGGCAGTGAATCTCCCGGGAGCCAAAACCTACACCTGCGTGCTTCGGACCATTTTGAATTGTATAGGCCGTGTAAACTTTAAACTTTATACTGTAGGCTCCGCGCGGTGTGAACACGCCCGGAGCTGGAGTGCGACTGCCTTGGTGTCGGGTGAAAAAACAGTTTTGTTTGGGGGCCCCCAGCGCCCCGACCAATCAGAGAGCTTCTAGGCCTGTGATTGGCCGGGGCCCCGCAGGCCCCCGCACGAGGTGTTCGGAGAGCTATTTCATGTAATTTAAAATTTATTGAAGATTTTTTTTTTAAAAACTGAATCCATGTCGCTTTCGTTTTGTAATAATTTAATCGAGGTTTTTTATGTTTTCGTTGCTCGGACGGGTCGTAAATCGCTATTGAATTTATCAGTGCGTTTTCGTGCTGTGGTAAATCTAGGTACATTTTATTATTATTCTTTGATATTATTTCGCGGATGTACGGAATTTTAAGTGCGTTGTGAATAGTTTCGTTACTCGTAAATCTGTTACAGTCTAAAATGGCCCTTAGGAAATTATTCTGTTTAACTTGTAGCCGATTTATATGGTGATTTGCAGCATAGCCCCAGACCTCGCAACCATATAGCAACTGCGGGCGTACAATTTGAGTGTAAAGTTGGATTTTTTTCCTGCGTGGTAAATTAGGTGCTTTTAACATTGGGTACAGGCTTCTTAAGGATCCTGTTGCAATGTTTGTTGCTCGAGTAATGTGTTTGCTCCATAGTAATGTCCTGTCTAGCGTGAGTCCTAGATATTTTGCCTGTGAAACATTAGGAATAGGTTGGTGAAAAATTTCTAGTTCCCTGTCTGGTCTGCCTCTACGTTTTGAAATTACAAGCGTGGTTGATTTAGCTGCATTAATTTTAATTCGCCACCGAGTGTAGTATTGCTCAAGTGCAGTTAGCTGCCTTTGGACGCATACCATGGCATATCTTAGGTTACCAGATTGTTTAATTATGGCTGTATCATCCGCATACATCTGTACGTAGGCGTTTGCATGCGGTATGTCGGCTGTGTAAATATTATAGAAGAAAGGAGAGAGTGGGGAGCCTTGTGGCACTCCAGCTGTAAGTTCGCGAGTAGTCGATTTAGCCCCGTCCAGAGCAACATAAAAGTTACGACGCCATAGATAGTGGGCCACCAGGTATATATATGTGTCTGGAAAATTGAAGTTTATTAATTTTTGAATAAGACCCGGAATCCAGACTTTGTCGAATGCTTTTTCTGCGTCGAGCATTGTCATTACTGTGTAGGCTTTAGATGGGTTATTAAATCCGTCGGTAGCATCTTCAACGATTTTAATTAAGGGGTGGATTGTTGAGTGACCTTTCCTGAAACCAAACTGAATGTCTGGAATCACGTCGTGTTCCTCTGCGTGTGTTTGAAGGCGCGAGAGTAAGGCTTTTTCAAAAATTTTACTCATACTGTTTAGAAGACTTATAGGTCGCCTGTTTTCTGGGATGGCTGGGTTTTTCCCTGGTTTAGGAATTGTGATTATTTTTGCAAGTTTCCAGGAATCGGGGTAAGTTTTGTGTGTTAGTATTGCGTTGAATATCGCCAGTAAATATTCGAGTGCCTCTAGAGGGAGTTTTTTAAGTGTTTCGTAATTTATTGCGTCCGTGCCGCCTGATTTGTTGTTCGGACTGGCTTTAATTAGCTTTAAAAGTTCCCTTAACGTTATGGGTTCAGGAACAGACTGCGTGCCTGTTTGTAAAAAGTTATTTACCGCCTGTGTTGTTGTTAAAGTGAAGTTTCTGTCATTTACGTCTGTGTTCGGGGAGAATTGTTTCTCCAGTAGGTCTGCGACTGCGTTGGCCTTGTCTTCTGCGATGTATTTAGCCCCGGTGGCTGTTATAATAGCTGGGGTTGAAATAAATTTTTTGTTGCCGCGGAGCCTGCGAGATAGTTTCCACATTTCCTGCGGTTTTGTGGCTACTTCGTTTATTAAGTTTCCGAATTGATTTATTTTTTCCTGTTTTAATTTGCGCTGTACGAGATTATTCAGTCTGTTGTATTCGTTTCTGGCTTCTGTTGTGCGGAGTCTTTGTGCTCTGTTTCTGGCTTGCCGCCTAAGAGAAATGTAATAATCCAGATCGGGGTAGTGTGTTCGAGTGAACTGCCTTTTTGTTTCAAAGCGAGAGTGTTTTTTAATGGCATTTTTTACTGTGTCCGTGAAAAGTTTTACGTGTGGATTTATTTCCTCGGGTGAATTTATTTCGGGGGGCTGATTTAGGGTGTCTATAAGTTCTATCTTAAACCCGTCCCAATCTGTAATCTTTAGTTTATTATTAAAGAGTTGTATGTTGGATGTAGCATTAAAAGTTATTTGTGTTAGCACCGGTAAATGATCGGAGTTTAGTTCATCTAAGGTTTCTGTATTTATCTGAGCGTTTGGAATGTTGGTTAGGGCTATGTCTAAAATTTCTGGGGTGCCACCATTTACTGGATAGCATGTCGGGGAGTCAGGCGCAATAATGATGTAGTTTCCTGCAACCGCGTGGCCGTGTAGAATGTTCCCGTTGGCGTTTGTTTGGGTGCAGCCCCAGTCAGTGTGTTTGCTGTTTAAGTCTCCTGCTATAAAAAATTGATCTTCGACTTCCATTAATTTATTGAGGTCCTGTGGTGTGAGTGGGTCTTGTGGCGTCTTGTATACCGCGGACATGCAAACATGCGAATTATTATTACGGACGTTTATGCTGGTGGCCTCAATGTGTTGTAGTCCATTTATTGTTATCGGGTGGTGGTGAATTCCGTGTTTTATTAGTATGGCTGTACCGCCGCCGTGGAGTGCGGGGCGGTCTGTTCTGTATATTGTGTAGCCGCATATGTACGCTCGCATGTGTGGTTTTAGAAAAGTTTCAGAGATGAAAGCGACATCGATTCCGTATACAAAAAGTAACTGTTCCAGTTCATATATTTTATTTTGGAGGCCGTGTGCATTGAAAATTAGGACCTGTAAAAGCTTCCCCGGGTTCTGTGCCATTTTAAGGTGTAGCGAGATTCAGGATTGCGGATAGTAAGATCATCTGTCGCTTCGATGCGTCTGTTTCAGCTCGGATGGCGGCGTAGTGTGGCGAGAGTGTAGCAATGAGCTGTGAGAAATTGCAGAGTTTCAGAATCTCTGCCAGCTCGAATAGATCACCGACGGTGTTACCTTCTACTCTGTTCTGCGCTGGAGTGTGTGTGGTGCGTGGTTCCTTCACGGCTTGCGAATATTTACGCTCCGATCGTGTCAGCTCGGTGGTTGTTGTTTGCGGCTGTGTCTGTGGCTTGTTGACCACCTGGGCGCGCGGCTGTGCGTGAGCGGGGCGGGTGGGGGGGAACTCCACCTGGCTGTGCGTGGCTGGCGGTTGTTGTTTTGTCTGCGCCTGTGTCTGCACGGATTGTCGCTGTGACCTACTCGTGACCATTTTCAAAAATACTGGACACTGCTTCCATGCTGCAGTGTGTCCCCGCACTTTACAGTTAAAGCAGAATTTATCTGCGTCGTCAGCTTTCGGGCAGTCCTTTCGGGTGTGATTTTCGCCACACCTGACGCATCGCGGTGGCTTACTGCAGCGAGTGTGGGTGTGATCAAATTCACCACAGCGCTTGCACTGGGCGATGTTTTGTGGGCGGGCCTGGTATTTTTGAATAGTCACTGTCGTATAGTGAAGTGTACGAACGGCGAGAATGTTGACGTCAGAGGCCGCGACTGTCGCGCAGAAAGTTCCCGACCTAAATCGTTGTTGCTGCCCTGTGGCGTCTGACCGGGTGACTTCGAAATTACGCACGTCATGAACTACGAATCCCTTCTCCGTCAGTTCCGCGGCAATGTCGGCCTCGACGACCTCCGGGTACAATCCCTTAATAACGACCTTTGTGTTGCGCTCGTCGGGATGCGCAAACGTGTGGTGGTAGATGTTGTGGCCTTTCAGGTATGAGAGAGCTTGAGAGTAGCCCTCTCTGTTCTCAAATGTCAGTCGCAGCTCTCTCCTGCGCGTGATCGTGTTCCTGAACGCGATTCTGTGTGTGTTCAGGAAAGTTGCGATCTCCTTGAGCTTCGCAACTTCCCTGACCATTATCGGTACACCCCTGTACCGTGTGCCGGCCGCGGTTGTGGTCTGTGGTTGTGCACTTGTCTGTGGTTGTGTGTCGGCAGGCAAATTTGCCAGCACGCCGTAGCTGTTCTGCAGCGGGATTGCGGATGTCGCTGCTGTGTGTTGTTGTGCGGAGCCGCGCCTCGAAATCCGCGCGTCCTCACTGTTCGCCAGTACCGTCTCCCGACGCCTACCGAGTGATGTGCTCCGGTTTCCCCTCAAGGCCTTTTTACCCGAGACCTGTTGGAAGTCGATCTCATCGTCAGCGCGTTCGCGTTTGGCGTTAGCCTGTTGGGTTTCCATGGCCTGTTCGTGTGTTGTTGTACTCGTACTCGCCATGATCCCTGTCCCTGTCGCGGTTCCGATTCGCGGGCTATCCGACCCGCCGGGTCGCCTAATACCTGAAGCAGTGGTGGCTGACAAACACTGATATGAACAGCGAAGCTAGGCCTTAGAGAGGCTGTCCTCTCTGCACCACTGCCTGGTGCGAAGTGTCCGAGCGACCTGCTGTCCAGGACTCGCTTATATACACACACCGGTTGGAATAATACTCTAGTCAAATCAAGAACCAATTACTATAATACTCGAGTCAAAACACCATTGAAAGAAGAAGCGTACCAAAATAAGGTAACGCATTTGGAAACAAATTCATCAAATGAAATGAACACGCAATGTACACACAGTACACACAGGAAAACGAAAAGTACACACAGGAAAACGAAATGTACACACAGGAAATCGGTACGTACACACAGTACACACAGGAAACGGAACGTACACACAGGAAAACGAAATGTACAAACAGGAAAACGAAATGTACAAACAGGAAAACGAAATGTACACACAGGAAAACGAAATGTACACACAGGAAAACGAAATGTACAAACAGGAAAACGAAATGTACAAATAGGAAAACGAAATGTACAAACAGGAAAACGAAATGTACAAACAGGAAAACGAAATGTACAAACAGGAAAACGAAATGTACAAACAGGAAAACGAAATGTACAAACAGGAAAACGAAATGTACAAACAGGAAAACGAAATGTACACACAGGAAATCGGAACGTACACACAGTACACACAGGAAACGGAACGATCACACATACAGTAGCGGAAACACAGACTTAGTTGGAAATCAGGATACAAGAAATAAATCATACTTTTTTAAAATATAAATAATTCATTTTATTTTTCATTAGTACACACATGACAGTTAATCAAATGATTATTGTAAGTAGCCAGCGTTCCGAAGCTCTTTAAGTATGGTCGATACTTCCACGATATGCGAGTAGTTTCCTCTACGAACAGATGCCACCATCAGTCTTAGCCGGTCAACCAATATGTTTGGATCTTTCCATGATGTGGAATCAATCTCTTCTGCCACCATCTTCCTTGCATGTTTATTATAAATAGTATGATCTCTGCTGTCCTCCGTTTTAACACCAACCTCAGGGTTACTTTCATCATCGAGCCAGTGATCATCACAAGCTTGATCAGATTTATTACATCACGACGTTTCCATCGCTTCGGTCTCAGGACACCACCACATTCATCGGTCTTGTCAGCTTTAGGTTCTGCATCACAGTCTTAGATCACGTCGCCAGCTTCAGAGTCACTGTGGCAATCACCGTAGAAGGCATCGTCTTCACCCAGATTACCGTATAAGAACTCGTTATCGTCGATGTCGAAGTGTCTGCATCGCCTTCATGCTTCCTTTTTAGGAGTCCATTATTTTCACAAAGTATGGAGTATCTGCTAAATATAGGCTTGAATGTATTTTCACTTTTCAAGGTGTTGATACTTCCATTAGTTTCAGTCTTCCCGAAACCATCAGCATCCGTCAATATTTGTTTCTCGTCACGATCGGCGTGCTACGGCTTCCATCATTTCTATATTAATAATATTATTTGTCTTAAAATCTCCGCGTCCGTGTCACTATCACAGACGTAAAGACATCATCTTCGTAGCTGTCATCAATATTGCCATGAGCTGCATCAATATCACTCATTTTATGATATCGTTTCCACATTTCAGTTGTCAGTGATTTACCCGCAATCTATGATCTTGTGAGCTCCATTCTCTTTTTCTTTAAAAGCCTATGTGTCCAGTTTTATTATTTAATCCTTCAACCCATCATCCCAAACCCAATTAAATCATCTTTGTATATAGAAAAAAATCAACCAAGTTCCTTTCATTTAATCTTAGGAACCGCATCATCCTTTCCACCTATATTTTAGTTTCTTGAGCCCAAGAGTCTTTCATTATATATACCATGCAGTGTTCTTCAAGAGATGTGGTATACAAGCATTTCTACATACAAATCCATCCTATCGATGATTTGTTTACACATAAAAAACCTTCACGTTTGTTTTACATGTTTTATTAAATTATCTTTTTAACTAAAATAATTACCACACATAGTAATTTCTACAAAGGACACTTTGTCCAAGATATTTTAACCAAAATCTTTCTGAAAACAACCATGTTCCATCTATATCACAAAGTAAACGAGGGTTAGAGGAGATGGGACAAACAAGTGCTAGCCACTCATAGGGTAAGAACCATGTGTTCGATACCTATCTCAGTCAATGTAGCATCTATGTATTTCTCTTAGCTCATGTAGAAAAATATGTTCCAATGCATACGAATTTAAACTTATTCACGTACGACTAGTCAAAAGTACATAAATTCAAACACGTTAACCTAAAAAAAAAATTCTCAAGGATAGAGGCAGAGACTTCTCGATCGAGACACGCCTACCATCACCTGCAAATGAACATTGACCCCTCGCGCGGGAGTTGCAAGCTTGCAGAATGCTGCGACACTCATATGTTTTGCTCGAGACATGCATACATCACGCCGCTAGCCTTCCAACTCAGTGCACGTAAAACTCCAGTGAAATCGTAATCAAGCTCATGTAAAGTACTTGACGGAACCACTTCAAAGTATACATCACTGAACCAGAGCAGAAAATCAGCCTACGAATGTATATCTTGCTACCTACAAAAATAAATGTGTAGCACATATACGAGAGGAGTCGATTCCTACATAGCATACTCCTTACGCTGATAATTATAAGCGGCAAAATACTTCAAATCATGACCCCGGCTAGTATACATTTTTTTCGTGAACCCTAAATTCATGTTAGTAATCGGTACAAATGTGTGAGTAATTCGGACGAATAATCGCTTACCAAGTATCCAGAATCTTACTGTTACAGCCCAGCCAGTGCACCACAGTACCCCGAAGTGTGGTCAATTGATAATCATTCTTTAATTTTTTAATATCACCTCCGTAGTGTACACCAATATATGACAGGTTACGATTTAAGACCAGAAATTTCCCACAAGTCTGTTAGTTTTATTTCGGGAAGTAATAAATTATTTCTCAAAAATAATAAATCAAGATCTTAGTCAGATTTGCTCTAATGCTACGGTATTACCTGTACCAGCACTTTACCAAAACATCTCCCATAAAAATTTAAGAATGCAGATGGCATACTCAGACAAAAATAAGTTTAGCAAAACAAAAAACAGTCTTCATCATTATTGGTAAAAAAATAATACACACAAACAAGACATAGCGCGCATTACAAATTCGACCAAAATTACGTGTCACATGTAGTTTATTGCATTAAGATAAACGATGTAGGTTAGGGAAAAATAAATAAAAAATTCTTTAATTCTATAATTTATTTAAAATTGTACATTTATACACATTAAAATCTGACACTATATATATCGTATACATTTCTCAGTCCGTGCGACATTCATTTTTATTAAAATAAATTATTATAGTTCGTATTAAGAATGACAAAATACAAATAATTCATACAGATCTCGATACATCAGTTCAGGAGTGTAACACCTTAGAGGACCAGACATTATGCTAGAGACCTTCCTTTACAAAATTTATAATGTTTTTTCAAGTAAAATTTTCGTGTAACCTGTATACCGCACTTCTCACACAGAAATTTTACACGATCAAGATTTCTTCTGCAGCCATGCTTTTCATGGATGCGTGTACTTCGTAGTCGTTCAAAACGTTTACCACAGTAGCGGCACTGATACAGATATTCATCGCAATTATCATCGCTTCCCCGCTGTACAACTTGCAAATGAACTTTGCTTTTACAATGCCTAATCAAATTACTTTTGTTTGTGAAATGTACACCACACGGGTCACACGGAAATGTCACACGATTAGCGTTTCTTCTACAGACATGATTTTCATGTCTTCTTGCATGTTGACGGTATTTAAAACTTTTGTCACAGTAACAGCACCGATGTTCGTTAGTCGTTCTTGAATCACCAGTCATTGAAGTTTCCATCGAGGACGAAACGAAGTTCGTAGAGTTTTCCTGTGTAGCCAGCACCACCGGCATTAAAGTCTCTCCTGCTGACGGTATCACGACTGTTGAAGTCTCCTCTTGTGATGACGCCGTCGTCGTTGCCGACGGGATCTGCACATTCTCCGCCATAGCTGACGCCAGGGTTCCCGTAGTCGATGGTACAACATCCATCAAGTTCGTTGTTTTAGATGGTAAAGATGCCATCGAGTTCACAAGAACAGGTAATTACGCGTCTTATGCACCAGAAGAATCAAACTAGGTGATCCTTACACCGTCGTCGTCGCCAGTAACAAACTGAGCGACCTGCTGTCTAGGACTCGCTTATATACATGCACCGGTTTGAATAATACGCTAGTCAAATCAAGAACCAATTACTATAATACTCGAGTCAATACATCATCCATTGTTATTACTAAAAAAAAATTAGTAATTTCAAGGAATAAAAGTTTAAATTATATATTGAAACAACTAATCTCTCATCCTACATACACGGTTTATTTAGACTTACTAGAAGGATTAAGAGTCTCTGAACAATGGAACTTTCAGAAACCAAACATAGTTTCAACTACTCAAATTTAAATTTTATTATGTACAGCTACACATAACCTCCAACTGATTCTAAATGTCCACAACACATTTCTAAAATAATTTATACGATACCGGGCTAGGTCCAAAGTCAATTATTTTTGTACCTCTCATCTACAGTTCAGAGGACCTTCAGTGTTGATATAGCTACAGACAAGACATGTCCAGTACCATACATCTTCAAAGCCTTCAGAGTAGATCCTTGTTAAGCCTTATGACAAAAGTCTCCGAAACAAGAGACCTACTCTATAAGTTTACTATACACTTTTATGCTTTATATAGCACACATCGATAAATATCTTCGTAAATAACCCAAAATATTATCAGACCACTAGCATTCGATTTATGCACATACAGTAGGACACCAACATATCCATCAACACAAGTCCATTCTACATTAAGCTCCTCACTTATTTTCATCAGTCTACACTCAGCACACAAAAACTAAATGAAGTCAATTAACAACCTAGTATTTATATACATCCAGTCATTTAACAGCATACCGATGGCTAGTTAAATAAGATTGACAGTGAACATGTTAGCAAAGTTTAAATTTATATAGGACCAGGGACCCATTGAACCTTCAGAACCGAGCTACACATACTCAGTGCTGGATGCAAGTTAATTCTACACTCATTTGCCATCACTCATATTACATCATCGTCACTCAATTTGACACTCATTTCCCATCAACTACACTCAATTCGACACTCATTTTCCATCATAGACACTCAATTCGACACTCGTTTTCCATAAGACACTCAATTTCCATAATCGACACACAATTCGACACTTAATTTCCGTCATCGACACTCAATTCAACACTCATTTTCCGTCATCGACACTCAATTCTACATACGTACTCTTTCCTTCTTCAACACTCATTTTCCTTCATCTACATAAAATAAAATGTAAACTCTCCAACACCCACCCACACACACACACACACACACACACACACACAGAGATATATATTAAAATAGTCATCCGCATCTCAATTCTTTAAAGTAGCAAACACATGAACTTTATTAGGGCAGGAATAACGACACATTTTAATAACAATTTTTAAAATTATAATACAAAAGTATAAAATTTCATCAGTCAATACACATTACTAACTTATTATATATACCCTGAAATTCTAAGTTCATCAAGAATAGTACACGTTTCTTTGATAACTGATACAATTTCGTCATCTTGCGAAACAAGTAAAAGTCGCAATCTGTTCGTTAACACGTTCGGGTCTTTCCACGATATATAATCAATTTCACTTGATGCCACCATCTTCTTCGAATGTTTGCTGAACATATTCTGAAAATCGTAATAATGATTATGATAATTTGTATCAACATCATCGGTGATGTTCACATCTTTATCAAACACACTGACATCTTCATCTTGCATATCCCAGTATTTCGAATTTTTTGACATTGGAGTACCATCATTGGTATCAAGCTTACTTGCTAATTTTCCAAAAAAATATTCCAAAGTCCGTAGAAGTCTACTATAAGACGACTTGTCACTTTTTCTGGAGATGTTACTTTCATTATCTTCTACCTTACTTATATCTTCAACACCAGTTAAGCTATTTCCTTCCTCAAAACCTGGAGATATTTTAACACAATCGCTTTTAAGACTAGGTAGATCAATTTCATTGTAAGACATACTGTCCCCGAGCATAGCGTCTCCATCTACGTACTTTATCTCCTGCGCGAGCTTGGCTTTACAAGTTTTATCATGTCTTGTTAAATTATCTCTTCGTGTCAACCGTCTTCCACACTTGCCACAAATTAGTAATTGACGGTATGAGCTTTTAACACATTCGTTCTTTTCATGTCTACGAGCATTATAGATGTTATCAAATTATTTGCTACAGTATGTACAATGTCCTACAGATCGAGATCGATATTTGTGTATCGTACCTTCACTAATCTGTACGTACTCCATAATGGTTGAATAGCAACTAAAAGTATTTCTTAGGTACTTCGTATTTATATGTATGAACATTTATCAATTATTTACGAAAAAAGATTTTTTTTTTCTCATTTTGAAAAAAAAAATCATGTTCCACGCAGTTTTACTACCCACCTTCATATTTCCTCATATGTTATGTTGTAAAAGCAAACAAAGTTGGTTGTAGGTTATGGAATGCCCACCACGATCTCTTGAAAATGGTGTACCTCCCTAGATCTCAAGAGGAAGAACATTGACCTTATTTAAAAATTAGTGAATAATATCATGGTCTAACAAGAATCACAAGATAATCTATTCTCATATTAGCAACCATCATGTATCAGTTGTCTGTATAAGCAGTCAATGTTTTGTGTGGGATGCAGGATGCTCCCTTACGATCGCAACAGAAGGGAGGCTTCGCTAGAACTCAGGGGGGAAGGGAAATCTTCGTGTGTGATAGCGTTTCTCAGTTGTTTCATGACGTAGTGATCGTCTGATTAATGAACTTTGGTTTTTGTGTGATTTCCACCTGTTAAAATTATTTTTTAAGTGTTGATTTGATAATATGACTTCGGAAATTTATACGAAACTCTGAATAAAATTATCTGTCTTTGACACCAAGAACAATACAGTTTGTCCTTCATGATAATGCTTATCAGCTGTCTCAAAGCATATTATTTGTCTGAGTAAGGTTATTATTTTTTAAATCCACCTGATAAAAATATTGTAAGTGGTGATTTATTGACAGAATTTCACTTATTAAATGTAATTCTGAATAGAAATGACATGACTCATTAAGTAAAAAATTCTTCATGCAGAGATAGATTTCACACAAAAACCAAAGTTCATTAATCAGACGATCACTACGTCATGAAACAACTGAGAAACGCTATCACACACGAAGATTTCCCTTCCCCCCTGAGTTCTAGCGAAGCCTCCCTTCTGTTGCGATCGTAAGGGAGCATCCTGCATCCCACACAAAACATTGACTGCTTATACAGACAACTGATACATGATGGTTGCTAATATGAGAATAGATTATCTTGTGATTCTTGTTAGACCATGATATTATTCACTAATTTTTAAATAAGGTCAATGTTCTTCCTCTTGAGATCTAGGGAGGTACACCATTTTCAAGAGATCGTGGTGGGCATTCCATAACCTACAACCAACTTTGTTTGCTTTTACAACATAACATATGAGGAAATATGAAGGTGGGTAGTAAAACTGCGTGGAACATGATTTTTTTTTTCAAAATGAGAAAAAAAAATCTTTTTTCGTAAATAATTGATAAATGTTCATACATATAAATACGAAGTACCTAAGAAATACTTTTAGTTGCTATTCAACCATTATGGAGTACATACAGATTAGTGAAGGTACGATACACAAATATCGATCTCGATCTGTAGGACATTGTACATACTGTAGCAAATAATTTGATAACATCTATAATGCTCGTAGACATGAAAAGAACGAATGTGTTAAAAGCTCATACCGTCAATTACTAATTTGTGGCAAGTGTGGAAGACGGTTGACACGAAGAGATAATTTAACAAGACATGATAAAACTTGTAAAGCCAAGCTCGCGCAGGAGATAAAGTACGTAGATGGAGACGCTATGCTCGGGGACAGTATGTCTTACAATGAAATTGATCTACCTAGTCTTAAAAGCGATTGTGTTAAAATATCTCCAGGTTTTGAGGAAGGAAATAGCTTAACTGGTGTTGAAGATATAAGTAAGGTAGAAGATAATGAAAGTAACATCTCCAGAAAAAGTGACAAGTCGTCTTATAGTAGACTTCTACGGACTTTGGAATATTTTTTTGGAAAATTAGCAAGTAAGCTTGATACCAATGATGGTACTCCAATGTCAAAAAATTCGAAATACTGGGATATGCAAGATGAAGATGTCAGTGTGTTTGATAAAGATGTGAACATCACCGATGATGTTGATACAAATTATCATAATCATTATTACGATTTTCAGAATATGTTCAGCAAACATTCGAAGAAGATGGTGGCATCAAGTGAAATTGATTATATATCGTGGAAAGACCCGAACGTGTTAACGAACAGGTTGCGACTTTTACTTGTTTCGCAAGATGACGAAATTGTATCAGTTATCAAAGAAACGTGTACTATTCTTGATGAACTTAGAATTTCAGGGTATATATAATAAGTTAGTAATGTGTATTGACTGATGAAATTTTATACTTTTGTATTATAATTTTAAAAATTGTTATTAAAATGTGTCGTTATTCCTGCCCTAATAAAGTTCATGTGTTTGCTACTTTAAAGAATTGAGATGCGGATGACTATTTTAATATATATATCTCTGTGTGTGTGTGTGTGTGTGTGTGTGTGTGGGTGGGTGTTGGAGAGTTTACATTTTATTTTATGTAGATGAAGGAAAATGAGTGTTGAAGAAGGAAAGAGTACGTATGTAGAATTGAGTGTCGATGACGGAAAATGAGTGTTGAATTGAGTGTCGATGACGGAAATTGAGTGTCGAATTGTGTGTCGATTATGGAAATTGAGTGTCTTATGGAAAACGAGTGTCGAATTGAGTGTCTATGATGGAAAATGAGTGTCGAATTGAGTGTAGTTGATGGGAAATGAGTGTCAAATTGAGTGACGATGATGTAATATGAGTGATGGCAAATGAGTGTAGAATTAACTTGCATCCAGCACTGAGTATGTGTAGCTCGGTTCTGAAGGTTCAATGGGTCCCTGGTCCTATATAAATTTAAACTTTGCTAACATGTTCACTGTCAATCTTATTTAACTAGCCATCGGTATGCTGTTAAATGACTGGATGTATATAAATACTAGGTTGTTAATTGACTTCATTTAGTTTTTGTGTGCTGAGTGTAGACTGATGAAAATAAGTGAGGAGCTTAATGTAGAATGGACTTGTGTTGATGGATATGTTGGTGTCCTACTGTATGTGCATAAATCGAATGCTAGTGGTCTGATAATATTTTGGGTTATTTACGAAGATATTTATCGATGTGTGCTATATAAAGCATAAAAGTGTATAGTAAACTTATAGAGTAGGTCTCTTGTTTCGGAGACTTTTGTCATAAGGCTTAACAAGGATCTACTCTGAAGGCTTTGAAGATGTATGGTACTGGACATGTCTTGTCTGTAGCTATATCAACACTGAAGGTCCTCTGAACTGTAGATGAGAGGTACAAAAATAATTGACTTTGGACCTAGCCCGGTATCGTATAAATTATTTTAGAAATGTGTTGTGGACATTTAGAATCAGTTGGAGGTTATGTGTAGCTGTACATAATAAAATTTAAATTTGAGTAGTTGAAACTATGTTTGGTTTCTGAAAGTTCCATTGTTCAGAGACTCTTAATCCTTCTAGTAAGTCTAAATAAACCGTGTATGTAGGATGAGAGATTAGTTGTTTCAATATATAATTTAAACTTTTATTCCTTGAAATTACTAATTTTTTTTTAGTAATAACAATGGATGATGTATTGACTCGAGTATTATAGTAATTGGTTCTTGATTTGACTAGCGTATTATTCAAACCGGTGCATGTATATAAGCGAGTCCTAGACAGCAGGTCGCTCAGTTTGTTACTGGCGACGACGACGGTGTAAGGATCACCTAGTTTGATTCTTCTGGTGCATAAGACGCGTAATTACCTGTTCTTGTGAACTCGATGGCATCTTTACCATCTAAAACAACGAACTTGATGGATGTTGTACCATCGACTACGGGAACCCTGACGTCAGCTATGGCGGAGAATGTGCAGATCCCGTCGGCAACGACGACGGCGTCATCACAAGAGGAGACTTCAACAGTCGTGATACTGTCAGCAGGAGAGACTTTAATGCCGGTGGTGCTGGCTACACAGGAAAACTCTACGAACTTCGTTTCGTCCTCGATGGAAACTTCAATGACTGGTGATTCAAGAACGACTAACGAACATCGGTGCTGTTACTGTGACAAAAGTTTTAAATACCGTCAACATGCAAGAAGACATGAAAATCATGTCTGTAGAAGAAACGCTAATCGTGTGACATTTCCGTGTGACCCGTGTGGTGTACATTTCACAAACAAAAGTAATTTGATTAGGCATTGTAAAAGCAAAGTTCATTTGCAAGTTGTACAGCGGGGAAGCGATGAGAATTGCGATGAATATCTGTATCAGTGCCGCTACTGTGGTAAACGTTTTGAACGACTACGAAGTACACGCATCCATGAAAAGCATGGCTGCAGAAGAAATCTTGATCGTGTAAAATTTCTGTGTGAGAAGTGCGGTATACAGGTTACACAAAAATTTTACTTGAAAAAACATTATAAATTTTGTAAAGGAAGGTCTCTAGCATAATGTCTGGTCCTCTAAGGTGTTACACTCCTGAACTGATGTATCGAGATCTGTATGAATTATTTGTATTTTGTCATTCTTAATACGAACTATAATAATTTATTTTAATAAAAATGAATGTCGCACGGACTGAGAAATGTATACGATATATATAGTGTCAGATTTTAATGTGTATAAATGTACAATTTTAAATAAATTATAGAATTAAAGAATTTTTTATTTATTTTTCCCTAACCTACATCGTTTATCTTAATGCAATAAACTACATGTGACACGTAATTTTGGTCGAATTTGTAATGCGCGCTATGTCTTGTTTGTGTGTATTATTTTTTTTACCAATAATGATGAAGACTGTTTTTTGTTTTGCTAAAATTATTTTTGTCTGAGTATGCCATCTGCATTCTTAAATTTTTATGGGAGATGTTTTGGTAAAGTGCTGGTACAGGTAATACCGTAGCATTAGAGCAAATCTGACTAAGATCTTGATTTATTATTTTTGAGAAATAATTTATTACTTCCCGAAATAAAACTAACAGACTTGTGGGAAATTTCTGGTCTTAAATCGTAACCTGTCATATATTGGTGTACACTACGGAGGTGATATTAAAAAATTAAAGAATGATTATCAATTGACCACACTTCGGGGTACTCTGGTGCACTGGCTGGGCTGTAACAGTAAGATTCTGGATACTTGGTAAGCGATTATTCGTCCGAATTACTCACACATTTGTACCGATTACTAACATGAATTTAGGGTTCACGAAAAAAATGTATACTAGCCGGGGTCATGATTTGAAGTATTTTGCCGCTTATAATTATCAGCGTAAGGAGTATGCTATGTAGGAATCGACTCCTCTCGTATATGTGCTACACATTTATTTTTGTAGGTAGCAAGATATACATTCGTAGGCTGATTTTCTGCTCTGGTTCAGTGATGTATACTTTGAAGTGGTTCCGTCAAGTACTTTACATGAGCTTGATTACGATTTCACTGGAGTTTTACGTGCACTGAGTTGGAAGGCTAGCGGCGTGATGTATGCATGTCTCGAGCAAAACATATGAGTGTCGCAGCATTCTGCAAGCTTGCAACTCCCGCGCGAGGGGTCAATGTTCATTTGCAGGTGATGGTAGGCGTGTCTCGATCGAGAAGTCTCTGCCTCTATCATTGAGAATTTTTTTTTTTAGGTTAACGTGTTTGAATTTATGTACTTTTGACTAGTCGTACGTGAATAAGTTTAAATTCGTATGCATTGGAACATATTTTTCTACATGAGCTAAGAGAAATACATAGATGCTACATTGACTGAGATAGGTATCGAACACATGGTTCTTAACCTATGAGTGGCTAGCACTTGTTTGTCCCATCTCCTCTAACCCTCGTTTACTTTGTGATATAGATGGAACATGGTTGTTTTCAGAAAGATTTTGGTTAAAATATCTTGGACAAAGTGTCCTTTGTAGAAATTACTATGTGTGGTAATTATTTTAGTTGAAAAGATAATTTAATAAAACATGTAAACAAACGTGAAGGTTTTTTATGTGTAAACAAATCATCGATAGGATGGATTTGTATGTAGAAATGCTTGTATACCACATCTCTTGAAGAACACTGCATGGTATATATAATGAAAGACTCTTGGGCTCAAGAAACTAAAATATAGGTGGAAAGGATGATGCGGTTCCTAAGATTAAATGAAAGGAACTTGGTTGATTTTTTTCTATATACAAAGATGATTTAATTGGGTTTGGGATGATGGGTTGAAGGATTAAATAATAAAACTGGACACATAGGCTTTTAAAGAAAAAGAGAATGGAGCTCACAAGATCATAGATTGCGGGTAAATCACTGACAACTGAAATGTGGAAACGATATCATAAAATGAGTGATATTGATGCAGCTCATGGCAATATTGATGACAGCTACGAAGATGATGTCTTTACGTCTGTGATAGTGACACGGACGCGGAGATTTTAAGACAAATAATATTATTAATATAGAAATGATGGAAGCCGTAGCACGCCGATCGTGACGAGAAACAAATATTGACGGATGCTGATGGTTTCGGGAAGACTGAAACTAATGGAAGTATCAACACCTTGAAAAGTGAAAATACACTCAAGCCTATATTTAGCAGATACTCCATACTTTGTGAAAATAATGGACTCCTAAAAAGGAAGCATGAAGGCGATGCAGACACTTCGACATCGACGATAACGAGTTCTTATACGGTAATCTGGGTGAAGACGATGCCTTCTACGGTGATTGCCACAGTGACTCTGAAGCTGGCGACGTGATCTAAGACTGTGATGCAGAACCTAAAGCTGACAAGACCGATGAATGTGGTGGTGTCCTGAGACCGAAGCGATGGAAACGTCGTGATGTAATAAATCTGATCAAGCTTGTGATGATCACTGGCTCGATGATGAAAGTAACCCTGAGGTTGGTGTTAAAACGGAGGACAGCAGAGATCATACTATTTATAATAAACATGCAAGGAAGATGGTGGCAGAAGAGATTGATTCCACATCATGGAAAGATCCAAACATATTGGTTGACCGGCTAAGACTGATGGTGGCATCTGTTCGTAGAGGAAACTACTCGCATATCGTGGAAGTATCGACCATACTTAAAGAGCTTCGGAACGCTGGCTACTTACAATAATCATTTGATTAACTGTCATGTGTGTACTAATGAAAAATAAAATGAATTATTTATATTTTAAAAAAGTATGATTTATTTCTTGTATCCTGATTTCCAACTAAGTCTGTGTTTCCGCTACTGTATGTGTGATCGTTCCGTTTCCTGTGTGTACTGTGTGTACGTTCCGATTTCCTGTGTGTACATTTCGTTTTCCTGTTTGTACATTTCGTTTTCCTGTTTGTACATTTCGTTTTCCTGTTTGTACATTTCGTTTTCCTGTTTGTACATTTCGTTTTCCTGTTTGTACATTTCGTTTTCCTGTTTGTACATTTCGTTTTCCTATTTGTACATTTCGTTTTCCTGTTTGTACATTTCGTTTTCCTGTGTGTACATTTCGTTTTCCTGTGTGTACATTTCGTTTTCCTGTTTGTACATTTCGTTTTCCTGTTTGTACATTTCGTTTTCCTGTGTGTACGTTCCGTTTCCTGTGTGTACTGTGTGTACGTACCGATTTCCTGTGTGTACATTTCGTTTTCCTGTGTGTACTTTTCGTTTTCCTGTGTGTACTGTGTGTACATTGCGTGTTCATTTCATTTGATGAATTTGTTTCCAAATGCGTTACCTTATTTTGGTACGCTTCTTCTTTCAGTGGTGTTTTGACTCGAGTATTATAGTAATTGGTTCTTGATTTGACTAGAGTATTATTCCAACCGGTGTGTGTATATAAGCGAGTCCTGGACAGCAGGTCGCTCAGTTTGTTACTGACGTCGTCGGTGTAGGATCACCTAGTTTGATTCATCAGGTGCATACGTCGTGTAATTGCTTGTTCTTGAGACTTCGATGGCATCTTTACCATCTAAAACGCTGAGCTTGATGGACGACGCACCATCGTCTACGGGAACCCTGACGTCAGCTACGGTGCAGAAGGTGCAGATCCCGTCGGCAAAGACAACGTCATCAAAAAAAGAGATTTCAACAGTCGCGATACCGTCAGCAGGAGAGACTTTAATGCCGGTGGTGCTGACTACGCAGGAAAACTCGTCGAACTTCGTTTCGCCCTCGATGGAAACTTCAATGACTGGTGATTCAACAACGACTAACGACCATCGGTGCTGTTACTGTGACAAGATTTTCACAAACAGCAGCAATACTCGACGACACGAGAGGAGAGAATGTGCTAAGAACCCTTATCGTAAAATGTTTGTTTGTGAGAAATGTCACAAGCAATTTGCAAGACAAGATAATATGAAAACGCACATGAAGACATGCAAAGGTCCTGCTGTGCGACAGAAAGTAAAGGTTTCGGTGCAACAACGATGTATTGATGTTCATAAGAGTATGCCTGGAGATGGTGTAACTGCTGCAACAACATCATCTGGTTCGGGTCTGAAAGGATCGTCTTCATCACCACGGTATCCTTGCAGATACTGTGATATGTCGTTCGCATTTTCTCATGATGCACGAAGACATGAGCGGAGTAAATGCAAGAAGAATCCATCTCGTATAAAGTTTCGCTGTGATGGGTGTCATGAATGGTTTACACGTATTGACAGTTTGCGACGACATGTGAAAAAATGCAACGGTAAAGTCCGTGTGTCTACTGAAGAACTACCTGTAGAAACTTCGACTCCTAGCTTTAGATTGGAGACTCGTAAGAGAACAAGCAAGAAAACCGATGTGCAGCAACCGATTGGTATGACGTCTGAACATGAAAATAAACCTAAGACTGTGTTCGGCGCATTACAAGTGAATGATAATGGGTTCTACTTGGCGCAGTCTGCATTTCGTGGAACATTGAAAGACTACTATTATCTTAATATGATAGGTGAGTCGAAAGACATTTGTAATTTTCTTGATGATATCAAAGAGAACATAATCAATCAGCTTACTGATGATGTAGCAACAAACGGTCCATTAAAATACAACTTGTGGTTGGACTGTATATATGGAAAGCCGTATCCATTCGAAGACGAAGTGAAGAAGTGTGCATTCAAGACATCAGCTGCAGTAATTTACAGTTCTAACGATGTGAAGCATACTGTTAAAAACGGTATCCAGAAACTCTGTCAGGAAGAGGAGGACTATGTCTGTAAAGGTTCTGGCTGGACTCTTTCTAGTATAAGCCGATTGGAGCTAAGAATTAGTCATTTCACGCCGCTGCGGACCTAAATGATTATAAGATTGCTGGCTTTCGCAAGTGTTCGTGTAGTAAAGTAGAAATTATGTAATAAAGTTTATTTTGTGAAAGAACTTGTGTTGTTTTATTTCTCGGACCTGCCACTATTATATTATGATTATTTTTTTTTATCTTCATTCCGAATCGTACCAAGGACCTTAGTCGATCTAACTAATCATTTTATTGGTTGCAAATTTATTTAATGAATTTTGAACTTTTTCCGAATTAATAAGTCAATTATGAATTTTCCAAGATGGCGGACATGATGTCTGATAGGATGATGGTAGTAGAGGATTTAAAGTCTCTTTAAGAATTTTGAACATGATTTATTGAAATTATTATTTTTTACATGAAATAAAAAATATATTGCCTCGATCGAGTATCGAACCAAGGATAGGAACTGACCGTGCCAATCAGTATATTGATTGCAAATTTATTTAATAAATTTTGGAATTTTTCCCGAATTTCTAGCTAAATAAATACGGATTTTCAAGATGGCGTCCAAATTTAAAGATGGCGGACACCTTAGTAATAGATGATTACTGCACTCTAGCAGGTAAGAATTAAACTAGCATGGGGTCAGCGCACTCTAGCCGACGATACAATGATGATGGCTTCCAGCATCGAAGACAAGATGGCGGACATGACGTCATACTACCTGATGGTATATGTGCATTGGTAAAAGTGGTGGGGGTCAGTCTGCCAGCAGCCACCTAGGGGGAAGGACCTGTCGCCATTTTTAATTTTTTTTTTGCACTCGTCGGGTTCGAACCGCGGACTCCGAGCTCCGTGTCGTTAATGTATGATTTTTAAATATTTTTTATTAAAATTTTATTAAATGAATTTTTTAATAAATTTTAAAATTTTTTTCATTAAAATCGGATAATAAATGAAGATTTTAAAGATGGCGACCGTAACGAAAATTGCAACGGTGACGTCATCATCCAATATGGCTACCATGGCATCCTAATTTTCAAGGTCATGACCTTGGCGGCTTAAAGCGGCTAGCTCTAAGGATGCTTAAGCCACTTTCAGGAGTTTTCGTTTTTTCTAGGGCAAAGCGACTTTTGAGGATTTTCGAAATCCTAATTTTTGAATTGTGGAATTATTTGAGATTTTTTGGCGGAATTTTTTTCCACATAAATGGAAATTTTGAAGATTTTTGAGGAATTTTGGGTAAATTTTGCCCAATTTTGGAGAATTTTGACACATTTTGAGGATCAAATTCAAGGTCAAGGTCAAAGGTCAAGGTCACATCCATCCAAGATGGCCGCCGTGACGTCACAATCCAAGATGGCGGACACCGGCACCGGCACCACAGCCAGAAGCCAGATCTAGTAGCCCCATTTACATACTACTACATTTCCAGTTCTTTCTTTTTACAACTTTTTTATTATCACCCCAAACATCGGTGATTAAATTTTCCGAAGAGGCACCCGAAATTCATACGGAACATGCACACAAAAAAAAACTTTAATTTTTACGTATGGACAATTAATCAACAGCATAAAGTGCTAAATCAGAAGTTTCCTACGCTGCTTTTTGATGACATTCGGACGGAACTCGAATATTGAGAAATGAATGGGAGATGTTTTCCGAAAATATTTCCCCCAAAGTGACAGGGACGTTTTTATTTTCTTTTCATTTTTTTTTGGACACCACGCTGTCGCCGAAACAATGCGACCACGTGCCAGACAGACACACGCACATTCACACACACACAGTCATCATTTCCCCATTAGCGATGCCCCTGGTGAGGGTTTGACGTGGAAAAGGTTTTTTTTTTTTAGGGGGAGGCGTTAACACACACGTTCCTGTACGTCCGCGACGCCACCCCTACGTGTGTGGGTGGCTGAATGAAGTGGGGGGGGGGGGGAGGGACACTGTGTTGCTGGTTAATTCGGCAGTTTGTATGTGCGACACGTCAAGTGACTTGCGGGCATCGACAGTCCCCTTTCTCCGCTAGAGGGAGCAAGAGAGAGAGAGAGAGAGAGAGAGAGAGAGAGAGAGAGAGAGAGAGAGAGAAGTGACGTGTGAGCTGTAAAGAGGTAGAGGAGTGGAAGGGGGAGAGAATGCGCTGCGGGTTTATTAAAACCAATGACGACGCCATGCATATATTCCATTAGTCCTGCGAACACTCGCGGACACTAAATATATATTTTTTTGAAACTGGAACAAAAAAATTTATGTAAAATTAAAGATATTTGTAAATTTGTACATTTTCATTTAAACAACAGTATCACTACACAATAATGGTGGCAGTAATACTGTTTTCGGATTTTAACGCGGGCATTTATGCTTTGTTTCGTCCCAGTACCTCCAATAGTTAAAGTTATTTGTAAACCGTTCCCTGAATATTTTTCCAGTACTAACAGCGCGCATTAACGAGAATAATGAAACAAAATAAAGTCAAATTATTAAATATCCGATTATCTTACCATGCTTTAAATCAAATATGTATGAATTAAGCATCAATTAAAATATACCTAAAGTTATGCGCCAATTTTCATAAGAAATACTCAGTATTATCATTGAATATAAATAATACTTACAGAAGTCGCCAAGCCTTAAAAAATTTCTTTGCACTTTCAAAGTTAGTAGGACTGTCCAACACGAGATTGGCATTGTAGTCGCCTCGTCAAGCTGGTGGCGCCGTTGTGTGCAGGGCTGGAGAATTACCTTAAAATATCGCACTTTCTCTGACTAAACAACACACTAGTAGAATAAATAAATAAAATGAAAGTGCCTTTTTTACCAAGGAGAAATATAATACCTATTTAAAGAATTTTTTAATTTGTGCTTTGCTGAAATATAGTATGAAGAATAGCAAGTGATATTTTTAGCAGTACTAGATTTTTTTTTTAACGGTAAAAATTGAATGAGCACATTAAAGCTGGTTCAAAGAAGGGTATGATAAACTGTAAGTTGTCAGTACAGACGCCATAATAGTAAATGTGCGTAAACCGGCCTGCACTTGTGTTCCTGCAGGTATTTATACTTTTAAATCTGCATGACCGTGCGCACACGAAAAAAAAAAAAAAAAAAAGAAGGCCTCATTGTTGGTTTGGGCGGTAAAGATACAAGCAGTTTCAGATGGGAGGCTCGAGGCTCGAATTGGGCTGGGTTAGATTCATGGAATGAATAATTTATTATTTGTATTTATAATTTCTGGCCGACATGAAGTTTTTAAGAGACGGTTGAACGGTAACACAGCGAGTTGAAACGGTCTCGACAGGCATTAGTGCGGAAAACAAGAATACAAAATAGACCACAAAAAAAAAAAAAAAAGCGCACCGGCCGACTGCACCTTTTACAATTGCGATAAAAATGGGCGTAATTACGCCGAGAGTATCCTAGTCGGGACGAACCCTTCTCAGGAGCCCGCTCGTGGGATTCAAGCTCTGAATACCTGAGCTTCCAGAAGCGAAATCATCCTGTTAATCGCAAGCTCCAGACGTCCACGCCAAGAGACAGCCGAGTTGGACAGCAGCCAATCATGGCCCAACAATTAAACAGCCAATGAACGATCAGCCACGCCTTCATCAAAATATAAGTCTCGACACGCTGTTATATATTTTTTAATTAATGTCGCTTTAATACTGCCTCCAAAATAATCATCTTACTAATTTATTGTAAAAAATTTAATTTTCTGGAATATAAATTACAAATCATATATCAACTTTAACGTTACACTGAAAGTTTAAGGAAACATAAATTATTTTCACAAAGAATTCTAGCCGATATTGTGTTACATTTTTCTGTTAACACAGTAAAGACCTAATTTCTGAAACATTGATTAGGCCTACTCCAGACAAATTTGGGAAAATATAGAAATTGTTATACTGAGAGCTACCAAGTTACTTTAAATTCTTCAGGTTTTTTTTCTAAAAAAGAAGAAAAGATAAAAGGAAATAATTATTTCCTATACTTGACATTTCCGCAAAGTACAATAAGATCAGAAAACAGACTGCATTCCAGTATTGATGACTCACGAAGTTAAATGGCCGTAGTAACTGTTCGTAACTTCCATATTGTTCAAGTTGTACTTCTGTTTTGATAAGTTTGCTTTTTTTTGTACCACTAAAATTTCACTCACGGGTGCAATGCTGATACTAAATATACTACAGAATGTCTTTATATACAACGTTCACAGCTATTTTGTTATTAGACAATACAAACATAATATATATATTTTTTTCCTTCTATGGTTTCGTATTTTCTTTATAAATGCACACGTTTAAAAACGTCAAAACATGTCGTAAAATTTTTAAATTCACGAAACAAAAGAGACAAAATCTTGAAATGCTTGGGACACCAGAGTACAATTCTAAAAAATAAATACCTACTCAGCTAACACTGAAAAAAAAAATAGTCAGGTTTTATCAACCATTAAAAAACAGTCTGTTCAAAAATATATGTATTTACAACTCAGATGTTGCTTGCACTTGGACGTCATTGCTTCACTCCATGGCCCACAGGTCTTGTGGATGTTAACGAGACGCGCTCCACCATGTTGGTTTCGTGATCGTGGAAGGCGGCACGAGTTTCGATAAAGCCTTGGATAACACCGAATGCACAGAAAACTTTTACAAATGTTTCCAAGAAATAGTTTTATATAGTACTACAAGACAGATATTGTAACTTTGTATAATACATTACTAATGTCTGTAAACTACTGAGTTCGTAAATGGATAGCCCAATTAAAGATTTTACTATATAGTTTTATTGATTGCCAATATTTACATCACTAAAAATAATCTTCTAAAAATGCTTAATAACCAATTACACTTAAAAATGCTCATTCCCCAGTCACTCAGTTTTTACACACGGCACACCACGCTAGGCCGCACCTCTGGCGCAACTCTCGCCGCAGCACCCCTCGTGGACCTCCGTCATGTGACTCCGTCGCCGCACTCCACCGCCGCCGTCGCACTTCCCTTCGCTGAGGTTCCACTCGACGCCTCGCATCCACTCGACGCCTCGCTCGGAACTTCGCCATGGACTCTCTCGCCCCAGAACTCCGCCGCGCCCACGACACTATCGCCCGGAAACTCTGCCGCACCCGCGACACTATCGCCCGGAACTGAACTCTCCGCCCTGGAACATCGTCCAGGGACTTCGCCGCTCCAACGCACGCACGGCACTATCCCTGGAAACTCCGCCAAGGGAAAACTCCCGACTCCTCACTCACTCACTGACTCCACTTGGAGGCCGGCATCCTGGGCTTATATATATTACTGGCGCCACTTCTATAATTCACGAGCGTGGCTGGGGCCAGTCGCGTCATTCCGCGCCGACCCGATGCGAGAAATCTCTAGACACGCGTTGGAAGCTGTCAGGTGTCATTTACATCGTTGAGTTAACGCGTTGCGTGAGGAGCCGGGGGGGGGGGGGGGTAAAGTAGGGAGGGAGAGACGATCCTTGTAATCTACCAGGCGCGCGTGGCATGTCTCACATTGCGGCGGCCACGTGACATCAGTGGCCGTGTGGGGCTGCCAGCCAGCTCCAAACATGCACGCGCCGCGGCCCTGCATACGTTCGTAACATTATATATACATATATAAAAGCTTGCACAATCATTAAAATAGTGCTAAATATTTCTTAGAAACGAAGTTGGCTACTATTTATGTAAAATTTATGTTGTGTTACAAGCCAAATTTTTGCAATTTTAAGAAATACTGATGCTCAAACACACCAAACGCATCACAGAAAACACTTTATAGCAATAATAGAAGTATGCGTCATATAACTTGTCTTAGGTTGGTGGTTCTCAAAAGTAATAGCTGTGGTACCTATTTCCCAACTGTCACTTGCAAAGCGTCACATGATGATTGTTTGTTTACTAAACATACATTTATATTTATATTATTTTTTAATAAAAATGTTTTATATATTTATAATTTATAAATATACAATTTTATTTATTTTATAAATTGTTAGTTTCCATAGATGATATATTATGAGTATATGTATTTTGAATGTGAAATTAAAAGTGACTTCCTTTGTGTTGTTTTTCTTTGGTAGTAGTTTTTTATTTGGTATTTTATTTTGACTGTATTCACTTTTCAATGTGTTGTGTATGACTGCTTGGATATCAGTGTCTACACTTTACGTAAGATTTTTTTGTTATTTATTTTATATATTTATGTTGTTTTATATATATATTTTTACTTGTATAGAGCCAGCCTAATTTAGACTATGTCTGTTGGGCGATGCTAAATACATGTAAAAAATAAATTAAAAGAAATGAAAACTTTTGACAAAAAAACATGGCGAAATGATACCCAGAACATTGGCAGTTCCGGTTTTTGAGAAATGTCAAATTTGAAACTAGTTGCAAGATGCAGAGCAGACTACAGTTTTTATTTAGCGCTTGATTTATTCAATAAAAAAATTGTACTTGCTTCGATTTTTTTTCTTTTACATAATGAAAGTGTTTCTGATTGGCGGGAACGAACTTTAGGCGCTTGTTATCCCACGCGGTTCCTCTGGCGCATTCCTACGCGACTCATTGGCGCAAGCGCTCATATCCGCACAGCCGCGGTGTGCTGCACGTGTTATCATGTCCACTTCCCCCTTCTCACCCCTTCCCCCTCTATCTGGCTGGCGAGATTAACACTCTGTGCTCTCCTTCCCGCACCCTTTTTGCCTTTTGCCCAAATGAATGTTGGAGGGCATGAATGGGTGTACGGTTCCAAACGGGAGGGGAATAATTATTCGGCTGGAACACTGACATGTGCCCTTCCTTACATTCTTTTACGTGTTCGTGTAGCAAGAATACATTAATTGTCATTAATCTTCTTATTAGTAGGTATAGAAAGCGTTGGAGACAAATATTAGCTGTGAGAAATATTAACTTCCTATTTTTATTTTGCTTGTGGTAGCAAAGAAGCAACTGGAATCATACTAGTTTCGGATTATACATTACTGTTAAACGAAGTTACTAGTTTTCATATATTTTCCACTTATACTATGGAAAAATATAAGAAGTAATTTCCAGAAAATGTTTAGAACCAAAATATTAACAAATTTAATCAAGTCATTACTCCCTTTCCCTGTGCCCACAAGTGAATTCCATTTTAAATAATAAGTTATAGAAATCTATTAATGAGTGACATATCGTATAATTATATCGAAAAGTGATTAAAAACATAATAACATATTTGATACATGTTTAGGTATATATAGACTATTTGGACATATATACATGTATAGATATGCTTATCACTGACTCACTGACCTACTCTGTAACGCTGTATGAATTCTGTTTTCATGCGTTTACACTGAAACATTTTTATTGCTTTTCGCTAACATGTTCCTCACAGCATTGTTGCCGAGTCTGTGGCGCAAATATAATATGCATTGCGTCATATACTTGCAAGGCCGATTGTTTCAGAATTTTTCATTGATAAAGTAGCGAGCCGTGTCTTAGCTAGCCACGCGTATATCTGTTTAATAAAATTCAAGTTGTTGGCCTCCACTTAAAAATATGAATCTACCAACCACTGCTGTGTCAATTTCCCAGCACTAATGATATAATTAAATATATCGTGCATAGATGATAAGGCACATTTGAATTGTAGCCTGCTAAATATTTTGCTAACTATACTCAATTGAACACCTTCATATGAATCGCACTGCAAATATGTTTGCCATCCTGGTGTATATTGGATCGAACCCACAGCAAGGAAGAATATTGAATGACAAAAGACAACACGCAATGTAGTTTTTCAAGAGGTTCTTAATTAAAAATCATTTTAGTAAAATATGTTTTATCATTTCATATTTATAACAAAAATAATGTTAATTCACACAAAAGTAAAATCAATTTTGGATTGTAATAAATATTTCGTGTATATTAAATTAAAGTGTTTGTTATATTTATCATTTTTCAACGGGCGAAGTAGGAGCTTCACAAATAACTAGTTTATATATATAAGCATGTGTAAGCGTTTGCAAAGATTTGTATTTGAGTGAAAGAGAAAGGAGTAAAATAACACTTAAGGCTCTGTATCTCACACAGAGTTGCTTATTTAATTGTCTTGCTATTACTATTTATTGGAGAATTTTCATGTAAATTTATTCCTATGTTCCCCTTACATGTTGTAAGAGGTCACGTGAGTGCTCACAATATTTTACAAACATCTTTGAAGAAATTTTTTGGCATAAACATAAAATTAAAGAGAGGTATTGGAAGAAATATACGCGATAAGCCCTTAAATATTAGAAATTATAATACAATTTACGTGGGATCTAGCCTTAGGCTACAGTCACAAATTAGGTGTCTCATTTACTTTTGAGGATAAAGTATATCTGAAACATGTAGTCTACGATTTTGGTTAGAGATAGTTACCCAAAGTTAGCAGTTTACAACTCGTAGCTTAAACCTGGAAATTTGTCTAAGAAATAATTCACCAAGGTACCTCATTATGATTCTCAGTAAAGTATATGGTAATTTTTTTAAGAGGTATAATTGATTTTATTAAGAGAAATTAAAATAATTGAAAAGAATTATTATAAATAATTAAGCTCAAAAAGAAAATTTCACTTCGTTAAAATAATTGTAATAAATAAACCTTATCATATGCAGTTAAACCGTATGCTAGAAAAAGTAAAATAAATTAGCATAGTATTTCAATTAAATGTTAAAAATATATTAAAGGAATATTTGAAATTTAAAAAAAATAATCAAACTCCTAGCCAGATTTCAAACATGTAACCTGCTGTATCAAACGATCACGCAACGCTCTAGCCAATTGATCTAATAGGTCAATTTCATATATATATATATATATATATATATATATATACAGGATGTATCAAAATTCATGTTACAACGCTTGAGGGTAGAAAGCTCTTATTATTTGCAACCATTTTTGCCAATAAACATGTTGCCGGAATTACGTAGTTAAGCCCCTGTAGCCCCAGAAAGATTCAGCGTAGGCAACCCTTTGGGCTTTATGCGAGACAGACGATGCTGTGGTAAATTACGTGTTTACGACGCCGAGCAGCGCTCGAAAGGACTGTACGATGTCGAATGCTGACTCCCGCCCCTTTTTACTTCCGTTGGTGGCGCCCTCACCTCTTTTCTTCCGTTCGTGCCGTGCCATAGCACTGCGCAGCGTGACATCACTGGTGGTCTGTCGTTGACTGTTCTGTCGTACAAGCAAACTCGTGGTGTCATTTCTTTCGCTGTGGTTCTGAAAAGGGCGACGTTTTAGTGGAGCTCAATGGAGTACACGTTTAGTGAGTACACGGACATGCTGCTTGTTTACGGGGAAGCTAGACAAAATGGACGAGCCGCCCGTCGTCTGTACGAAGAACGATATCCGGGTCGTAGGATTCCAGCTCACACCATGTTTGCAAGACTTACTCAGCGAATGCGTGATACTGGTACATGTGCCGTCACAAGACCAAATGCTGGTGCTCCACGCAGGGTTCGTACTCCCAGTTTTGAAGAAGATGTACTTCAGAGATTTGAGGAGAGTCCGGATACAAGCACAAGGGCAGAAGGTTCCGATATGGACGCTGACAAAATGGCTGTTTGGCGAGTTCTTCATGAGCAACTCTTGTACCAGTACCACCTTCAAAAAGTGCAATACATGGGTCCGGCGACTATCATCTTCGCATGACCTTTTATCTTTGGTACATTCCGAAGAGTATTGAGGAACCCCGAGTTAGCGGTTTTATTCAGCGATGAAGCCAAGTTCACTCAAGACGCTATTCTCAATTCGCACAACAGTAATGTTTGGAATGATGTTTATCCGCATGCAACGTGTGTTACAGCTCGCCAGGAACGTTTTTCAGTTAATGTGTGGGCCGGTATTGTTGACGGCGTACTCATCGGGCCTTTTTTTTTCTTCCGCCACGACTTACCGGCGCCGGGTACCTCCACTTCCTTAAGTACGAACTACCAGGTCTTCTTGAAGAGGTTTCATTGCATGTCCGACGTGTGATGTGGTACCAACATGACGGGGCACCACCTCATTTTCCCCTGCAAGTGTGAGAGTATTTAAACCAAACATTTCCAAACCGATGGATTGGACGAACGGGCCCTGTCGCATGGCCGCCAAGGTCACCGGACCTAACCCCGTTAGATTTCTTTCTGTGGGGTTACGTAAAAGGGCTTATCTACGCTACGCCAGTAGAAACGGTAGAAGAGCTTACACAGCGAATCATTGAAGCGTTCAAAATCATAAGGTCGACTCCACACATGCTCCAGCGTATCCGTGAAAATATGATTCGCCGTTGCCACCTCTGTGTCGCTCAAGGTGGGCGTGTTTTTGAGCCGTTGCTTTAGGTTGTCACGTTGTCAAAACGCATGGAACAATTTCAATGTTGTGAAACAAAGCCGAAGCTGTGATTGATTTCAGAGTGAAATTATTTCTGTGCCACTATTAAAAAGGTTATTTCTCTACTCGAACGCCCGCACATCCACATCATAACACTCTACAACGGGTTGCCTATGCTGACTCTTTCTGAGGCTACAGGGGCTTAACTACGCGTTTCCAGCAACATGTTTACTAACAAAAATGGTTGCAAATAATAAGAGCTTTCTACCCTCAAGCGTTTTAACATGAATGTTGATTCACCCTATATATATTTATATTTGGTAGTTAATAAATATATATTACCTGTAAGTTCTATTTTCTAAATTTTTTCATTGGTTTTGTACAAATAAGATGAAATTAAATTTTATTACTTAAGTATTTAACTGTTTCAGTGCTTAATACATTTATATACGTATTAAAGTCCATAAAAATTGTCCGTGGTGTTTGGACGAAGCAGTCTTGATCGTCGAGGTACCCAGGTGCCTGGTTCCCGCAACACGACAGCCCTCAATAGCCATTCAGCGCCCTCGGGCCTTGCAATATCCCTCTCCCCCTCGTTTCCTGTAACTTACAGCCCGCCGCTAATCCGGGCCGGGCGAAGTCTGTGCCGCGCGCTAATAACTGGAGACGAGGAGGTTTACAACGCTATACCGCACCCTGCACTCCTGGCACTGCCGCCCTCGGTGCGGTGCGCTTATAGCCTGGTGGTACGTACACTGATGGACACATAAATCGAGACATTTTTTATATTTATATATATTTTTTTACATTTTTAAAATAGTCTTTAATTACAATTATGATATACTTTTTATAATCTTTTTAAGATATAAAAAAATAAAATATAAGCTGTACCCATAAATATGTTTGTAAATTTTAGGTTTTTTTCATCTTATTACATATTTTATCATAAATATAATATTATTATATAAATATAATATTTAATTTTTTAAGCCTGCTTCACACTGTTTACTTAGTGAAAAAAACACCCGTGTACCTGTTTCGTTTAGGTTTTCACTATATTATACATTATTGATATCATTGTCGGTGCGGTTAAGTAATACTAGCATTTCACTTCACTGACTCAACCTGTTTGGTTTATTATAATTTTTTTAAGGTGAAAAAACTTCACTCATCCTCTTGGAGACAGAAATGTGCCTATTTTAGACATGTAAGAAAAAGAAAAACTTAGATATTTACAGAAAAAATATGGACATATGCATCCAAAGTAAACAATTTTACTATTTCATGATGTAAATAGTATTTTTTTCTAAAATCCTGTCATGTAATTTGAAAAGAGTCTTAAAAAAATCATACAGACACATGCACACACTTACACATACACACACAAACACACACATATGTTTACTTTAAATTCATAGTAAACTTACATGATATTTTTTTCACTTTTATAGAGTCGATCACTGTTCAACTCAACCAACTGTTTCATACTAATTTTATAAAACATACCAATAAAGTAAAAAGTAAAAGGCATGTCTCAATCGCTAGGCATTTTCAAGGAGACTAACCTATATAAGGAAGCTTGATTATTAACAGATCTGCAAACATCGATAAAATTTACTGCCATTTCTCCATAATTCTCTTTCTACACTGCTTATACCTTGTCACAATACTATACACATATATAAAAGGTTTACATTCCAAAGGCCTACATACCCTAATTATTAAGTACATACATAAGTGCTTTATAATGTATACTATAGTTATTGTTTGGTTCCTAAAAAATATGTACGTTTACGATTTTCTTAAGTGGGTAACTCAGGATAAAAATTATAGAAACACAGATCAGCCTACGTATAAATTGTGTGTGCTAGAACTCGCATTCTACGCATGTTGCTGTATGCTGTTGCGGCTTAGTTTCATTGTGCAGTCACTTGATTCCACGCACACTGCTGTACGTTGCTGCAGTCACACGAGGTGTGCGTTGGCTCAGGTTCCACGCACACTGCTGTACATTTCTGAGGTCACCGGGGTGTGCAAGAGCTTAGGTTCCGTACTACTGTACACCGTATGGCCGAATCGCGGTGTGTGAGAGCTCTCGTTTCACGCACACTGCCGTCGGTTGCTGCGGTAATATCGCAGTGTGCGAGCGTTCACGTTCCGTGCGCACTGCTGTACACTACTGCGGCCGGTTTACAGTAAGCGGGCGCTCACTTTTCGCGCACACTGTTGTACGCTGTACGGCAGTATCGCACGACGATGGCCATAGCCCAGACTTGCCGCAGGATCTTCATCGCTCTCATTACCCACAATTCCCATTCAATGCGAGCCCGCGAACAGTTTGCGTTGCTGGAGGGGGTGGCAGTACTCAGCTGCGTGTTCGAGGGGAGGAAGCTGTGATGGGCGATAAGGGTGGCATTGCCAACTTGCACAAAGAGATTGTCAGCTTTATAACACTGACAAAGATGTGCGGAGGATCGCCGTGCGGAGAAAATTCGTCGTTACTTTCCGTGCTAACGGGTTCGTCAAGTTTAAAGCCTGATTTACACGATCCTACTTCTTGTTCGAGAATGTGCCCAGCTTCTTGTGGCGAACTTGAGTCGTTAAGAACGGCTTACCCGTATTAGCAATTAGTATACAAGGACTTGTAAACTAGCAAGTGTGATGTTTCGTTTTACTGTGCTACCTCAAATCGTTCCTAAACTACGATTATAACTTTAATTAAAAAATATATATATTTCGTAAATTCACTGCTTCCTCTTTAATTAATGAAACCAATTATAGTTTACGGAGGAGCTTTAATTTATATTTATTTTTAGTATACACGTTATTTTAATTACTATTCAAAACAATTTCTTAACAAGCGGTTATAACCAAGTAAGAAACTTACTTAAATATTATATCTTTTCTGTGGTTCTATATCTATTCTACCGGAGTTTCAGTTATTGTACCTTTATTAAAGTAGTTAAAATTGTAATATTCATATTAAATTTTAATTTTTCTATCATTGCGTTTATATACTATTTCATACAAATATTTCCTTAAACAATACAGATGATGAAATGTTAACTCAAATTATAAAAAATACTATATAGTCTACAAAAGTACATCTTACACCTAGCGCATAAAATTGTATTGGATTATTTGTCAGCTGTCTTTATTTGTCAAATACTAACGAGTATAAAATAAGCGTTCTTTTTCTTGTTCACCTTTTTTGTTTACGATTTTGTTTAAAAAGACACCCAGGTTTATTAGGCTTAAATTTTAACTCCACCCAAAATGTTTAGTTACTGTGTTTTCACGCTGTACTTTAATTTGTTCTATGTAATTCCTACGGATGCTTGACTGCATAAGAATTGAATGTCAGGTTTTTGTTGTCAACTTTGGTGCCAGATTAATTCTAAACTTTTTGTTTTAGTCTGTAAAATTCTGGCAAATTTTGAAAAATTGCATCACCATTGCGTCTAAAATTTAATTTTCTCTTCATATACATACAAGTAATGCATAAAATGTTACTTCTGCTCTTACATTCAATTTTTTTTTCCAAAGTATTAGTAATTTAAAAAAAAAATTAAAATACACGGCCATGCCAATGCCAGGAGCATCGAGTGTGCTGTCAGTTTTGTGTCCTACCAATCACTCATCTCTACTACAGTGTATGACAACCGCGTTGTGGCTAGTTGCTTCGACGCTGAGATCTCAATATCGCGACAAATGCTGTGCGACAGCAAGTAGAAGCGTTGAGGTTTCTGGGCTTGTAGGTTTTAGCTGCCTCAAAAGTGAACGGTTCATGTACGTTTCGGTTGACATTCCAGTCACCATCACCATGGTAAATGGTTCTTACACTATGAAAATGCAGTTTTTACCATGCACAAAACAAACAAATAAATGTAAAAAATTGCATTATCATTACATGTACAAAAGCCACTCAAGTTGTTTAAAAGTCAGATTAAAAGGTGCCAGTTTGAGAGATTTCTTTTAAAATTCAAATTCGTTCTGAGAAAAAAAAATAGATACACATTAAATTACAAACTGAAACATGAACAAAACATAAAAATATTGCAAATTCACCAGTTTAACCAACTTTCGGAAAGCAAATTCCGATGCTTATTTCAGTTACTTGCGCTTGCGACGCGATTATAATATAAAAAAATCCGTCAATTGGGGAAGTATTTTGTAGTCCTTTATTTTTATTCTCCTGGAGTTTCAGTTATTGTGCCTCTACGTAAAAAATTTTTAGAATTTTAATATTAAAATTACATTTGAATTTTTTATCATTTGTTTTTAAACTATTTCATACAATTTAAAACTTTTTGTTTTACTATTTCATCTACTTTAGGGAGGTTTGAATTTGGTTTTCAAAATCATATTTTGACAGTATATATTCTCTTATTTAAAAGCTATGTGTACAAAATTTTTAATTCCAAGTGTGCAGCATTTCATAAAGTAGTACCCAAATTATAATTCAAGAAGTTTAAAACGGTTGTATGAGCTTAATTTTTTTTTAATAAATTGTGCAACATTTCATCAAGAAGTACCAATCACGGACTTGATTGATGAGCAAAATATTTTACTTAGGTCACGTCCATCGTGATCGTGAATTCCACATTACTTTTATCTGATGAGATATGCAACCGGCAAACACTGGCGCTTTTTTATCTCGATGTTTATACACAATTAAAAAATATAATTTATGAAAATTTGGTGCATGCTTACCATAAAACAAGCATGAAATGATTTTTGCTGCCCCACAAATAACGAAGATTGAGGATAGTTTCTTCTAAAATCTGTTTATGGACGTTTTATAAGCTTCTTAATTAATAAGGAATGAATTTTGGAGCAAAAGATGCAAATAAATAGCACGATAACATTGCGGTTATAGAGAGTAAAATTCAGTTCTTCAGTTAGGAATTTACATTTCTAAGCTTCTAATGTTATTTAAAGTGAAGGTTTTTAATATCCAAAATAGTAATATTAAATTAAATTAATCATAAAAACTATTACCAGGGAATAATGATGAATGTGGCTGAAACACCTTTTTTTTTGCAAATAAAAATTAACTACGTCGTCCTAGCCAGGATTCAATCATTGAACACATTGATGTTTCGCGTAATGCTCCAGTCATTTGAGTTACTAGGACCACATTTAAGAACCTTGTATAGTTGAAATACTAGGTGTTTCCCAGGCTGAACACAAGTTCATGGAGATATTATTTTTGATATCAGATGTAAACAATTATATTACTTTAAATTTGAACGTCAAGTGTGTAACATTTCAAGTAGAAACACAATTCTGTTTTAACGGGCGGAAAAAGCAGACTAACTGTTTTTTCGTAAACACATGTAAACAGTTACCCACAATTATTTTCAAAATCAAGTATAAATCGGCAATTTTTCTCATAATTTTAATGTAAATTGTGCAAAATTTTATCAAATAGTGCCACAATTATAATTCAAAAGTGAGAAAAGTATATATGAGTTATTTTTTTTTTTTTAAATCAGGTATGTAAACTTTAAATAGTTCCCACATGCTACATTAACTGAGGGGGAGGGGTGTAGACAGTTATTTTTTTTTAATGTCAAGTTTACAAAAAGTATATTCTAGTAGCAACAAAATTCAGATTTAAGGTTTAAGAAATTGTTATAAGGTTGCATATTTGTTAATAAAATGTAGACACATTTTTACTTCTACCTTAAATGTTAAGTACGTAAATCTTCATCAAGTGTTTTGCTTTAAGGGTTGCGAAAAGGCGATAGGCTGTTTTTACAAATTCATGTTGATAGAGCGATGCAGGTAGTTTTTCACAAAAGCATATTTGAACAGGATTTTTCCTTTAATTTTGAAAGTCATGTCTGCAAAATTTTATTAAGTATAACCAAAATTCCAATTTAAGGGAATGGGAAATCAAATGCAAATAGTCGTTTCTCTCTAATGTCAAGTGTGCGATATTTGCAAAGAAGTTACCAAATTCTACTTTAAGTAGTGTGCAAAAGGATCGAGGTGAATTTTTGAAATCTAATGGGGCAGTTGTTTATCAAAACTAGGTACAAAAATTTATTTTCCTCTTATTTTAAACGCCAAGTGTACAACATTCTAGCAAAATGTACTGAAGTTACGCTTTAACTAAAGTTATACTTTAACATGTGCGAAAGGGTAATACTGATAGCTTTCTTGAAATCACGCGTAAATAAATATTTGCATATTATTTTAAACTTAAAATGAGCAAAATTTTATCACACAATAACAATCTGCTGTAGGAGATGTAAAAAGGTGCTTAAGGTGGTTTTTTGAAATGTCATGTAGAATGTCATGTTGAAGAATGAATTAGTGGATAGTTTTAAATCAAATGTAAGTATAATTTCCCTGTTATTTTGAAAATCAAGTGGGCATAATGTCAGCAAGAAGTAGAAAAATTCTATTTTAAGGGGGCAGGAAAGGGTTTTGGAAGTTGTTTGGAAATATTGTGTAGAAATGCATGGGTGTGGTTTTTTTTTCTTCCGTAACTTTAAAGACAAGTGTACAAAATGTCAAAGATATGCCCATAGGTAAACCCGGGAAATTTCGTAGCAGTGGTAAGTAAGTTCGTGACGTTTTAACCGAACACTCCCGAAAAAAAACCAACTGCTCTTTCAGTTCGAAAGTTTGACGGTAGATAGCGCGGCATGTCTGTGTCCGGAATAACTATCGCGGGATACCCCAAAATCGTTCATTAGTGCACAGTGTTTTTTTTTTTTTTATGTTGAATTTTTGAGATGAGGCTATTGACGTGTGTTAGTGATTAGTTTTTGAAAAACAAACAAAACCGGCAGGTCGTCTTTTGGTAAATCATTGCATATATCTTAATATTTTTAAAACACCATTATATTTTTTTCACTAACCTAAAACTTTCATTTTCTTGGACCCATTCTCTAATACCACGGAAACTGAGACGGATTACGTAAACGTTAACGGATCTCTTTGAACATTTCACTATCACGCCTACTGCTTCCACAATACACAGAAACGTAATAAATGGCTACCAATGAGACTGCATTTTAAGGTTACGAAAAATTAATTTGTTTTAATATGCTTCGAAATCGTAGCATGATCGGAAATTACATAAAAATTAAAAGTAAACGACAAATTTATAATATAAAACTAGATATTCTACAATTTCAAACTATTTTTAACGTATTTAGAACATAAACAAAAATGGCTGTCACCTCAACCAAGTACTTGGTTTCTATTGATCGCACTGAGCAACGTAAACGTAAGAACTCAGCATTGCTGAGCGTACTATTGTGGACACTCCGTTCCGTGAGATCCGTCTCCATTTACGTGATCCGTCTCAGTTTCCATGACATTGTAGAACGGGCTTTAGCAAAACAAAGAATAATTTTAGCTTTCGTTGTATTTTTTAGTAATTTGGGACGATATTGTAAAAACTAATTCTGATTATTTTTATAGATGAACCAAAGGTAATAATTGTTGGTTATATTTTAAATATATGTTTTACTTAAATTTAGGGTATCGTGAAAAAACCAAGGTATCACGAATTTACCTCACGACATTTCAATATTTGTGTATGGTTTAATCACAAATGTATTAGTGACTAGCAAATTTGGTGTTTTAGTTATTTCTTTGCGATGATATTTAGTCAAAAATTTGTTCTTGTCGTATGATTCTAAACACTTACTGAATTTTAATCCAAACAATTAATCAAATAATTTTCCAAGTGACTATGAACAAAAAAATATTTTTGGTTATTTATGAGTCTACATGTTTGGATTTTTTTACACCTGCATTACTAGTTATATACTAAAGTTTAGTTAAGTTTTTGTACATCAGATGGCTACCAAATATCGACAGTACGATTAACAAGACCTCTACAAGGCTGCACAAATGGTCATAAATAGTTACTCTGTTTACAAGTCTTCGAAAGTATGCCACGTTCCTTGGTCCACTCTTAAAATTTCTATTACGAGGACCAGGATGAAGAAAACTTAGTAGACTGTTTACCAAAACTTGGGAAAGCTTGTGCTTTGTCAATTAAATTAGAACAAAGAATTTACGCTACGGGTTAGCAAAGAGCAATAAAAATTTAATAGGCTACAGCGTTACGCGATCATAAAGTTAGTGATGAGTGTAACTATAAATATGATAGAAAAGATAATTATCTTTGGCTGAGGTCGCATATAAAAAATATACACGCATGCGAGCTCTAAATTATGCCATTGCACAAGTATATTCATGTAGAAAGTATACAAGTATGCAAGTTTGCAAATATGCAAGTTTGCAAATATGCGAGTGTGCTAATATACTAGTGTGCAAGTATGCAAGTGTGCTATCATGCTGCGTCATTTCTACCTCCCCTCTGCCATCTCCTCCTCTGCCGGTTCCCCCACCATGTAACTAATTATACCCCTCAACCGATCGAAATTTTCGTAACGCTCGAAAATTGCAGCTCCATCAGCAAAGTAGTTTCACTTCAAAATTCCAAAAATATTGATTTGAAAATGGCAGCAAGAATCTTTGTTACGTCACGTGATACCGCGACAGGTTCCTGTCATTACTGAGGCAAGCTGTTTGCGAGCACAGTAGGGACTCGCGCATGGCTGCGCCCGCGTTACTGCGCAGTGAAGTTCAACCATTTTTGAAGTTACACGCAGGAAAGTATTCGGACGAGTGCGAGAGGATTTGTGAATCGTAAGTTCCCCCTCGAGGCGACGGGGGCCTGTGTTTTGTTATGTTCAGTGAAGGAGCGGAAGTGCGCACGCGCAGACCGGAAGTAGGAAGCCACAGCCAGATAGCCACGAGCGTGTCTCAGCTGGTCGCCGGCCCTGCTAAATCCCTGCCTCACTCTGCACTCTCGTCTGCAACCATGTTCGACAACATAGCTTGGCTTTCTATTTCTCCCGCAAACTAGTACAGACATCCTCAAAACCTTTTAATACTGTCAATGTTTATTATTAAACAAAGCCAGTTCAAAATTAAAACTTTTAACTAAAAATATTAAGATAATGCATTACCAGTGTGCTGTATGGAAAACTTAAAACCAATTTTTCGTTTCTACAAAATGTTTTTCAATTTTTAAAGTTTTCTACTTAAAATCACATTAACCATCTTTGCATGTTAAAATAAACGTATTTCGATTATTGTAATTTTTAGACACGAGATTTAATTTAAGAGATAAAGTAATTTTCATAATACATTTTAGTTATTTTACCTTTACAGCCACTTGAATCTCCCATGTATGTAATATTTTTTGCTATTTTAAAGATCCTTAGAGATGAAAACGCAAGAAATTTCCGTTTCCGTTGAGCACGATTCTGATTTGTGATTTCCTTCGTTTATATCGAGCATATTTTAGAACCAGTCTTATGATCCAAATATTTTATGTAAACTCCGGCGATAAAACTTGTCAAACAAACATGGCTACGATAACGACGTTTTTCAGTGAGGACATAACTCCCCAACATTTTTGACACACTTCCACTATAGGGAGGAGTTGGAAGCGAAGGTTTGACAGTGTGATGGAACTTTGAAATACTCCATGTCCAACACCTGTAGGTTTCTTGCGGGGAGCAAAGCCAGAAGACCCGGGTTCGAATACCATTACATCCATCCTGATATCAGTTTACCTTTGCTTCCCTGCGTTCTTGGAATGGTTCTTGCGATGGGAAAGTTTTATTAAAAAAATATTTTGAACTTATATTTGTTACAATATATGTCATAAGCAGGGATGGAAAAATATTCGCAGATACGACATCCAGGATAGACTCCACAGTTCTACATATACTCGGGAAAATGTCACCTACTCACTGGCGGATGTCTTGTGAGACGTCCCAACGTAGTTAGAGCGTTTGAGCGTTTCACGTTGGCCCAGAGTCATGCATATGAGTTGTGATCAAATGGAAGATGCAACACTAAGGTATAACTATTTGAATCCTAGCCTGTTGCGAAGTAAATCCGGGAAATTTTCAGGTCTCTTGTAATAAGAAACCTTAAATAACGAACAAAACAGATAAGAAATACAAAAACAAGATGAACATAAAAACAGAGAAAACAGCTTAAGTCAGCCGATTTCAAATAATAAATAACAAAACATAATCAGCACAGAAAATTCCGTGGAGGGAATTAAGAGTAAACAATTATATTATAACAGCACAGACGGCACAGTGGACTATCAACGACGAGACAGTAGCAACAAGGACAGTAAATAAAGAAAAAAAAAACAGCTTGGACAACACAGTGTCAAACAGATTTTTTCGACTTTATTTTCTTTCCTTGTTGCTACTGTATCGATGTTGTATCCCACTGCGACCACCTGGGTTGGAATTTTTTTTTATTTTTACAAATTTCTACCACTAAATATTTTTATGCTGCTTATATTTTTTTACATCAGCTGATATTAGCTTATTTATATGTTTGATGTAAATGTTTTTGGTAATGTTCATCTTTTTTGTTTAATATTTTTTGCATTGTAAGCAGCAATAGCTTACGCCCAAAATAAAATCTTGAATGACTGTCTCCCTGTCCCCCGAAATCGCTCCATACAAATGCTGAGATAGTTCTTCCACATAATGCCTGTCACGCTCCAGCCCCAGTGTCCTTGAAGACTGTTGTTGGGTACATTCTCAGTGGCGGCCGCAGAGGGTGGAGTAGAGGTAAAGTACTCCCTCCCCCAAGAAGTTGGAAATTTTTATTCCCAGTACCAATGACTGCAGTGTGTTATTGTCGGCGATGCAAAATGAGTCATTCCAACACCTGCTTTTTCAATTATGTTAAAAGCCACGTTGCCTACGGCTATTTCTGTGGGCCCATATGGCAGTGTGTTTAAGTGGCAATATCATTAGGATTTTAAATGAATACAGATGTTCGATTTTTAAACTTTTTCTCTATATTTTTAACTCCTCCCCCCTCTCCAAATAAATATTTTCCTACAACCACTACTACCAATATCGCTGTCGATTGAAAGCTAAGTCCTAGAAAACACAAGAGGCAAAGTGACGGACATATCATTGGAAATATGCCCGGCCTTCTGGTTCTGCGGTTGGAACTTCTAGTAATCTAGCGTTTCGATTCCCGGCGTTGTGAAAAATATTTTCCCCAGGTTCAGCACTGGGATCTGGGTTGTCCATTTCCCTGTTCACTGCGGAAGGCAGTTGTAAATCTGCGCCATTTCCCAGTCGTGATGGCTGGAGGTGCCAACCAACCTCCAGGCCGTTCACGCCATGTTTACGCCATGTTCACCATTGGCCAAACTAATTAGAAGCTTTAAGCGTCCCGTGGCGCTGCAGACAGCCGCGTCACGTGTGCACTCCGCGCGGCGCGTGGCGGCCTCGCTGGGCGCCGCTAGTAATTGCTCACAATATTTTGACGTCGCGATGCCACGTGCTGTAGACCCGCTGGGAGCCAAACGCGGCGTCTTTTCCAAACCGGCGCCCAACTGCGCCACGTCCCCTGGAAACACAACCCCGTTCCCCTTTCGCGCAGTCACGCGCGCGCCACTGATTATTGTTAATTCGCACGTCGCCTCTCCTGAGTCTTTTCACTGCTTTGCCCCTCCTGCCCCCTTACCCAAGGTGTTGAATGAATTAGGGCGAAAGTGGTCCGTTCATTCCATTAATTCCCAAACTAGGGGCTCTCCCCTCCACCTTAGGGGTGCGTTATTGTCTAAGAAGAATGATTTGAGAATCTGTAAATTTTTGTGACCGTTTGCTATTTTGGCATTCGAAGTTGTGCTGCGTCATGGTGGTAGTGTGTAAGGCGTTTCGCACCACATGGTAGCATGCATCTTTGGGTCTATCTCCGACTAGCCATCAACAGCCAATGGAGGATAATAGTCCAGTCAACGAAAGGATGTAATTAGAAGGAAATCGAAGGAACACAATTCTTGATTTAGGGATTTTGTTTGTAGTTGTTAGGAGGTAAACATACTAAACGTCCCCACCCCTAGATGGTGAGCGGGGGGCAGGGGGGTTACGTAGTAGGTGCCCCCTTTTTTTCGGATTTTCGCTTTTATCTCGAAAACTATTCATTCTAGCGAAAATACCATTCTATACAATATTAAAGCTGACAAAATATTTAACAACATCTATTCAATTCACTTTATCGCTATCTTACGTAGTTTCCGAGATATCTTCGCTCAAATGTCACTAATTTTGAAAAACAAAAAAATTCAAAACATTTTTTGTCTTGTTTGACTACCTAACGGTTTTATTTTTCGTCCTACGAATAAGTAGTAAGAAAAGAAATTGTAGAGCATAACCTTTCCTTTAAGAATTTATCATTTTACTATCCTATCTTTAATAGTTCAAACATATGAATTTTAAAATGTTTGTGTAAATTATAAGGGTTAGAAGAAAAACTTAACTTCAGTATTTTTTGTTACTCCGCTGCTCTAATTCTGTATAAAAGCTATTACATACGTATTTATGTGTATAAATATTATGAACTATATATAATTGTATGCATATATCAAGTATATAGTATATTTTCAGGTGTATATATTGTTTATCAAAAGTAATGTTGTTTGGGGTCACTGAATACTCTTTTTGGCACCCAGAATCTAATGAAACCACTTCGAGAGCTCCATCTATCACCCTTACCGAAATAAAATAACTATACATGATGAAAACTACCTGATAGTACTCAAAATTGGAAATTTATCGAGGATTGCTGAAACCTTTTTTTTTTTGTTTTTTAGGTGCCTTAATAATCATTTCCGTAGGTGATAATACTTGGTATTCAATGTATATAATATATAATGTACAGATAATATATGATTTACTCTAACTTACATTCACTCCACAAGACTTTGTGGTAGGATGATTCTAGATTCAACAACAATTTGTACATAACTTTATTTTTATTAACACATTAACTCATAAATGTTTTTGTAAAACTATGTTACATTTCAATTTAGAACATATTTACACATTTTATTACAATTATACAACTGTTACCAATTCCTGGCTCTCTTGGAGCGGGAGGGTCCTGGATCGTCATGGAAAATTAGTCTTGGGGTGGATTCTGCTTCGTTTTCTTCTTCATTGGTTGAGAAAGGGGATAAATTTCGAGGATGACTTGCAGAGGATCAATGTCGATTTCTTCATCCTAATTATCAAGACAGTTCCGCTGGCAGTTTTCGCGGACAGGGGAACACTTAGGAGTTACCTTTCTCCTCCGCATTTGGTGATGGCACAATCCTTTGTGCACCGACATAGAATCACTTTTAATAGTTATACCGGTGCGGCCTGCTATTCACTGTGCACTGGGGCTAGAAATTTGTCGGTGGTTAGGTACCACCCTTAAATCTGAAGAGGCAGCTCATGTCCCAACATGTCTGGATTTGGTGATATCTTCTCAGAGAATGTTGTTTCGCTGCCCCCTCAGTTGGTGGGAGCATGAGATGTCCGGTTTGATGTTGGCTGCCGATTTAACAAATGTTTGGTAACGGTAAGAATCTAAAGATTTTTCTTTAGGTATCTCCTCAAAATACACATTTTCCCAGCTTCTATACCTTCCTTGATTCTCAGACCCTTCCAGGGTCTGAGAAAACTGCAACAGCTCCCTGGACGTTTGGAGACTTCAAATAGAGTTTGATAAATCACACATCCTCTTTCGGAAGGCTGCTGAGGTGGTATCGCGCCCAGTGAAGGCATGTAGAAATTATATGTCTCGCAGTCCCTGGGTCTGAAGCTCCTGGGTGGAAAACAATGAAGATTTGTGTTTCCACGTCCTGGATTGATGAAAGTTATTTCATTGTCACCAGGTGACTTGGCCATCAACAGGACCATTAGGTCGACATTCTCACCAATAACAGCAACAACGGTGGTATGTAACAACTCCACAGCCATGACTACACTGAATATATCTGCATCGTTCTATGCTTAAAAGGTTTATGATTCCATGTGCCTGTAAAGTGACGTCCAGCATGTTAATCAGGCGAATTTTGCTGTAGACGTTTTCCTGCTTCACAGTTATGAATGTCTCCTGACTGATATATATGTCGGCTGACTTGCTAAGGCGGTACCGCATTTGCTGCTCAGTGACCATGGTACTTGATGACGAGCTCGTATACCCATCAAACATTACAGCGAAACTCCTTCCACGATAGTGACTGTTCACGAAATAAGCATACTTATCACAAATAGCCGATATTGTGGAACCTTTCTGCCAAATCACTTTGTGGAGAAGAAGTCCTTAATCCATACCAATGCCAAAGCGTGTCACACGTACATCTTTTATTGTTGTATTGAGCTCTTTGTAGAGAAAGTACCGTCCATTTCCTCATACCACCCTCATTGAAGAATGGATGAAGAACTTGACATCGATTCTCTGTAAGTCATCCAAGAATATTTATCACATATGTACCTGAATATATACTATATGCTTTACATATGCAATTAATTTCTTTGTGTGCTACTTAAATATAGTACATAATATTTATACATATAAATACGTATATATAGACTTTTATACAGAGTTAGAGTAGTGGAGTAACGAATAAAAGAAAAAAGTATTCTGTAAATTTTGGAATATACACAAAAAAGGTTAAAAATCCTGTAACGTTTGAAATGTTAAAGATAGGATAGTAAAATGATATATTAAAAGAATTTTTTTGCTACACAATTTATTTTCTTATTACTTATTCATTGGACGAAGAACAAAAAGTAAGTGGTCAAATACGACAAAAAATGTGAGGGGAAATATTTTTTTTTCAAAATTATTTTTATTTGAGCGTAGATATCTCGGAAACTATGAGAGGTAGCGATAAAGTGAATAAATCATATGTTGTGGAACATTTTGTCAGCTTTAATTATGTGTAGAGTGTTTATTTCGCTAGGACGCATATGTTCCAAGATAAAAGGGACCTTCTACGTGCCCCCCTGCTCCTCTCTTGTATTCTAGGAGTGGGGACTTTCAGTATGTTTACCTTACAACAAGTCCAAACAAAGTCCCAAAGTAAAAAAATTGTTTTCATTATATTTCCTTTTACACCACAATTTTTAGCATTCATTTACTGGACTATAAAGAATAATTTTCTTAAGCAGAAGTCAATTGCAGGAGATACCTTTGTTTGGCTGGCACTAGAGTCAATAGAAGGAAGCCCCTCATAGTTGGCTGCCTGAAGAATATCCCTAGCAATTATGTGTAGAGCCCTACAACCGTCTGGATCTCAGTGGACTCTACACTAAAGATACCTGCTGCAATGTAGAGTGAAACCTAGTTGCATACCTCCACTATGACGCGTTTTAACCTCGAATAACAAGTTAGTTTATCAGAAAAATGGCCACGATAACCTGAAATCTGCTTTCATCTACATAATGACATAGAATTGAATTTTCTTAACTTTTGTTACAAGTGTTAACATATAAATATGCACAATATCATTCAAAAACTGAAAGGGAAAATATTCAGTTGCTATACCTACCGCTCATCATCTTTCACTGACATTTGGTTAATTTTGTTATTAATGTGGTAGGAAATAATGTTAATGAAAGAAGGTAATCAGTGAATGAAAAATATCGCAGAGTCATTTCGCGATCTACTATTGGCACAGAGTCTGTACGGAAATCATTGGACCAATTAAAAATCCTTAATTAAATACGTTTTGAGTCATAGTATATCCCAATTGAGACGTTTCTCTAGAAAATATCCAATAAACTGTAGGGTGGGACGATTTTTTTTTAATTTTCAGTATCAAATTATAATGGCGCTCAATAGTTGCATATCTGCATTCTGATCAACGAGAAAATAATAATAAAAAAATCATGCATAGAATTTCCAGCGCACGAACGGACAATTTTGGGGAAAAATTACAAAAAAAAACCCAAAATTTAAACTTTAAACTTAAAATACACAGGCAACGTTTTTTGTCTTATAATATTGTCTAAGTTCTTAATTTTAAATGCCTGATGTAATAAAAATTGTATTTTAAAACCACGAGCTCTATTTTGATTACGCACATTAACGCTAAAAATTTCAAAATATTTGTAAAAATTAGGGGTTGTACAATTTTACAAATGGTGGTATTTTTAAATATAATTAACTATTTCTTGTAATAAAACGTAAATATGTATGATTTCATACACCGAACTTTGATAAGAGTCAATTTTATACACCTATTTGTCTATTTCACAATTATTTTATGAAACGTTCAAGAAAAATCAACTAGGAAGTGCCAACACTGTGTTGTAAATTATGTCGATTTAGACTGAGATGTATCGTTTATCTGACAAAATAATCTCCGAAGCCAAGCCTTCCAACATTATAGTGGACGAAAGTTTGCATTTTGTCCACTCTGTCATCTAACTGTAGTCCGAGTCATCAAAGGTTATTGAGTGAATCTTGAAAGTACTAACAGACATTTCCCCCTTCTTATTTTGAGTTATTGCCTTTCGTATCGTCCTGTAACCGCACTCTTGTAAGAGTTGACACTCGTCTACTATCATAGCCAAATACATCTTTCGGGGTGACAGAAGAACGCATTTCTCTCCATCAGAGGTTTGCACAATTGTGAAAAACAGGTCTTACGTTTGTTCTTTTCCAAAACAATTCTTATAAACGAAATCATGTTACTTGTGAACTACCTTGTAAACAAATATGTATTTCTGGTTCAACATTAAGATATTAATCTGTAAAATATGACCCTAAACATAGTTTTAAGATTACTAAAACAACGAGTCATTTCCAGATGACATTGATAAAACCATTGATCCTGTGATATAGATAAATACGTTCATCTGTCACCCAGACACATGTTTTGGCTATGATATTGTATGACATGTGTGAATTGTAGCTTGGTACTAGAAACTAGCTATACACCGTAATTTTTATTTGTAATTAGAAGAGAAATATTCAACTAAAGTTACAGATATTTGTAAATTTGCACATCTATTTGAAAATAACTGAATCACTACAAAATAGTGTTCGAAGTAATAATATATTGGGTTCGGATATTTACCCGGGCATTCATGCTTTGTGTTGTCCCAGTTTCTCCAATAGTTCAAGTTATTTGTATTATTTGCAAACCGTTCCCTGAATAGCTTTCCAGTATTAATTGTGCATGTAATAAGCATATAACCACAAATTAAAGTCAAATTGTTGAATATTCTCTTTATTTTTCCGCGGTTTGAAATAATTATGCTTGGTTGAAACATATATTAAAGTATAATATTATGCATTAATTTTCGTAGGAAATAATCAGTATTATTTCGAATATTGTATTTCAGATATGTAAAAATAACCATACCCATGTGTTTTACAAAGTTACAAATTTTTTCTTGTAGTATAAAATACTAATTCTTGACAACTGGTTTCCAAAGAAATATATGTAAAATTACAGAAAGTATATTTCTTGTACATTTGCTCAGAATTCTCTTTTTCGGAATGATTTCCATGATTTGAAAGGCAGAGAGTTTGCAAGGCTCTGTAGCCCGAGTACTTACGTCTCTGTTGCCCTGAGTAGCCAGAGGACGAATGGAGATGTGTCGCATGACCCGGAATGCTAATGAGCTGCCCCCTGGAAACAAAAACGTGACTTCACATCGCGAGCTCGCATTTCCACGGACCAAGGAGTTTCATCGTCATCATCATTTTCCGTGACTCGAGAGAAAATAAAATTCCGCCGAGTCGACTTCCTGCAATTAAACTAGCTCACGGGCAAGCGACTAAATCCCTCGGCGAATTGTTAAAGGGCCGTGCATCTGAATGTAATTTTGTGTGAATGTGGCAAAGTTTTTAGGTTCATCTTTGCCTGCACATTTTACTTTGTTCTTAGTTACGTGCTTCCGACTTTTGACAGTTGTAAGATATTAAATTAGTACAAGTAACATTTTTGTAAGTGTAACAGATATATTCAAGTAAAATAAAACATCTTTATCACTACAAAATAGTGTTCACAGTTATACTGGGTGCGGATTATTACTCAGGTATTCAATCTTTGTGTTGTCCCGGTACCTTCAACAGTGAAAGTTATTTGTAAACCGTTCTCTGAATAGCGTATTAACTGCGTAGATTAATAAGCATTATAAAAATAGAGTCCAACTTTTAAAAATTTTATTGTCGTTTCCATGGTGTAAAAAAAATTTGGTTCAATCAATAATCTATTAAAATATATAATAGACACCAATTTTAGTAATTAATACTCATTATTATCACGATTAAAAGTTTTATATATATGCAAAAGTAACCTTAGCCAAATGTTGTACAAAGTTAAAATATATTTCTTGTAGTATTAAAAACTACATATTTCTTGGCAAATGGTTTCCAAATGTAATTTTTTTTTCAAGTTGAGGAAATGTTTTTCTGTGTTGTTATAATTTTTGTACTTTATATGTTTCAAAATTATAATGTTTTATACATTCCGTTTATAAGATATTATCAGTCTTAACCATAGTCCTAGGTACTGAGTATTTTTATCACTTAGTTCAAAGCATTCGCTGTATAAGTTATGTGGGTATCTCGGGCCTATGATTCAACGACAAGAACTTTCACGAATTTTTATTTAATTTAAGAGTTTAAAGTGTTCACAATCAATTAATTACAGATTAAAATGACCGCCTACATAAAGTGTCGAATCGCGGGCGACGTCTCGCTAGTCAATAGCCAGGAAACAGTAGGATGGGACGAAAAAATATATTTTTTCATTATCGAATTTTAATATAGCTAAAAAGTTGCATATTTTCATACTGATCAACGAGAAAACAAGAAAAAAGAACTAACTATATGCTCTTCAGCGCGCAAATAGCCAAAGTTTGGGAAAAATTACCAAAATACAATATTTAAACTTTTAGCTTAAAATAGACAGGTAAAGTGTTTGACTTCAAAAATCTTCTAATGACTGATTAAAGAAAAACAAATTTAAAACCATTTATTTAATTCCAGTTCGCGCATTTGGGCTAAAAATTTCGAAATGTTGAAAATAATTCGGGGTTTTATCATTATCATAAACAGAAGCACTGTGGTATTTTAAATAATAAATATCTATTTTCGTAAGAAAACGTAAACGTGTTTGATTTCATACATACGACTTTGATACACGTCTCAGATCATCTCTCAGTTTCTGTATGCAACGACATGTCCGAACGATTAACTGCATTAACTGCGCAGTTCTGTCCGACGGAACCTCCGGTGTCTGTCCTCAGACACGGGACCTCAGCTCCCTCCGGCCAACTGACAGTCCCTCGGGTGATCGTGCAGTCCCGTCAGTTGCGTGGAACACATCGCACTGGCCGCGTCGACAGGCGAGATCCCCGTTTCATTTGCAGACACTCCCTGAGATGTGGGGTCTGGGGAGTGCCAACTACAGCGGTAAGTTCCAAACCAGCTGCTGCGTATGGTGCTCCAATGGGAAGGTTAAAAATGCAGAATGCTAGTTATCCAGTTTTCTTTTGTCACTCGTGTCACACACTTTCCACCAACAACATCCGTGAGAACTGACACAACTGAAGAAATAACTAGACAAAATGGACGAAAATATAATCCGTGGCTACAAACGCTCATTTCAGTTGATCGTTGGGTTTCATCTTCTAGATAAACTGAGCGTGTTTCAATTAAATAAATGTTTTCGCGGGAAATTATTGTGAACGAAACGTGTTCGCACAAAAATATATGAAATCTTCTGACAACGTGGAACGCATTTTTTCAAGATATTTGGTGTGTGGTGAATATTTGTTGAAGCTTTGTCTAAAATGGGTGTTTTAACACTGCTGTGTGTTAAAACCTCGTAACCGAACACCTACGAAGATGCCCAAGGCTAGTGCTTTCAACTGTTTCAGTACTTTTCAACTTAAAGCTCTTTATTTTAAGCTTTTATTAATTACTTTAATGGAACAAAATGTGTATTCCGCAATTTCACAGCCAATTATGTCACAGCCGAAAAAAGTTCTGGATTTGGCGTTTAAGAATGTTACATTGGCCAAAGGCACTATATTCATCGTTATTTGTCCAACTGATTATAGGAGGTGAGGAAGGGCAAATTTACTACTGAAGTATCTGACTTATTAGGTCATATCTTTGATTCTAATGATACGATTGTAAAAACAATATAAATGTGAGTATTTAATCACCCGCCAGAGGTGTGCAACATCTAATCTCGGTAACGAGCAAATTCATATGTTCTTATGTTGCTAATACACTTATAATGCGAAACTCGGACACGAAATTAAAAATAGAATTCTTTATTGTAATGCCAAGCGTGATAAACATTCACGCAAATTGTGTTTTTAACTAAATTTCTGGACGTGAATCACATGTACTTCCAGCACCCGCCGCTAAAGTTCGCTGCCGGAGCAGCTACGTCAACTATTAAATCATTTTATTAGCAGACAGATATTAAAAATTATGCAATAAAAAATTATCTGATAAAAGCAACAAAAAACAGCTTGAAAAATATTTAACACCGGGTTTGATCTGGTTTTCGACTATTAAATTTATTAAAATACTGCTCGTCTTGTTGAAATTCACTAAATTGTTAGTACTAAGAAGTTTCCCTTTGGATTTGTGAACTTTGGTTCGTACCATCCGCCACAGATGACAGCACCGTAGTTACACATTTTTGTTTCATATGACTTCCATTCACGAAATTACTTCTAGCAAATTCAGTCCACCGAGAGCTTATATGTTACACAATAAAAATAAGGGAGCAAGTTATATTCATAGATCCCCACACTGTTGGGCGAGATACTGGACTCTGGTTCATCGCCCCGTGCCTTTTTGACAAGCTGCTGTCAGCGCTGGAAGCAGCGCAGTCGCTCGCAGTGAGACTCGACCGTCACTGCTTTGCACATTCGGGTGACTGGGCGGTTAATCCGCATGCGAGTGTCACCCTTAGCGCTTCCTTGTTGTTAATACAAGTAGGCGGTACCCTTAAGTTTAACAATATGACCCAAAACATGGTATCATGGATTTAACAATTTTTATGTTACAAACAATTCCTAGTGAATGATTAACGAAACATTTACCTCGTTAGTTAGTTTTCGCTAACGAAAATAATTCTTTGGATTTGAATCCAGCCTCACTAGCACAAATATACTCCTGATAGGGGGCTCCTTAATTAACAAATATAACATATTACCGCTCGAAAAAATATTTTATGGTAACTCAAGTCATACGACTTGTCAAGCAAACGTGGATGCCCTAGTGGCGTTTTCGGTATCGTCACAACCAAACATAATTATTTGATGGACGCTACTTCACTGTTAGAAATTAAATAATAATTTACGGATATTTTTTCAAAGATGAATGCACTTAAAATAAATAAAAGAGTTCCTCGTAACTTCAGGTAAATTAATCTGATCACGAATTCCAATTTTTTTTTTCTTCTGTGTACATAAGGTACGTCACACACGTGAAAGAAAAATGATTGTTCTTACTGTAATGATAATTTTTTTTTAATATTTTGTTGATACACCGAAATTATTCTCGAGGATTCACGTTCGAGTAAGTGATCTCAGTACCTCTACATTTTGTTATAAATGAAATAAAAACATTTAGGTAAAATTACAGGTATTTGTAATTTTTTACATTTACATGAAAACAACTGTATCACGACAAAATAGTGTTCGCAGTAATATGAGTTCGGATTCTTACCCGAGCATTTACGCTTTGTGTTGTGTCAGTACCGCCAATAGTAAAAGTTAATGGCAAATTGTTCCCTAAATAGCTTTCAAGTAATAACTGTGCACATTAATAAGAACAAATAAACAAAAATGTCCAATTATTGAAAACTTTGTGCACCTTTTTATGATGAAAAAATTATGCTTGAATGAAACATCAATTAAAATACAAAAATATGCGCCCATTTTCGTAAGAAATACTTAGTATTATCTCGAATAATGTATTTCATATTTGCAAAAATAACTTAATCCTTTTGTTGTACAAAGTTACAATAGCTGAATTTGAATACTATCTTAATGGATCCCTTAGCTAACGGATTCACTAGAAATGCATCTAAGTGCGGCTATCTTTTCGTTGCTTTCGAATTCTCGCAAGGGATGCCGATGCATCCCTACGTGCGTCCACTAAAATCTAAGTTTCCTGGGATGCGACACTCGCATCCACTGATGCGTCCCTACAACAATTACCATCGTATCTTGTATTATTTTGTTTGTATATAAAATTACTTTAGTTTTTGGCATTAGATTTATTTCAGACGTTATTAGCATAAGGGGTAACTGAATTAGAGACAAGTAAAAACCTTAAAAATATTATTACCAAAAAGCCTTTAAGTACGCTTTTATTATTTTTATATGTTGAGATTCATGACATAATTTTATTATGATCACTGTCATTTATAACTGCCAAGTTACATTAATTTTTTTAAAATTGGCAGTTGTTATTTAAGTTTTGCTGAATACCGTAGATATTAGGGCTCAGAATGGCTTCTTGCATATTAGTACGACCAACAACTGTCAACAGGTGGCGCTAGCAGTAAAAGTATTCGGATACTATCCAACCATTATTAATGCGTTCTTAACATTGTAGCTGCATTTGGTAAGTTATGTAGGAATGTGTGTGTGCGTGCTATGGACGCAATCCTACGTATTTGGTAACAGCTGTTATTACTCTTGTAGTATCACAAACTACTTCTTGGCAACTGGAAGATCCCTGGTTAATTTGTAGCCAGTGCTGCTCGTAAATGTGAGGTGGGGCTTGTGAAGAGCGTGGGAGGTGCAGGAGGGAGTGACGGGCGCCGGCAAGGTGTCGCGCCTCCTGGGACGACGCTGGCGCCCGCGGGCAGAAGACGCGCGCACTTGGCGTCGTGGGAGACGGGCGTCCGCCTCCCGCGGGGCTGGCGCGGCTCCAGAGACGTCCTTCAGCTCGCCGTGAGTCCCTCGCGGCGGGAGGCCTCAAGGCCGCTCCACCTGGGCGCTCCCTGGCATCCACGCCGTCACAACTTACCGACTCTTCACCTCAATTGAACCAAGGTTCTTCGTAATTCATGATGACTGAATCTTCATAAAAAAAAAACTCCGTATTTCGACATTCTAGTTTTGTTTTGAAAGTAACACCACACTTGGAAGAAATTTCAGTTTTTTTTTTTTTTTGCAGAAGAATTAACATGGTTTGGAATGTTTTGATAATATGCCAAGATTATTGGTTAGATTTAGTTTTAAAGTAATGTGCCTTAGCAAATTTAGGAATATAATGGTAAATTATACGAAAATGTCTGGATAATATGTAACCAATGTTCTTAGTATTTTTAATGTGCAAATTTTTAACAGTGTTCACGCTGGAGACAAAACTGTCGTGCGGTCTAACGTTGGCAATGCGATCTCTTAAGAGACTTGAAGCGGTCGTATTTAAATATATTATCAACTAGCCGTAATAGTATATAATAGCCGTTCCTGCGCCAGGCTGTAGGCTGAGGAGCCAGGAGCCAATGTCTGCCATATTGGATTGTGACATCAATGCGGCCATCTTGGAATAGCTTGACCTTTGTTCTTGACCTTGATTTGGGGTCCATTTTGAATCTGCAATCTTGGTTTCCACCAATTTGGTTTCTATTACTTCCCAACATTTTGTTTTCTAGAACTTTCTGAAATTTTTAATTATGATGTCATCGTTTCAATCATAATAATGCTCGCCATCTTGAAAATTCGCATTTTTATTCTATAAAATCTGGAAATTTTAAAAATTCATAAACAAATTTAATTAAAATAATTTTAATAAAAAATCCGCGTGCTTAAATTAAGACATAACCATTGCACATTTCGCTACGGTCGCCATCTTGGATTCTAGAAACATAACACATTTTGTTATGACCGCCATCTTGGATATGCATGGTGTCCTCAGTGCACATTTAGTTATGGCTGTATCTTGGATTCTAGAATGTCGCAATTCTCTTAACGGCCAACGTCTTGAAAATCCGTAATTTTCTTTAGAATAATTTAATACATAAATAAATTTTATAAATATTAATTAATCACATTTTATTTAAATATTATCTATAAAACAAACTTTCGTCATGAAGCTCGGAGTCCTTTTTTCGAGACCGGCGAGGTCATTCGATTAAAATGGTAATGGATCCTTCCTCCATGGAAGCCACTGGCAGACAGGCCTCCCACTATTGACAAGTTATAGGCTAGATCACCAGCTCCTCCATCATGTTTTCTTTTGCTGGTAGCTGCCATCTTGTTTTCGTCTGCTAGATTTCACTGCAGCCAAGTTAGTTTAATTTTTACTCACTAGGGTGCAGTAATAATTTATTTTTTACCGTGGCACCCGCCAACTAAAAATTTGAGTGCCCTCTCTGATGTTAGTATTTATTTAGCTATAATTTCGGAAAGAATTTCCAAATTTTTTTTTAAAAAACATTCATTAATACACTGATTTATTCAATCAATTCCTGTCCTTGGTTCGATCCCTGGACTACGCAAAAAATATTTTAGACAAAAATACTTATTCAATAAATCCTGTTTAAAATCATAAAAGTGGCTTCTATACCAGCAACCAGTAAGCCTATGTGACCGCCATCTTGGAAATTTGTATTTATTGACCTAAAAATTTGGAAAAATTTCCAATGAATATCAAACAAATTACTTAGTATAATGATCGGTTCGATCGATATCAGTCTTTGATTTATATCTCGGTCAGTGATAAGTGTAACTAAAGGTTAAAATTAATTCTAAATCTGGTTTTCCAATATATTCATCGTGTTTATTAATAATTCATTCTAAGAAAAACAACTCTATACAAGATACCTGTCCGAAGAAATTAATATGGTGTCGCTGTTCCTACCATGAAAGTCTAATTTTACGATTCATGGAATGCCTTGCAACTAGTTCATGTACAATGATAGACGTCAAGGCCAAGTGTTTCGGACCAAAAGGCCCGGTCATGAACAATGCCAGATGTATATCCCAGACGTCTCCAAACCTCAAGACCTTCTTCGTTGATAGCTAATATAATATATTTCAAGCAGTCAAGACATAGTCTCCGAACTGTCCGACCTAAAGTATTGATAAAATCAATTACAAGCACTTATTCCAACGGCAGATATTTTATTCTTACTAAAGGACCAAGAAACTCTGAACATAGTTTTATCAAGACCAAGATGTTTTGAACCACTAAATATTGAGAGCTACTAGACAATGACGGATCCACGATGGCCACCAGGGTCAAGGCTATGTTATAGAAAAACCTGAAGAACGGACGAAAAAAGATTAATTCACAAACACACAGAATACAAGCCAACACCAGCTAATGTCACATGTAAAATGCATACACAGCACAGAGAATTTCGTGCAACGCATCGAAAAAAAGTGGCGACGTTCATGTTTGTGAATTCCTCTTCTTTGTCCGTTCTTCGTGTTTCTCTGTGGCATACAGTGTCAACCAACACTGGCGTAGATGTTTTGAATCAATTTGTAATCATACGGTTAATTGTTTTTCGTGTTAGTGATTAAAAAGTTTATTTAAGGGCGGTATTCCATGACGTTCGGGTAAGGTAGCGAATAAGCACTGCCTTTTTGGGATGCAACTGTAACCTAACTCGTGGGCCGTATTCCAGAACGTGTCCAAACCGAATCACAGTAAGGAAACAAATCGTCAACAGTTTTAATAAATATTTCCTGCGCCTGGCTAGAAAATGGTTTCAGCACATTATAATGGACGTTTCGTAAACATCGCTACAACGGTTACGCCAAAAATACTAAAGATAGCAGCACTATCGCACAAAGATAGAATCAGAACCGCCTTTTTAATTTTCTCAGGTATTTTTTAAGTTGCGAATATTTCTTGTTTTGACCATCAAAATAAGTATACAAATTGTATTCCAGGATAGTTTCCCTATTAAAAGGATTCATTTAATACACCTATACGCTTCGTACGTCCCCCCATGTTCACGAAAATGACTAATACAAATTAATGGCGTCATACTTGGGTCCGCCATCTGGACGAAATCAACGAAAAAGTGAGCTCTGCACATGAGCGGAATTTGGGTAACCGATAGGTAACGAGTGGGACACCTAAATCAGTTCCCTAAAAAGAAAGTACTGGTCGTGTACTATCGTGCACTAGGAATATAGTTATGGTACATCTGTAGCATATGCAACACCTAAACCCTCATATTTGTGTCTTGGAATACCGGCCTTAATGTATGAATTATAGGAAATACTATACATGCCCAAAATGGTGTCGGAGCGTGAGCCATATTATATTTGTGGTTTCTTTCTGCTATCATTTCTAATTTAATACTTTTATTCCAATTTAAATATTTAATTTTTTTTCAAAATATTCGTGGTCATAATTGTTTTGTTGATAACTTTAAACAGAGTGGCGGCCACTGTTCTTTTTTTTTTTTTTCAACTTGGGATTGGTGCAGTCTCAAAGGGTTTGCAAATAAATGTCGCTCATTAACTGTAAATTTGTTTTTTGTAAATGGAACAGAAATATTTATTTAAAATCACACATAATTGTAAATTGGTACATTTATATGAAAACAACTGAATCAGTATAAAAAAATGTTAGCACTAGTACGGGGTTCGGATTCTTACCCGCGCATTTAAGCTATGTGTTTTCCCAGTATCTCAAATATTTAAAGTTATTTTTAATCCGTTTCCTGAATAGCTTTTCAGTATTACACATTCATAAGCATAATAAAACCAAATGAAGACCAATTATTAATTATTCTAGTATCTTTTCCATTGTTTTAAGACAATTATGCTTGAATGAAAACATAAAATTATGCGCCATTTTGTTAATAAATACCTCGATGAACGTATTTCATATACGAGGCAATTACCATACCCATGTGTTGTACCGAATTCCAACATCTCTCTTGTGGTATTACAAAGTGGTTTCCACAGGAGATGTCTCGCTATGTTCGCAGGAGACGCCACTACTAGCTCAGCGCTGGAGAGACAGTGAGCTCGCTCCTCGGCTGGTAGCTGCACCTCCGGGGCCGAGGCGCGCCCGATATTGATCGGTGTTCGGGACGGAAGCCGACGACACTCGCTTGGGAGCCGCCCTCCGAGGCAGTAAGAACTAAACTGCCTATAATTCGTCCAGGGTTGCGGAGGGGTTAACAACGAGAACCTCGCCCCATAAACGCACCCGCCGTCGCCGAGGGTAGATTTTTGGGGTTACGCCTTGGAGGGGTTGGAAGAGGAGGGTGGCGGCGGGGGTCGGAGTTAAGTGCCCCGGTTAGACGGGACGGGAAGTTCAAAATCTGTTTTCTTTATGATTCTTGGATATTTACATCCGTTTTAAAACGGCGAGAAAGGGATGAGGCAGTTTGCAGCTGGTCTCCCACCCCTTCAAGCGGGAAAATCGAGACTGTGGAAAGCAACCCCCCCCCCCCCAAACCCCCTTTTCCTGCTAGCGAACGTAAGAATAAAGAAATGAAAGCGAACATATCCTAAAATATATGTTTCCTTCTTTTCTTCTCGGTGGGTTTTTATTAATCCCCGCAAAGCTTCTTGCATTACATACCCTCCCCTTAACCCCAAACATACAAAGTGTTTTTTTTATCTGTAAATGCGGGGTACTTTTTATACTCAACTCCCCTCCCCCTGAAATAAAACTTAACACAATACGAACCATCCACTCAGCTTCTGCGGGGAGGCCGGTGGTGATGTGTGGGGCGGTGTGTTTTAAGATAGGGGGCTCAGTTTTGTTCGAATCACCCGCGCTGTGAAACATGTTGTAACAATGAAAAATAAACCCAATGGAAATAAGTACAGCTCCGCCTGGAAAGCGGATGTGTCTGTACTCTTTGAACGTCTGCGGAAAGTTTAAAAAGTTTTATTAGCACGCATCGCAGTGATTAAGCATAGCATCATACAGCACGCGTTTGCTTTAACACAAACATTACGGCTTTTGTGTGCCCAAAGCAGGCGTGTACCTGAAAGAAACTCTACCAATCACAAAACACAGAAGATGCTATATAGTATTTTAATACACAGCTGGTACCAAAATATTTTTGTGAAAAATATATGCTCTTGGAATATAGTTGTATATATATGAATATTACGAAAATACTATAAAATTTTTGATGCAAATTTCTAAATTAAAAGTTACAATTATAATTTATTTTTCATCGAGATGGGATTTGCGCTAACGTTGTACGACACAATACTGGCTACAAGATTCACGAAATGGTTTATTCACAAATAATAACGGTGAAATTTTCCGAAAATCAACATTAATCACTGTTAAAATATTATTATTCTGTCACTGTGATAATCAGTCATAGTAAAATATTCAAGTGTTATTCAAAGTTTTCACTGTTCAGCCAAATAATTTATTTATATCGAGCTATGTTCATACATTACGGTAATTCACTAAACCAGAAAACGCAAGTATGCAAAATTTGACTACCATCTATTATTAGAGGTTAAAAGAAAACCTTTAATTTTTAGACGAATTAAAACCAAGTTTCTTCGAATCAATAAACACAACAAAAAAGTTCGAAACTGCTTATTTTATACAATATTTTTTTTCTTATTTCATTCCCATGTATCACAAATGTCAGAAACATTTCCAAATTGAAAAGCTTACCTTTATGAGTAATTTTTCTGCAACATTATAGAAATGTGTGCGAAAATTTTCGCAATATTATATATTATTACTATGCAATTTAATGCTTGTTTGTGTAATATAATGTATGTTTTTCACTAAGTGAACTAATGTTGATTTCTACAATAATACATATTTTAAGACTATGGAAACAAATGCTAATGTTCCGAATAATTACATAGTGTGCACGCTCCTCTGTTTGTCGGGGAGCCAAACATTACTGTTTCAATGATTTTTAGGTATTCATAAATTCATTTATTAAATATTATTTCAAAGATTCGGAATTATTAAGAAAATATTAATAAAAAATTTATACATATACAGTAAAATACATTGTGAGGATATGTACATCGTATATTTATTATAGGTAAAGCTATTATAATTGAGTGATGAGAGAGTAATGATAAATAAACTATGGATGAGCAAACGTAGGACAAAATTAAATTCAGACGAAGGCAATAGAACTTTTAATTTAATGATCACATGATCAGGGCAGGACACACTAATGGCAGGTCGCATTTGGTCCTGGGTTTTATCGCCGAAATAAACCATTTGTCCTAATTGTGTGACATGTGAAAAACAACATATTGTAAACATGGAATGGGAAAGGGGAAAGTGCTGCTAATAATGTACAGCTATGTTATAAAAAACCGAGCCGACCTGCATTACAATGATTCATAAATGGAAACCACGCATCTCTCAGTGATTTGCGTTGACCTTTCAAAGATCCATTTTTAAAACATTTTTACCCACAAAAATAAATTATCTAATTTTGGGTAGTGATTTGCCTTTTATTTTTTATCATTTACTGGCTGAATTACCCGGCATTGCCAGGGTTGAACATTGGGTGAAGTGGATTTTTATTTTTTTTTTTTATTTTATATAGACAGTAGAAATTGTCTTCTTCATTTTAATGTCAAGTGTGTATATTTCAAACGAGGTGCCTAAATTCTGATTAAAGGCGTAGGAAAGGGCATTGTGGGAAGGTGAGGAGCCGGAAGAAAGCAGTAAGCTAAAATCTCTTGTATTCAAATAACAATTTGTTAAAAATGAGATGTAGACAGTGGCATTATTATTTCTAACGTCAAGTGTGCCAATTTCATCTAGAAGGACCAAAATAATGCTTTAAATGGTAGTAAAGAGAAATGGGGAATGTTTTTTGTAATCCCATGTTTTCAGTGAACATGTTTTTCTTACATTGGAACTTGACGATCAATTTACTTTTTTTTACGTGAACTGTTCAAAATTTCACCAAGGAGAGTCAAAAATCTGTTTTAATGGGTAGCAAAGTGAAATAGGGGTAGTTATTTCTAAACTTCATGTAGCCAGGAAAAAGTATAGGTTTACCAGTAATTAAAATTTTATTTTTAACATAAAGTGTGAAAAATTTCTCAAGGAGTGAAATATTCTCCTTAAGGTGTGAGTGAGGTAGGCAGGGTAGTTTATGAAATATTATGTATTCAATAAACCTTTTTTTATGAAAATTAGATGTAGACAGTAATTTCCCTCCTCTTTTGAATTTTAAGTGTCCAATATGTTATCAAGTTTTACCAGTACTATACTTTAAGTTGTGGGAAAGGTAGACGAGGTGGTTTTTAGAAATCTTATGTAGATCTGATGAATGCTTTATAGGAACGCATATGGGACAAACACACACACACACATATATATACATACACATATATATGCCATGCCTCTATTATTTTTTATATATTTTTTAAAGTTTGTACATATATACAAAGCATATTTCTCTCTCTTTATTCCTCTGTAACTCTATGCATCTGTTAATATATTTTATATTATTATATCAATATCTCCATATCACTCCATATCTCTCAATATCCATATCCCTATATCTGCATATCTATATATCTTCATATCTCTATATCTCACTATATATACATATCAGTCTATATGTATCTTTATATATATAAATGTATATGTCTGTCTTTATATCAATATAGCTGTATAATTATCTATAGCATTAACACTTTATTTTTATATCTTTATACATCTCCTTTATGTATATATTTTATTTCTCTTCATCTATATATGTATATACCTCTAAATACATCCTCGAGCTCTATACCTCTCTGTGTACCTATATATCTATATCTCTTTCCATCTCTCTGTATTTCTTCATTACTCTCTCTATCTCACACGGTCCCTCTCTGCTTCTCTTTCTTCCCCTCGCATTCTCTATATCTATCGCACTTTATCTCTCTACATCTATCTCGACTCGCACGCCACCATTATTATTCAGACCATAGAAAAGAGTAACTGACAAGTACATACTGGTAACTATCCGATACTACTAGCACGCAACCTTAATTTTTGCTTCAAGGGTTGGTTTTATCGAAATCTCACCTGAATAGTGACCGTCCTCGGGTTTTAAACATGGAGTAAGAAGTAAGGGAGATTGAGTATAGAATCTTTGCCATTTTAATACTTGAAGTCAAAATGTGAACGACCCTAACCCCCCCCCCTCCTTATTTTTATATATTTTTTTTTTTTGCTTCTGCATAGCAAAACAATTTTTCGTTAGAATGAAGTTCAACCATAATTTCTTGCAGATTTGTTGGAATTATGTTTCCTTAGCAAGATTTACTACATGAAGGCATGTTTACTATTCTACATAGCGAGTTCTTTTCAAACTGTTTAACTAATTTATAGCATATTAGCCTTTATACAGCTACTATATCAGGTACGTCAGAACAGACAACCATGCCATAGACTAATACCTCCATGGTTTCAAAGGTCATGTGTGCAAAATTTCATACAGATCAGATGAAGTGTGTGTTACCAATGCAATGACGAAACTTTATCAAGATTAAATAAATTTTGCTTTTAATGATTGGTTTAATCAGAATTTCACCTAGAAAATGCGGTACTTACCATTACAACGATTTATCGTCCAATACAATCCCGTTCCCGCCAATACGTTCTTTTTATTTGTATCGTCATTTTTTTTTTTTTTTTTTTCAGTTTAAGATGTTGTCCATAAACATCTTTCACCCTATTAAACGATGTATTTTAAAGTTAAATTCCATTATTTTTTAGGATATTACCGCTTACTTATTCAATTAACAGAAATACGAAGTTGGTAATGGATAAAGTTTCTTCCAAAGACGTTTTGAATCTTATAGTAGTTATCTGCAGCGCATTCATATTCGGTTAAGTTTATTACTGTATAGAGTGCGCTCGCATAGTCCAATATCGATATCGATAGCTCGCTGATTGCAAGCCACGCGCACGCTTTGTCTCGTGCCGAGTGAACTACATTTAATAGCCCGCATTCTTTCGATGTTAGTCTGTACTACGACGATGAAATGGCAATATTTCACCAAGAATAATCAAATTATTTATGCTTTAAGTTTTTGCTTTATCGAAATCTTACCTTGTTCCCCTTGTTTCGAAGGTCAGGTGTGCAAAAGTTCCACTCAACCTGGTGAACGATGCGTGAGCGTATAGAAGACGAACACAAAAACATTCATTTTTATGTATAAAAGATATATATGACAAATATCTTTTTTCTTCTAAATAATTATTGGAAAAATTAAAATTCGTTTTATTCATGCGACCTTTTATTAGCAAATATTTTTGTATTTACTTCAGTTTTATTATCCTCGTGTGTACATACACAAATGTTTAAAACTTGATTTTGTCCATCATTATACAAAAAAATGCATTATATTTTTTGTTGATTTTGCAAAACACACAAACCATTAAATTTTAACAACAGTATTATGCACATTCTAGCAAAAATTATCTGGGAAGGTGCAGAACATGCTATATTTAGTTATTTTTTGTTTGACTTCTTGCCGACAGTGAGATCAATAAGGACATACAAGTTGAGAAAATTAGTATGGAAATGGGAGTGGGTTTATATATATAGTTTGGAAGCATTTCAGCAATTTCCTGGAGATTCCTTCAAGGATCCAGATAAACAGAGTTAGGGAAGGATCTGGCGGGATTCTAACTCGTATCTCCCCGAATTGCGAGTCCAACTCACACCATCTCTTTAAATTAATAAATATATATTTGAAATTCTTAAACCCTAAGTAATTGACTTCGTTTTATTTTAAACTGATATTCTTTAATCTTTGCATTCCTAAAGTTTATTTCAGTGACAAAACTGTATTTATTGTTAGTGAAGTTTTCTGTCTTTCAGGCGATTATAATTTCAAACATATTTATAGAGAGACCCACTAATTCAGCAGTTATAAATAGCTGTTCATTAGAAAAAATTAACGGATTCATAGCCTTTAGAATATACGGCAAGGTCTTCCACAAATTCAGGTGGGTTTTGTCTCTTCATTTGCTTCTGATTGAACGAGAACAGCAACATTTGTGTTCATTATTTGAAGACAGGTTGGAATGCATACAAATTAACACCTTAATTTCGTTTTTATTGAATTTTAAGTGGTAACGACATGCCTGCGACACAATTAGACTGCGGTAATATATGCAGCTGTCTGCAAGACCATTGCCTTATTTGGCTGCACAATTCAGAGTACGTTATCTTTCGCAAAAAAAAATTGTTATTTTATTCCAGTGCCGGCAAATGGGCGTGTACCTAAAACGAAACCCAACAAATCACGGAACACAGAAGACTCATTTGGTGAACAATTGTTTTCTGGGGGTGGTGAAGGGAATACACGGGGAATGCACGCCACTACCAAAAACAACGTTACCAAATCATCACGACCGCATCACATGCAATGCGGCCGGACGATATAAAATGGCAGTAGCCGTTAACAGACAATGGACACCGACTTATTTGTTTACGAGAATGTGGAGTTCACCCTGGTCACCGTTCCGCAGTTCTCTACCGATTTGTGAGACGGCTTGACTATGCTGCCCTTGACTCGGTGCTTCTATCGACATGTGTTGCTCATTGGCTAAGAACCGTCCAACTGAACTGTGGGCCAATCGCAGGAGCAGCACAATGGTTGAAGTGTTGGAACTATAGTAAGAGATGATGATGATGATATAAAGCGGGTAAATTTGACTATTTGCTACGCTTCAATAATTTTTTTGCACATTTGGTAAGAGTAATTTCGTGTATGGAACGGAAAAGTGCAACCACAGTGCTGCCATTTGTGACGGATGGCGCAAACCACATTCGCAAAGCCAAAAGGAAACTTTGTAGAATTATCGGTTAATGAATGTTAACAATATGGGCATTAATTTAATAAAAATTCCTTGTCGAAAATCTTGTCCATAGCATTAGTATCTTTATCACGTCTATTTCGCGTATATCGGAGCCGTTTCATTACATAGTTTAACTTTTTGATTTGCAAACCCAATGATTCAATAATTGACATAGTTGATCCGGCAGTGAATTCTAGTGGTAGATCTGAAAACTACGTGAGATTCGCGTCCAGAAATTCAGTTGAAAACATTATTTGAGTGCATTTATCACTCTCGGAATTATTTTTAAGAATTCTACGTTACATTTCGTGTCCGAGTTCCATATCATAACTGTATTTGCGACATGAGAACACATGAATTTGCTCATAACCGAGATTATATGTTACACATCTGGCGAGTACTGAGAGACTCGCTCACTTTTTGACGTGATAACGTCTTATAAATCGATGAACGCCAGCGGCACGCACGAAAAATTGACACGTTCCGCCTGAGCCGAGTGTGCAAGAAACGGCCAACCACCGTGCGAGAAAATCTTCTATAATATCAAACAGGTTAAGGCGGGCTTTTTAACTAATTGTTCATAATTATATTTAAACTAATTATTCAAATTAAATTTGCAAAAACTGTAAATAATATTTGAAAATTAAAAAGTATGCAATTATTCATCAATGTTTTCTTATGACGTTATCACGTAAAATTATCGTCCGTAAAACGACTTTACAGACAACCCCCTTTTTTTATTATTGGTTGTTACTGGTGAAGATGCACTTTCTTCACTCCAATGATGAAGCACATGCTCCAACACAGAACGACCGGGTTTTGTTTTAAAATAACTACCTACTCTATTAAAACTTTTAAATTATATTTCTTACAATTATTAAAGTAAACGCATATTAAAGTGAATTTTAGACTATCGTGGCGGAAAAAAATTTCTTGATAAACTATTATTTCTAATTATTATATCCAGAGACCGGGAAAATTCGTGAATTCATATCGCGATAGGCTTCCCTGAAATACTTGAACATATGGGACTGATTCTTCTCTTGGCTGGCAGTTTATCTGGAGCACTGTTAGCTAATGAGAGACTACCAACTACAAAAAACATCGAATCACAGGAATAACCGGTTGAGACGCCTAATAAGTCAGCAGCCAATGAACACGTGACCTTTTCCCGATTAAGCAAATTATAGTGGAATATAGCCTAGATTTCATTGAATCCTGCGAATTTTCACAGCCTCTTATTGTAGCTATAGGACCGTAAAAATTCGCGGTTTCAGAGACCTCAAGAATATACTCCATAGTCATCTTTATAGTCAGTAAAATGTCACCTTTCCATTGGCGGCTGAATTGTGAATTGCCTCACCTGGGTGATCTGTGATTGGGCAATTGATGGGTTGAGGGTGTCTGATAGGCCCAAACGTATCTAGGTTAACTACTGTGAAACAATTGAAAATTCAGCAGAAAAAAATTAATTTTTGAATTTTAGCCAGTCTTATAATGAATCCGCGAAATTTTCTAGCTCCTAACTATAACCTATTACGAAACCAATCCGCAATGATTTTTTTTTGTCTTTTGAAACAGCTTCTTATTAGAATTTAAAGTAAAATAAATAAAAATATTTAAATAACTGATGAAGTTTTAGGGAGCTCAGTAGCAGGCTCAGGTGCAGGTGAACATTTGTCTTAACTATACTTTGAAGTCGCGATCCTGATACTAACAAGGAGAAGGTTAAACTAATCATGTCTAACCCGTCTGAGGATGTGACCTCGTTATCGAGCAACGAGAACAGTATAAAAAACGGTTTATTATTGTTCGGAAATTGCTGGTTTGGGAATGCCAAAAGAACATAAAAAAGATATAAATTAATTATTGATACAACGAAGTGAATAGGTTTGAAGAGCTCGGTAGCAGGCTGAAAGGAGTTGTAATGTGGGATGAGCCGGGGGGACGAAGCGACTTCCTGCCGGCAGCCTGTTGGCTGAAGCCGCGCTCTCGCGGCGGCTGCTGGTGATGGCTGCCCTGAGCTCGCCTCCGGCCAGGCACGAGGGCAGTCACCCTCCCGCGCCGCTGTGGGGCACAATGGCAGGGAGGGGATGTCGCAGTGAGTCAACCCCTTCGCCGCGACGGCCGCCGGGGGTGAGCGTGGGGGTTCTCCGGGAAAGAGGTGTTCCCCCTCCCCGCACTCCCAGTGCCTCAGGCGACCACCGCAGTTTGCATAATTCCCGGCATCTTCAGCCGCCAAATGGCCTGTAAACTGTTCCCGGGTCTGCAGAAAATCACTTTCCACAATTTCCCTAGCCTCCCCCCCCCTCCTCCCCCCTCATTTTCCCGCGGGAGGGACCGGCTCGTTTGGGTTTTCGGAGAGAGAGATACATAGAGTGAGAGAGAGGTGGGAGAGGGAATTGGTGTGTGTGTTTTACAATGTTCCTCTCCGAGTTCTCTTCGTCGCCTCGTCCTGCGTCATTTGCTCTCGGCGTTGGCCTCGGCGAATGTGCGGCACGTGGCGGCGAGAAAGCCGCTAGGAGTCCAGAGGAGCAGAGTGGTACAACAATAAACCCCAAACACCGAATAAGAAACAATTTATGTACGTTTACAAAATAAACCTTGGGAACCCAGTTGCCAAGAAAGAGGAAAAGATAATCGAATGTTCTATAATTAGACTTTATTTTCTTAAATTATGCTTATTAATGTGCGCATTTAATGCTGGATACTGGAAAGCTATTCAGGGAACAGTTTAAAAATAACTTAACTATTAGAGGCACTAGGACAACAAAACCAGTATAACTGTGAACACTATTTTGTAGTGATAAAGATGTTTTCGTTTCAATGTACTTATTTACAAATAACTTTAATTTTACTTGAATATTTGTTTTCCATTTACAAAAGTAATGCACAGATAGCTTTTTAAAAATCCCGCCGTGCATTACAGAAGAACGCTAGTTATAAATTATTCAGGAGTCTTTCGTTAATTTGCAGATGTCTTCCTACCTTCACGGATTCCAAGCTCACTTACTTCGAACACAAATCATCAGACTTATCTTGGGATTTTACAAAAGAAAAAGTATTTTTTAATTTGCAGCTAAACATTTTTATTATTTCCATGCGTTGTTTCTACGAATTGTAAGTACATCTGGAACTACAAAGAAACCTGCTTTTATTTCATGTACATCTTTTGTTTTAAAAAGTTGTGTAAATTCAATGTTATTTCCGATAGTTAGAGGAAAAATGTTTATGATGCATAGCGGCCAGACCTAATTAAACATAGAAATGGATGTCAGTGCACTACGTGTCACCATATGCAAGGCTAAACATGAATCACAACGAGATCTACGAACTAACTGTGAGCCAAGCTAAAATACAGCACACAGATTCGAGTTCTTTAATTTCAACCTGTCATGAAACCTGCAAATTTTCTTTTTGTCCCAACTGATAAGGAAAGCTACGATTGCATAGTAGTGATGTAGTTTTGTAGCACACACACAAAGTTATGCTTTACGTTGATTATTGGCGTACAGTTTTCTTAACTATCTCTTGAAAACTCTAAGCCAGTTATAAACAGGGAGAAGGTTTGCCCAATCATGTACAAACTATCTAAGGATAAGATCTCGTTATAAATAATTGATATTTCTTAAACTGTTTTATTATACGGGTTGTTCGGAAATTGCTGGACATAAATTCTATAGGTGGTTTAGAATGTCAGAAACAAACAATGTATGGCAAGGAACATATATCTGGAAACGTTAAACCACAAAGTCACAGGGGCGAACAGTAACGTGGAAATTTGAATTGTGTCCGCAACTAGGCGCTACTCCATTGGCTGAGAAGACGCGTGATCTCAGCGCCGTGATGTTCAAAACCGCATGAAGTGGGTGACGAGAAGGGCGTAAATGTTTTAATGTTAGTCATGTGCAGTAGAAATTAGCTGTCTGCATTTTGTGCATCGCCTTCCGTGGTTTGAATCTACCAAAAAATTGATAATTTGGGCACTATCTACCATTCTCTAAATATGTGCCCAGAAATTTCAAAACGTTTTGTATTAAACAAACTTGTCTGGAGTGAAATGAATCCGCCAAGTAATCTTAGCTCTACAATGTATTTTTTTTTATGAAACAGAAATATTGATGTTAAATTAGGTAATTTATCTAAAAATGTGTAGTTTTACATGAAAACAACTGTTTCACTACAAAATTGTGTTCGCAGTAATACTGGTTTCGGATTTTCATCCAGGTATTTATGCTTTGTGTTGTCCCGGTATCTCCATTAGTTAAAGTTATTTGTAAACCATTCTCTTAATAGCTTTCCAGTAATAACTACCTACACTAATAAGCATAATTGAACCAAATAAAGTTCAATTATTGAATATTCTATTATCTTTTCCATGATTTCAAATAATTATGCTTGAATGAAATAGCAATTAAAATTTTAAAATTCGCCAATTTTCGTAAGAAATACTTTGTATTATCTCGAGAAACGTTTTATATAGATGCAAAAATAACCATAGTCACTTGTTGTACAAAGTTACAATATATATCTTGTAGTATTGGCAACTGGTTTCCAAATGAATCTTTTGTAAAAGTACAGAAAAAAAATTTTTCTTTGACCTACTGATAAGGTTTCAGTCCACCTTGACAGGTGCACATTTCTATTAACATTCATGCCACTGATTGCACTCGGTTACTACGAGGGATGACGAGGGGTTGTGTTGCCCTCCTTCTCTTACCCTGGAGCTTCCAGACACTGAGGGTTGGTTGTTTACCGAAGCATTTGTCTTCTTCCAGCATCCCCCCCCCCCCCCCCCGGGCTAACATCGACAAGAGGACAGCCTAGCTGGGACACTCACTCCTGGAAATAGACGGCGGTGACTCTGCCTGCCGCCACCAGCACCAGAGGCGCTGCTGTTGTTTATAAATAAGAGGTGACTGGTTCTGCTGGAGGGTGCCGCTACTCAGCCACCGAGTGGCGGAGAAGGGAGAGAGAGGGTTAAGTTGACAAAGGTGCCGTGTAATGCAGACACGGCGAAGAGATACGCCCGTTCGCTACCAGGAATAGAGTCGGCTCCTTCTTCCATTATAAAGAAGCCATCCTCCCGGGAGAGCATTTATACGTTTCAAGCGCCACGGCTTTCTTTTAACGCATCGCGGTGTTCCTTGTCTCTGAAGATATTTCTCATTTTATTATTAGAGATGACTTCAATGTTTCGATTTTTTTTTCTATCTCTCTAAAAGGGAGCGATGAAATAAGGGTCGTGTTTTAACTTCGCGAAGTATTTTACATTGCCCTTTTCTCTCTCTGTTCCTATCTCCGTCTTTTTCTCAACACGTCGGCACCTCGTGTGTCTGCGTTGACTTTGTAATCGTTATCCAGACGCAAGTTTTGAAAACAACAAATCTTCGCGTACGAAGAGCACCTCGTTATTTTTTCTCCATTTGTTAGGAAGTAGTTAAGTTCCCTCCCCTGAGGCAGACCGTGTTCGTCCTGGGCTGCAGCTGCCAGGCGGCTCTCGTGAGGCATTCCCGCCGACAACTCTCGCCTCTTCAAGTAGACCTGTGGCATATAACTCACGGTTATTAGATCATCAGATTCCCGGACTGCATGCTTGGTGATTTCATTTGTAAATGGAACAGAAATAATCATGTAAAATTACAGATTATTTGAACATATGAAAATTAACATGAAAACAACTATATTACTACAAAATTGTGTTCACAGTAATAATGGGTTCGGATTCTTACCTGGGCATTTATACTTTGCGTTGTACCAAACCTCCAATAGTTAACCGTTCCCTGAATAGCTTTCTAGTATTAACTGCGTACATTAATAAGAAAAATAAAACGAAATGATGTCTAATTATTGTATAGGTATCTGGTTATCTTTTCCATGGTTTAAAAAATTAGGTTTAATTGAAACAATAATTAAAATATGAATAATGCACAAAATTTCATATAATATGTGTACTTTTATCTAGAAATACGTATTTAATATAAACAAAAATTACCATAGCCATGTGTTTTACAAAATTACAATATTTTTCTTGAAGTATTTAAAGCTATTTCTTGGCTAGTGGTTTTAAAAAGGAATATTTTGTAAAAGTAGATGCATTTTTTTTTCTGTGTGGGTCACAACTCGTTCAGCTTCACACCGCGGGAAACAAGGCGAACCACCGCAGAATCATCCTGCCTAGACAGCCAATAGCGTCGCACCGTCTCGGAGTAATGGGGGCAATTAGCATCAGTGCTCACTCAACTGTATCTTCAGAAACTCATTTGTGGCAAACATTCTACATGCGATCAGCCCTGCTGTTCTTCTTTTGTTCTACTTTGTTTTCACTACGATACTGACATTTCAGTAAATTATATTTATAACTATTCTGCTAGTCGCACCTTAAGAAATAAAAACGAACTTTTCGACAACGAATTTTCCATAAATTACTTATAATCTATTTGTTATAGCCATATTTTTTTTTGTTTTCCGTTAGAATACTCTAAAAAATTATTTTTCATTTATTTTAAACCTTTTGAGACTATTTATGTGTTTGATTATATGCATATAAACAAACTTTTCCATGTAAAGTAATTTCTGGGGTTTAATCATCAACTATAATGTGAGATCACGGTAAATACCTTTGAAGATGGCTATCAACTAACCAGTGAATTAAACCATTTAATAGGCATGGGTGAAATACTCTAAACCTTTTTAGGTCATCAATTACTCTCGGGTGCAAATTAAATCCCAGTTAATTTTTTTTACGCCTAAGGGAAATTCTTTTCAAATATTTATTTTAGCTGTGAATTCGTATTTAATTTAAAGGTGGTTGTTTGTAGTTCCTAAATGTAGGCTGCATGTGCACTATTAAACTTTTTCACCGTAAATTTGCGAAGAACGCTGATAACAAATTATTCAGGGGTCTTTGGTCAGGGTCATTTAATGGTACATATTCTACTTACTGTGACCGTGTCTGGTCACGAGACGTTAAATTAAATTTCCACCACCAAAACATTTAAGGACATGAAGACGCTTACCTTCTATGTTGACATGTGGGAATAAACTGACCTCTTGTGACGTCACGACTCATAGATAAGATACGGCTGTGTGCGGCAGAAGACAGTGCGCTTTCAACAAAATACCATAGACAAAGTGGAGACTTCATTCCTACACAACATCGAATTCAGTGTTACCAACTCCGAATTTAGCAAGAAGAAGAATAAATCCCGGAAATTGGTTGTTTATCGATTATGTGAACTGGTATGAAGATCTTTCTAGAACATTCGAAAATTATCTCTATTAATCCCGAGAAATAAGAGGGGCAATAGGAGGGAAGGGGGGGGGGGGGTGAGAAATGGGTATATAAGCCCGGGATTTTGATCAGTTAGGCATGGAGCAGCAGGACCATCACCAACATCATCATGAGGCATTAGAGAGAGAGAGATTGACAGAAGGCAAGGTGTTTTGGAGAGCTAAGTATGGGTGTTGTAATTATTTTGTTATGATATGGCCAGTAGAGTTTAAAGTTTTGATAATGATAAAAACAACTGTGAGTAGTAACCATTGGACTTGTGTTTTGTGCGAATATGATGCACCTGTTTAAGCTTAGTGTTGCTTTAGGTGTTCATAATGTGGATTGGCACTTGGTAAATTTTGTTGCACCTCCTGTGCATTTTGCTGTTTTTGGCGGCCATATTGCTTTCAATAATTAAATGATTTTAGCTCTCCAAAGACCTTTTCCTTGCGAGTTGGGTAATAGTTTGTTTAATTTTGGGTTAAAGCAATTAAAGGTAACTTGCAATAAATGTACTCTTCTAGCCTAGAGTTTTTGAAACCAAAGAAAGTATTAAAGTCAGGAATATTTATTGTGTATAAATTATAAAATATTTGTTATTTATGAGATATAACTATTCTTGTATTATTTATGAGATATCTCTAGTCAATTATAAAACATTTGTGATATATTTATGAGATCTAACTATTTTTGTACTATTTGTGAGATATTAAGATTAACAATAAACCTTGAAAATATATTTGATGTGTTCGGTCAATGTTTTGCCACCTTACATTTTTCAGCATAGGTTTTGATGTTCACTTTGATTTTGAATTTTAATATGCAGGTTAGGCCCCATCTGGGCAAGTATTTACCTTGTGGGAAGTAACAGGGATTTTGTGCTTGCAGTGGGAGTTGGGACTCTGATGGGGCCCGGCCTCATTTCCTGCGCTACTCTGCTTACCTTTGCTCATTCTCTTTTGTAAGTGTGGCATAACATTGGGGAAGTTGGTGATATTGTTTACTCTTGTGTTTGGAAAAGTTGCTGGGTGTTTGCCACAATGTCTACAGGACCTCGTACTGCATGGATCCAGTCCCTTAGCAAGGCTTCTCTGATCGCGTTACTCACAGATGCAGGGATATCCTGCCAAGAGAGCGACTCCATAGACAGTCTCCGAAGCGCGGCCCGCTCGTTAGTCAGAAAGGACGATAGGCAGTTAGTGAACCGGGTGAGTCGATTCTGAAAAAGTTAAAATCTCTCCCCAGTAATGTGGTAGAAAGGGTTCCTCTGCTTAAAAGTCTTGGGTTGTCTTTAGTAGTAACATTTCTGGTAGAGATTCTGAAAGTAAGCAAACTTGGAATATGTAGTGATAAAGTAGTGTTTGCTGTGGCATTGCTAAAAGTTCCTGAGTTACTTCAGCCTTTTTTCAGTGAAGCTATTCACAAGAACTGGGATTTTGCAGGATTAAGTCAGGAAGTTTTGAGGAATGTGGGATCTAGTGTGGCTATTCAGAAAATCCGAATGCAGATTCTGGATAGGAGTCAAAGTCCCCATGAATCTATGCGTTCATTTTTTTATGAAACAATGTGTCTGGTGGAAGTGTTAGGTTTTCCCTGTGAAGAAAGTTATTTTGTTGAATTGGTATTTCATAATCTGGCCCCAGCTTACAGTCGTTTCTTCGTTTTCTCTAAGAAACCAGCCACATTGTCTGAGTTGCTTATATTGGTCACCCAAGTAGAATTAACCATTGCTGACAGTAGTTTGAGTATTGCTCCTAAACCTAAGGTCTCAACACTTCAGAAGTGTGAATTTTGCCATAGAACTAACCATATCACTGAGAACTGTTTTCGGCTTCAAAATTCTAAGCAGGTTAAAACCGAAGGAGGGAAAGTTTTTAATGTTAAGCAGACTAACATTTCTAAAGAGTCGAGCTCCCAGGCAGAAGTTCAGGCAGTGGATAATGTGAGACCCGAAAATGGGAATGGTTCGAATAGGATTGAGGAAAAGAAGCAAATTAAATGTTTTTTGTGTGGTAAAGAAGGGCACATTCAGTATTATTGTCCAAATAAGAAAAAGCCGCAAGGTTTGAATTATGTATGTAGAATATAATGTGATCTCTCTCTCTCTCGAGATCAAGTCTTTTTATCTAAGAGTATCCTGTTGTTATATGTGAGAATGTAACCTAGTTAAGCAAAATATTGTTGTTGATCTTTGTTAATATTACGATTCTTGAATATGATGTGTTCAAAATCACCATGCTCCTTTTAAGAATTTATACGCTTACTAATGATGTGTGTTTTTGTATGAAATATTTGAAATATGTTGTCTAGTCAAGTTTTGATCTGTGATATAGTTTGTAGGTTATACGATGAGTTTTTTTTTAACATGAGAATAAGTGTCTTGGAGGTCTCTCTCTCTCTCTCTGTTTTTTTGGGAAAGGGTTGAATTACGTAGGTCTCTCCTTTTACTCCTCTTGCTCCCTCTGTTTCTGGGATTACCTCGACACCGAGTACACCTACTGCTGCATGAGAACTTCGAGAACTTCATTTTCTTCAAGACCATCTACAGTTCAGCATCCAACAGAAGAAGCATGCCGCTCCCCCGCTACAACATCACCCACCAGTTCGTCTCAGTTACAACATCAGCTCTGATGGCAGCTCGCCCACCAGCAGGTACTTCGTCCGCTTCCTTGAATACTTCGGCTTCTAGATCTGTGGAAACTGACAGGTGAAGATCTGACTTGTGACTGGCCATCCCAAGACTTTTCATCACCTGGAAGAAGATGCCCTCCTGCAGTGAAGTTTCAGGGGAGGAGGATGTGACCGTGTCTGGTCACGAGACGTTAAATTAAATTTCCACCACCAAAACATTTAAGGACATGAAGACGCTTACCTTCTATGTTGACATGTGGGAATAAACTGACCTCTTGTGACGTCACGACTCATAGATAAGCTACGGCTGTGTGCAGCAGAAGACAGTGCGCTTTCAACAAAATACCATAGACAAAGTGGAGACTTCATTCCTACACAACATCGAATTCAGTGTTACCAACTCCGAATTTAGCAAGAAGAAGAATAAATCCCGGAAATTGGTTGTTTATCGATTATGTGAACTGGTATGAAGATCTTTCTAGAACATTCGAAAATTATCTCTATTAATCCCGAGAAATAAGAGGGGCAATAGGAGGGAGGGGGGGGGGTGAGAAATGGGTATATAAACCCGGGATTTTGATCAGTTAGGCATGGAGCAGCAGGACCATCACCAACATCATCATGAGACATTAGAGAGAGAGAGATTGACAGAAGGCAAGGTGTTTTGGAGAGCTAAGTATGGGTGTTGTAATTATTTTGTTATGATATGGCCAGTAGAGTTTAAAGTTTTGATAATGATAAAAACAACTGTGAGTAGTAACCATTGGACTTGTGTTTTGTGCGAATATGATGCACCTGTTTAAGCTTAGTGTTGCTTTAGGTGTTCATAATGTGGATTGGCACTTGGTAAATTTTGTTGCACCTCCTGTGCATTTTGCTGTTTTTGGCGGCCATATTGCTTTCAATAATTAAATGATTTTAGCTCTCCAAAGACCTTTTCCTTGCGAGTTGGGTAATAGTTTGTTTAATTTTGGGTTAAAGCAATTAAAGGTAACTTGCAATAAATGTACTCTTCTAGCCTAGAGTTTTTGAAACCAAAGAAAGTATTAAAGTCAGGAATATTTATTGTGTATAAATTATAAAATATTTGTTATTTATGAGATCTAACTATTCTTGTATTATTTATGAGATATCTCTAGTCAATTATAAAACATTTGTGATATATTTATGAGATCTAACTATTTTTGTACTATTTGTGAGATATTAAGATTAACAATAAACCTTGAAAATATATTTGATGTGTTCGGTCAATGTTTTGCCACCTTACATTTTTCAGCATAGGTTTTGATGTTCACTTTGATTTTGAATTTTAATATGCAGGTTAGGCCCCATCTGGGCAAGTATTTACCTTGTGGGAAGTAACAGGGATTTTGTGCTTGCAGTGGGAGTTGGGACTCTGATGGGGCCCGGCCTCATTACTTTGAATATGAGTTCCCAAGTATCACTCTTTTTAAAGTCTACAGCAGAACACTTTTATTTGAAGTACGTACAACTGTACCCAATTTTGACAGAAAAAAAAGTATTTTTTTAATATTAAGTAAATAAATTACCTGTTTTTTTTTTAACAGCGTGTGCATAAATGTGTTGATGCGATGTATTTATTTTACTTATAATCGTATATAATATTTCGATTGTTTTATAAAACCAATATAATTTGTCTTAGAGTTTTGTTACAAGTGTGAATTTACCCTACTGAAATTAGCCAAGATAACGTAATGCATTACTTAATTTTCACATTTTTTTAGCATTATCATCCTCGTTTACATTATGAACGATAATAACTTATGGTTGCTTGACATTCCATGGATCTATAATTTTTGTCTTGTTCGAATATTATTCATTGTATACATATTTTGTCTTGGGTTGGTATTTATACCAATTTCCCCTTTAGGTTTGTAATAATTTTTGTATTTGTATTTATTTTTATGTATTGGTGTAGTACCATTATGTTTTGGGTAATGTCTAGTTGGCCTGCACTAATAAATTAATGAATAATAAATAAATAAATAAATGAACCTGACGTCTTCGTGTGAGCTCTCTTATCGGACGCAACTATTTGAGGGGCGACTTATGTTTGTTGGCCCAATCAGAGTAATTCATGGTTACTGGCGGATATAGGCGCTATCTCACCAAGCGATATCTTCCCTCGCAGGTAAATTCGTATTTGATTGCACGCAGCGAACGCTGGTTCCCACGCCTCGTATCTATCGCGAGTTCCATCTTACAGACGACGTACCTGTAATCAATGTTTATTACCGAAGGTTGTTCCTGTTGCCTCCAATACACTGTTAAAAACTTTCTCCTTAAATCGACGAACAACAACGGTTACAAAACATCCACGGATGTTCGGTGACGTGTGTATATATTTGTAAATCTACAAGCACTACGCTTACTAAACGTAATCATGAACTCACGATATTCATTTTTGATTATTAAAAAAATCGTTTCTTCCGTAAACCCGTATACATACCCTATTTACAGCGGAACAGAGTACTTAGAAGAGTGAGTGCGTTGTTAATACGAAAATGAAGTTATTTCGGACAGTGGTGGAGTTGGAGGAGTGCACGGAAGGGTAAAATATGCAGTCAGAATATGACTTTTGAAGTATTAAACATGTTATTATACTAGGTCCAGACTACCGGTGGCCCCAGATATCAGTCCTGGGTCCGCCCTTGATTTCAGGGGCAACCTTCGTTGAATGGTCTGTAAATCTACTTTATTTGTAACATTGTAGCCTTCCCTTTCCCTTAACATGATTCCATTCTTTTTACAAAGTTAGAAAATACATTACTTTAAAGAAATTATTTTTTTTTTATGAAAAACATTCCTCAAATAAGGTAATTATATTCTTTATAGTAACAGATAGTTGGATCTTCGTAGAAACATCTTCCAAGTTTTGTGTTAATATGGTCGTGGGAAGAAACCAGTTTTTTTTTTCGAGATGAATTACGGGAATTACGGGAATACGCTATGTTTATATCAACAATTTTAATGCCATGACCTTTTTTTAAAATTTCTATCGAAAATTTACTTTCCTTAAGTTATAGACAACCTTTTTAAAATTTAAACCTTAAAAATTAAAATTAAACATGACATGGTTATTGTTAATAGTATTATTAAAATGTCATTAATGCCCAATAATGAATTCAATATTAAAAGCCTGTGACTTCAGTCAGTAAAATAAACTTGAGGCCTTTCACTAAGTTATTTAAGACTGTCGTTTAAAAAAACCAAACATTCTTATCGCTCTTACTTAACAATTTTTGATGGTTTTGTTATTAGACAACATAATTGTTGTAAGAATTTTCCAAGAAAGTAAATTTAGTACCGTCAATTTACGAAGATATCCGGATAATCACGGAAGTTTTCTGGATTATTTGTGATTAGTGATCTTAAAAATTTTAAGTGAACGTTTGCACTGATGATATCTGAAGTTTCTTGAACATTTTTAAAAACATCTGTGTAGGCTCTGGTATATTTTATTACAAATATATTTATTTGGTATAAAATAGTGACTGTAAGAGTCTTATCTATCTTCGTTTTCCAGCAAAAAAAAAAAAATGCTTGAAAAATTTATGTGACATTTAGCTATACAATACACAATGTTTCAGATATATTTATTAAATGTTACATTACATAACTGTAACACTGAAACATTTATGAACTTACCTAATATAAATGCTTCTGAAATATATGTGCTGTAATGCAATATATTTAATCTCATTTCATGAAAAAAGAATTCATAATTTTAGGTTTAAAATAGCATAAATACTGAGCACGTGACATGTACTTTAATACAAGTCAACAAAAAACATGGGACTTGTCATAGAAAGATATTTCATAGAAAAAGAAAGTTGTACGTGTTTTGAAACTATATTTTAAACCTAGTTTGCACGTTCTTAATTTTTTTTAATACCGACTTACTAAAAAAGGAAGATTCTCATACAAGGGATTTTACTTGCTCGTTGGATGACTGTTCTTTGGCTATACAGACCCACCACTGGACCACCTAAATCTAATAAAATCTTTTTTATGACATCCTGTAGGGTAATTAAGTTTATTCTGGAGCACCACCACATAGTGACTTACATTGCGCCTAGTGTTGGCACGTATGTTATTTAATATTTTTTTAATTTTTATTTCCTGCATTTTATTGTTAATGATTTTAGAAACACTATTTTGCTTTGAAATTTAATCCATATCTACGAAACCGAGAATTTTATGACAATTGTTTTTCGAATGTCAACGCAATGCACAGGCCCCTCTAAGGACTATTGGTCATGATATTTGTAAACAGAAATAGTTATATACTATGAAATGTAACACTTTAATTGTGCTTTTATTTTATTTTGTGTTATTTAACACTTATATCATCTTTTTGACAGTTTATATTATTATGTTTATTTGAGAAAACTTTTAATCTTACAGATTTCAAGCCTATAAAGAAGTAGCATTTTTTTGATTCAAGAACATTTTAAATTATTAAAAAAGAATGTTTCAGCGTCCAATAAAGGTAGTGCTACGGTATAATGTGGTGTTGAATCCACTATTAACAGTGTGTTGATATTTTTGAAGGCTTATAAACTCATCTAAATTGAATGAACGATTGCTATTTTTAATATAAAGCATTTTATATACAAAAGTAGTCGTTCGGCCATATAATAATTATTGTTTTAGGTATTGTGAATAAATGTTATATTGTAAATTTATATATATGAAAGTAAATTACATAACTTACGTACGTGTTTAAAAGAGACCTTCAATGATACACTTTTACAGTAAATGATGTGTATGTTCATTATTACTAAAAGTATGTACTTTATTTTGTTTTAACAAGGACCTATGTATAAATAATTTCATGATATCGGTTTTGTTTTGTTTTTTATATTTGAACATATATGTTGCTTATTCCCTCAAAAAACTACAGTAGTTTGACCTATTACAACACACATAGTTTTGCTGATCAGTGTGATACTGTTAATATTCTTGTTTAATCATTGCACTCAAGTATAAGATAGTCAAGTTATATAAGAGTAATATTAGTAGTCTCATATAAAATATATTTTGTTATGGTTCAACATGGACCCGTACTGACTAGCTCAGCAATGCTCAGCTCTTCCGTTTGCGTTTCTCCGTGCGACCAATAAGGCGGTCCGTGTCCTTATCCTGATGTGAGCGACGTGACATTGTCGCACGGAAAACTGCCCAGTCTACAATTGCGATAGTTGGTGTTCAAAACTAAATCTATCGCAAACGGACATCACTAAAGGGGCAAAAAGCTCAAATCAACCAATTTATTAGGACAAGCGAGATTTGGACCATCGGCCACGCCACCCATGACGTCAGAGGATCACGGCAACCAATAAGCGATCAGTGTCCATCGGACAAAATTTAGGACAACGCAATTGTAGACGGGCCTGTAGCAGCCGAGTACTTGGCAGTGGCGGTAGCCATGTTTATTTATGCTCTAAATACGTTAAAACTTTCAAGTATAATAGTATCTAGTCTTCTGTTGTTACTTTATGGTTTATTTTTAGTATAGCTAACCATGTCATGACCTGGAAGCTCTTTTTTTTTTTTTAATTGTAGTAATAATTCGTAACAGTGAAATTTAATCTCATTGTTTGCTATTTGTTACGTTGCAGTGCATTGTGGGAGCAGCAGACGCCGTAGTAAAATGTCCCGGGAGATCCGTCTACGTTTGCGTGATCCGTCTCCGCTTATGTGTGTTTGTAGAACGTGTCTTAGGCGGGGTTTGTAAACTATACGTAAGAAAAACAAAGTCGCAAATCGTTCAACAACAACGTTTTGAAATACCCGCTTATAAACTACTCACGCGGTGCAAAACCAACTTTCATCTTATTGCGTTTTGGCTTGAGTTTCCTTTTACTATAGTATTTGAAGTGGAACATTTCAAAAACTTTTAAAGGCACGGACGTTATGTTCTAGTAGGCTGTTATTGTTAGATCCATCACGTTTACACTTGTAAATATTTGGCACAGTGAAAGAAATACATATTTTAAGATCAAATTATTTACAATTTCATATGAATTCGTGATATATATGAATTATCAAATAATAATGGGAATAAAATTGTTTTCCATTATTTTACCATTTTTATTTGCAGGGTTGGTGATGTCGGGCGACTTTCGAGTTTCATAAATAACCGTTATTTACTGGCGTTGGTTGCGACGTTGCGTCCCTTGCTTGGATTATAAACCCGGCCTTAATATGTTTTAAGAAACACTGTAAAAGTGCATCGTAGGATAAAATCGTCGAGGGTACAAATATCTGATCACTGCATGAAATTATAAAAAAACCATATAAATTAATATTAACATTATTAAAAACATACCCTAAACCAATATCGTTCACAATTTTTTTGATGTGTAACATCTTAGCTCTCAAAATACGGTATTGGGTTGGAGTAATATGGTGAATGGAACGGAAGTCGCATGAAACGGAAATGTGTAAGCATGGTGCTGCCATCTGTGATTAATAGCGTGAAAAAAGTTCACAAAGCCAAAAGGAAACGTTAAAGTATTAACTGTTTAATTCTTTGCCAGTAAATTAATAAAATTCCTTGTCGAAAATCGGTCAAAAGCCGGTGTTTACTATTATTTCAAGTCTTTTTCGCTTTTATCGGACGCGTTTCATATTTATTTTGGAATTTCTGTCTACTAATCGAATGATTTAATAGTCGACGTAGCTGCTCCGGCAGAAAATTATAGTGGCGGGTGTGGAAACTACATGTGGTTCAAGTCAATAAATTTATTTTAAAACACGATTTGCTTATATTTATCACGCTGGGCATTATTTTAAAGAATCCTGGTTAAATTTCGTGTCCGATTTTCGTATTATAAGCGTATTTGCAACATGAGAAACCAATGCTCGTTACCTAGGTTTGTTGTTACAAATCTCTGGCAAGTATTGAATGACTCGCTTACGTGCTTTCTTTCTTTCTTTTTTTCCATTTTGTCTGTTTGTCAGTTTCTACATTACGCAATAACAAATGGAAGGCTTTCGATAAATTGATGTTTGTTTGTAATTTATTCCTAATTTAAACGCTAACATTACGATATTCTAATACTAAGCTAATAAAGCATAAGATTTTTTGGGTCTGAAATATAATCATTAAATTTTACAAACCTATACTTTCCATTTTCCAAATTTCCATGGGTTAAAAAGTGTGTGTACATTATAAGAATATCATTTATCAAACCTTAATAAAGTTGAAGATAAGTCACCTAAAACAAAAACAAAATTAATGTTAAATTTGGGTTTTGCGTATGAGATCATACCATTTAAATAAACCACTTTAAGCTAAGAAGTATTTTTTTTATGTATGGCTATAGAATCAGTCAGCAAATAATTACTATATAATTAACTGCAAATAAATTAAATCTTGCATTAAAATATTTAAATATATACACTATAGAATAGTAAAGATAGACTTTCATAAATAAAACCTTGTATTAAACCCCAATATAAAATATTACTTTAATGGCGCAGCTCAAGCAAGGTCCCATGGTGTAATGGTTAGCACTCTGGACTCTGAATCCAGCGATCCGAGTTCAAATCTCGGTGGGACCTAAATTTTGTTCAAACTCTGTGTTATTTTGTAGCCGTCAGGAGATGATACCGGTTGTAATTTTCAAATTAAGTTTAAGAAAATTTTATAGAAAAAGCTGCTACTAACAATTTGGACTAATATATTCAGAGACGTTACAAATGTTAAAAAATACTTTTTATTAGTTAGTTTGACTGATGGTGTTTCCTTTTCAGTTTGTATTTATTTTACGTTTTTTTTTGTTGAAAAAAATATCAACCAAAACTCTCTATCATGGATACTACATTTTTCTAACTAGAAAGCTTTTAAAAAGGCTATGTGTTTGTAATCGAGTTGTTTATAAAGTAGAATATCTCATAGCTAGTTATTTTGCAAAGCATGTAACAATGTTTACTTTTTATGCAGCCAATTTTATAATTATAATAGTTTCCACTTTGCAAAATAAAGGTGGTGTGGCAATACTATTAGAATAACAATTTTTATTTTACGAAATCAATTTTTCGGTCTAGAGGAATCTACTAATAGCTCCGGATTATATCAAACCTATTATTACTCTGGTCCGACAGAGTGCGTATGTAAGGGTAAGACACCCGATCATTATAGAAATTTAAGTGCTCTATGTCATACGGTTATGCATAAAGTTTAGAGAGTTAAGTCCTAGTTACCATCATATTAGCCTTTTTACAAACACAACACATCACCGGTGAGCCAAAAATAAAACAAGTAATAATATAGTAATGCTCTTAATACCTGATGCATCACGCTTGTGTGATGAGGGTCATGGTTCAATTCGAAAACCCTAGCATGTTACGTATTATCCAAGTGAATACATACATAACAATATGGAACTTCACGTAATACAAACTGTCTGCAAAAGTACAGCATTTAAACTCGTGAGGCATTAGTATTAAGTAGAGTTTGCTATAGGTTTAACTCGTATTTAAACTTTCTGACTCATATAAATTGGGAAAATTCCCCGATTATTTTTGTAATATGTTAGAAGCCGAAAACATTCAACTTTGTTTGCCTCTGTGATTGGCTCATGTTAATATGAAGTACATTGAGCGAATGAATAAATAACCTTGAACAAAAATATTAACGAATCAGTAAACAACGAACAGGTTTAATCTGCTCTAGTACATAGAGAATTATTGAGTCCATCCTGAAGGTCACTGAAACCGCGATTTTTTTCAATACTTACTTATTTCTAGGGACATGACATGGATATTTAGCGAAAAGATTCCGAGTCTATCTGAAAGTTAAAACACTGTAGCATCGTCTGTGTTTCGTGAATGGGTGAGTTTCTTTGATGTAAAGGTCTGTTGTTAGAACACCAATCAGATATTCAGTGCGGAAGCAAACGCGTTCTGAATGGCCCGACCAATCAATGCAGCAGCTTCTCTTACAGACAGCCGCCAATCACAAGAATAAAACCGCTGGCGTGTGCATACCATGTTGGAGTCAAATGGGTGCTCAGATCTTTTCGCACAAAATACCTTCTTCCACTTATTACTAAAACCGTGTTACTTTTTCGGTCATTCAGAATTTATAAATATATCAAACTATGTTTCTGTTTTAGAACCTTATCTTATATATTAGAAAATGCGAGTTCTGACTAGCTTGGGCTATTTTTTCTGTTTTTTAATAGCGTAATGAACACCGCGTCGGACTTTCGTGAGAGGAATGGATAGGGGAAGAAAGAATTATTTTTGTGGAATTTGTGGAATTTATTGTGTAAACACTATTTTTTTTTTTGATTTTACACTACCCAGTACAAAAGTTTTGAATTCTCGCAAGCAAACAAAATAAACAAAGGAATATGTTTAAGTTAAACAAATTACTGGATTTAGGTTAAGGTCCAATGTATAGCCAAGTCACTAGGCTTGTTTTGTGACGTGTAGTTGCTTATCTCTTTAACTATCCGTGTGTAAATGATTGTGTTGATGGATTCCGCGACATTAGTGGGAGTCCCGTGCGACCTTTCACCGGGAGAGAGTGACTGTAAGGTCGACATACACACTTTCACTAGGTGCGTCTTCACCTTTGCGGCAGGCCAGCGTGTACACTCGGCTCTCTATCGGTAACTTATGTGAGTGATCTAACACGATGGCACTCAAAACATTTTAATACAGCATAGAAAAGAATGCTTGTGTCGTTAAATATGAATACAAAAAAAATATGAAGAAGCAATGTAGAGTAAACAATAAAACTTACAGCAATAAAAAAACACCTAAATTTTACATAATTAGACGGCACACTACCTCCTCGTAGAGCATTAACAATTTATCAATTACGATTAATAATGTTAATGATCGGATAGTAGCTGCAGGTCAAATATGGCAAATAAAAAACGGTAATGAAATAATATATTATAAAGTTTTACAATTAGAAAAATATTAGAAGAGACAAAGATATTTCTATTTGACTTAAAATTATAGCTCCAAATTTAATCTAATAATGATGTTATTATGGTGCAAATAAATAATGTTTTTTAATTTTAATTTTTAGATTTTAAAATACTATCGAAATACTGATATTTATAGTTACACCAGGGTCACTTTTATTGTATTTATTTAAAGAAAGGCCTCATGTTTTGTTATAAGATTTCTATATGTTTGTTTGTAAAAGTTTATTATTAATGGGTAAAATAACTAGTGATCTAAGTAATTTAAAAGTAAGAAAAATTAAAAAAAATATAATTAATCATAAAATAAATGTATGAGTTTTAATTCGACTATGCCGACCCTGCAAAAATTTATTTGAACATTTATTATTTATTTACCATTCTTTTTGTTTGATGATGATGGTGATAATAACAATAATAATATTTGGGGACCACATAGTCAGTTAAGTCGCTTGTAAAATATATACTTTATAAGAAATAATGGTTTGTGAAAAACTATGTGTTCTTATTTTGCAATTCCACTTTCACCATTTCTTGAGAACTTTACTAGAATTTTCTTCATATAATAAGTTTCATTTTTTTTATCTCTACACACAATTTACTCTGTAAAAAAATTGTAAGGTTAGCTGTTGAGCAGTCTTTATTTTTTTAATTTAATTTTTAAGCAGTATTACTGGTTCTCCAAATTCACATTGGAAAATTGTTTATAACTGGATAATAATTAAAACATTGATGGAAGCAAGGTATTTTTACTACGACTTTACTGTTTTTACATATATTATTGTTATTCTAATAATCATTTCTAGTTTGGCTCAGCCTAATTCCTAGCAGGTACAAGATTTAAACTGAAACATTCGACTGAGGTGAGTTGAAGGTTTTAACAAGTAGTTTATAAAGTGTTCAGGATTTATTAGTATGTCTGTTTATGAATAGCACTAATGAGTTGTTGCACTGTCCTTCGGTAATTTAGTTTCATAATTTCATTATTCATGCTTTTATTTTTGTGATAGCGAAAAACACTAAAAAATAGGGTGTCTTCGCAGGTGTTTATAGCTAAGAATAATTTGGTGCGCAGAAGAGACGTGTTAGAAATTAGATGGTTTATAAATCAGTATACATAAGAATAAATGTTATAAGTTTGTCAGTTCAAAAATATTGTGGTTTTAAATTGTGATATTTCTACATTGACAAGGGCGGCTCCAGGAAGACTTTTAGGAAGGGACTACCGTTAAGGCTGTTCAAGAGGTCCAAAAAACGTCCCTACTTCCGAATGACTTCAGACTGATACATCACTCACAATAGCATAAAAACTGAGCACTGAACGCCCCAAGAGCACTGTATAAGTCTCAGGGTCGCGCCGCTGCGCGCTCAGTTGCGAGATAGTGTTCGAGGGGGAAGGTCATGTCGCTGGGCTCCCGAACAATGACAGGGGGACGCGCGGAAGAAAATCGACCGTGCTTCTCCTAGCGGAGGGCTGGCTAACTGCCTGCAGGCTGGCAGCAGGTAGTCGCGATGGCTTGGTGTTTGCTCAGGGGGAGGGGGAAACGGTGACACAGAGAGGCAGCTGAGAGTTGCAGAACCCACTCGTAGTCGGTCGCCTGGTACTTGCTGCCCGTTCCGAAGCTTGACGTCAGCAAGGAACAAAATTTTGCGTTTACATGTGTTCCATGGCACGCCTATAATGCCATATTTTCACAGATAGTTATTCGACTGTGTTTAATTTTCTTCCTCAATTCTCTGATGCTTCATCCACACATATACTTCCTGCGCACTGTGTGCTATACAATTATATATATATATATATATAAATAAATATATATATAACGTTTAACTTTCGTATCTAAGATAAGTCGATTAATTATTATTATTGATGTTAATAAATACGTTGAAATTTATCAACGTATCATGCGCTGCATATTTCCTAGTTTGAAATACATGGAAACTAACTGGTAAGCGAATTAATTGCTTATAATTTTAAGAAACTCAACACTGCAAAAATAAGAGACACGCTTTCACCGAAAGTAAAAATAATAATAATAATAATCAAATCTCAATGAATAATAACAAATAGGTTTTTTAAATACAGAAACATTTGTCAAATTTTTCAGACTTGAGTATTTCCACCTATAATCCGGCCATTTTTAAAGAAAAGTTGTGTACTAGGTTTTTTACATTATTATATTTCTTAGACATTTTACATATAATTTGCAATAAAAACATTTCGTTTTCCAGGGTAATTTTTTTATTTTCTTTTGCAAGATTATTTCGTTTATTGGCCATTTAGTAGGGGAGCTAGTAGGCTTGCCTCTTTACTGTATACAGGCCTTCAAACAAAAATACTCATGTATCTATACTTATGTATGTATAACATTTCTTTTGCGTCTTATTATATTATTATATGCATATGTAACAAGTTGAATAATAATTGCTCAGCTCACCTATAATAGTAAATTTTTACTTAACACAATTGTATAAAAACTTGCACTTAAATAGTATAAACTTTTTTTATTACAAAATTATGGGTGGGCCCGAACCCAAAAGAACAACTGTGCCACTCACATTGACTAATTGATCTCTTCCTATTATATTCTTTTTAATTATAAAAACGTAGCCATGTTTTGTCTGTTATTGAAATACTATAAATAAAGCCTGGCACAAATCAGATTTCTTATAAACAGTAAGAAAATGTTAACATATTTGTTGGGGTTGCTAGAAATGTTTACCGTTATTGTAGTCGTTACCATGTTGCGACTGCCGGGAATATATTATTTAGTTTTTCGTTTTATTACACAGAGATTATAAAATAGTCGTCCACGAAAAAAAGCGTGTCGATATCGGATCACATAACTGTCGTATTTTGTTCTAATTACTTCCCGACTAGTGATGAAGATTCTCGACAAAATCGTTTGTAGGAAAACATCCGTCCAAAGGATAATAAATAGGTTAGTTTAGTTTAATACAGAAAATCCTCATTACTATCTTAATATGAAAAAAAAAAGATTCCTATAATGTATTGCACTTCATAAGAGTAGCACTTTCGTTTGCTAAAACCCACAATTTTAGCTTTACAGGTTGAAAAAAAATATGAGTTGAAGGTTACTGCAAGGCATGCTAAGAATTATTGGAATTGTTTTTGTCTTTTTTAAACATAAATAAATATAAAATTATTATTTTTCCTTGTGTATGTTATAATCACACGTGATTATAGAGTTATTTTCTCTATGCGCGCGCCGCTAGCCACGATGCCGTCGTTGCCATAGCAACCAGTCTGTTTGTTTACATTTTTCTGACGGTATTTAAAAGTGACATTTTCGGCTATGAACTTAACTAAATTATTATTTTGGTGGATTTTAATGAATTTTCGGACCATTATATTTTATTTCTGAACCGTTTTTGTGACTTTGATAAGTTTCGTTTTGAACTGCTTTTCCGTGATCTAATCATGCTATGCGGACGTTGATTGGCTCCGGGAAACAATGCTTTGTTGCCCGGGCTTTCAAACGAAGTTAGCGTGGGTTTTAGGGCCGAAGGAACAAGTTTTTAAAAAAGTTCGCCATCTTGCTGATAAGGGTGTAGGCTTGGAGCAGGCCACTGCTGCTCCAGGCGATGTAAAATTTTTAATATAGAACGTTTGAGTGGTTATAAAATCTACCCATTATAGCCGTAGTGTGGTTGTACAACAGGACTTCCGAGTGCACGCTTCTGGGACGAGATATCTGCGGCATACCACCAGAGACAGCATCAGCCTAGAGGTAGGCCATTATCGTTCCTGTGCGTGGCTCGGGGATACTGACGCCGTACCTCCTGCGACTTACATGAGCCCCCTAAAGCCCTATAAGCTTCTACAAACTGTTTTCCCTTTATTCCATTAACTGTTTTGAACATTGTGGCCTGAAATTTAAATTATTAAATGAGTTTAAACTGTCGACGGCACACTCAGAGGTCTGTAACCAAGAGAACTTGATTCCACCGTTGAGCTAGACCGAGTGCAATTATCCCTGAGAAAACTAAAACTTTTGTTCTAGTGTGCCGTCCTAAATGCAATTTTACAATTTTAGTCTAGTTTGGACTGGATTGGTTTGACCCGATATATAAATATATATATTATTATCACTTTGGTCATAATTTCTATTAACTGTGTAAAATAAATTGAACAATCTATTTTATTGAAATTTATTTCTATAACTAAAGTATTTGTCCAATTTTAATGATTGTTATTTTACTGCATCAAACTAAATTTTATTTTATTGACATTAATTTCTATAACTAAAGTATTTGTCCAATTTTAATAATTGTTATTTTACTGCTTCAAATGAAATTTTGTTTAAACAGAATACATTTTTTTTCGATAATTACAATTAAATGTTTTATTGGTTGCCCCTAATGTTAAATTGTTGTTATTTTTTTTGCATACTAGGGTTTGTGGTCACTTTTTATGTTAATCTTTATCTGTAACCTTCTATGTAGCTAACTGATTCAACAGAGAGCTCACTGAATAAAGTGGCGTTTGCTATACAGTAGGTGTACAAAGGTTACAATGTGTAAAATGTGAAGATTATATACCTACTTAGAATATCAAGGTTTGTTTAAAAAATACCGTTTGAGTATGAATATATATATATATATATATATAGGCTATATATATATTAAAGATTTATGTGTTGCAGCTCCTAGGACTCGGTATCCTAACAGACTGCAAACATCAAACAAACACTTGCCGATGGCTGCAGCTCGTGTACTCTCTGTGCCTAAGTTGTGACATAAGTTCTTTACAGAACGAGGAATGCTCAGAGAACAGATAAAATTGCATTAAGGACTGTAAAACTGTTTTTGATATATACCAAATGACCAAATTAATTAAATATTACACAATATAAATTAAAATTATGATATCTGATACAATTTCAAACAAATATAGTAAATACTAAAATAGTTTTGATCGTGAAGATTAAATTAGAAAACATATACCAAAGTATAAATATATAGTAGCTACACACAATAAATTACAACACTTAAATACCCTGGAAGTATTTCAATACTTCCGCCATGCGCCTAGGCCAAACCGGAATAAACGTTATATTTATAAAATATTATTTTAAAGCACTAGAGCCCACACACACACACACACACACACACACACACATACGGTACTTTGATTTGGAATGACTTACGCTTGCTGAGACAGAGAGGCGTATATAGTATGCGTCGTGGCTGATGGTGTTCCGTCGGTGTAGTCGGTAGCAGGACGAGGACAATGAGAACTGCAGCAATTCAAGTACACTACGTCGAGTGCAGAAACCCATCCGTCTTCTCATAATCGACGCCGGAATGGTCTCTGCTTCGAGTCGCTTTAGTTCTCTTACATAGTTGGTAGCATCTTAAATAAGTTTATTTAATCTATCACAGAATTGGGTATTTATTTTTTTTTAACTTGCAAGTCACTGGACGTCGAACTATGTCTAGAACATTGCGATATTTAAATTGTTTTAAGCTTAAATAGTTCAACACTTTCGTTACCAAACACATTCTTAAATATTCTCCTGAGTTCGTAATGCTGTAGGCCTACTATAACGAATCCAAATAATGTTATTGCATATTATTTCAAGATGTGTTGTAAAAATGTAACAATAATATTTTTAAGAGTAGTGCAGCTCAAAAACTAACATAACATAACTCTTTTTGTGAAGAGTATTTACAAATATGAACACAAAATAATTAACACTGCACCGTTATGAAGATTTAAAATAACGAAGTCTTGCGGTGCCAATTTTTGTCAGTTGTTAAGATTTAGGAAATAAGTTATTGGAAAATTTACTCAAACAATACGCCATTTACTTAATATTATATTATACATATGCACAAATTTGATGTGAAAACACTTCGGCGCCTTATTTCTTAGATTTCGCTTTCTTTTTCATTTCTTCCTGTGCTTGAATAATATAGAGTGGGTCTCGAATACTCATTTTTCTCTTGATTCTGCTATCTACAATTTCTGGCAATACACAGTTCATATAAAATTTCTGGAGTTTTGGCATCATCACATTCATCCATAGGTTCTCATCTTTTTCTATTCTTTCAACGAAGAAATCGTTTTCGGTTAATACTACGAAGTCACAATATCTTCTCCCTGAAATGTTCAGCTGCCCTTGAACTTGATAGTAGTATTTGTGATTTCTTTTTAATCGTAGCTGATGATTTTTTAATTCCAAACAAACTGACGATTTTTTGTCTTGTACTGCATCCACTAACTTTCTGTCTTTTACAGAGGGTAGACACTTAACTTCTACTATCACATCTTCATCCACCAGACCATCAGGAGTTGCAGCGAGGAAAGGTTGATCACCACAAATAAAGAGACCACATGGGTTTACAGTCACTCATTTTGCAACACTGTATTTTAACAATGCTTCGGGTTCGTGTACCCTCCCATACATTACTGATAAAGAATTAAATTCCCTAGGAAATAACAAATTTCGGACGAAATTGTGACAGGATGTGTTATCGCGTCTGTTGATAACTGTTCCAAAATTTGATGCAGTAAGACGATTGAGGCGATACTCGTGCCATTTTTCACTATCATGCTGACCACGTGTTGCGATCTCTATGGAATCTATTTTTTCTTTGGTGTCAGCTTCTTCTTTAAGCTTACGTAAAACTTGGTCGCAGCGGTATGCCAAATCTTGTTCTGGAATGTCAGGTTCTGGTATTAAATCTTCATCTCCATAGTGTTCATCGGGGCCTCCTCCTCGTTTCCTTTTTTTTTTGGGCGCACCTTTCTCCTGATAGTAAAGTTTTCGTTTCGAAGACTTCTCTTCACGTTTGTGGCATAGTTGTTTACACACTGAACCGGGACTGCGGCCGTGCATTTTCTTCCAGGGACTAGAATGCCAGCCCGGGCCATTTGTGTGTGCGATAGCTGCTCCATAACAACGTCTGTAGTAGCTTCCTCGTTTACCAAAATCAATGCGTTTACCTCCAGTAAACTTAGCATTTAGAGACATATACCTGTAACAAACATTGCCCACATATAGGATAATATTTAACATTGTAAATATAAGCTTATAAACTATTTAACATACATAAGCTATGAAAATATTAAATGGTACTCACCGTTCTGCGGAGTTCGTGGTGCTGTTACTAACGAGTTTGTCAGCTTTCTTTTCCAAATTAGCTATTAAAATTCGGAGAGGTTGGAGGAGTCCAGCTTTTTCCAGGTCAGGAAGAAGATTTGTTTCTCCAGTTGATTTTCTTTTGCAGAATGTTGACCTACAATTTTCATGGCACCCAAACACGTGTTCTGGAGCATTTCGCAAATCTGCTCTAAGTGTTTCAACTGCACAAATGCCATCAAGTTTAGCAGATTCTTTTATTGCCGTTCTAACTCCTTTGACTAGTCGTTCTAGTCTTGATATTTTACTATCAACAGTAGTCTCCAAAAGAAGTTTTCTACCTTCTAATGGGTATGATGTGTTTGTTGCTAACTTATGCATTTTCTCACAAAATGCCCTAGTAGCATGGTTAGCACACTCTACTTTTGTAACTAGTCGTCCGTAGCTACATGTTTGTTGAATTGCTGCAATAACTGCAGAATCCCCATCTCCAGTATAATGCTTATACATGAGTCCATGCATTTCAATGCTGCGATTGAATCCTTCGCAGATAATATCTCTCTCCATTTTAGTTGAAGAACCTGTATGGTTTTTGTAGCACACGTGTTTTGATACATCTTTGTGTTTTGATTTTGCCAAGGAACAAATGCTACAGTATTTGTTTTTGACTCCAAGAAAAATAATTTTTTGGGTTTCTTGTCCAATTATAACAGCCTGTATATCAGAAAAGTAACTTGTAACAACTTATAGGCGATTGAGTGAATACATGTACACAACCAATTAACATGAATTACAAATATGCAAGTATATGTAGCTTTAAAATTATGTATAAAATATTAACAGAGCTTAATGTTTAGTTTGCTGCATTAACTATCTACACATGCAGGCAAGATGAGATATTTTCTTAGCGATAGGCTAGACTGTAAAGAGTGATTTTTTTCTACAATATAGGTATAAGTGACCGTTTAAGAAATTCAACCAGCATCGGATATTTTAAAATAACAGAGTTGATTTATGATTTATCTGTCATATGAGATAAACAAAATTAACAGCTTTTCACAAAATCAGCAGCCAAAGAAAAAAATTAAAAGGAGACAGTAGATGATATTGTGAAGTTTTCTAGCATTATGTCATTGGACGCAGGTTTTTCTCCAGTTGATTATTAGTATAGGTATTCACTATTATGAAAAGTAATAAACATTCCTAAAGAAAAAAATATTCACAGTATGTGAATTACTGTATGTATATTACTTTCAGTAGTCACTGCATACTCACTACTCCTGTAGATGAATTATATCCATGTCCGTAAGTGCGTTTTCCCCAACCACCATCACCTACAACTGTTATGTATGGAATTCCATTACAAAAATGTTCATTGCCTTCTGCTATTTTCTTCTCTTCTTCGCCAGATTTTTGAATCTTTTCTGTCAAATATGTTTCCCAGGCCTGAAAATAACGATTTGTATAATTTTTGGAGTCTTTTAACTTAACTGTTATGACATAAGTTTTCACTGTACGACTTACATAGCCTTCAGTTATTTAGTTCAGTGTTTATAAACCAATGTAAAGTATGTAAGCTGCTTAAAAATTTGTGTTACAATGCAGTAGAGCTGGTAGTACACAGGCAGTGGAACAACAGTTGTTAGAAAACATGGGTTTGTAAACGAGTCGTTACTTTGCTACATGATGTCAAAGTTTGTTGGTATGTTGGAATACTACCAACAATCAACGTGATATGCGTTGACCTTGCAATTTATGCCATCCAGAAGTTACTCACTAAATTAAAAATCAATGTATAAAATAGCAGCCACCTTCACGGATGCACGATTAACAAAGACAGAGCATGTGTCTTCAGCCATTGTTATGACGTCTTGGGCAGCCTAAACGTCAGCATCTGCAGAATCAATGCGAGTGATGAGGTTCATCACAGAATCCACGGGAGTCTCGTACACTAGTGAGTTCATGTAGCCCCAGAGAAAAGTCTATCTTGATGAGGTCAGGGGAATGTGGCGCCATGGTGATATCCCGCCCCGTCTAACGACGGCTGGAAACAACATGCTCCGTCGTTATCGACCGTGCATCCGTATAGCTGGATACCATTTCTAACAGTTTCTTTAACCTTTAACTTTATGACCAACTATTAGATGGCATTGATTGCAAGGTCAGCGCATATCACTTATCACTTTTATTGCCCAACCAACATACTTTGACGTCCTGTATAAAAGTAACTACTCGTTTCTGATTCCATGTTTACTAGTAACTGTTATTAGATTGGCCGTATCATACCAAACTTCTTGCATTGTAACACGTATTTTGAATAATCGTATATAGTGATGTAAATAAGAAACTCGGCTAATAACTATAACTTTACTATCTAGTAGAATAATATATTATAAAATGTACGAAGATTTTGGTTTTACCTGTTCAATTGAAGATTCGTGTTTTCTAAATTTTTCTCCTGAAAGTGAAGGAATATCCATTATAGAGAGCAATTCTTCTACTTGGCTGTGTCCGATTCCTATTGACAGAGCACCCCATACTACACTATCGTTGATGTCATCAAAATATTTTGGTTCATGTGAGGTAATCTTTTTTATTTCATTACAAGTTTCGCATTGGAATTTCCATGTAGAAAAGAGTCCACAGCGAATTTCAGACTTCAAAATGAATTTTCCCAAAGTACAGGTTTTTTTATGCTCCTCTATTACTGCCATTTCTTTCATCAAGTGGCAAATATTTACACATCTATTTCCCAGCAGTCTTTCTTCTAGAGGCATGTGATTATTGTCATGTTCGACCACAATTTCGGGGAAGTCACTTTCACTTTCCTCGTAATTATTGTCCAAATAATTGAAGTCATCACAGGAATCCTTGGGTTTCTCGTGATCAGCTATTGAAAGTGATCTTTTTTCTGAGCTGGATATTTCTTCACCTGATCTGAAAATTTTGTAAACATAATAACTAAGCACTCATCAAAAGGTAAATGTAATATAAATATTTTACTTTTTATAACCACCGTTTCTGTCGAGGTGTAGTAATTACATTGCAGGAAATTTAGGTTCATTGAGATCTAAGTCCTACAATGATAATAAATTCTCCGAATGAAAGGTTTTTGTGAAAACACATCCTTGTTCGAATTCATATTTAGACCACAATCAGGAGCTAAGTAATACTAAGTACTCCTGAACCTAAGACATCGCGGCTGGTCACAAATTTATACACATTCACCGTAAACGTTTCTTATGATTATTCACATTATTTGTCCAGCCTAGTTTTCACGAGTTTCTTTCTGTATCCTTTTTTCTTGGCATGCTATCAATTAATATATCAATAATTTTAGTAATAAATACCAATTGAAAACTCGAAAAAAAAGGATTATCGCAGTTAAAAGAATATTGTGAATTTTAAACTGAAAATTTTATTTTGAAAATACGTAATCATAAGTAAATGTAAATATTAATAAGGTGATGTTTTCTACTTTTGAATTCACCGCACCGAAACTATAGCCGACAAAATTGATCGGTCGTTTGCGTTTGCATTCCCCTGAACTATGTATATGAGTAAGAACGTAGTGGTGTGGTCGGTTAGTCTGGAGCAGCTGGCAACTATGTCCTCCGCTGCAACATTGTTTGAACCTGGTGGACATATCATTCGGTCTAACGACAGGAAACCAACCATCACACAGCTCTTGGCACGCGCAAAAAATATATTTTCGCAGGTAAACAACCACGTGTCGTGCTATGAATTTTTTATGTATGCAGAATTTACACATCCATTACTCTTTTTAAATTGGTTACTATGGCAATTTCAAAGTCCATGCAAGAGATATAACCTGATAATCACTTATAAACTTGAATTTGTTCTGCAAATAATAGATATAAATTTAACGTTTTAATAATACTTTCAGACGTCTGTGTTGTAACCTGACATTGTTACCAAAACATCACTTCTGTATTAAAATTACAATTAATATAAAAATACTTTAATTTAAAAGTTATGAATTTGTAATCTAAAGTCGTAGAAGTGACAGTTCAGCATATTTCCTGATTATATTTTTCTAAGTAGTGGTTAACTGTAGCATATTTTTTTTTAAATTTCGCTTCAGTGATAACTTTTGTAAACTTTTATCTCAATTTATAATTCTTAACATTTACCAGTATAAATATTTTGTATCGTTTGTAAATACCTACACGTGTAAGTTAAATCCAGATTTCGTCTAAACTTTCTAGCAACTCGGTTAAGTATTTTAATTTAGTAGGTACTGGTAGCGAAAACCATTCACACCCTTTAAACATTAGATTATTATTACAAATATTATGCGTATTAATTTTTTTTATAAATAAAATTTATCTAGATTATCTTATGGAATTAAATGTTAAATAATGAGTATTTATTTAATTTATTTTTATTTACCAATGCAGAATTTCGCCTCTCGGGTCGCTACAATATACCTACCTACTGTAGTACTGATGGTTGGGTGAAAGTAATGTGCTTGAAATTTAATGTAATTCCCAATTAACCAGCTTTCGTGATATAAATGTCGTTGTTTTTCAATGTTTCAACCGGACACAAGTAGCAGCTATGTACAAAAAACATTTTTTTTGGAGTTATACTTCTTTAGCCGCGTTACGGAAAAATGTAGGAATGAATTTTTACAATATGTGCGCACCAGCAACAAATATTGATGGGATGAAAAAAGGCTACATACAAATACTGGTTCATGTTATTAAAACTATTTATTTATTGTGAATATTAGTGTTAGAAATTGTATTTATAAACTTTTTCAACTGTTTTTATAAAAGGTGAGGTGGTGATTCTGTATTAACGATTTATTTGTATAAGTTATATCTTTTCATTAATAATTACAATTAATCTCGATTATTTTACTAAATTAAAATATTTAATTTATACACGAGTTTGTATCAATATTGATTTCTGAATTATAAATACTAAATACCAATACCGACTTTACCATAAGGGCACACGGGGCCCGTGCCCAGGGCCACCCATCCTTATGGGGCCCCGAAGGACCAACAATTGCTCTCACATTTATTCTCAAAACATTTTTGTAGAGCACAGTACCTAACAGCGCCGCCGTAAAAATGCTTGTTTGCGGGTTGCACTAATTAATAATATTTCAGAACGGATCCTAATTTACTAAATATGCCATCTAGCGATCAAAAATGTAAACCACTCCAATTCCAAAGTCAAGCTACACAGTCTAAACGAGGCCTAAAATAGATGTTATATTGTTAATTTGATTGCCCGTAATAAATAGAAGATCATAATAAAAAAAAAGTTGGTATAATTCGCTATCTTTACTTTCCAAAAGGGCCTCAAATTCTGGTGTGCCCAAGGGCCCCAGCATAGTTTAAGACGGCCTTGCTAAATACTTAATATTGAATACATATTTATTTGATTGAACTTAAGCCGGAGTTACAATAGTCCGTCGCCTCCGTCCGCCATCCGTCCGTCACTTTTAAATCCGTCAAAACCACGCAGCTCGCAAACGATTTACAACGCGATTTTATCCGTCCGTCAAAGTATTTTCCCAAGTAAGTACTACCATCAGTGTATATCTCTCAGAATATTATATCGATGTTATTTAATATTTACATCGTGTTTTTGCACATGTTGTATTAGTATATCCCTGGAAAACTTTAGAGTCATAATTAAATTGATTGGAAATGAGTTTTAAGAAACGCAAATTTCATAATAAAAACATCCGAAAGAGACAATACAAATACCATAGGCCTTTAATCTAGTGACAATTGACTATCACAGTTGAAACCACAGACATAATCTATCCGTCCGTCCGTCGAAAGTATGAGTTTGATAAACTTTCGACGGACGGACGGACGGATGAAATTTTTCGGACTCTCTGATTGGCCGAAGATCACGTGACGGACGGAGGCGACGGGCTATTGTAACTCCGGCTTTACACTTCACCAATCGTATGTATTATTTTATTTCTATTAATCATTTTCATGCGTAATTAAAGTTTTTACTATGCCAAGAATGTACAACTTCTAACGCGCGTACATAAGTATACCTAAGTTTCTATTTAATGCCACTACCAAAATTATTGCGAGGAATATTGTAGCTGAAATGTACACTTAAATCCACAGCTTACTTACCTTGCCTGTGTCGAATATTTCTCCGTTTCGTAAAGTTGTGCTTTTTTTTCCCTCCAAAACCTTCGCTTGATCTTAGATTTAATACTTCTTTTGTATCTCCGGCTCGGTGGTATTCGGCTCTTCGGCATGCTTCACAGACAAACAATCTCTGCTCTGCCAGAAAACACGCTTCTCTCACAACTCACAAACGCTTACAAAATAACTGCATTGAACAGGCTCAAAGCGCGCGAAACTTTGCTTCGTCTTTCACGGAGGGAGCCAGCTGTCCGCTGCAGGCCGGCTGCAAGTAGTTGCCGCGGGCCACGCGGGGAGCTCCTGCGTACGGCCGCTCGGGAGAAGACGACGGGCAGGGAATGGTGACACGGCACAAACCTCGCGCTGCGGTTACACACGGCGTACGTTATGTAAACATTATTATTATACTGTTGACCACACAGATACGGCTGATGCATCATTGCAAAGTCAATAGTTGTGGCTATGTCATTATGTAAAAATATAAGTATAGAAATATGTAATTTATTCATGATATAAAATGTTGTCTACGATGTTTTTACCGATTAAAAATAGTGTAAAACTAAATATTTCATTTCTTTTAACTGGTATTGCATAAAATTATAAAACTTTCTCATAACATTCACAAATATATTTGGCAATGATATTAATTTTTTCACTACTCATAGTTAAGTAGTTTCTCTCAATTGTTAGAATTTAGTTACAGTATCAAAATATAAATTAATCAATAAAAAATAATATTTTATTTTATTGTAATTGGAATTAAAAAGTTCTTTGGTAAGTGTTAACAACTTATAACATAGACATAATGTTACAACTGCAGTATTTACGAAACGTTTTTAACCTCTTGAACAGCCTTAATAGAATGAATCAGTTGCAAAATATTTCATTAAATGGTTCAGAGTTTGGACTTGAGATATTTACAAATTTATGGTCTATAAAACAAGACTTAAGAACTTTTCAAAAAAATTATGAAAGAAAAGTTTAACACATACATTTTATCATACAAGCAAACATAAATTTCCCTTGAAAAAATTCTTGGGCTAAGGTAAACCTATTTGCCCCTCCCCCTTTTTTTTTTTGTACCCATGCTTGCGTTGTGAGTTCTATGTGTGTATTTCTAAGTTATAAACGTTTTCACTGTTTCGATTTCAATGTTACAAATTCATATATTGTGATGTTTGGTGTTGTATGTTTATAGCTAATGACAGTTACTGTTTCGTGTTTATAAGTAACTAGCGACCCGCCCCGGCTTCGCACGGGTGCAATGCTGATACTAAATATACTAAAGAATGTCTTTATAACCGCCGCAACCGTTATTTCCCTGCATTTTAAATCTGTAATATCTTCGAAAATATTCATTTAAATTACATGCTGTAAAGGGCCATATTGATCTATATTAAATGCACAATGTATTTAAGGTACTTAATTGGATAAGGATTAATGCTGTATTGCTTAAAATCACTTCGTAAAAAAGCCATTATTTCTCGTAAAAAGTAAAGGATAAAAAATTATTATTGTGGGTTATCCCTAAGAGATAGACATAGACCATTGCGGACTTTTTTGTAGACATTTTTAAGTTGTACAATACTGTAGTACATTATTTTGTTCTATCTCGTAGGGTTCGGACAGCATTTGCAATGTAAGTGCAAAAAAAATGTGTTTATTTACGATATCAAATTATAAACATTTAAAATTATTAGTGTTTCTCTTCTATATTATGCATGTATTATATATATAAACATTCGTCTTGAATCACTCTATCTATTAAAAAAACCGCATCAAAATCCGTTGCGTAGTTTTAAAGATGTAGGCATACATAGGGACAGACAGACAGCGGGAGGTGACTTTGTTTTGTACTATTTAGTGATGTCGTTTAAGCGATTTTCTAAATTATAGTGTTTTTTTAAAGCCATGTGTGTTTTTACATTTCGAAGTTTTAAGTGTTGTGGTTATTAATTATGACAGTCCGGAACAAATGTTGTGTTTCAAAGTCAGGTTTGTTCTACGTTATGATTCTCTAACTTAAAATTATTTTTAATTATTTATATTTATGTTACAATAGTTAAAACATATTTATATTTGCGAGAATTCTAAATGTAATAAGTTGCGAAGTTATAAGTTATGTGTCAATTCTCGTGAAGGGAACCTTCATATTGAATATCAAACAATATAATTGGATTATCACCGTTTGAAGCAACGCAGAGGCGCATTACCGACGAGAAGACTATGTGTCAGTTTGGAACCAGTAAGTATGTACAGGCGAAGAAGCATGTAACGCTCAAGCAAGTGTCGTCCTTAGCGCCCCCGCAATTCTATTGCCTGTGCGGCCAGCCTCCACTCCTCGGTCGCAGCGTCCAACGTGATAAAAGAACGACCCGAATAGTTCCAACAACGCAGGACAGATGGCTCTGCTGGGCCCTGATGCTCGAAATCGTTCGACTTCATAGACCATTCGAGTCGAGTAGAGTGATGAACTCGCATACGACTTGGTGTGTTCGACATTTGCTATGCTCGAGGTGCTACTTGTGGCATGCGACTTACACAAAAGTCTTCGAGACGGAGAAGTCGAGTGGATTGTGGGAATTCGGAGAGAACTGTGAATTTGTCAGGATGGCTACTCTGCTCGTGTTCCAACTGGCCAATCAACGATCGCCGTTTCGTTTGTTGTCGTGTTCGGTAGGAAGAAGACAAACTCTTTATCAAAACATTTTTTTTATTTTGCCGTGTGTTCGTGAATGCCTAATTAATTAAAATTGTCGATTAGGTCAGGTCAGTTACATTATAAATACTTTCAAACTAAACTGACATTAAAAATAATATGAATTAATTTTAATGGTTGTTCAGTTTTAAAGTATTTATAATGTAGCTGACCTGACCTAACAAACCAGGACAAAGGATGAACAGTAGGAACTCACGTAAATTTTTTTTTACTTATTACTTGCGCAACAATATTAAAATAACAAATAAAACATTAAAATTTGAAACGTTAAAATCTCGCCTAAGTTAGAGGTGGGTACAATTCCTTTGCCATTAGTAGAAAATGATGTAGTCGTTCACGTACGTCGCGAAAAAAAAAAATTTCATACTCGTAAACAAGAAACAATCGTGAACGGAGCATGAAAGCACAGGTATTGTGATGAAAATTAAAAATTCGATATCTCCTAAAGTATTTAGAATTTCTTATTTCCGCCGTGTTTAATGAAAAGAGGAAGTTAAAGAGCACAGAATAAAAGTATTTTCGGAATTTAATTTTTTTTAAACAAATATCGCCCAAATATGAATATTAAAAAATTCGATATCTCCTAAAGTATTTTGAATTTCTTATTTCCGCCGTGTTTAATGAAAAGAGGAAGTTAAAGAGCACAGAATAAAAGTATTTTCGGAATTTAATTTTTTTTAAACAAATATCGCCCAAATATGAATATTAAAAAATTCGATATCTCCTAAAGTATTTGGAATTTCTTATTTCCGCCGTGTTTAATGAAAAGAGGAAGTTAAAGAGCACAGAATAAAAGTATTTTCGGAATTTAATTTTTTTTAAACAAATATCGCCCAAATATGAATATTAAAAAATTCGATATCTCCTAAAGTATTTGGAATTTCTTATTTCCGCCGTGTTTAATGAAAAGAGGAAGTTAAAGAGCACAGAATAAAAGTATTTTCGGAATTTAATTTTTTTTAAACAAATATCGCCCAAATATGAATATTAAAAAATTCGATATCTCCTAAAGTATTTGGAATTTCTTATCTCCGCAGGGTTTAATGAAAAGAGGAAGTTAAAGAGCACAGAATAAAAGTATTTTCGGAATTAAATTTTTTTTAACAAATATCGCCCAAATATGAATATTAAAAAATTCGATATCTCCTAAAGTATTTGGAATTTCTTATCTCCGCCGGGTTTATTGAAAAGAAGAAGTTAAAGAGCATATAATAAAAGTATTTTCGGATTTTTAGCATTTTTATTTTGCAAATACCGCTACTCTACATATTTACCAAAATTAAGACTAAGTAGCATTAACTAGTGTTGTGTTTACAGTATTGTAATGAACATGTAGGCCTAACCATTAATGTTCAGTTTGGCGTTAGGGAGCAGGCTACATAGGCTAATTTTAATGTGGATACACAGAAGACATAGACGTTCACTTGGAACTAAATATGCCAGGCTATTACCACTGTCACAGGAACAAACCAAGCATTTTAACATAACTGAAGTAGGCCTACCTATTTAAACCTGTATAATGCTTAAACAGGGGGTTTACTTATGTTTATCTTTGATTAGCTATTTATTGTAACTGGTAACTTAATTCAGGTATGATCCAAGGAGGGATAAACTGCCATTCTGTGTTAATGGTGCTGTAGTGTTTGACTTCAGTCAATAATTATATTAAAAATGTACTACAGGCATAACTGCCTTCTGCATAACATTGCACTCTGACAGCTAACGAACCATTTGTTTTGTCACCGAAACTACACATAAGCAAGCACATAAAGATAACAATAGGGCTTCTTTGGTTTTTATAAGGTGCTAACAATTACTTTAGTTTCAACAGAAAGTGCAGTTGTACGAGAAGGTGCCGGCATAACCTCTTCCAGACTGCTAATCAGGTCTCCGGCACACCGCTTGTTAAGACGAAACAACTTAAATTTGTTGTCGTCCAGTTCAAACGCATCCTTCCGTTCTAGGAATCGACGAGGGTTTCTAGCTGCTTCTATTTCAGCTAATTCAAGCTCTTCAATGTCCAAAACATCCAACCACTCCGCCATTTTCACTGTTTTCGTGACTTTTCGCATTCGTAATGGTTATCTCATTCGAGTTGGACCCCTCGGTTTCCATTCCGAACACTCGAGTCGCACACGAGTAAACTGGAACAGTTCGTGCATACCAAAGCATCAAACCGATCGGAAAAGACCACTCGGCTGGCAACTCGCATACGACTTAAAACTCCAGCATAGGGCCCCTGTCGCGCCGCGCGATATCGGGAGGGAAACCGAAAATGCATTTAATTGGAGTCAGACACACGAATATGTCCGAGCATATCAGACACTAGCCGCTCGCACGAAATACTGACTATACATACACATACACACACGCGAAAATTCATAAATTTTCACCGATTTTTAGAAAATTTTAAATGTCGCTGATATAAGGCGGAATTACAATATCCTCCCCCACGTCCGTCATCCGTGTCTGTTTTCCATCCGTAAAAGCCACGCAGTTAGTAAAGCGATCTACAACATGACTTCATCCGTCCGTCAAAATATGTTCCCAAGTAAGTGCTACCAAGAAACAGTGTTTTTCTCTCAGATAATTATTTCGATGTTCTTTACTATTTACGTCGTTTTTACTAGTGTATTAGTGTATCCTCGGAAAAATTCAGAGTCGTGATTGAATTGTTTCGAAATGAGTTTTAAAGGCCGCAATGTTATTATACAAAACATCTAAACGACCAAATACAAACTCCACAGACCAGTATTCTAGTGACAATTGACTGTCGCAGATAAAACCATCGATATAATCCGTCCATCGGTCAAAAGTATGAGTTTGCCAAACTTGTGACGGGCCGATGGATGAAACTTTTCGAGCCCTCCGATTAGCTGCAGGTCACGTGACCACGAACGGATGACGGACGGACGGAGGCGACGGGCTATTATAATTCTGGCCATAATCGAACCATATGTTAATTTTAGTCGATCACCTAGACGTGTGATCCCATTCCAAAAAGATAAAAATATAACTAAATAAATTTTGCGAGAATGTTATTATTTATCACACCTAAAATATCATTAATGTACTTCAATTACAGGGGTAAATAAACTGTTATTAACGAACAATGGAATATTTGTGTTTCTTACTGAGGGTTAATGAATCTTATGTGTCTAGTATCCGGGAATCACCAAAAACGCAATGACGTCACATGTTCGAAGCATTTCGCTAGCGCAGTTAACTGGTTTGAAAGAGCACTCTTCAATAAATAAGCATTGAAATTAACGTAGTAATAGTGAGGAGGAGGCGAGCTCTAAATATTCAATTAAGTGAAATAAACTGCTATATATTTTTTGATTGAAAAGAAGTGCGAAACATTTATGACCACAAAAAATTATAGCAATATATTTACATTATCAGCCGAAGTATTAATAAATAATATATTACGTAATTCTTAAGATCAGCTTTGCATGGTATTTTAATTATTTTAACATTTAATTTATTTTTTCTTGTATACCATTAACTTTTTAACATAAAAATTAATGTTAAATAAAAATAAAGTATACCAAAAACATAAAAATAAATTCCTAATTTTTAAAATACAAACTGAGTGACAAAATGTTATAATCATATAAAAGTTTGAAAGATCTCAAGCGTCGGCCAGGGTTGGTGGTAGGTTCGGGGGGTGTGAAGGGGTGGAAAGGGTACCTACGGTCACCAAAAAAAACGCTACCAGAAAGGAAGGGTTCCCCGCAATCTCTTCGGACACCGCGGGCGCCCTACCTGCTAGCGACTATTCGGACACCGCGGGCGCCCTACCTGCTAGCGACTATTCGGACACCGCGGGCGCCCTACCTGCTAGCGACTATTCGGACACCGCGGGCGCCCTCCCTGCTAACGACTATTCGGACACCGCGGGCGCCCTACCTGCTAGCGACTATTCGGACACCGCGGGCGCCCTACCTGTTTGGGACTATTCGGACACCGCGGGCGCCCTACCTGCTAGCGACTATTCGGACACCGCGGGCGCCCTACCTGCTAGCGACTATTCGGACACCGCGGGCGCCCTCCCTGCTAACGACTATTCGGACACCGCGGGCGCCCTCCCTGCTAACGACTATTCGGACACCGCGGGCGCCCTACCTGCTAGCGACTATTCGGACACCGCGGGCGCCCTACCTGCTAGCGACTATTCGGACACCGCGGGCGCCCTCCCTGCTAACGACTATTCGGACACCGCGGGCGCCCTACCTGCTAGCGACTATTCGGACACCGCGGGCGCCCTACCTGTTTGGGACTATTCGGACACCGCGGGCGCCCTACCTGCTAGCGACTATTCGGACACCGCGGGCGCCCTACCTGCTAGCGACTATTCGGACACCGCGGGCGCCCTACCTGTTTGGGACTATTCGGACACCGCGGGCGCCCTACCTGCTAGCGACTATTCGGACACCGCGGGCGCCCTACCTGCTAGCGACTATTCGGACACCGCGGGCTCAACCCTCTCCCTGCTAGCTACTCCTCGAAAACAGTTGGCACATCTTCCTCTGTGCTAGTGACTCCTCAGATACCTTGAGTACGCTTCTCTTCCTTCACCACCCATCCAATCGCACCATCATCCCTGGCCGATGTTTGGTACACGTCAATTTTTTATTTCCTGGACCGGTAATATTTCCTACTTATTTAAAATATAAGATATAAATCACTATAGAAGAATTTTCAACGGCAATATTTAATTGAAAAAATGTTTTAAACGTAGCAGAACTGCAATTAATTGAAAATTAAAAAAAAATTCAAATTAATTAATTAAAATCGTTAAATTTTCAGATGTTAAAACTAAACTACTTTATTAAGATTCATTAAATAACGAGCTCAAGTTATAAATATTTATATTCAAAATAATTTTTCACATTAAAAAAAAACCAAGGGGACAATTACTATTTTGACAATACTGATATCATTAACATTACAAATATTGACTTAAAAAATATTTTAATCATGAATATTTATACACATCAGACAACGACACAAAAATTCTTTAATATGCAATGATTGACTTCGTTAATATTGATTCCTCAAAACTTGCTTGTAGAAATGCATTTTGATATTAGCTCTTTTAAAAATATCGAGAATACTCAGCATGATGTAACAAAATTTGATAGAAAATTTGATTAGCAAATTTGATAACTAGTTCCAGCGAGAAATTATGGACAACCAAACTTCGCAAACATAGACACCGGGTTTCAATTAACAGATTTTATAAACAAAATGGTAGCGTGACAAAATCTTGTAAACAATTAATCAAGCCATCCGTAACTTAGTTTTTCGTCGTTTTATCCTTTCCAATAGAAAAAAAACGCGTGTTATTAACTTATTTCAAACGTGTGATGATTAAAATTTATATTATTAACAAAAGTACAACAATAATTAGCTTAGTTTTTGAAAAAAATTTTTAGTCAAGATGTCTTTGAGGCTTTTGAGAGACTTACTAACAAAATTGGAAGATTTTTTTTTAAATTTTTTAAAACTCTAAGCATTTATATATTTTTTGTACAAGATTTTTGTTTAAGAGAGGCTCCAAAGTCACATCTCGAATGAGAATCATACTATGGTCTTTTTCATACACTCACTTGGATACTAAAGTAAGTATTTATCGTGACTAAAAAGTTTCCGCACCAATAATAAACAAGTATAGTTTGAAATTTTCATAAATGTTTTATTACAGTGATGCTAAATATTAGTTTATTAAAATTAACGAAAACCTCCAATTTTGCGCAGGATTTTGGTGTAATAACAAATTATGCCGTGGATTTAAAAAAAACAGTAACGGTTATAAGGTTATAACATTTCATAGCACTAAAGTTTGTTCATTAGACAGGAAAAAAAAACAATTTTAAGGGTATAATGCGAGACTCCGCTCAAACCACTTTAACCTTGAACGGTATATAACACTCCAAACAGCATCTTAGTATTTTAATGAATGGGAAATAGGTGAATGCATCCGAATTCATCACTACAAAATACCAAATGACAGAATTGCGAATTGATCGATTCTAACACGTGCCGTCGCTTTCGTCTCCGGAACCTGATGACCTTCAGCGACGTCACGCGAGCGAATTGAGAGAAGAGTGGGAAATGTCGTTGCGCGTCGATGTATAGTCTGTGTTCATGTAACTTGTCTGAAATATGGCAGTTATCCAAAGAAGTTTCACACTCTTAGAAATTACAGTCAATTAACGGGTTTTTCAACGAAGAATTTAACTCACACAAACGAAGAGGTCTTCGTTATTTCATATAACTGAGTCTTCGTAGAAACTACGCCGTATTTCGGCTTCCGAATTGTATATTTCGTTCTTAATCAAGGTAGACCCACACGTGGACAAAAGAAGAGTGTTCTCACTGTAGACTTTATCAGGTATAGAATGTTTTTTGAATAAAACAAGAATATTAATGTCCAAAGATTTTTTTTGATAGCCTGATTTAATCTAAGTGTGTACGAGGAGGGTCCAGTTCAGGGGAGGACCTAGGTGTGTTTCAAGCTGAAGCCTTTACACTTTACACCATGCAGTGTATTAACCATACAGAAAAGGACGCTTGAATCTATGTGCTATATTGGGGTTTATTGGCCAGTCATGGCTGCGATTGACGCAATGGCTGGCTCCCATTAGGTTGCTTAGCATAAAGCTAAATAAAGTGACCCAGGTAAAACCTGCATAGATACATAGAAAACCCTGGGCTTGGTCAAGTGGTGATCAATTAATCATGCATTGATGCAAGCAAGAAAGCTATTGGACCAGAGGGAAAAAGGTCCAGGTAAGAAGAGTTGGGCGAGGCAGAAAAATTCAACCATGCAGAAGTTGTGTGCTTGGGTCTTGCGGCTCGCATTAGTATTGTTGGGCACACCGGGGTTGTATTTACCAGGGGCGCATGCACCCTCAGGAGGGGTGGGCAACTTTCACTCAGTAGACCGGCCCAGCTGCCCAGGCAGCCACATGGGCTGCTGTAAATATTCCCTTCCCCTAGCGCCGGAGCCACGGCTAGGCCAGCGGGACAGCCTCAGTTATAGCAATATTCACAGCGGCAGAAGGTGGCAGGGCAAGCCCTGCAAGCGGGTAAACTCACTGATTCGCCGGCAGCTAAGGTCTGGCTCGATGGCCGAGAGCACAAGTGCTCTCGGCGGTGGGCAGACGAGCCAGTACACCCGCTCGAACTGCGGGCGCACGGGGTTCCAGGCAGCCCGGCGATGTTCCATCTTAATCTTCCTTCTTACAGTCAACAGAGATACCTTTCGTGCCAGGGTGGGGGTAAGTTTTCTTGACCGATGAGGTGATGTCGTTTCAGACACCCTTGTCCTCCAAATTCCCAGGGTCGGTTAACCACGCCGCCCAGGGCTACCACTAGCCCCACAGTGGCCCAGGCAGATGACCCCCGCTGTCTTCCTTCAGAGTTCCGATGCTGTTCAGTTCCATTGCGCGTGCAGCATTCTGTAGCTCCGCCAGTTCCAGCCCGCAGTTCGTCTACACTTCGGATTTTTTTCAGCACATCGGGATCCCCTGCGGTGCTTTCGCCGACGAAACTGCTTCCAGCTGCGCGCCGATCTACATTCAGGCTGCCTTTCACCACCGATAGCCGTGATAACGACTCCACCGTGCCGGCCAGTGGTCCGCGGACTGCTATTGGTTATTCACAGTCACTCCAGCGAGATTGCAACTCTCAGGCTGGGATGGTGTATCCGCCACCCGCGGGACGCGGTCGGTAGCAGATGGCGCTGCCAAGTCGCCTCCAGGCGGCCCGCAAACACCCCGCGCACTGCCAGCCTCGGTAACCCGGCAGGTCGCAGGGCACTCCCGGCCCGTAGGAGAGATGCGCGCGCGCCGAGAGACGACAGCCGGCCAAGTCTGAAGTAAGTGAACTTGGTGTCCGTCAATTTACGAAGATATCCGTAAATTCACGAAGATCCCTTGACAATTTGAAAACAACGTTTTTCATAATTTGAAGGTGAAAATTTTTAATAGTTTATACATTTTTCAGCTCTGTTTTTTGTTATAAATATACAAACAAAAATATGGAAGACACAAGAGGTAAGTGTGTTCTCTCGAGAAGTCTTTACAAGCTTTTGAAGTTTTACTAATATACGAAGATTATTCATGTGTATTCATGGTCAAAGTAAGTGAACTTAGTACACGCAAATTTACAAAGTAACGGTAAATTTACGAAGATCCCTGGATAATTTGTAACCAGGCGTTATTCGTAAATTTAAAGTGAAAATTTTTAATAATGCAGTGGTATCAATTTCATTTCCCAACTGTCACTTGCGAAGGAACACGAAATGTTTGTTTATGAACAATGACCACAACACGAAGTTTGCAAACGCTGCTGACAGAGAAATACAAATTATTCAGGGATATTCATGAATGTATCGTTATCTTCGTAAATATGCGGGTCCAATGTTCACTTACTTTGAACATGAACCCGCAAGATTAGTAGCTATTATTATTTGAGAAAATATTCAAGAATTGACAAAGATCAAAGCAAAAGTACAATTATTTCTTCCACGAGTAGGCTTATCCTGTAAATACGGAAAAATATATTTCGGAATTTGAAATACGCCTTGGTTTCTACGAAAATGCAGTCATCTGAAATAACTAAGAACTCTTCGTTTATATGAGGTGAATTCTAAGTTGAAATGTCCGTAAATTTACTGTAATTTCTAAGAGTGTAGGAAAAAATCATATGTAGTATTATATAGATTAAGGATCTAACGTTCACAAATGTCTCATTTTATTAAAAAATTTAACGTTTTGAAAAAAAGTCATCAGCTAGACAAAAATGCGTATTTAAAGCATCATCTTTTGAAAACTTTTCTGGGGGAGGATAACATTACCAGTCACTTTTCTTTGAAAAAGGAGGGAGGAAGGTATCGTCCTACACCACTCTCCTCGGATCCCCAAATACAGGACTAACAATAATTTTTCCTTGGTATAGCTTCATTTGACCTCCCTCTCCCACATATCCTGGCTATGTCCACTGATTCGCTCACGGGAACTGTCGAGTGCGTGACAAAGCCAGGCGACACGGACTGTACAGATCCTTGGAAAAGGGGGTTAGGGAGGGGGAATGAGTTACGTCGGCAGTCCAATCGAGGGCTGAGCCTGACCTTTGCGACGCAGGCTGCTGTTCCGCCCTCGCGAATCACGCGCGCGACAACAAGCAAACAAACAAACAAACAAGCGCGAGCACACTCGACCGCGCGCGTGCGAAATGTCGGGTTCAAATGCCAACTGCCTGCCCTCAACGACACATCCATCCAGGGTGATGCACAAGGCATAACAGCCACTAGCAGGGCTTTTACCTACAATTGTTTGGAGCAAAATATGCCATTCTATCGTGGGTTTAATTAATCTATGAAAGCTTCGATTAATATTTATTTTGCATTACTATGGTAACATTGGATGTCAAGGAGGAAACAAAGCGAAATAATACTAGTCTACAATTTTTATAACTTTTTAGATATGTATTTTTTCTTAGAACCATTAAAATCCAAATATAAATATAAGTTTTTAAATTTCAATATTTATTTAAAACACATATAGTTTTACGATTAAGATATTTGTTAATGAAATGTAATATGCATTTACTTACAATGGGAGTGCACGACTTGGAAAATTAATTTCGGGATGAGACGCGGAGTAATATTAGTATACCTTTAGTGTGTTCACCCATTAAAATAATATACCTCGCTTGCCAGCAATTTTCGAGAAAAAAGTATTTTAATATTTAAGCACAATTATTATACTATTTAAGTTACACCCTGGCGAACATAGCGCTAAAAAGCTCTAAACACAATAGCCTACAATTTTTTTAAAAATATATTTTCCTTTTAATAACAAATAACTGATTCTCCGTGCAATGTAAGAATGAATGGAACTTGTGATTAATTTTTCAAAATAGCTGGAGTGTCCATGTACCCTATGACTAAAACATGTAAAGTGGAAAACATGTGAAATAAATAACTATTTAATTGTATTTGTAATTGCCGCCCACACGCTTGGGTTTCAATTCTCATTGACGTCCCACCCCCCTTTTTTAACAATTAAAAAATATCTTTGTTTTTGTTTTTAATAAATTAATTTTTTACAAGTTTTATTTTTTAAATATAAATATTATTATTTTATTTATTAGATATTTCTTTATATTTAAAATTGAGGCCCGTCCCGGCTTCGCATGGGTGGACATGATTTTGTTATATTTTTACCTTTTATTTATATTTTTTTGTTGTTTCATTTATATATTTTTCTAAATACAGTATCACATTATCTATGTATACTTACAATCCGAATTTGTTCATCGTTTTTTATTAAAGTAACTTATTTAATCTTAAGGGAGACATATTACTTAGTATTTTTTTATTTACATTTTTTCAACATTTTACATAGCCCCAAAGTATTGTTGGACAATGAATTAGCTCAAACTGTTAACAGTCTAGAAATTCTGATAGACAAAATCTATCCCGACATCGAAAATCTCACAGAAAGAAATTTCAATTGGCTCTGTTCGAGGGCGATAGTGTCATCGACTCAGTAAATGAGATAAATAGAATGATTATGGAAAAAGTACCAGGTGATTTTAAATGTTACAAATCTATTAACACCGTGTGCAACATCGAAGATACAGTGCACTACCCACAACAATTTTTAAATTCCCTTAATCCTGCCGGCTTGCCACCCCACGAACTAAAATTAAAAGGAGGTACTCCCATTATGCTATTGAAAAATTTAAGCCCTCACAGTATGTGTAATGGCACAAGACTTTTAATAAAGGAATTACGAGACAATGTGATTGTAGCAACAAATCACTGAGCCCGCGGCCGGACAGCTCGCTCACATTCCGCGAATCCCGATGATTCCGACAGATTTGCCTATATCCTTTAAAAGGTTACAGTTTCCTGTGAAGATATCGTTTGCCCTTACGATAAATAAATCACAGGAACAAACGTTTTCTATTGTTGGCATCGACCTAAGAAAAGAGAGCTTCTCTCATTGGCAATTATTATATGTTGTCCTATCTCGAGTAGGATCTCCTGAAAATCAATATGTTTTGTTATCACCTACAAATAGCACTGCCAACATAGTGTACAGTAAAGCTTTATGGTAAAATTTTTGTAAAATAAAGGTAAGAACCAATAGAATTAAATAAAGCTTTAAAATAAAAATGTAAATACAGAAATGTTAAAATTACAATGACTTAAAAAACTATTTAAAATAAATACACACACCTAAAACAACAAAAAAATAAAAATTAAAAAAACAACAAAAAATATTAATAAAAACTTAGGAAATTTAATAAGGTAGGATCAGATAAAAAATAATGTAAAATGTTGTAAAAATGTAAATAAAAAAATACTAAGTAATATGTCTCCCTTAAGACTAAATAAGTTACTTTAGTAAAAAAGCGATGAACAAATTCGGATTGTAAGTATACATAGATAATGTGACACTGTGTTAAAAAAAATATAGAAATGAAACAACAAAAAAATATAAATCAAAGGTAAAAAAAATTGGCTGTCTGTAAAGTCGGTTTACGGACGATAGTTTAACGTGACAACGTCATATCAAAACATTGATGAAATGATTGATCCAGAAGAAAAGGAAATATCATATTAGGCCTGAGACTGAGCCGTAATAGGTTTTTGCAACCAAACCATTTAGGCATTAAAAATATTATATTCTTTGAGGAAGAATTTTTTCTTTTAATTTTTCTATCTTTTGTATGATAAAATCTACCTTTGCATATTTTTATGAATAAAATTGAATCATTTTTATTGAATTATCACTATGTTGTATGGATACAAAGGAGTGAAATGAAATGTACAATTTAATTAATAAATTTACTTTAATTTGCATTCATTATTCAAATATATTTATTACTTTTGAAATGATAGGTGCGTCGTTTTTATTTTTACAAGTACAAAAAAAAAATTTCGCACCAGCCGGGATTCGAAACGACAACCTTACAATTAGTAGATATCGCCGCTGATCGCTCACCCAATATGAGTACTATTTTAGTAAAAATCACTGTCGTAAATCAATTTCAAAGTTGGTGATTAGTTTTTTTTAAAGGTCTTTTTCACTTTCATCAGGGCTGTTTCGTTATATAGTCTAACCTTTTCGCTTGGCAAATGGAATGTTTCAATATCCGACGTAGCTGCAGCAAATTATAGCAGGAAGTGTGGATACTACATGACATTCGCGTCAATAAAAGTGATTTAAAACACTATCTTCGGCATTATTAAAGAATTGTGCGTTAAATTTCGTGTCCGAGTTTCGTATATTAAGTGCATTTGCAAAACGAAAACACATGAATTTGGTCTTTAGCAAGATTACAGGTTTATACATTACTGACGAGTACTGAAAGACTAGCTCACTTTTTAAACTTGAATTTATCGTTTTGCCAACAACGAGGTCATTAGAGAAAACAAAAACAAACAACACAGACCAGGAATTTTGGGAATGATATTTGCCATGGCTTAGGTATAGATCTATATAGTTCCTGAGAAACTATTCAGGTGTTTGCCTAAGTTAATTCGTGGAAACCATGGAAAAAACAAAATCAAAATGGCTGAACTGATATTTAGTGCTTTGGAAGCCAGTCTAATGTCTTACCACTGCGCTATCATCTCCAAGAGTTCGACGAAGATACATGTTATGAAGTAGAAAACGTTCATTTTAATTCTTACTAATTTAAGTATTCCACTAATCGCTCTTGCTTTTAAAAAATGCGCGCAATTCCAAAATATTTCTATTCAAACGTACAATGTAATATAATGGAAACGAAATATTAAACAATTATTTCTGCATAAATATTTGGAGAGCCGTAAGTTATACGTGCTCGCTAGAGTTTCTTTGCAGGTACACGCCACCCACTATCGGCGCAGGAATCAAAGCCATTCTGTGTGGAAGCAAACGCGTCCAGAATGGCCTGGCCAAACAAGGAAACAACTTCTCGTGTAGAATGCAGCCAATAGCAAACAAGAAACCTTACTTCCCTCAAACGAGCAGAAAGATTTTATCACGAAAAATACCTGCCCCAAAAAATACGAGTAGAATAACTCAGGATCATGCCCTGAATCAGTTTAAATTTTAATTGCACAAATTTATATTTTCCCTTTCCACGCTAGACTTATTAAAAAAGAGAAGTTGGTAAACAAAACATTCTTTTTAAATTCTGTTGGGCATACTTTTAACGTAAATACGAGTACCGATTTTTTTTTTTTGCGCAGTTCAGAATTCGCAAGGCAACAGCATAAAACTTGAGAAATGATTGGTTAATTGGATGAATTAAAATCCCAATATTCCTTCCGGAGAATAAACAGTGATAATGGCCTTGGTAATTAATAAAAGAGAAGAATAAAGTCGTTCTGCAACTCCATTACACGTTAAAATACATAAAGAGAGAAAAAATTGTCGTCGTGCGGGATGTCTTCTCTTTTTGAACGGCGATTATCTTACATTATCAGCGAAGTCACATCTCCAAGATCCTTCTTCATCTTCTAGTCTCGGTTAAGAATTTGTGTCCACCATTTTGATTTTTCCTTTTTTTTCCCCCTCCTCCTTGCTACACTACTTTCATTACTTGCTGCGCGCCTTATTAGTCGTAATTAATTGTACGGCTTCTGAGTGAGCGACTTTTCTTTTGGAGGGAGACGGGCTAAATTAGGGTTTATATCCGGCAGAACGCATGACGTTTTATCTTCTCGGTGGCTCTTCTGCATTTTCTTCAATAATCTTCTTTAAACGCGCGTTGCCTTGGGGACGAGAACGACTCATGTATCCACACCGACGCCAGAAACGGTTAGATTTTTTTCCCCCTGTTTTAAACAGCGTTTTGATTTTGGAAACTTTTTTACTGTAGAGTTCCGTGGTATAATAACATAATACGTTATGATACATAAAACCAGATATCTCCCGATCGAGGCAATTTTTCGTGAGGGATACCCAAAACATTGAGTGAAATGAAGCGGAAACAGTTTTAAAGGATTATATCTTTTAAGCGACTGTGTTAAACGACGTAATTTATTATTCTTACTTATCAAACATCTTTAGGCATGGCCAAACAACATTTTTGCAATGTTTTGGGTGTTTCAGTATGGCAATGGTGATGTAATAGAAAAAGTTAACTTCAACTACATCGCAGCACGTCACCTCTTGACAATTCCTACCTCCATGGTTAGACGCAAGGTGGCAAGCGACGACTGACCCTGCGACTATCGATGCTGGTGGTTGGTCGATTCTTGTGCGCGGCGCCATCTTGTGCCGCCGCTACGCGCGAGAATGCGGAGGGCGCTCATTGTTACATCCCCTCTGGTATTGGCAGCAAGGGTTAGTCGGCCGACAGGCGTCAGTGAGGGGTGAGGCGGGCGTGAAATGGTTTTGATCTCTTTGTTTTCTGCAAGGCTGGTGCTACGTTGTTAACAATCCCTGCAGTAATGAACGGGATTTTTTTCCCCTCTCTCCCTTCCGCCGTAGTCCCGTGGACCGTTCCCGCGCCCGTCAGGCGGCGACGCCTAAAGGATCAAGGCAGAAGGGAAAAGGCGCCGAGGATTACCGACGCTCCTTTGTTTCATTTCATTTTCCGCCGTGACGAGGATAATAACTGTGTTAGGATTCCGTTTGAAGTTCTTCCCCTTCTATACGCGCCCGGCCAACGACCACCCTCTCGGCTCCTGCGCTAGTGGCCTCATCATGAAGGTTTAACACTGGCGGGTGTCAAAGTCATTACGCCCTCTTCCACGTAATCATTCGGAAGATTTACTTTTTTTTTTTTAACACGGTTACACTCTAAAAGGGTATTTTTTAATATTTTTGAAGTTATACTTCTTTGGGCACGTTATGAAAAAATTATGAGAACGAGATTTTACGACGCACGCGCAGCACGTTACAAAAATTTACAGGATGAAAATTGGCTTCACACAAATAAATATTATGCATGTGCTTTTAAATTTGATACTTTGGTGATTAATATCGAATACTGGTTCATACAATTAAAACATTTTTATTGTGAGTATTAGTTAAATAAATTGTGTTTATAAACTTTTTCAAGTGTATGTATTTATATGATTGAGGTTGTGTTCCCGTATGTATGATTTAATTTTTTTATAAATGAGATGTAATAATATAATAAAAACTAGGTAAATGTTGTTTTATTAGAATAAATATACAGCATATTTATTGGTTTTTATTATCAATTAAAATTGATATCTTTATTATTTAACTTAATTTTAAAAAAAAAAATTGTATACACGTGTTTGTATTAATATTGAATGCCTAGTACTAATTTAACTTTTTGTAATTTTATTGAACTTATACTTTACCAACCGTATTTATAAAATCATTCCAGTACTTTTATTATTTTATTTCTATTAATTATTTGCATGCAAAGTTAATTTTTTTCCTTAACTAAATATAACTTCTAACACGCGAACGGTATAAGTAAGTAGGCTATATATGTCCCATTTATTATCATACGACTCAGGTGAAATATGAGACACTTAGGAACAATTAGTTCATACGAAAAAATATAATTTTAATTCTAAGATTTTTTCTTTGAACTTGAAAAACTTCAGTATCTGTGATACATCTTATATATAAAATTCTCGTGTCACAGTTTTCGTTGCCATACTCCTCCGAAACGGCTTGACCGATTTTGATGAAATTTTTTGTGCTTATCCGGTATCTATGAGAATCGGCCAACATCTATTTTTCATCCCCCTAAATGTTAGAAGTAGTCCACCCCTAATTTTTTTTTTATTTCCAGTTTTTGGTAGGAAATCACCATGGCAACGGCAGTTGCTTTGTTGATGCTTCATTCGTCTCTATGGCAACGGCTATTTCATTGTTAGTGCAGTCCTCATCACCGTTGAAATTTTGCAATTCTCGTGTCACAGTTTTCGTTGCCATACTCCTCCGAAACGGCTTGACCGATTTTGATGAAATTTTTTGTGCTTATCCGGTATCTATGAGAATCGGCCAACATCTATTTTTCATCCCCCTAAATGTTAGGGGTAGTCCACCCCTAAATTTTTTTTTTATTTCCAGTTTTTGGTAGGAAATCACCATGGCAACGGCTGTTGCTTTGTTGATGCTTCATTCGTCTCTATGGCAACGGCTATTTCATTGTTAGTGCAGTCCTCATCACCGTTGATATTTTGCAAGTGGTAGTGGGAGGGGGAGGTGTGGTGGTAGTGGGGGGTGGAGGGGGAGGTGTGGTGGTAGTGGGGGGTGGAAGGGGAGGTGTGGCGGGAGTGGGAGGGGGAGGTGTGGTGGTAGTGGGGGGTGGAGGGGGAGGTGTGGTGGTAGTGGGAAGGGGAGGTGTGGCGGGAGTGGGAGGGGGAGGTGTGGCGGTAGTGGGCAGGGGTAGGGGTAGGGTGGGAGAGGGACCGCCGACGCCGAGCAGATTTTTTCGCGAAATATGCCTGCCCCTAATGTTCCTTATGTTACGCAGGATGACATTTTCCGAAAATTAGATCTAATGGGTGGTTAAAACCAGGCAACAGTGGGTACTTTGTCTGCATGAGAACAGTATTTTGCATTGTTCATGCCTTCTGCGTCTCCATGGCAACGGGCATCGCGCGGCAGTGGCGTACCCACAACGAGGGGCATGTATTATGAGCGGCGCAAGAGTGATCTGCCTGTAGACTGCCGTAGCGAAGTACGGGTACATCAGTTGTACGTTGCGTGCACGAGTCGGGTAACCATCGGTGCTATTCATTTTCTCTCCGGTACATTATACAGCATTGTAATAAATTTTCACTGAATTTTTTTTTTATTTACCATTACTATAAATGGGAGATGTGGCTTAATTTTTTTCCATTAGTACCTATAGCCGTGCGAAGCCGGGTCGGGAAGCTAGTTTTCTTATAAAGAATGGCTTACTCAGTTATTCGTGCTGCCTTTTAACATACGAGGGTAATTTGAAAAAATTAACCACCGCACTGTAATTTTTTTTATTTTGGCACAGAACTATTCATGTAAAAATACAAATATTTATAATTTGTACTTTTAAACTACAAAATTGTTTTCGCATTAATACTGGGTTTGGATTCTTACCGAGGAATTTATGCTTTGTGTTGTACCAGTACCTAAATTGGTGAAAGTTATTTGTAAACTGTTCCCTTAATAGCTTTCCAAATTAACTGCGCACATTAATAATCATGATACAGCTTAATAAAGTCAAATAATTTAATTTTCTATTATCTTTACGTGTTTAAAAAAATATGCTTGTATGAAACATCAATTATAATATAAAATTACATGCGAATTTTCGTAATAAATACTTAGTATTATTGTGAAAAACGTATTTCATATACGTAACAAATAAACCATAGCTTTTGTTTTACATGGTTACAATATCTTTCTTGTAGTATTACAAACTATTTTTAGGAAACTGGTTTCCAAATGAATTTATTGTAAAATTCAGAAGATATTTTTCTGTTCGCTTTCACATGTGCGAGAAATGGTCTGAGATGGTAACATCATTCTTGAGGTCTTAACTGCTAGGTATAGGTATTGGAAGTGGAAGTACAAGGTTGGTTGCAGTTACTTGTCCTCTACATCGTACAAAATCCCCCCTACTGTATAAATTCAAACAAGCCATTCGGAAAAAAAGCGTCAGTGTATACTGACCTGCGGTATAGTGATGCTTTGCTGCAAAGTTAGGCCGGTATTTCAAGACATAAGGTTTTAAGTGTTGAATATGCTACACCAGTACCCTAACCGTATTTATAGTGCAATAATATAATACAATAAACTATATTCTTTGCTTTCTGATATAATAAACCATAATTTATTATTATAATAAACTATAATCCCTGCTTTAACGGAGCCGAAATGTGAAAACACAGCGGACATCGATGAAAAATCGTCGATGAAAAATGTTATCAATACTTAAAATAAATCTACGTGTATACGAAAGTATATTCGTGTGCTAATAAAAGATGTTGAATCGAGAATTAAGTGAGAGATACCTACATAAACCAAAATACTCCATCTTGTTTTCTGAGGTTTCAGTTAAATAACAAACTGTTATGTATGTCTGATGTGTGTTCACATTTCGGCTCCATTAAAGCAAAGATTCTAGTTTATTAGGTATAAATATTTAAATTAATAGTGACTGACTTGCAAAATTATTTTCCTCTCTTAAATCATTGGTATGTAAATAGATTTTTTGTTTGTTTTGGAAATGACTTCTGTAAAAACAGTTACTGACACTATTTTATTGTCTTCAAATTTTTGTCAGTGTGTAATCTCTGCTTAAACAAAGGAAAATTTTAATTAATAATTTATAAAGAATTGCTCAGGCACAAAAGTTGTTGATAACAAATATGGCGTATTTTAGTTCCAAACAATCTATTTCCTCCCTTCCTCTCTTTGAACACTGGCGCCACCGACGCAGAGAAGCAGAAACAAAAGAGAAACGTGACTTTCTCGCCATCTGTCTCGAAGGGGCGAAGGAGTTTTGAAGGAGCAGGAGGAGTGAAAAAAAGAAAAAAATAAACCTCGTGACCTTTGGAGAGGGTGAATTAATTGCAGCAACTATTTTTTTTTTTGTTTCTCTTGCCACCGGGAAAGGGGGAGGTGTAGATGACGAAGGGGAGGATCGACAAAGATGTAAGCCATCCGACGAATAAGCACTAATCCGCTTATTATCGGGAACTACACCCTTTGACTCAATAGACCGCCATATTAGTTATCTCGCTTTCCCTCTATGTACGAGCCCACCAATGAAAATCACGTAGTCCGTTAAAGGGGAGAGATGGGTAGCCTACCGAATGACGTCGTATCTGTTGTTTTAAATAGTTTGTGTCCTAGTTATCTTTTTTTTAACTTTTAAAACTGAATTGGTCTTTGTTTGGTAAGAGATCAAACATTAGGGGATTAGTAAGAATTCAAGTAATAGTGTACGAAAACATTCCCAATAATGTCTTTAATACTAAACGGCTATGACTTTACTAGAGGAACAATGTTTTAATTTTAAATTTTAAGAACAAATATTATTTAAGAAATTTTCTAATGCAAAATATGGCATGCAAACTAAAATAATTTGACTTGGTAAACAAATATTTCTGCGCTAGAGCCGTCTACGCTCCAACTTTAATCGTACAATTAAATAGGAAGGTTTTGGAAGCGAAAGTATGACAGAGTGAAATTTTAATTTCTATTTATGGAAACTTCTAAGAATGAAAAAAAAAATTGTGCCCAATGAAAGTGCTATTATTTTCGCAAATGTAATGCAAATAACACTACTGTATAGTGGGATTGCAGGGTTTTCAAGGCAAAAGCTCGACAGCGTGTCCTAGAGATTGGTCTGGCTACTATCCTGAGTTCTCCATGTCAGGTCACGTCTCCTTTCCTTTGTCTCTCGCGGTAAGAGAATTGTAAATGGGCCAGGCAGAGCAGTGAAAAGGACGGAGGTAAAAGGGAAAAAGAGTCAAGCGGACATGGCAAAACTGTAAACCAAAGCGTTATGATTTATGGACTGCCCGAAAGAAGAGCCAGGCGCGGGGCACTCTAATTGGGTGGCGCTGGTTAAGGAGGGGGGGGGGGGGCAGGGAGGTAGAAGAATGATGCTTTTACGAGCTCGCCCGCACTAATAAACGCAGAGCAGTGGCGTATCTGTGATGGAGGGACGCACACTGTTTGGTTTACTGGTCAGACCCCACGCTCTCTCCATCCAGCATCCAGACAGGGTTTCGCTATTGATTTACATCCCGGTCGCCTGACAAGGTCGGTTGAAAGGGGGGGGGGGGGGGTGAGGGCTTAAAGGGGTTTGTTGAGAAGTGCTGGGTGAAGGGGCGGGGAGGTGGACATAAATCACCAGAGCGACGTGAATTCGGCGCCCGCTGACCGATATAGTGTTACAATGTCCGAGCAGCACGCCGCGCCGGGGACGTAACCTTACAAGGGCAGGCGAGGGCGCGCGTGCCCTGGTGTCGACCTTCTCCGTGCAGTAGTCCTAGCGGTCTGCGTATCCTTCCGCCACTGTTGTCCTGTCCGCCATGTTGGCAAACATGTGCGCAAGCAAACATCATGCATGGAAAACATTTTTGTGTACTTTTCCAAAACATTCCCTTGGATACCAAGAAAGATATTGTAGCTTTGTACAATACACGGTTATGATTATTTTTACATATATATAAAAAATAATTATTTCTAGATAATAATGAGTATTTCTTAAGAAAATTGGCGCATAAATATTTTTAAACCGTGGAAAATATAATCGAATATTCTATGATCGTAATTTATTCTGTTTCATTTTGATAATTAATATGCTCAGTTAATTATGGAAAGTTAATCAGGGAACAGTTTAAAAATAAATTTGACCATTGCAGGTACTAGGACAACACGGAGCAAAAATGCCCGGATAAGCATCCGAACATATTATAACTGCGAAAACAATTTTGTAGTTGTACAGTTGTTTTAATGTACAATATTGCAAAAATTTGTAAGTTTACTTGAATTATTCTGTTCCATTGACAAAAAAAAATATATTTACAGCGTGTGTTGCTTTGCAAGTGACATTTGGTGAAATGGGCACCACTGATACTTTCTTTGACAACTGTCAGATATGAGGCAAGTTACGTGGCATTGACTACGAGGAAAATATGGGTACGCCATTCCCTCACAGAAACGCAAGAAATAATTTTTATCTACTGAAAATTAGTGGAGTAGTAGAGACGCCTTGTAATTAACGTTAAAGATTCGTGTAATGATATATCTCAAAACATTGTAGCTGTTTCCTACTGTTTTGGTTCGTACAATCACCACTTCATGAACTTTTATGAAGTAGCCAATGGAATTTGTTTTAAAACTAAAGTTTGAATTCTAAAATACATTTTATTATTTTTATTGGCATTACTCAAAAACGTTTCAAATATGGCAGCAAGTCATGCAAAAATTCAGCAATATAAATTTTATAATGAAAAATTAAGTCACCCAATAAAGTCTACCTACAGGATTGACAGGGTTCCACTAACTTATGGGACATGAATACTAAATAATTTTTTCGTTTATAAATTCACTTTTAATTAATGATTTAAGGTAAAAATATTTTATTTTTACCGTATTCTATTTATAAAATATTATATCAATTTAATAAATGTGACATAGCATAACTAACTTCCGACCTCTGCTAATAATATTTTATCTAATTTGCGTAATATTTTTGTTCATAGTTAATTTGTATTTTTTTTTATTATGGATGGACATTTAAAGTATTTTGATTGTGCTGAAATAAAAATTAATTAAAAATTATTAATTTTGGTTTCGTTTTACTTTCAGTTTAGGTTATTTTCTTTATTATTATTTTTATTATTTTTTCTGGTCTAAACAAACCTGTTGCGTTTAGACAAACGTCAAAGGTCCAGAAGGTTTAATAAATAATAGTTAAAAAAACTAAAAAACACACTTTTATAGAAAATTGCACTATAAAATAGAAAATAAATATTAATAAATTTGAATTAAAAATAGTGTGAAATAAAAAAAATGTATTTTATTTAAAAAAAGCGTGGGGTGCATGGTGTCAATAGTTATAATTATTTTATTGACAGATATGAGTGGGTAAACCAATATATATATATATATATATATATATATATATATATATATAGCCTATAACTTATATATATGCTTTGTGAGTGATAAACTATAAAGGTTAAAAAAAAATTTAAATTAAAAATTGTATATCATATGATTTCATGCTCTCAATTCAGGCTATGTTATAAATATATAAACTTATAATCTATATACACTCTAAAAAACTATTATTTCATTAATAAAAGCAATTTTATAACCATTAACTGTAGTTAAAAAAAACAATTTTATTTTAAAACCATATGAAGTAATAAAGAATAAAAATTATTTAGGACAATATCTTTCTTAAAAAAGCTGCTGTACCTATAAGCATTAAGTTTACTAGTGATTCGTAAAGAGTAATACAAGAACTGTGCTTACTCCGTGTTCTCCTTCCACAACACAGCTAGTCCCAGTTGAGTGAGACAGCAATTATGAACCAGAAAGAAAAAGAATTCTTCTTCCCTAATAAAATCAATGTCGTGAACCATCTCGGTAGTTTTCTGTGAGGACATATTTACGATAGCGGATTCAACAGTTATTATTGTTTTTACTACCCTTTGTATTTTTTATCTTGAAAAATGCAAATCCCAAACACGTCCTTGCGTCATTAAGCTTGTTGTATTTTAAATTACCGGGGTTCCTTAACTGGAATAAAACAATTTTTTATGTGCGCTACGTCATATAGTATTAAATAGGACTGGATGAGGAGAATAATTCAAAAAGCGGCTATGTGCTTGTAGAAAATTTCATATTTTTTGAACAAATTTTAACAGCCATAAAGCTAAATAAATCTAAATATGTTTTCTCTCAAAAATTTAAAAAACGTTTTCAGTAAGATGAATTATATTGGCATTTTTTCACATCCAAATCTTGAATTCAGTGTCCGAATGCTAATCCAGATCTCAATATTCGGGAATAAATAGTATACGAGCAAACACCCAGGAACTTATATTTTTTTTAAATCATAAAATCCATCAAAAAATAATTCCTAAAACATTATATTTAGAACATAAACGATTTCTTCTTTTTGTAACAGATGCTCCCTGCAGTATTAAAAAAACAAAATTAGAGACCATTATTTCTAGTGCAAACAAAAATGTTTCTGTAGAGATAAATAATACAGCCATTGTCGACTACACAGGAGCTAGTGTTTGAATATCTGAATTTCTCTTCCTAAAGTATTTTTCTTCTAATTTTTCCGTCGAATTTCAATTATTTCAAATACTAAAGATTATATGGTATTTTATGTTGTTAATATTTGATTGGCCTGTTCCTAATAAATATATACCATTGGTAGAATAAGTGTAAGTTTAGCATTTATTTATAAATAGACTAGCTGCAATACCTGGCGTTCCCCGGGCTGAACACAGGGTGAAGGGGACCTTTTTCGAAATCAGATGTTGTTAGTAATTGTCTTCTTAATTTGAATGTCAAGTGTGAAAATTAATTTATATCACTTTCAGATCCCAACAGACGTTGTTCTGCCAGTTTATAGTTATTATTATTATTATTATAAATTGTCTTCTTAATTTGAATGTCAAGTGTGAAAATTAATTTATATCACTTTCAGATCCCGACAGACGTTGTTCTGCCAGTTTATAGTTATTTACCTGGTCTGTATGTAATTTAGACTTTATAAAGCAATATAGAAAAAAACTAAAAAATAAGAGATTACTAATATTGAAAAGATTCCATTATCTAGCTAATGTTCGGCCTGCATTGCAATGCCTCATACAGTTTTGTTTTGTAATATGTTTGAAGTAGTTCCACATATACAAATCATCTATCCATCTCTCTATCTCTATTTTTCTCTATCTACATCTATATACATCTATGTATCTCTCTAACTCTATTTATCTCTTTATATATACATATATACTTCCCACTATCTCTATATCTTCTATATATAAGTCTCTATATAGCTATATACATATATAGGTATTTCTCTTTATCTAACCCATTTCATTCTCTATACCTCGCTCTATCTCAACTTATCTCTCCGTCTCTATCTCACTATATATATATATATATATCACTCTATCTCTGTCTCTCTTTTATATTTAAATAAATTGTGTCATGCGTACGCACTTATACAACAAGAACAGACGAAGTGCCGCTATATAAAATGAAATAAACACATTTTTTGACACGATGTGTGCTCTAACTATTGAAAAATAGTTATAACGTCTCAGTAACCTTCATGGGCATGCGCATAACAAATCACCAAAATTTAATCGCAATCGGATAAATGGTATAGGAACGCATACGGCACAAACAAACGAAAATTAAAGACATCACAAACGCATCAAACGATGGTGCGTTTAAAATTCAAGGCAACTCTATATATTGACGAAGTTAAGAACAAAACTGTTATTAGCGCCTTTATTTTGCTAGCCGCCGCGAGCTCCACTAAGCAGGCTGTTCTCACCAAGGAGAAGGATATGAATTTTCCAGACCTTACTATGTGTATGATCGTGTGTCAGACGTAAAGAAATGACACTCACTCACTATTTGTATTTCTATGACCTATGAATTTTTCTGTTATGAAATGAAATTATCACTTTTTCACTCCCTTAGGGATGGAAGTTCATATTAATATGGGGTCTATGTGTTAATCCAGGTTATAAGCTAGCTGTAGGCCAAATTTCATTCAAATCCATTCAGTAGTTTATACGTGAAAGAGTAACAAACATCTATCCATACTTACAAACTTTCGCGTTCATAATATTAGTAGGATTAACATAATTTTCTTTCAATTGTCTGGGTCATATTTTGTAGCCCAAACTAATTTTATTTCATTTGTCTGGTTCATATATTGTAGCCCAAACTATATTTGCTAAGCCGGGTCCAGGCATATAAAAATTTAAAAATATATACACATAAATGTACACTAACCGCATTCCTTTGGGCACGACAGGTCACAGCCAGTCCCTTATATTTAGGGAACATAATTTGGTGTCCTATCCGTTGCTGACCTGTTGCCCAAATTCCGTGCATGCGCAGATTTCTTTTTTTCGTTGATTTCGTCCAGGTGGTGTACTCGCGTCTGGCACTATTCAATTTTGTAATCATCGAGGGACGTATCAAGCGTGTTGGTGTGCCAAATGAAACTTTAATGTTAGCAAAACTATCCTGGAATACATTTAGAATACTTTAGTTGTAACAAGAAATAATTTCAATTTAAAAAGTACTTGAGAAAATTAGGAAGGCGGTTACATTTTTGTGTGATGGTGCTGCTATCTCTGGGATTTTTGCCATAAAAAATGTATCAACAGTTGCGAAATTTCTGCTAGATTCGGTTGAAACCAGTTTCTAGGCTCGCGCAGGGAACCGTTAATTAAAAGGATAGCCGAACCTTTATATTATTGGAAATCGGTTTGGACAAGTTCTGGAATACGGCCCGCAAGTTAGGTTGCGGTTGTATCCCAATAAGTCAGTATTTTTTCTCTACCTTACCCGAACTTCTTGGAATACCGCACACAATAGGAGGTGTCCGAACTGTTAGTTAGGGAGTGAGATGTTTTGATTGGCAATACTAAGGTCCCGGTTTCAATGATTTTAATAATCACGAGTTATGTGTTCATAAAAAACCTTATTCATTTCTCAATATCCTAACAAAACCAAACCTAGCCTAACAAAAACTAATCTAACTTAATCAAACTCAATCAAATCCGACGTAGAATGCCTTATCATGACCATGATATGACGGTGACTTACTGTGATTCGAATGTAACTAAAATATTACCTGACCATAACCTGACCGTGAACTGACTGAGCTACAGTGTCCTGACTGACCGGACCCTGCCATGACTGTAACCTACTGTTACCCGACCCTTACTGGTATTGACCTGAACTCGACCAGAACACAAAGTAGCAATATACTGACCGTAACACTGGCCATGACTACGGCCAGAAAACATTCCTTCCCGTGTCCAAGGCTGGGCGCCACCTCCATGACGCGGAAGGCAATGTAAAACCATTGCAATATCAACTAACCTGTTCCGCCTCGGTCATTACATTGCCATCTCTCCGTGGTTATAGGCCGAGCCCATAATGTACGGAAGGAACGCAAAAACGCAACAGCCATAACGCAATCGCCACAAGAACATCACTGTGTGTAGTTTATAAATAACGCAAGTCGCAAGACAATGCCACACCCTATAACTTAAAACTTTTAAAAAGTGTAAAACGAATCTTACTCTAGGCGTCTTTTAATACTCCATTATTTATCATGAAAACAAAAGAAATTGTCACTAATTTGACTTAAAAGTTTTATTTTCTTTCAATGTACGAACGTTTAAACAAGTGTAAAATTAATGTACAAATTAAAAATAACACCTTGCTCTCTACCCACATAACGTTTGTTTGTGTCTTTGAAATATTTTTTAACACTTATGTTATTCAAAATGGCTGTAGGAAACGCAAGAAGGGTGGAAGTTGAACGATACTTGCGTTGCGTCGCTTTACTCTAAAATTTGGTTACTGAACATGTTGTATATTTCGTTCTTGCGGAGTAAGTAAATCAGGTATTAGACTTCATAATTACGCAGTGTATTCGATCAGCAGGCCAGACTCCCCAGTCTGGTCCATACTCGATGAAAATGGACATTGGCTGCCGCTTGTGCTGGGTATCTCCGTATGTCACTGATCCACGCGGGATTGCACGACCAGTGGCTAACAAAAAGAGGGCGTGATCTTTGGGTCGCCGATTTTGATGTGCCTTTGCGAGAGTAAAGTACCTACTCCTCAATAGCAATGTGCCCTATAAAGGATAAACCCAAAGTCTCAACTGTTCTCGATAAATAGCCGATCAAAACTTGTATTCCCTGTATCGTTGCACTCGGAATCGCTATGGCAGCACGAGCCAGCGGTTAAGGCGTATTTCTACGACACTTCCGCAAGGAAGAAACCGCAGACACGATGAGTGGTCAGATTTCTCGAGAAAGATTCACGCCTTTACCTTTTGTCATCAAATATGCTATAAACTAAACACGAATATTGCAGTTGTGGATGTGTCTTTTGACAGAGATCGGAAAAATACGCGGATTTAACTTATGATAGGATAAAATTCCGAAGTGCTACCGCTATTGGCACACTTAGTAATCTTGGCCAATGACTACCCCTCAACTAAAGAATTGCCGAATCACAGGCTACCCAGTTGAGACATCACCAGGCGGCAGCCGACGAGCAGGTGACTTTTGCCCGAGTATACAAAGGATTGTGGAGTCTATTCTATAAATAATTGAATACGCGAATTCTTTTAAATCCATATTCACTGGCTGTGTGTTTCTGCACTGTTGAAAATTTTCACCTTCAAATTACGAAGACCGCTGTTACAAATTATCCAAGGATCTTCCTAAAATGACGGCTTTCTTCGTAAAGTTACGGACGCGGAAGTAGATGTATTTGGTTCGTTCTGGGACAGGGGAGGGGGGAGGGGGATTCGGGGATTATGTCACTTCCACCGGCCATGCACTCACGAAAAAGTGTCCCGTTACGTTCATCAGCCATGTACGCACGAAAAAATGTCCCGTTACGTAACGAACGAACGGAGGAGGACGGACAGACCAGCTCGCCAGGACGTCTCGCTATGAAAAGTATTAGGCGGTAATAAACAGCCAGGAGGTAACGAATATAAGCCTACTTCTACACGTGTTATGAACGCCGGATACATACGGCCAGGCAACCGTGTGTTTTGGCGCGCTCTACTTCCACGACGCGCAACGGCACCGGCAAGTTTTTATTACTACCTCCTCTCAAGTTCTGATCTCCTAATACTTCACAGCAGAGAAGCGCTGTTGGTCGGAGCCCGTAGGTACTTCCTTCGCACGCCTAACCTAACCTAACCTAACCTAAACTAACCTCACCTAACCTAATCCATATGCTAATCTATGCTAACCTAACCTAACCTTAACTAAACCAAACTAAACTAACCACACCTAACCTAATCCATATGCTAATCTATGCTAACCTAACCTAACCTAACCTAACCTAACCTAAACTAACCTAACCTAATCCATATGCTAATATATGCTAACCTAACCTAACCTAACCTAAACTAAACTAAAATAAACTAAACTAAACTAAACTAAACTAAACCTAACCTAACCTAACCTAACCTAACCTAACCTAACCTAATCCATATGCTAATCTATGCTAACCTAACCTAACCTAACCTAACCTAATCCATATGCTAATCTATGCTAACCTAACCTAACCTTAACTAAACCAAACTAAACTAACCACACCTAACCTAATCCATATGCTAATCTATGCTAACCTAACCTAACCTAACCTAAACTAACCTAACCTAAACTAACCTAACCTAATCCATATGCTAATATATGCTAACCTAACCTAACCTAACCTAAACTAAACTAAAATAAACTAAACTAAACTAAACTAAACTAAACCTAACCTAACCTAACCTAACCTAACCTAACCTAATCCATATGCTAATCTATGCTAACCTAACCTAACCTTACCTAACGTAATCCATATGCTAATCTATGCAAACCTAACCTAACCTAACCTAAACTAAACTAAACTAACCTAACCTAACCTAATCCATATGCTAATCTATGCAAACCTAACCTAAACTAAACTAAACTAAACTAACCTAACCTAACCTTATCCATATGCTAATCTATGCTAACCTAACCTAACCTAACCTAACCTAAACTAAACTAAACTAAACTAAACTAAACTAAACCTAACCTAACCTAACCTAACCTAACCTAACCTAACCTAACCTAAACTAAACTAAACTAAACTAAACTAAACTAACCTAACCTAACCTAATCCATATGCTAATCTATGCTAACCTAACCTAACCTAACCTAAACTAAACTAAACTAAACCTAACCTAACCTAACCTACCCTACCCAAACCTAACCTAACCTAACCTAACCTAACCTAACCTAACCTAACCTAACCTAATCCATATGCTAATCTATGCTAACCTAACCTAACCTAACCTAATCCATATGCTAATCTATGCTAACCTAACCTAATCCATGCCAATCTATGCTAATCCATATGTTAATCTATGCTAACCTAACCTAACCTAATCCATATGCTAATCTATGCTAACCTAACCTAATCCATGCCAATCTATGCTAATCCATGTCAATCTATGCCAATCCGTATGCCAATCTATGCTAATCCGTATACCAATCTATGCTAACCTGTATGCCAATCTATGCTAATCTGTATGCCAATCTATGCTAATCCATATGTTAATCCATGCTAATCCATTTGCCATTTTGTATTTCTAGTAATTTCCACCAACTTCGAATCGTGACGTCACCGTTGCAATTTTCGTTACAGTCGCCATCTTGAAAATCCGCAATTTTTTATGTTAGAAAATCGGGAAAATTTTTAAAAATCATTAAAAAAAATTAAATAATCGAATTAAATAAAAATCTTAAAAACCACTGTTGCAGTTATTGTTACGGTCGACATCTTGGATTATATAAATGTTGCATATTTCGTTACACCCGCCATCTTGGTTGAGTACCATATCATTCTTACACTTTTCGTTAAGACCGCCATATTGGGTCCTATTAATGTTACAATTATCGTTATGGTCGCCATCTTTAAATTTAGACGCCATCTTGAAAATCTTTATTTATTATCCGATTTTAATGAAAAAAAAGTTCAAAATTCATCAAAAAATTAACTTAATAGAATTCTGTTTATATCGATTCCCGTCCTTGATTCGAAACCGGCGAGGGCAAAAAATATAAAATCAACAGATCCTTCCTCCACAGAAGCCACCTTCAGACTGACCTACCTCCACCAATAAAAAGGTATTTACCATCAGCTGGTATGACGTCACCACACCTTTGACCTTGACCTTTGACCTTAACCTTGAAATTTGACCTTGACCTTGAAATTTGACCTTGACCTTGAAATTTAACCTTAACCTTGAAATTTGACCTCGACATTGATCTTTGACTTTGACCTTGATGTCCATCACGGATCAGTCATTTTATGTTCAGTACATGCTAGTGGTCATTACCACCATCATGTTTTCGTCTGCTGGAGGTCACCATATTGTGTGTACTTGTCTTACCATCATGCAAATTCTATTCTAACATGCTACAGTGCAGTAATAATTTATTATTGCTGAGGTGCCCACCATCTTGAAATTTGACCGCCATGTTGAAATCATGTAATTATTTAGTTAGAAATGCGGGAAAAATTCCAATAGTCTCCGAAAAAATCAATTATTAATTTACAAATTGAATCGATGGATCCATGTCCACGGTTCGATTCTTGACCAGTGACAGTTGTAACTAATTATTAAATAAATTTTAAATTCTTTTTTCCGTTACCTTTCGCGGAGTTTATTAATCATAAGTCAATATACCTAACCAAAGAATTAATACAGTGACGATAAGCCTATCATGAAAGTCTAATTTTTGAATAATCTGAATAACCTATAAGCCGTTCATGTACAAAACCGCACATAAAGAACAATTGTCTTCAGTCCATGAGACCGAGTCATGTCATTATCAGACGTATAGGCTAGTCATTTCAGGACCACATGACCTTCGTCGTTAGCTAATTATATTCAATTAATCCATCGTGACATTTTTATACATTCTAAAGGAGCAAGTAACCTTGAAAAATATTTTAGTAACACCAAGAGGTGATAAACTAGTAAATATTCAATCACTACATTTTGTACTACGCGCAATCAACAAAAAGGAAGCACCATCAACGAAAAGACAGCACCACCAACGAAAAGGCAGCTCCGCCAACGAAAAGGCAGCACATTTGGAAGCAACGACAACGAAAAGGCAGCACAGCCAACGAAAATACAGCACATTTGGAAGCACCGACAACGAAAAGACAGCAGCGACAACAAAAAGACAGAACATTTGGAAGCACCGACAACGAAAAGGCACCACATTTTGGAAGCACCGACCACGAAAAGTCAGCACCGCCAACGAAAAGGCAGCTCATTTGGAAGCACCGCTTTCGAAAAGACAGCACATTTGGAAGCACCGTCAACGAAAAGGCACGGACCGCAACACCGGGCCATGAACAATGTCAGTCATATAGTCCATGAACACAGTACACACAGAAAAACGAAATGTACACCCAGTACACACAGGAAAACGTAATTTACACACAGGAAAACGGAATATACACACAGTACACACAGGAAAACGGAATGAACACACAGTACACACAGGAAAACGGAATGTACACACAGTAAACACAAGAAAACGGAATGTACACACAGTAAACACAAGAAAACGGAATGTACACACAGTACACACAGAAAACGGAACGTACACACAGTACACACAGGAAACGGTACGTACACACAGTACACACAAGAAACGGAACGTACACACAGTACACACAGGAAACGGAACGTATACACACAGTACACACAGGAAACGGAACGTACACACAGTACACACAGGAAACGGAACGTACACACAGTACACACAGGAAACGGAACGTATACACACAGTACACACAGGAAACGGAACGTACACACAGTACACACAGGAAACGGAGCGTACACACAGTACACACAGGAAACTAAACGTACACACAGTACACACAGGAAACGGAACGTATACACACAGTACACACAGGAAACGGAACGTACACACAGTACACACAGGAAACGGAACGTACACACAGTACACACAGGAAACTAAACGTACACACAGTACACACAGGAAACGAAACGTATACACAGTACACACAGGAAACGGAACGTACACACAGTACACACAGGAAACGAAACGTATACACAGTACACACAGGAAACGGAACGTACACACAGTACACACAGGAAACAGAACGTACACACAGTACACACAGGAAACGAAACGTACACACAGTACACACTGGAAACGTATACACACAGTACACACAGGAAACGGAATGATCACACATACAGTAGCGGAAACACACAGGCTTAGTTGGAAATCAGAATACAAGAAATAAAAACATTAAATTTTTACTTTCAATATTTAATTACTTCTCAACATTACACAAATACAAGTAAAAGAAGCCATTATTGTATGTAGCCTGCTTTCCTCAGTTCTTTGAGTATGAAGGATATTTCTTTGATGCACGAATAGTTTCCTTCACAAAGCGAGCCATGTAGAAGTCTTAGCCGGTCAACCATTATGTTTGGATCTTTCCATAATGTGTAATCAATCTCTTCTACCACCATCTTACTTGCTTGTTTATTATAAATACTGTCAATATCACAATCATCCCAGTGATCATAATAAGCATTATCAGATTTATTTATTATAACACGACGTTTCCAACGTTTCGGTCTCAGGACATCGCCACATTCTTCGATCTTATCAGCTCTAGGTGCTTCATCACAGTCTATACCTTTGTCAACAGCCTCAGAGTCACTGTAACAATCACTGTAGAAGACATCCTCTTCACCCAGATTACCGTATGAATTCGCTATCGATGATGTCGAAGTGTCTTCATCGTCTTCATGCTTCCTTTTTAGGAGTCCATCATTTTTACAAAGAATGGAGAATCTACTGAATATAGGCTTGAATGTATTCTCACTTTTCACGGTGTTGATACTGCCATTAGTTTCAGTCTTCCCGAAGCCATTAGCATCCTTCAATTTATGTTCTTTCTCACGATCGGGTGAGCTAATACCATCACGCTCAGGACAAGGAAAATTATTGTCGTAATGCAGATCACTCTTCTTTAGTCTAGTGGATCCATCAGTGTCCTCTATGCCGTAAGTAGTCTTGACTTTACATGTTCTACCATGTCTTTTTAAGCTGTCAATTCGTGTTAACAACCTGCTACAACGATTACAGCTTAACATGTTGCGTAGTGGGTTTCTAGCACAATCATTATTCCCATGACGTCTAGCATTCCTTCTCATGGCAAAATCCTTGCCACAGAAACTACAGCGGCTTCCTTCCGATTCAGCTGCAGATAACAAACCACGATCCATGGTAGCTTCTGTGACTAATGCCAGATGCAAACTAAGAGTTTTAAATTAGATCCAATACTTAAATAGAAATTTTTTCATATTTCATCAGCGAGAGTTAATTTATCTCATACAAAAGTACTTGCTGCAACTAGTTCTGCTTTTCAACAACTGATGACGTCACGTATTGTTTGCAGGTAAATAATATTTAGTTCTTTAATGCAGGATGCGGGATGCTCACTAACGATCGCAAAAGAAAGATGGCTTCGCTAGACTCCAAGGAAAAGGAAGTTCGTCTTGCATGTTGGTGCTCCACAGATGTCTCATGGAGTAATATTAATTTGACTGAGTAATGATATTTTTTAATTCCACCTGATAAAAATATTGCAAGTTTTGATTTAGTAGCAGAAATTATCGAATTAAATGTAACTCCAAATAAAATGACATGTCTCATTAAGAGTAAAACTCCTTCATGGAGAGATCGGTTTCTCAGAATAGTCAGATACACTTGAAGAAACCACAGGAATGATTGCAAGAACACGGGAAAAACCATCAAAATATTGATAAGAATAATCAGGAGCACACGGAGAAAAACCATCATAATATTGACAAGAATTATCGGGAGCACACGGAGAAAAACCATCATAATATTGACAAGAATTATCGGGAGCACACGGAGAAAACCGACATAATATTGACAAAAATTATCGGGAGCACACGGAGAAAACCACCACACATTTTCTTGGATATCATTAAATTTTAAAAAAAATTAAAAATAAAAATAAATTAATAAAAAATTTAAAACAAAAAAAATCTACAAAAAAATACACAAAATTCTGGCTTGTACTAAAATTTTTCAAATCGGGTTTATTTTTTCCTTGTTTTTCCCGAAGCTATACGCACAGCATGTGCGTCCGGGCAGGCGGGCCTGCTTCAAGTAAGTTGATAATTGGACTGCAGCGCTCTTGACACGCCCTTGTCGACTCTGAGCCCGTTACCAGATAACGAAGGAGAAGATGTGGTCACCCAGTCACGTGCAACCCGCCAAAATATTTGACCTTGTTACCGACTGATTCCGCTCATAAAAGGCTGAGCTGTTTGAAAACGTTTATTCATTTACATTAAAGAAGTTAAAAAAAAATTGTTGCGTGTAATTATGTACACTGCTAGAAGTTATACTTACTTGGCGAAACGGAAAAAAAAAGTTAAATTTTGCATGCAAATAATTAATAGAAATAAAAAAATATAAGAAGATTGGAGTGATATTATAAATACGATTGGAAAAGAATATAATCAAACAAATGAAAAAATAATTAATACTCAGAATTTAATATTTATATAAATACGTGTATAAAATTATTTAATTTAGTCAAATAATATAGGCTATTATTAGTTAATAATGAAAATGAATGAATATGCAGAATTTTTATTTGAATTCATTAAATTTATTTGTGAATTAATTAATAATGTAATAATTTTTAATAAAAATAAATTATACATACATAAACATAACTTCACTTTTAAAAATACACTTGAAAAAGTGTAAAAACACAATTCTAATCACAAATATTAACAATATGTTTTTGAATATATTGCCCAGTACTCAAAATCAACCACTAAAGTATATTATTGAAAACACACACACATGTATATATTTTTTAGCCTTTATTATGTACGTAGCATTTTTTCTTCATTGTTTTAAAATTTCGTTGCATGTTGAGTGAGCATCGTAAAATTCATTCTCATAAATTTTTTCATAAAGAAGTATAACTGCAATAAAAATTAATATTTTCCCAAAAATTTATTTTAATTAATATTATAATGAATTTAACTTCTTGTTAATGAATATTTTTGAACTCTAGAAATGTATACTAATTTTGCAATGTGCATGACCAGTCAGTCCGAGATTTCACTCTCAACCTTTTAAACATACCGAGCAGAAATTTTCCATTGATCCTAGCTCTTCGGTGGCCTTCCTTGTATGTCTTTTACTCTTTGTAACCTAGCCAAGAGAGAGAGAAACCGGCAGAGAACGCTTTTCAACGATATAGTACATATTATGTATTCCAACGTCTCTCCAAATATAGGTGAATTAGGTAAGTCTCGTCCGCTATTTAGAACTCCGGAAATCTAAGTATACCGGAATAGCTATTATGACTATACACCATGCTTTCACTATTTCAAAGTACCAAAAGTTAATGATTGTCATTAACATTTAATATATGTTGGATTTAAAAAAACTCTTGACAGATATGTGCACTTATTTTGCCAGCAAATAAAAAAAACACGTAAATTTCCTCCGTTTAATAACAGCAGATTATGGAGTAATAGCTAATTCAAATAACTTACGGTTTTTAATTTAGTTTTGCAATTCGGAAGTTATGATTTAAATACCAACGACTACGACTCGAGTGAACAAAAAAAAAAAGAATCTTACATCTTTGAGATTTTAATATTAGGCGTTTACGTATGATGATATAGAATTTTTCTTTTCATGTGGATAATAAAAAAAAGAAGAAGCCATTCGATGTTCGACGACAAAGCCAATTCTTCTACGAACGCGCATATTAATTTCAACTCCCAGTCCGCTTAAACGGGAACGCGAGGAATAAAATTAAAATCCGTCTTTATTAGTTTCTCGCGTTTTTTATCGCTCGGGGAAGAAGCATGACCCGCTAAGTCCCCACCCCACTCCTCCCCTTTTTTGCCTCTCCTCTAAGTTTTATGCGAGTAAAAGTGCCCATATTTCGGGCCCATTTACTCAGCTGGCACTAACTCCAGCTGGATGGCTGGTCTGCAGAGGGAAAATTGGAGCACTGTCAAACTTTCGCTTACAACTTTATTTTAGTGATGCTGGTCAAATAACGTTTGAGGACTGTGAACCATTGATAGAGACCCGGAAAAATCGTGACTCACGAATTTGCAGAAAAATACCAAACACATAAAAAGGGGTAATGTCTGTTAATGAAAGGTAAATATTTAAAGTATTTTTGACTTACGTATTACTCGCGAATTTTTTTATAAATTATTTTATTCATAAATTTTCACGAATTTGTAGTTATTTTATTTCTTTCTTTAATCATAAAGCAGAAAGAAACAAACGCACGATAACTATAGTACATCGTGTCAGAAATTATTGGTCAGTACCCTGAATTCAATGTTGCAATTATAGAAAGATACACCCAAAGTTCTGGTACGTGATGGCAGAGATTGAAAAAATATATATATCCAATAGTTCACAGTACTTTTCATCTTTGAGAAAATATTTATTATGATTAAAACCGGTTAGATAAGCAACGATACATTTTTAAAGGGAATCAAAATGAACAACTGTTTCTGTTCTATAGCCGGAGCCACCTTCAAGCAGGAAGGAAATGCAACGAAGTCCGTGCCTCGCTCTAAAAGCCTTCAAGTGCGTGTCAAAGTCATTTCTCCAGCGCTGGCCGGAAGAGTTTTCCATCACTCCCGCCGCCTTCTCCAGTAGGGCGTGTTTCCCTTCACACGCCTCCTTGAGCCGCTCTTTACGCCAGCCTCAGCTGTTCCGCGCCAGTCAACTACATTTTCCCCAACCACAGATTTCCAAGCCAAACGGCCCGATAGCAAAAATAATTTCATTATAGAGGCTTGGTTAATGATTGGTGTGGGGGTAAGGGGTAGGTTTTGCAAGACAGAGGGATGTTTCATTATTTCGTATTTTTGTTTTTATTAAATAAGTATTAAAATTTTGTTGTGAGTATATTTTAAGTAGGATTAATTTACTTTTATTTAAAGTATTACGTTATAAGAAATATTACAGCTCTATGTTTGGTATGTATTTCTTTTAATCTAAAGAAAATTTATTTTTAACTAAAGAATTTTTCCAATTTTCACCAATAATTTTGGTGTCTGTCACCCAAGAATTTAAAACTTGCTACTCAAGAAATTTCCGGATCTCTACCCCCTGTCATAGACACTTCCCCAGCCATGTTTGTTTGACAAGTAGTTTAATTAATAATTCATTTGCTTATTACTGAGTATCCTTAAAAGGAAATATCTTAAATATGTGACTGTAGAAGTAACGTGGTTTGCGTCACCCAATTTAAAAAAATATATATATTTACGTGGTCCTGCCACGAATAAACAGAGAAATGTTTTTATTATAATTAATTTTTCCCCCTGACCTTGTACGAGTATGAAATAACATGTAGGATACTTCTGAAGCAAAAAAAAAATATCAAAAATAAAAGTATTTTGCAATTTTTAATATTTGCACATCCTTAAAAACTGCAATAATACAAAACATTTATAACGTGAATTGAAATCACCGAATAGAGACGGTGAAATCTAGCCTACACCCATAATTTTAGTTGAAAAAAACTGCACACACCTTTATGCTTTAGCACTGACTTGAACCCTGACCCCTTCACAAAAAGGTTTAAAAATTCACCACAGAGACTGGCTGCAATAAGTAAGTTGCTTAGAAGCGATTACATACGATTACTAGCGGCAAGTATATTTCACTATATATGTATGTGTGTACCTATGTGTGTGCGTGGATCGCTCATTAGACTTCGGTGATTTATGTCTTGACGTTGGCAGCCATCTTCAAGAGAAGCTATATCCTTATTTTGCCAGGTCATTCAGGACACTTTTGCTTGCGCACAAAGTTGCTGTGATTCGTGCGTCGACAGTGGGAGTGCACTTATAAAAAATGCTCAACCGATCACGAAACACAGTCGATGCTTAACAGCTCGCATTCAAGAGTTTTTTTTTAAATAATGTCCTAAGTGTTCAACTAAACTGGCGTCTTGGCGACTGGTCCCATTCAAATGCCAGCGCTGCCGATGGCTTCTGCATTGAAAGAATGGCCGAAACATTTCTTCCCGCGCTGAAAGTTGGATATGCGTTTATAGAAACCACTCGCGATAATTCTTGCGCGCTTTCAACAACGGTATAGCCGTTATTTATTCCCTCGCGCCTTGGCAGATAGCGGGGCTGGAACAGGCGGCAATCCGCAGCCCGAACCCGTAACATTCACTACAAGGCCGCGGGACGCATAGTGCGCAATCTGCGCGCACGAGCGCCACTAAATTTCCCTCGGCACTTAGTAACTCCGAGCCCGCTCCCCCCTCCCGCCCGCGGAGAGCTCTTGCCGCCGCGAACATATTCCGAAACAGTTTTCCCCAGAGCCGGGCGCGGCGAGCGCTCCACGAGCCGCAGATATTTATGTAGCGGCACCGCGGAGTTACGAACGCGCCGTGGCATGCAAATAGTTGTGGGGGGGGGGAGGGGAGGGGACCGTCAGTGTGCTAACTCTCGCGACCGCCTGGGATGGCAGCGGGCCGCGACCTGCTAGTCCACGGGACGGATTGGGATGGCACAATTTCCCGTTCAAAGTGAACAGACACGATATGAAATATTCCGTCCAGTTCTCAACAGCTTTTGAAAAATCATAATATTCTATTTTCAATTTTTTTCATTTTTATTTAATTGAAGGCCTGGAGTAAATCATGATTAGCTGCTACAGAAAGTTTACCACGTCAAGTAACTGACGTTTAGCTGGGAATGACTACAACTGTAAATATACTGTAAATAGTCCCTGTACCTCCGTACTTGCAAATATTTTAGTTTGTAATTTAAGATACAGGAAAAAAAAAGCGCTTATAATGGCATTTTTAAAAATCAATATGGCGTATTTTATTTACCATCACCCCTTCTTTCAAAGCTCTTCTCCCCCTTCATTTAGAATAATTAAGTTTCAGGCTGATTCCATTTTTAATGTAGAAGTATCTCATAAATTGGATTATAGAAGTAAACTTGTATGTATTTCTTTGCTGCAGAATTAGAATTTACTCTAAACAGTGTTTACAAAGCCGATAGCTAAATAAAAGAATTTCTAATAAAAAAAACTTGGCTTTCTTTTATTTTTTTTATTTCGTACACAACATTCCCGTTCAGCGTGATAGAAATTCATGAAACAAACCTCTGGCGGCTGTAGTCCAAAATACAGCTCACCCAGAAGTTTTATCCTTGTTAATTGGCACCACCTTATTCAATTTCTTCTCGCCTAGCCAGGCAACGTTGGCTCACGGTCGTAGAGAAACGTGTCCAAATACCTGCGGTCCAATCATGGACACAGTGCGAGAGTGTGCAGGTTTTCATTCCAGCTTGCGACTTAATGAAAGCGCTACATTTCCCTATGTCTACTAACGGGGCGTTAATTTATTTTCTCGCGAAAAATACCATAAACTATCCCTTCCGTTTGGCAAGCAATCGTCTTAGTATTTGACTGCAGTGGTTTCGAGTAACTTAGGGAAAAAGCGAAACCTGAATGCTGGGACCGGTTCTCGAGCCCGGGTCGTCTGGCATGCGAGTTCAGTGCAACACCACTGCGTCAACTAGCTGGCTAAAGAACAGATGGCTTCGGTCTGAGTGCAAGAACATGTATGGAGTTTTTCCTGCAATTGATTTTAACGATTTTATTTTTCCCACGCCTATCCTTTTCGTTTACGAAATTCGAAAGTCTCGCAATACATAGCTATTTACTCCTAGCATTCCAGGTACGTACTTATAGTTTGTACCATGGATTTTGTCACAAATTGTCAGTCCTCAAATGTAGTCCACGTGTTCTTCTGCCACTTTTGTTCTGTCAGCAGTGTTGTAAAAAACTTCATTAGGTGTCACTGCTCATTAAAAAAATCATGTGATAGATACTTTGCATGTGACAGTTGGAAAATGGGTACCAATTATACTACTTTGAACGACGCGACGTTTGGGAAAAGTTACACGACAAGGACTATACACCAATTCATTTTAACTTCTGCTCTTTTTAATGGTTATAATAAATATTATTTTACGTGCCGTAATTTTTTTTAATTCCAATCAAGGACGTTCTGCGGTGCAGTATCTTTTTCCTCGTTGGCTGAGTTATTTACGGAATGAGTTTCTTTCGCCGATCAGAACAAAAGAGAAGTAAAATATTGCACACGAAACGATAGAATGTACGGAAGCATGTAAAACAGTTCAATTGTCCACCGATTAGTAGGAATAAGCACAATTTGCGTTAGTTTGTGGCACTGGGTAAGGCATCGCCCACTTTTACATAAACAAACTAGTAGCTCATTGGCTGCCCCATGTTAGTCGTTCAAAGTAGTATTATTGGTACCCATTTCCCAACTGTCACTTGCAAAGCCTCACATGATGTTCTGACTTCTGTCCAGATTGGATAACTATACTTTAGCCAAATAAATGTTCGCTATGTTCTTACAAGGAGGTTGTAAGGCGCCTAAGGCACCTGTTAAATAATGATGAATATAACAAACCCTTTAATTTAATATACACGAAATGTTTATTATAAATTCAATTTCTGTTTATATTGTGAAAATAAAAATTATTTCTGATATATTAAATGATAAAATTTTTTTAAAAAATAATATATATCAATAAAGTGCATTCAAGCTATTACCTGATGATTTTACCTACAAGAAATTAAATGACCACAATAGAAAAATACAATTTAAAAATAAAAATTATAACTACAAAAAAAGCAAATCATCCAAAAAAACTTTCGGGCATACAAAAGTAGGGAGAGCGTGCCGACTCTGGAACATAGGCGAGGGAAGAGCGGGGTAATCCGGGGATTATCCCATTTTTTATGGTTTTTTACGCATTTTTTATGGTTTTTTTATGTGCAAATCCAGTTTTTTATGTGCTAATCCAGTGGCTAATCCGCAAATCCGCAAATCCGCAAATCCGCAAATTCGCAAATCCGCTAATCCGCAAATCCGCAGATTCGCAAATTCGCAAATCCGCAAATCCGCAAATCCGCAAATCCGCAAATCCGCAAATCGCAAATTCGCAAATCCGCCATTTTGTATTTCTAGAAATTTCCACCAACTTCGAATCGTGACGTCATGATTCTGTGTCGTCTGCTGGAGGCCGCCATCTTGATTTCTTCTGGCCGCCATCTTGTTTCGTCTGCTGGAGGCCGCCATCTTGATTTCTTCTGGCCGCCATCTTGTTTCGTCTGCTGGAGGCCGCCATCTTGATTTTTCCTGGTCGCCATCTTGTTTCGGCTGCTGGAGGCCGCCATCTTGTGTGACGTCATATAGTTCTGTTGGTCGCCACCAGGTAGCAGCAGGTATTATTTTATTTTAACTAAAATATTTTCAGTGCCGAGGCTGGGATTCGATCCATGGGACGTGAAAACGTCCAGGATGTCGTGGTTACGAGGCGGACGCCTTGACCACTAGACCACGAGACCAATTGGAATATGGTGGAATAAATAATCTATATATGCTACGTACTGACGGCAAGTTTATGATAAATGGAGGAGGGTGTTTTTGCCTTCCTTAATGCATACCTAAGGCGCCACATTTGAAATTAAAATTATTATACAGCCGCCATCTTTAATTCCAGCACAGACTACCAGATGGCGCCAAATTCAAAAATTAGTTGCCAGAGGCGCCGCCATCTTGGTTCTCAAGTTGGCTGGTAGATGTCGCTAGTATCGCGCGCCAAATTCAAAAATTAGTTGTCAGAGGCGCCGCCATCTTGGTTCTCAAGTTGGCTGGTAGATGTCGCTAGTATCGCGCGGCAAATTCAAAAATTAGTTGCCAGAGGCGCCGCCATCTTGATTCTCAAGTTGGCTACCAGAGTGTGCCACCGTCGCCATCTTTATTTCATATTTCAGCTGCCAGGGCACAGCACCATTCGATAGATCGAATGCTAATCGATATATTTACTTTTATTTCATATTTCAGCTGCCAGGGCGCAGCACCATTCGATAGGTCGAATGCTAATCGATATATTTACTTTTATTTCATATTTCAGCTGCCAGGGCGCAGCACCATTCGATAGGTCGAATGCTAATCGATATATTTAGTAACAAGTGTTGCTACCAGAGGGTGCGATATTTAAATTTAAAAAATATTACAACCTTTAAACAATTCTCCGCCATCTTGGATTCAACAGCCCCACCATCTTGGAAGCACATGATACACCCAAGGACTCGTTCCAATACATGCACAGAGTGCACCGAAAAGATTGTTCCCTTACATGCACAGAGTGCACCATATTGAATGATCATGATATGTGTTCCTTTATATGCATCAGAAGCAGGCATAAGAAATTTTTTCTTATAGGCATACTTTAGTGTTAGCTTTCCTGTAATGCATTTAATAATAGTGTAAGCTCATTATTATTATTTAGTGATAGTGAATTTATAACTATGATGTGTAGTCTCATTCTCTTCATCTCGACGTGGTGGAAGATTCTCTGGAGTGTAAGCTGAAAAAAAAATAAATAAAAACTTGTGTTTGAATTTATAGTGGTATGCTGCTTTCCACATCACCTTAGAGACTATGTCTCAGGAGGTACAGCATTAGATGCGTTAACTCCTTTTTTTTATACATGGCGAGTTTCCCCGAGAGGCCTATTTTCCATGTTTAACAAGGGCGCAAGCATTATGCTTCACCGTCACTCTCTCCCAAGCCGCTGTCCACTCCATCATCTGGCTCTACTTGCTCTTGAGCCTCCATTACAGCTTCAAAGCATGCTATAATACCGTTGTAAAGGTATGTTAGAAACTCGTATTCCTCTGGAAATGCAGCGAACAAATTGATCGCGGAGACCTCTAGATGGTGTACTATCGCATCTATATTCATGCCGATGCAAGCATGAAGCGCATATTCAATGCAATCGCGCATTTCCTCAAAAGCAGCCATGTTCATTATGGAATTGTCAGAGACAGAATGAAGACTATAGTTGACCTGGTCTTGACGGAAAGATGTCATGCAACAAAGTTTAACCACATTAGCATTTAAAATCAGGATAGACTCAAATTTACTTTAAATTATTAAACAGACTAGCATTTAAAGAAAACTATCAGATTCACTATCTGAACCGTGTAAATAAGATGAGTGCAATCTCTACATGTTAAACATACCGATGGTTTTATCTCCACATGCGCAGTACAGTAGTGCATGAGTTCTGTCCAACATTCTTAATGTTTTATGGCTGAAGGGGGAGGCAATGAATCGAAGTTGGTTGCCATCTACCCAGTTGGCCACTCCGAGCGGAGGAGGAGTTTGGAGTGCTGTTGTTTTCCTACAACTCGACTCGGAGCAGCAATGCTTATTGAGCGTACCAAGGTATGAGGATAGTACAAAAAAAAAACTGGAAAATTATAAAATAAAAAAAAAGTTAGAATCTCTTATTATGTGGGGAACTCAGGTTGAGGGATCTAGACGGTAATGTCCCCATGGAAGCGTGCTAATTCCATCATCGGAAATGCTCCGCTTGTCGTCACCTGATGACAACGCCACCTTAGTCACGCGTTCAGTACAAACAATGTGATTTCGTGAACGAAAATGATATTGAGTCCCCCAAACTCGTGAATTTGTTTGCAAGCAATCCAGATATTGCTCAAAAAGTAGCGAGCTGAGTACACTGGCCTTCACACCCTTGGCTTTAAGCGTAAAAGCACCATCGTCCATCTTGTATGCATAAAGTTTGGGGCGAAGACCAACATACTCAGTAATGATGCGTCCAGCAGCTTCATCCTTCATGACACCAGTCATGCCATGGTTGACTGATGGAAACCTTTGAGCATTATCTGGAGCATAATTCGAAGTGTCGAATCGAGAATCCAAATCGGGGAGAATCGAAGAATACACATCGCAACACTCGATGTGGTACAGAAGAGAATCGGTATCTGAGTAAAGCAGGTGCAGAGATGGAAAGGGAAACTTAACCTGCATATAGTTATAGTGGAAATCATAGAGATGCAATTTGGATAAATCTAAGATGGCCACACCAGTGTAAAGGGGTTTGTTGAAGGTTACCGAACCTTTGGCTAACTCAATGAGGACCAGATTCTCATCGACGATCCGCCTTGCCTTAAATGACGGACGACCTATCAACTCTGCCGCACCATATATGGTATCGTACCGCGAAACCACACGTATGTCACGCTCCCTACGCGGCGACTGCAAAGATTTGCCAAAAACGGAATTATTCATTAATTTATATAAGGATTTCTCAAAGGGGTTCGCTGCCTGAGCACGGCAATTCAGATTATACCGTACGTACGACGCCATCCAGGATTTTTGTTCAAAGCGCAAAACACGATGAACATTGTCAAGAACGGCCCCGTACGTAAGGTAGTGCTGCAGTGTTTTTGCATGTAAAACATAGTTCTTTCGCGGTTCAAGTGTCAATAAGAGCTTTGACATATTGCCGTTCACCGGTACGCCATTCACGGGTGCAAGCGGCAGGTCTGATAGCCGGTCATGACATTCACGCGGAAAGGATAGATCCACCTCTATAAAACATGAGCAGTCACCATCGGTGTCCATGGTGCTAAAGTTCCAGTTTGCATATTCGAGTTCCTGCACCCACTGGAAGTTGCCCACCGGAAGCTTACCAAGCATCGTATGACCATAGAGAGAATTTACATCGAAATAACAGATGTAGGAAGATGGCAGGCTGGAGTCATAATCGCTCATGTAAACATTGTTAGCCTTCGCATAGCGCCGACTAACGTTGGTGATCCCACCCCGAACAGCATTCTCCAAGAAAAGATAGATATCTGGATCGGTGACTAATTCCAGACACACCTCAGACTTGCTCAACAAACCGTCCCACGCAAGTGATGGAGCCGTAATGTAGTGCGCCGGATCTAAGCCATAGGACTGGCAACAAACTGAACGAAAATTCTCGAACACGTCAGCCAACAAACACGTATCCACCTTCAAATACTGCAACGCGTAATCGTTCAAAGTCTTACAGCGGAAAACATTCCACGCAGATCTAGCGTGAGCATAGTCCCCGTCACTCACGTCAGTCCCACAAAGAGCATTATGAAATGCTTCCCTAGGGGGTAGTGAGGTCGTCTGCAGTTCTGCCATACTAGTGACGAAATCGTATGGGAACACCCCTTTCCTACGAGCTAGATCAAACTGTGCGTCTTCTGGAAACTGGACACGAGTGAGGCTCAGCTGAGCAGGCGAGAGATTACCTGCCAGAGTATCCAGAGATGAAGTTAGGAAGTTAAGGGAGTCAATGAATCTTAAACGCACTGTTCGAGTACCTCCTCTCGCATCATTACCGGTAATCGGTATGTACTTTGTTATGCTCTTGTAACTTTCAAGAGACGTGCCTATAACCCTGACCTCCCCGGGGTTCTCCAAAATGGAGGAACCGTCAGGTTGTGCAATATGACGTGAGACTAATGGTCTCATCAAAAAGTGGGCGTCATAATTCTGAAGATTGTGGAAAATAGCCACCAGTTGGTTCTTCTGCAGTCTAAATGCAATATTACACTTAGAATGCGCATAGCCACGAATCTCACCGGTCAGGTGGTCATGGTCCAACACTGACTTGTCACCTAGTGTCTTATTACATATATGGCAATGTGTCTGACTCGCCAACCGCGCAGCAACAGCAGGAGTCTGGGCTTTCATGGGAACGGTCTTAGCATAAATCGCGCACACCCACTTAGTCATATCAATCAAGGTAGAGACCATGTCGGCAACACAATTCTCCCCTTCAAAGTGCGCATATCTGGTAAGCGAAGCATCGTACGAACAAACTAATAAAATGCTACATGCATAAGGCACGTGCTCGTTCACCGTCGTGGTGCTGGAGGCATCGGTCTCCGGTAAACAGGTGGACATCGGTTTCAAGTAGGTCTCTGTATCGCAATAAGCGACAAAGCCCATACGTTCCTTCTTGGATACATTTGTGAACTCGAGCCATTTAGTCTCCTCAGTCGGGAATACTGACCGAACGGCCGTGTGTTGGCTGCACAAATCAGTGTGGGAGTTCAACTTGTCCACAGTATGGAAATACTGAAGACAGCGCTCGCAAACCCACTTTGTATGTTGATCACGCGAGAGTTGAGAAGAAAGCAAGCGGGACAAATTCTTAATAGTCACGAAATGGAGATGAGCGGGAGCACCAGACGCACGAATAGCCAAAATATTCACATGGCGATCACATCGCATAGAGGTAATGCAAATCGGCTGGATACTTGCATCAGTAGGTTTGTTAAAATCCTCGTCAATAATCGTTCCCTGATCACTCACGCAAGAATAAATGTTCACGGAAATATTATTGAGACTCTCAAAGATCTTAACCTGATGCAGTGTCATGGGGAACGTCATACAGGTCGTATCAAAAACCTCGAGAGGATTAGGATACGATCCAGTACGAGTAACCATCCCAGCCGCCGGCGTCACACCTGCCATAACGGCATACAGAAAGCACATCTCACGGTCAGTCTCGATGTTTACACAAGCTTTGCGGTTAGACAAAAATGCAGGCAACTTTGTATGCGCTGCCCCCACCGTGAATGGTCGGTATGCAGGGACATGCATGTCGAGATGTTTTACATGACTCAACATCCATCCAGACCCGCGCAAAGCAAACTCACTTACATGCTCCATAAGCACAGAAACTAATGTGAAACTGAAAATTTCTGCTAGGTCCTCACTTAACAAAACAGGGATACTTTTGGAGGCGAAGTGGAAGCTATCACTGATGGGCCCCTGCACAGGATCCTCCTTAATAAATACCGCGGCCAATGTAAGGTAAATTTTGAATGGGCGGAGAACGCCACCCACTACGTCCAGAAAGGGTTCCCTGCACCTGGAGAGAAATCTATTAATGTTGGGGTCGGGCTGGGGAATATCATTCGCGATTCTGGAATCAACAAGTCGACCCTGGAATGCGGAATCTAAAGTGACGGGCTTCAGGCTAGGCAAAGAGGGAGGTGGCGTGTCTTCGATCTCTAGGTTGGATGAATCATCAGCCGACGATAAAATCACTGACTCAAATGATGATGAAGATGAAATCAATGAATCAATAGATGATTCATCGAGCTCAGACATCGAAGGCTCGCTTTCCTCAAATCTAGCACGCTTATTAGAGTATGGAGAAGACATTATTATAAAAGGAATTTAAAAAAAATAAAGAAGGATACGCTCAACAAGTTAGAACCTGAAAAATAAATAAAAGATGCTTGCTCTAATATACTGAAACCAACAGCTGTATCATCACTTATTATTTTCCATAATATGTGTAAAAATTTGTATTGAAAAAATAAGTGTAAATATGAAATAATTGTATGTCATGAGAAAACTTCTTGTAATATTTATTTGTGAAGTATTTCAAGTTGTAAATAATGTAGAAATATAAAATGTTTAAGACATGTAAACAATGTGCAAGAAATTAATTATATGCCGGTATATTCTGAGAATGTAGAGAATTATTATTTACATGGAACATACTGTATTCAAAACAAATGTATATCAACTTCATATCACGCTTAATATTGTTTAAAGTTTGACAAAATTTATTTAACTGTTTGCAAGCAAAGAACGAGCTCTGAATGGTTGTTGTTTTTATAAATCGCGCATAGCGTTCAGTAACAGAATGAAAGATGTATTAAAGAAATATTAAATACACGCATCCCGTTGTAAAAATAATCATGAAAACAAGTTGATTCTCAATCATTAATAAATAAGCGAAAACAGGAATAATATTCAAAGTAATATAATCGCAACAAAAAAAATAGAGTTTAGTAATTTTTCCGTGATAATACACAATTTAAGTAATATAAATACATGGATTTAGTTATTGCTTAATTCGACCGTTTTAACGTGTTTATTTATTTAAAATAGTGGACATATTGTTAAATAAGAACTGTAAACACAGTGCGCGAACATGTTTTAACGAAACGAATGTACTCCATCTCGTGTTGTCAGTCAGAACTGACAGGACACATACCTTATCTGGAGAAGAACGTCTCTCTGCGGAGGAGGTATCGAGGGCTGACGAGGGCTGGCTGCGATCAAATGAGGTTTCCGACCTCTGTGGCAGGTGTATATATATATAAATCTGCGTCGGGCGATGACCTGAATTCTCGCGGAATCGCCTACTCTGTGTGTCGGCTTTAGATGACAGTTATAAACTGAAAATTATTAATTTAAGAAAGTTGAGTAGATTATATTTGGTAAAATCATTTAATAATATGGTGATCATGGAAAACTAGTTAAACTATATGTTTTTTGTTTTAGAAAGTAGATTTTCTACCATTCACTTTTTTCAGAATTAAAATTTAATTAATGTTTTTTTATTATAGCTTACTGAAAACATTTTTCTGCAATCGTTGTAATGCATTACAACGATTGCAGAAACTGTCAACCAAGTCTGTGACAGCATATAGACACCTCTTAGGTGCGACGACAGTTGTCTGGAAAAACAAATTCCTTTCTCTGAAAATAGAGAGCTTCATCCACGGGCTCTCGCACGTCAACCCGCTGGACGACCCAGGAAGGCAGGACGTTTCAATGCTAGCTTTTATTTTATATCAGAGGAATACTTAAATCATAACAATAAATCAGAGGTTACACATTAGTTTTATTGTAGTCAACATACATTTCGTGAACGTGCGGGCGCAGAGACTGATGGATAATTTGAATACATTTTTTTTTAAATTATACTAAACCAGAAAATTATATATTTGAAAAGAGTATTAATAAAAAATACAGTAACATACACGTTCTTTACTTAAGTTGCAAACAGTTTCGGTACTAAAATATGCATTATGCTTTTAACAATTTATTTTAAAACTTTATGCAAAACTGAAATATTACAAGAAAATCACACATAATGTTTGCATACAAACCTGAACATTTACATACAAAGAGTATTAAAGTGACGATAAAAAAAAGATTTGAATGCTAACTTGAACATTTCCTTACACACAAAGAATATTATATTTACGTATTCAGCTGAAACATTTACATACACAAAGTGACAAAAATTCAATTATACTTTGCTTAATAATTCTAGAAGTAATGAGCGCACTGCTACCTGGGCCATCTCGTCAGTTCTTTGTATGGAAGCACTAGACTCTGTTTGAACTCCGACATCTTGACTCACCGGTCCTAAATGACTGAGATCTCTGGTTCGACTCTTGCGAGAGGCAGCAGGCTTTCGCTGTCGTCTGGTGGACTTCGGTGTCGCCTCGGTGATTGGCTCAGCTACAGGTATGATGGATGTTGGCGAATCAGGGCTGATTTGAATGCATTCAGGGATAACCTGAACCGATTGGGTAGCTGTCTGGTTGAATGCGTGTGCGTAGACGTCTTCACTCGTGGCAGGCAGCACTGTATCGTGTCGAAGCATGTTAACAATACATTGTCCATAACCCGAGCAGTTAATTAATTCAAATGGTATGTCTTGAGGTCCTGGGTCGAGTATTTGTTTCGAGTGAAACATGCCGTCACAGCTTTCCGATATGTGTTTTAAATTGTCTTGACTCCACTCGCTGTAATCAACACTGCCTAGACCAGGATTTACACTCACGTATTTCTTTCTTGAATGAAAGTTAGACATCTTGCTTGGCACAGATCCTCACACCGACACAGTTTCAGCTCGACTGTCGACCCAGGAAGCGGCGATCCTATTTAAAAATATATTGCCCATCCGAATGAATAAATTGATTACGAAATTCCATAGAGTAGAGCATCTCGTAGAACAGTCCATTATCTATATCCCCATAGTTGCTTGCTTAGATGCGTCGACACCGAGAATTTGTTTTCTCGTAATAAACGACCTCTCGACAAGGAACACAAATGAATACTGCAAGGCGTGTCGTGAGGTGGGTTCCACATGCATGTAGCGGGATTATGCCGATAGTGTTTAATTCCGGTACACCATTCGGAGAAAGTACTTTCATAGTCTCTGTCACGGGATGTCTTGAGCTCATCAATAGTACAGGGAAACTTTGCCATTGGATGACTAAGATTTATTACACAGTCTTTATGCTGACAGTCGAAAACAGTCAAGAGAGTCACGGACTTGTATGGTCTATCAGCGTGCCACCTCAGTCGGAAATGAGTATTTTCGCGACAAAGTTCGAAATAAACGTATCGAAGACTACTCAATCCAATATCAAATTCATAGAACTCTACATGAAATTCAACACAGTTCAGACTTGCACGTTTGTAAAGATATCTATTTTCGGTATTGTCAAACAAAGTCGAAGGCTTCATTTCTTTAGATCGTGGATCAGGAGGATAATTAAAATATCTTGTCGCTTCATCCCATGTTAAGATGCTCGGTGCCCACAATTCATCTATTACGGCATCTTCTTGGCTTTGAGTTATATCATGGAATCGCGGTGATAACATGACTGACATAGGTATTGTCTTAGCTCTCAAACTTAAGTGAATGGGGTGAATCGATAAAGTTTACACTGAAGGAAACTACATGTCTCGTAGCAAACACTGTTTTCATAAGTTGTGTAGTGAACATAACCGTCACACTTCTCCTCCCAATGCACAACTGTCTCTGGGTTCGTGCTGCGTCTCAAATCACACCTTACTGCAGAATAATCTGGTTCTGAGGTTATAGTTTCAGTAGCGGCTGCTGCCTTAAGTTCTTCTAAGGTAGTAGGAAATTTACTGTCGGGTCTCAAGAAGTGCACAACACAATCTACCTGATTGCAGGGCGTCTCAATAAAGTCCGGAGCCTCCAGATCGCAATCGGTGCTCCAGTGATGATTGAAGTTGCAGACTATGAGGTGGAACTCTCCATCTCCGGTAAGGTATGCCACACGACGAAAGCCGGGTGACACGTCTGCGTAGCGTGCCGATGGATCGAACGTCATTTTTCTTGAATATATAGTGAGTCTACGCCCGCACGACCGCGAACTGTACGCTGACTGTCGTACCCCGGGACGATGACCTCAATTTATAGCGCCTCCAGTCCAGACATGTTTACCGTTGCTTCGCTTGTTGTTGATTCCATTTCGAGCGCGTCATCCAACATTCCAGGATCGCTGTGTTCTAGCATCCAAGCCCTAAGCAATGCGACATTACGGCGAGACGATACAGGTCTTATGCTGTCACGATTTTGAGCATACATTATGTCTAATTTTTTGAAAGCCGGGCAGCCATATTCCTCTTGTGCATCCACTATGTGCATGTGTTTGAGACAGTGTTTACCCAACCATCTTTTCTGTTCGCTTCCAGCAACTATTACAGTTCCACTCAAGTGAGTTGTCAAGATGGTGGAAAGACTGTTGTAGGGAAACAATCCGTGTTCCCATTTTAAACTATGAAAATTTTTAGTGAGCCACGCATTACTTCTCCGGTATTTACGACTAATGTCTCTCCACTCAAACGGCGGTTTGAATGTTCGCGTAATTATGTTCCCCTCAGAGTCAGCGATGCTAAGTTCCTTGGTAATAAAGCCATACTGAGAGAAAAATCCTTGCAGATTAACATACTTCATGGTGGCTGAGACACGACTGAGCCTCTACTATGCTTAACTCAGTATTTTAACAGCTTTGTCTCGTGGATTATAGGAGACAAGTCTTTCGTGCAATATTATTGCAAATGCTTGTGTTAAGATCGGTAGGTTGGCTGAGCTTGTGATCTCCAACTTGCAATCTATGATATTCGAAGGTATTTTCTCAGCTTGACGGCTTACATCAAACATGAATAACGTAGCCAGTTCCTTAAACTGATGAGGGTCAAGCAAAGGTGCATTCTGCTTTCCATAGTAAGACTCTTGAAAATTTGAATACATATCATATGCGATTAAGTAAAATCCATTGTCGAAGTTTATGTCCAAATCCGTGTACGCATAACTTTCTGAATTCAAGAATAGTTTTATATTCTTTATGTTGCAGTGGTCAAACCTCGATTTATCGGCAGCCATTACATTATGTTTAGCCGATTAAAAGCCGACTATTATGTATCGTGGTTTTTCCATCGAGAAGCTTGTCTTTACTGACCAGCTGACATTTTGTGCTTGTGGCATGCTGGGATATGTTTCAACAGACCAAGATCTAAATGCTATATCTATATTTCTGCCTTTCTCCACAAGCTTAAGCAGTCACGTGCGTTCCGCTGGAGACACTTGGATGTGTGGTACGGACCAATCGATAGAGTTTATGGTTAAATTAACTGCTTGAGGCTGCGCACTCGCATCTACGATCGAGTTAATGTACGTATTTTCTAAAACTATAATTAACTCTTGTTTGGAGTTTAGAAGTATACGGTGATAATCCTCAGCAAAGCCGAGGAGATGGCTTAGCGGAACACAGATTTCGAAAGCACCATCGGCTGTTAGAGGCAAGCTATAGTTTTCCTCGAGACACCATCCCTCCATTTTGCTGATGGCGTATTCATCACGAGTTCGTGAAAGATAATTCTTCACTGTAGATACCACTCCTAGTGATCTGGTCTGGTCTATAAGAACGCCGTTCAGTTCAAATCCTATCCGATTGATCATATGTAATACACCATTGTTTATAATCTTTGCATGGTCCGGTTTCTGTCCGTCTGCCTTTACGAGTTTTCCACGTATACGCAAAAAGGATTTTGAGATGTTTGTGTATGCATCATGATTTTGAATCACTATACGGATTTCAGAGTTGGGGGCATAGGGTCCATTTAAGTATGGTTTGTAAATATGCAGTTCAGTTTTTGAAATAGAATCCTCAAATTGTGGTGCTTGCTCGACTTCAAGAACGGTGTTCTCCATGAGGATAAACTCTAAATCCAAGTTTTTTAAGGAATCTCACGTTAACAGATGTTAGCCGCTTGATGTTTCGTCATCTACTGGATAAGGACACACCTGAACCGCTCCATTTATGCTTAGAAAAATATTTCACTCCCATTGTTTTTTCAAATGCAGTCTTAGAGTTATTTCTTCCTTTCTTAGGTTAACTAAGCGTCCTTCCTGATCGACTATTTGAATGTCGAGCTCCGATATCGATTGAACGGTAACTGGGACATAAATGAGCGTGGTAGGTCGTTCATTTATCTTATATCCCGGAGGTACTATGGGGGAAAATTCATGAATAGTATTGTTTAACTTACCATTCAAGTATGTGTGTCCCACAGCATTGCTTGTAATTCGTATAACATTCACGGGGAATATATTTACAGGATTTGTCGATTCATGCAGCTCACCTGCTTTGTATACTTGAGAAGAAAATCCAAGCATTTCACCTAATGTATTTTTTCCACTAAAATCCACATGTATATTCTTGCTGAACATTATGCACTGTAAGGTGTTGGGGTTGCCTCGTAATAGAAATGTTGAATCTGCAGGTAGGTTCTGTTTTATGTAAGCTTCCATGTCACTTATTTCATATGCACCTGTTGGTAATTTCATTTCATGATGTTCATTGTTTGCGATGTATCGAAAAACTTGATTATTTTCATCAATGTTCGGTATCGAGTTATATGTTGTCAGATCGATCAATGCCATTGTCCACTCTCCATCCAATTGCAAGGGAGGGAAGTAGTAGGTTCTCATAATCGAGCTCTTCCCAGTTAAAATTAATGTTATTGACATTTTGTCTAGTTTACACTGCGTCTCGCGTTGTGTGTGGTCTCTCTATAAACACTCTGTCGCATATGTGGCTTATGATAACACTAATGCTTCTTATATATTGATACTAAAAATCTTAAGCATAAGTGACCGCGATTCCATGAATGCAACTTTTGTTGTCTGTCATAATTATAGGTTATGTTGCACTTGTTTAAATATCGTATCAGTTCCACTGGTGGAGGCAAGTCTCCGAAGCTATCGTAATATTCAACGTTAGGACCGGTCTTGACATAAGCAGTCCAAATCGTTCCCGGTCCTTTGGATGAGTCTAGATTCAAAATAGCACTTTCATTACGCAATGGTTTCTTAGGTAGCGAATCGCGCATGTATATTTGTCTAAAGTATGGTATTTTCAATTCTTTTATCGCCTTCATTAACTCGAGGTTTGTAAGAGCTCGCTTTGGTAAGTTTTTGATTATCGCTTCCTGCTCCCGCGATTTTTCTTTCTTCTTCTTCCTCTTCGCTTTCCCCCACCACCCGACTGTGGGTAGGGGCGTAGATAAAGTCCTGAACCGTTTTTTGCTGCATGTGCTATCGCTTGCATACGTGCCTGACTCCGGACATCGGAAACAGTTTTAGCAACACCCGCAGCTCCACCAATTAAGCTGCCTAATGCAGCGAGTGCTGGAAATATAAATGGTAATAGACCACCCTTCTTCCCCAGGGCTTTCCTGACAGATTTACGGTTTCTCTTCTTTGATGATGATGAAAATCTTAAACCTGTACCAAGCTTACGTTTCACTCTCATAATCTTGTTAACGGTCCACGCGGATACTCTCTGTCCAAATTTAGTTTCGGGAGACTTTCTAATCTTCTCGGCCGTGTCAGCTAATATTTTATCCGCTTTATGTCTTTCAGCCAAGTTATTACTATTCGCATACACAATATCGTGAAGACGACACGCCTCGTCTAGTGCATTCACACCACGATCACCTCTTGCTAGTCTCTCGGCTAGTCTCGTGCCAGGTCCACACAAATTGTAGCCCGGAAGATGTGCCTCGAATGGTAGCTTATTTATAACAGAATTAACTAAGCCTGAACCTCTCTTCCGTCTCATACAAGACATATCAAGACACTGAGTGGTTTCACTATAAGGATGACTGTTTTATAGTGTTTAGGTTTAGTATTAAGAATGGAGGTTGTTCAACAACAGCTCGCTTTACCAATTTCACTAATTGATGATGATGTGTTTAGTAAAACTGAAGAACGTCATGGATCTCTGTTACCAAATACCATACGGTGTATAGTGTCAGGTCCTTCGAATTCTGGCAAAACTTGTCTTATTCTTTCACTTCTAGAACACCCCAATGGGATACGTTTTGAGAATGTGTATTTATATAGCAAGTCCCTAGAACAACCAAAATATCAACGTTTAGCCCATGTGCTGGAAAATGTCGGGGGAGTGAAATTTTTTAAATTTCGAGAAAATGCTGATGTTTTAGACCCCAGTCAAGCCCTCCCCAACTCTGTGCTAATCTTCGATGATGTTGCTTGTGATAAACAAAGCATTGTTCAAAAGTATTATTTTATGGGGCGACACCACAAGATCGACTGTTTCTACTAGGTACAAACTTATACCCAAACCCGAAAGCAATTAGTGCGAGATAATTGTAATCTAATAATTTTGTTTAAAATGGACGATCTTAATCTAAAACATGTGTTTTCCGACCATGTCGGTACAGATATGAGCTTTGAGAGATTTAAAACTCTTTGCGGTCACTGTTGGAACAGTCCTAATGAGCATGGTTTCATTGTGATAGCTAAAGATTTTCCTCTACATAAAGGGCGTTACAGATGTGGTTTTGATCAGTTTATTGTGATAGGTTCATGAATCATGATGTCAAAGTTCGGTGGTGGTGGACTTAAACGATCGCACGACTCATGCATGACGTTTACTCGTGAAGGGGACTGCGACTTAAGCTGGAAACATTTGAAGAGAGTTGGTGATCCTAAACAAGATGGTGATGCTGCTAATAAGAAGTATGTTGACGCAGTAAGCGGGGCTTTTACACATGCTTTGCATTCGATGACTGATGGTATGACACGACAAGTTACAGATATCAACAGATCACTTACTGTAACAAGAGATGTGCAAGTGGGGATTATGGAGTTCTTGCGCAATATGGAGGCTAAAGAACAGCATTTAATTGCTCAATTAAATGAAAGTCTTTCAGCTGTGTCGACAAAGTTGGGTGATATGTGCACCTCGTTGGAGAGCAGGTAAGATTTATTCGCACAAACATTTATAGAGGAACTAAATGATGCACTAAATGCTAACATGGTTGAGATGGTATTGAAAATTAATGCTGGAATTGTACAACAGCTTTCACAAATGAATCGCACTGTTGGTGTTTTGACGATTACTCCTGATGAATATTCTCGCGGTGTGTTGTCTAAGAAACCTTCACCTCCAAAACCAGCACCTGCAAAAACAGCATCTTCAAAACTAGCACCTCCAAAACCAACACCTCCAAAACCAGCACCTCCAAAACCAGCACCTCCAAAACCATCAAGCTCTAGACATGCCTAGATCACTCACGTATTGATGCTAGTTGTATATAAAAGGGTGATATGCTATCGCTAACTCTGCAGTCATGTCTCTTGAGGCTAGTAAGTTGGAGCGCGTCATAGAAAATGTTCGTGCAAAGTATCTACTTGCCAAACGAGCTCGTTTGGAGAGGGATGCAATTAATGAAGAAATATTCAAGTCTGTTAATTCGCGTTTGGATAAACTTGGACCTACTACATCGCTCGCACAGTCTATCGATACTGTGAAGCAGGATTCTGCGGAAGAAGCTACTGTGAAACAATATTTAGAATCAAGCGACAGTGATGACTCGAACGCTATTCCTTTAAAACATCACGGTGTTCCATATGATGATTCTTTAGGTGGAGTGCAGTCTTATTTGCAGAGCTACAACCTTCGCTCTGGTGATGGAACCTATGGTGTATCTAAACGACATAACCGCTGGTTTTTAGGGGACACGGAAGTATTTTTTCACGATAACAATATGATTCGCGTTAAAGATGAACTAATACAACCTGCTCCTGGTTTATTTGAACTTTTATTTCGCAGAGAGCCGCATACGTACTCGGAATCGGCCCTTAAACAATATGGTAATCTACTAGAGCTTACAAATGCTTATTTTAAAAAGAATGATCCTGCAACAAATCTCTATAAAAGCACGTCACATGCGAAATTTGATATCATTAAGCAACTGTTTCCACATATTGGTTCGCAGCAACGAGGAAGTGGATTGTTACATAAAACATTGGATTTAGGTCGTAAACGAGAGTTCATTTATTGGAATGATCCGAATGAGATAGTAGATCGACTCAGGTTGTTAATGGCCTCGCAGGCTTCTGGCCACACCGGACACAATAACGAAATCCTTTCGATACTTGAAGAGTTACAAGAATCAGGATACATTGCAAAATGAGCGACGCACAGCGTGGGATTGCATACGAGCTTCACCGAGGCAAACGTATTATATTTCCTCGCAGAAGGGTTTTAACATATGGACTCCATGATTTACTACAGATTGATTTGGTAGAAATGATACCATACAGTAAAGTGAACAGTGGTTACAAGTACATCCTGACTGCCATAGATGTGCTTATGCAGTTCCAGTTAAACAAAAGACAGGTGTGATGGTTACTGCTGCCATGAGAAGTATTTTGAAAGAAGCAGGAAGTTTTAAAAGTATTCAAAGTGATGCGGGAACAGAATTTTATAACTCAACTTTCAGAGCTCTTATGAAAAGAAAAAATATTAATCATTATTCCACTCACAGTGAGATTAAAGCAAGTGTGGTAGAGCGGTTTAATAGATCTCTAAAATCGCTGCTTTTTCGCGAGTTTTCAGCTCAAGGAAATTATAAGTGGCTTAAAATTTTACCACAAGTTCTACGTGTCTACAATAACAGATTCCACCGCATCATTGGCATGGCTCCGAATCAAGTGAAGGATGACTCTTTGCTACAAAGTGTTTACAAATATGTAAAGACAATTGACCCTAGAAAACCTAAGGCTCGTGTGGGGGATCATGTACGCGTGTCACGAAACAAGAAAGTTTTTGAAAAGGGGTTTACACCGAATTGGTCTCACGAAGTGTTTAAAGTAACAGCTATGAGGTCCAGCTTTCCGCGTGTGTATAACTTGAGTGATATGGATGGAAATGAAATACAAGGTGTTTTTATGCTTCAGAAATTCAAATTACAAAATACCCCGATACATACTTGGTAAATAAAATTCATCGAAAGCGTGGTGAAAGATTCCAGGTGTCTTGGAAGGGGTTTCCCGATACCGTGAGGACATGGGTAAAGAGAAAGGATATGGGAGTTTAAGATTACATATACACATTTTATTTTACCTTATTGCTTGTTCTCAATCGAAGCATATTCTATGGAATCGTTTGTGTGGGCTGTTGTTGAGATTCTATTCCTGCAATGTATTTATAATGTGTGGACTACTTCCTGAACACGACCCAGCACTCTGCAGCTTGGGATCAACAAGCTGTGACGTCAGCCCGCGCTGGGCGCCTCATTGGAATGTGTAGCGCGACATCGGGGTTGCATGTCATCTTTCCGTCAAGACCAGGTCAACTATAGTCTTCATTCTGTCTCTGACAATTCCATAATGAACATGGCTGCTTTTGAGGAAATGCGCGATTGCATTGAATATGCGCTTCATGCTTGCATCGGCATGAATATAGATGCGATAGTACACCATCTAGAGGTCTCCGCGATCAATTTGTTCGCTGCATTTCCAGAGGAATACGAGTTTCTAACATACCTTTACAACGGTATTATAGCATGCTATGAAGCTGTAATGGAGGCTCAAGAGCAAGTGGAGCCAGATGATGGAGTGGACAGCGGCTTGGGAGAGAGTAACGGTGAAGCATAATGCTTGCGCCCTTGTTAAACATGGAAAATAGGCCTCTCGGGGAAACTCGCCATGTATAAAAAAAAGGAGTTAACGCATCTAATGCTGTACCTCCTGAGACATAGTCTCTAAGGTGATGTGGAAAGCAGTATACCACTATAAATTCAAACACAAGTTTTTATTTTTTTTTTTTTTTTCAGCTTACACTCCAGAGAATCTTCCGCCACGTCGAGATGAAGAGATTGAGACTACACATCATAGTTATAAATTCACTATCACTAAATAATAATAATGAGCTTACACTATTATTAAATGCATTACAGGAAAGCTAACACTAAAGTATGCCTATAAGAAAAAATTTCTTATGCCTGCTTCTGATGCATATAAAGGAACACATATCATGATCATTCAATATGGTGCACTCTGTGCATGTAAGGGAACAATCTTTTCGGTGCACTCTGTGCATGTATTGGAACGAGTCCTTGGGTGTATCATGTGCTTCCAAGATGGTGGGGCTGTTGAATCCAAGATGGCGGAGAATTGTTTAAAGGTTGTAATATTTTTTAAATTTAAATATCGCGCCCTCTGGTAGCAACACTTGTTACTAAATATATCGATTAGCATTCGACCTATCGAATGGTGCTGCGCCCTGGCAGCTGAAATATGAAATAAAAGTAAATATATCGATTAGCATTCGATCTATCGAATGGTGCTGTGCCCTGGCAGCTGAAATATGAAATAAAAGTAAATATATCGATTAGCATTCGACCTATCGAATGGTGCTGCGCCCTGGCAGCTGAAATATGAAATAAAAGTAAATATATCGATTAGCATTCGATCTATCGAATGGTGCTGTGCCCTGGCAGCTGAAATATGAAATAAAGATGGCGACGGTTGCACACTCTGGTAGCCAACTTGAGAATCAAGATGGCGGCGCCTCTGGCAACTAATTTTTGAATTTGCCGCGCGATACTAGCGACATCTACCAGCCAACTTGAGAACCAAGATGGCGGCGCCTCTGACAACTAATTTTTGAATTTGGCGCGCGATACTAGCGACATCTACCAGCCAACTTGAGAACCAAGATGGCGGCGCCTCTGGCAACTAATTTTTGAATTTGGCGCCATCTGGTAGTCTGTGCTGGAATTAAAGATGGCGGCTGTATAATAATTTTAATTTCAAATGTGGCGCCTTAGGTATGCATTAAGGAAGGCAAAAACACCCTCCCCCATTTATCATAAACTTGCCGTCAGTACGTAGCATATATAGATTATTTATTCCACCATATTCCAATTGGTCTCGTGGTCTAGTGGTCAAGGCGTCCGCCTCGTAACCACGACATCCTGGACGTTTTACGTCCCATGGATCGAATCCCAGCCTCGGCACTGAAAATATTTTAGTTAAAATAAAATAATACCTGCTGCTACCTGGTGGCGACCAACAGAACTATATGACGTCACACAAGATGGCGGCCTCCAGCAGCCGAAACAAGATGGCGACCAGGAAAAATCAAGATGGCGGCCTCCAGCAGACGAAACAAGATGGCGGCCAGAAGAAATCAAGATGGCGGCCTCCAGCAGACGAAACAAGATGGCGGCCAGAAGAAATCAAGATGGCGGCCTCCAGCAGACGACACAGAATCATGACGTCACGATTCGAAGTTGGTGGAAATTTCTAGAAATACAAAATGGCGGATTTGCGAATTTGCGATTTGCGGATTTGCGAATTTGCGAATTTGCGAATTTGCGGATCTGCGGATTTGCGGATCTGCGGATTTGCGGATTTGCGGATTTGCGAATTTGCGGATTTGCGGATTTGCCACTGGATTAGCGGATTAGCCACTGGATTAGCGCATAAAAACTGGATTTGCACATAAAAAACCCATAAAAAATGCGTAAAAAACCATAAAAAATGGGATAATCCCCGGATTACCCCGCTCCCCCCTCGTCTATGTTCCAGAGTCGGCACGCTCTCCCTACTTACAAACATGTACTATATAAATAAAATAAAATAATACCAACAGTTTTTTTAATAAAATTAGCCTACTAACTTTAAATATATAAGCATATTTAAAAGTTAAAAACAAATATTTTCGAAAGGGCATAAGTCAAAAATTCAAAACAACATCAAAATATTCCCCGTGATGCAAGCTTGGAATTATAAAAAGGGAATGTTATCACCGTTTTTCGTTTAGAGCTAAACTTTCTTAGATATAAGATTTTTTTGTAATTGTAAGCATATATGTTCGTAAGGCACCTAAGGCACCCATTGAAAAAATTTTGAATCTAAAAAAAACTTTAATTTAATAACTAAGGCGTGTTCCACTACATGTAGATGTACTTCAAATGTTACTAAATTGTTACAATTCCACTTTCTATTTTATACACATCTCTATGGAGTAGACTAATATTTGTGCTTGATAATTCGCTTCTCTAAGATATACATATCTATTTGGTATTACAGAGTTAGTGAGTCAGTGATGTGTGTAAATATATATATATATATATATATATATATATATATATATATCAATACTAATATTATAAATGCGAAAGTAACTCTGTCTGTCTGTATGTCTGTTTGTTTGTTTGTTACCTTTTCCCGGCTGAACGGCTGAACGGATCGTTATGAAATTTGGCAAGGAGATAGATTATATCCTGTGGATGTACATAGGCTATCTTTTGTCTAAAAAAATAATCTTTAAACGGGTTTAAAATATATATCTTAATATTATGTAATGTGTGCCATTGATATACAAACTGTTAGTGTCATTCCTCTATACCTGCCGAGCAATAGCTTTCAAGCCATTAAGTTACTTGTTTCTATTGTAAGGAACTAAGTAGAGAGCAAGAAAAAAATAAAGATCTTGACAGTTTTTAGTGTCGCCATATTTGTTTCAATTTTCAATACTGTTTTTGTATATTACAATTTAAATTGCAGAAAAAAATCATGTTTCATAAACACATAAATAGTGAGTGTGTGTCATTTCTCTATGTCCACGAGATCACACCGTGTCAATTTTCTCCTTGGGGCGAACCCGTCCGCTTGGTTAAATAAACAACTTTTATCGTTGAATGATTTCATGATTTATTTAATGAAAATCTGCTTTCATAAAAAAGTAAGTTCTATAGACATTCAATAGGTCTCTCTCTCTCTCTCTGAAGATCAATCAATGAATCGTTACAAATTTATTTCCTTTATTTTTTTTTAGTTTTATTTGATACAATATGATTTCACTTAAAATCAATTTCTACCCCTTCCTATTTTCATTTCCACATTACGAAGTTTCACTTCTTCCGCGCGGAGGGACCCCACGCAATATTTTTGCATGCAATTAAAAACTATTTTTGATATGACAACGTCTAATAAATCGATGAACGCCGGCTGCACGCACGAAAAAGTGTCCCACTAAGGATGTCCCACTACGGATGTTCCTGTTTGCTCATTGTACGCATGCGTGGCATCTCTCTTCCACTCGATTGGAACGACCATCGATATGACTTTTCAATCATATTTTCGTCGTTTGAATTATTAATATTATGTAATTTAACGATCGTCCACCGATTTTCAGCATAATCGGTACGGTTATTTAAAAGTAATGTTGAATATTCAAATACGTTTTGAACCAACAATGGTGTTTTACAGTTACACATAATAATTCAAATTACAACCGGGATCTTTTGTACAATGTTTTAAAATGTATTGTAACACCTAATAAATAAGTTTGGTGTATTTGGGATGCGTATTTGTTATAAAATCGAGTTATTAAAACGAAATATTATTATTCCCCTACCGTGAAAAAAATTTATATAAATATGTATATAACATCTGAAACTGATCTTCGTTAAGTATGGTCTCGTGGCTGAGCGGTCAGCGGTGCTGTTTTCTTATCGTTAGGTAGTCGGTTCTAATCCTAACAGGTGCGAATTTTTGTTTTTTGAACTTGTAAAAATAAATACGGCGCACGTAACATTTCAAAAGTAATAAATATATTTGAATAATGAATGCAAATAAAAGTAAATTTATTAATTAAATTGTACATTTCATTTCACTCCTTTGTATCCATACAAAATAGTGATAATTCAATAAAAATGATTCAATTTTATTCATAAAAGTATGCAGAGGTAGATTTTATCATACAAAAGATAGAAAAATTAAAAAAAAATCTTCCTCAAAGAATATAATATTTTTAATGCCTAAATGGTTTGGTTGCAAAAACCTATTACGGCTCAGTTTCAGGCCAAATATGATATTTCCTTTTCTTCTGGATCAATCATTTATCAATGTTTTGTTATGTTGTTGTCACGTTAAACTATCGTCCGTAAACCGACTTTACAGACAACCAATTTTTTTAATGATGCCAAAGAAGTGTAACTTCTCATGCGCGTACCTAAGTACACGCACCCATTTTTTAAATTTAATTTCTTCTATATATTTTTTTTCTCCCTACCTAGGGCACTCATAACTCTTTTAAATTTCACGTGTATGTTTTTAATGTCATTCGAGTTGTACAATTTTTTTTGTCAAATTAGTCATTATTTATACTTTGTTTCATTTAGGAAACATACGTATTTTAGGTATTATGACAAATAAACAAAATTAGTTACACTAACATTCTTAGGTTTTTATTGTGTGGATAGTTTCAAGTTTAATATATTGTAGGTATATAAATTCTTAAACTTAAAAATTTCTTCGAAATTTATTGTTAGGTTGGTAGGGCCTACTTAATTTTTCTATTGTTAATATTGTAATTTTTTTTACAGTACCTTCTTATTTGCAAGGAGTTTGGTTTAGTGTTTATAATTTATCTGCTGAGCGTCAAGAGTCTTAGGGCTACTGAGACCGTAGACCAGAAATATTTATCAATTATGCAATATATTGTTGAAAAATTTGAATTTTACTATTTCAGCTAGGTTGATTTTTTTTATTAATTAGAATAGTTACGTGTAATTGCCATCTTCCTTTATTTCATATTAAACATTATGTTTGGTTGAGTGTGAGATAATTTTATTTATGTATGTTTTATTTTCATTTATTTTCTTATATATATATATATATATATATATATATATATATATATATATATATATATATATATTCTAACCTACCTACTTCTTTTAAATTTCAGGTGGATGTTAACATTGTCATTCCAGTTGAATAAATTTTTTTGACAAATTAGTTGTTATTTATATTTTTTGTTTCATTTTAGACTATGTTTGTTTTTTTGTTTTTTTTACTTTATTCAAAGATTTGTGGTGTGTATAGGGAGTGATATCTCTATTAATTTCTATACTCCTTTGGATAAGCGGAATATGGCCACCACAGTTTTACATATAAACAAATACTACAAAAGTTTTAAACATTATGACAAATAAAAAATAGTTTCACAAACATCCTTAGTTTTTTTTGTTTTGGTGTGTATAGTTTGAAGTTTAGTATTATGTATGTACGTAAATTCTTAAACATAGAGTGATTTATTAATTTATTTAGAAAATTATTCTTAGGTAGGTAATAAGTTTTTATATTTGTCAATATTGTTATTATGGTAGATAGGAGTACAGTAAATGCCTACATTCTTATATTCCGTTATATTTCTTCGATTTGGAGTGTTTCCGTGCCATTCGGGGTCCTCAACATAACCCCCCCCCCCCCCCCCCAGGTGGTTAAAGCCCCAAAATTTCGAAAGTTTAAATTTTTTTTAAAATCTTTCTCTTTCGATTTTAAGTGTTTTCGAGCCATTCAGGGTCCTCGAAACCCTCTGGGAAAAAGCCCCAAAATTTCGATAATTTTAGGAATTTCAAATATTATTTGTTTCGAGATGGAGTGTTCCGTAACATTCCAGGTCCTGAACCTCCACCCCCCCCCCCCCCTACCCCTTCCACAAACGTGAAAGCCACAAAATTTCAAAAAATTGGAGGAAATTGTATTAAAATTAAGTCATTACGAACTAAAGTGTCCGGGGCATGGTGGAACTTTTACCCAAAGTCGACTTCCCACCCAATTTTGAGGGAGGGGGGGAATGCAAAACCCGAAAATTACGAAAAATTTCAAAAAGTTCTTAAATTTAAGTATACTTTTTTACTATTTGAAGTGTTTCCGAGCCATTCGGGGTCCTCAAACTACCCTCCCCCTACAAGGAGTCAAAGACCCAATAATAAAAAAAAAAATTACGAAAATTTCGAAAAATCTATTCTCTTTCTATTTGGAGTGTTTACGAGCCATTCAGGGTCCTCAAAATCACCCCTCTCCCTCTGGGGACAAAGCTCCAAAATCTCGAAAATTTCAGGAATTTCAAATATCATTTCTTTCGAGATGGAGTTGTTCCAAACCATTCGAGGTCCTGAACATCCACTTTTCACAAAAGTGAAAGCCCCTAGATTTCGAAATATAAGAATATATATAATTGGATGTTGGCATGTATGACGTCGATAAACTCTTACACCGTTTTACCGATCGCCATGAAAGTTGGCACATCGAAGTGTTTTTATCATGAAGAAGGTTTTTATGGTATCCATTTTTTTTGTAACTCGCCGCTAGATGGCGCTGTAGCGCATCAACTTCTAAACCTTTCAACCGATCGCCATGGGTAAACAGAAAATCATAGGTCACAGATACACAAACAGTAATTATGTGTCATTTATTAATGTCCAACACACTGGACATATCGCTATCCATTTTGCTGTAACTCGCGGACAATATATCACCCGGTGTTCAGCCCGGGCAAAGCCGGGTACTGCAGCTAGTAAATATATAATTGTATAGGATTGGCTTTTTTTATTAAAGGCCAAATCCAAGATTCATGTGCAATCAAAATATTATTTTACTGAAATTACGTATCCATTTTAGACAGTCTCGCAACAAAAACAGGTCATTTACAAGTCTCTAACTATTAAGTCGCGACTTAAAATTCAGGACGAAAATAATTTTTCGCCGTTTTAAACGTTTTCAAAAATTGCACTGAGATGTCTCGTCATCAAAGACGAGAGAGCCACACCCGAAGTTCCCCAAAGTTCATGCTGTTTTTTTTTTTTTTTTTTTTTTTTTTTTTTTTTCGTTCTATCTCAATGTATAAACCGGTGTGACATAAATTTTGCTGTCAATTATGATAGGTTAGCTACATTTTAAATACTTTAAACATTGTGAATGGTTGGTTATATTAGGTAAGTAGACTATAGCTACATTAAAAATACTGTAAAATCATTTTATGGTTGCTTAGCAAATAACTTTTTAATATGTAGCTATCCAGGGCAAGGAACCCGTTTGCATGATTTCACAGAATCATTATTGTAGCTATTCTAACCAAATGAACCGTCCACAATGTTTTAAACTATTTATAATGTAGCTAACATAACCTAATTGACCATTAGTTATCATGAGTTACAATGAACAAAAAAAAACCGAAGATACACGATCGGGCGTTTGGCTCTCTTGTCTGTGAAAGGAAGGCTTCCCTCATCAAACACGGTAAAAGTCACGGAAATTATAAGAATGAATTAGCCATGATTATTTGTGAGGAATCTTCCTTTTTGCCCCAATGGTTTTGGGGAAACCACCGAGAACAAAATATAAGTAGCTATATAGAAAACCAGATTTTTTTGTATATTTACAAAAAATTCTATTGGTAAACGGTTTCGAAGAAAAGGTTTGTAATGTTACAACAAAGATATTGTAACTTTGTAAAACACGTGGTTGGTTTATTTTTGCATATGTGAAATACTGTCATGGAGATAAAACTCTGTTTTTCCTAATAAAATCGACCCATATTTTTATATTTTAATTGATGTTTCATTCAAGTATAATTTTTAAAACATGAAAAAAAAAAATTATCGAAATTCTGACTTAATTTTTTTTTTACTCTTATTGATGTGCGCAGTAATAATACTGTAAATCTATTCAGGGAACGGTTTACAAAAAACTTTAGCTATTGGAGGTACGGAACAACACAAAGCATAAATGCCCGTGTGTCAGAACCCAGCATTACTGCGAACACTATTTTGTAAGCGATACAGTTCCAATAAATGTACAAAATAAAAATATCTGTAATTTTTCATTAATATTTTTGTTCCATTTACAAAAAAAAAAATCAGTTTATGCACTGGGATTCAAACCCGGGTTCCACCCGGCTTGAACCTCGCTCGCTCATCGGCGCATGCTCAGAGACGTCGGGCAGCGGAGATGTCGTTGGTTCTTGAACACACGAGGGTCGGGTCTGCCCTCCATACGTCTCTATTTCGCTTTGCGCCAATCTCAGAGCTTGTATGGCTCGCCTCACAGTAGCGCGCACTATAGACGCGAAGCGAATTAAAGAATTCTTCAACCAATCACATACGGAGCAACATGTGACATCTGCGCGGTAAAATTCGCGGGCGCAAACAGACTTTCTGTTCAGTATGATTTTTCATTTCCCATGGTGTCGTGGGCGCAAAGTTTTTGAGATGTATTGTCAGAATTTTATTTTGTTTATTGGCCATAAAGGTACATTTATAATATTTTAATCGTTATATTTGTTTTTGTAGTTTTATATTTTAATCCATTTGTGAAATCTTTGAAATGTGTTACCACACAGTGATTTTTTTATGAATGTTAATTTTGGATGAAACCGAAAGAAAACTTGTAAACATTAGTGAATGTCGTATGTTTAGTGCATGTGTAGTGGAAAGAAACATTGTGTATGCCTGTAATTGATTTTAAGTTTTTTTTTTTTTTTTTTCCGCATGTTTGGTGTCGCTTCGTGTCCTTCGCGTTACGTTACGTCGCGTTGGGCAATTATCATTCCAGCATCCGTAACCAAAAAAAAAAAAAAAAAACATCCGAAAACGTACTGTCGTTCACTCGTTTTCTGAACCAAGAAAACACCAACCGGATTCCAAAAAACGTCAGAAGCATATTTCAATCTCTCCACTCCTTCCCTTGCCTACTCAACCAACCGGTGATCGCTTCAATTGCCTCCCCCCTCTTTTCGCCATGCTTCAGAGATATTCTCAGCAGCCCCGACAAACGTGATATAGTGCCTACGTGTTTATGACAGACCTATACCGAACTACCCCAGGCGCTACGATCTCCTAACCTCCTCTCGGCATACGTTTTAAAGTTATTGCAAATGTGTTTTCTATTCCCGAAGAAAACATTCTTTTCCGCTTTATATTTATACTCATGGAAGAAGAAGAGTGAGACGAAAAAAAAAGTATGGCAGGGACATCTGTAGTGCTAACCGTGGGGTCTGCCCGCGTGTCTTTCCCACTCCCATCTTCTGTTATTACTCCGACCTTTTTCCATCCGTAACGTCATCCCTTCTCTCCCCATACTCCTTCTTTCCCCCTTTGCCTTCTGTCAATCTTCGCTGTCGGCTGCTGCTCGTGATGTTTACGATTGGTGGGGAGTAGTGGGGAAGGGGGTGGGCTTCCAACAGCCAATGCTCCTCAGTAAAAAACTCGTACATTTAATGCCGACATCCTTGGAAGCATAAAACACAGATCTTTCCACCGCGCGCTCTCGCGTCGTTCCGCCTCCGTCCGCCAGGAGCGCTGGCTGGCAGAAAGAAGAAGAAAGAATAACGTAAATAAACGTCGCCTAGATGCAGTTGGTACTCCTCACGGCCACGTGCTACCTACATTGTCTTTTTTTTATTCTGCAGTTTATTCCCTGCGGGGTGTTAATCTTTGAAGTGTATTATTCTTACGCGCGGCATTTTTTTTGTCAATCTTGTTTATTCTAGGCGCGTGCGCACTGAGTCATCATGCATAACGCGCCAAAAAAAAAGGTAGGGGCCATTTAGAGAAGGAATGAACTACACATACAAACTTCTACAATGTGTGATTTGATGCAACGTATGACCTGCTGTACACAAATATTCATTTTCTAAACTTTTAAACCGGATTAAATAAACTCTACCTAGGGTAAATATTGTGTGGATCTATCTACCGCGGACATAGAAATGTGTGAACGTGTAAGCTGTAAGATATTGAAAACTTTTAAATAAAAAAGTTCGGATGATATTTAGAAGATTAACAATAACCTTGAACGTATTTAATACTGTGCCTACTAAAAATAAAATTTTATTCGTCCTTCATTCCCTATTTCTCAACACCTTGAGCTACTGTTTAATGCAACATTTTTTTATATTAAGTGAATAAATTATAAAAATCAATGTTTTCCACAAAACATTTTCCCAGTTCCCCCCCCCCCCCCCCCCCTTAAGCCTATGAACTAACTCGACCTAGATTTTCCATATATTTATGTTACGTATCAGTCTGTAAGTAATTATTATATCAACATTTTTCTAAATTCCATCGTGGTATAGACTGCAAAAATATTTTGTTACATAAAATAGTTTATAACATTAGATTAATTTTTATAATGATCCATTTTGTTTGTAATCACGGTACTAGAAAGAGTTTCGCAAAACAGTGAAAACATTGGATCTCTTTAAAAAACTGTATTGTTACATTTAAAGTTTAAATTGAATGTAAGTGCTGTCGATAACTTTCAGTTGTTTAAGTAAAAGCAAAAATTTAAAAGATTTATTAAAAAAATCTCCTTACTCACTTTAACAATCAGTGACGTACAAGAAATTTTGACAAGCTAATGCACGCAAAAACTGCTGTAAATTACAAAAAAAAAAAAAAAACGGCCTTTTTAAAGAAGAAAGCTTCTCGAATTAAATAAGTTTTCTTCGATGTTCCAGCATACACTGCGAATGACTCTGACTTTCGAGTGCTGTGCTTCATTCCAAGCAATGTAATCAAGTAGGTACTTCTAAGAAAGAAGAGTGTTTTAGCTGCAGACATAACTTAAGTGTTCTTTAAAACTCCAAGGTGAATCTTTTGGGCTCATTTTTAAAGTAAGTAAAATAACTATGTGTACACTTACGAATGTACCCATATGTAATATTACGATGATACACGTATCATCTGTAACAGCGCTCTTTGTAAATTTAAAATGATAATTTCTAGCAGTGTTCACGAAAGTCGGGAGTTGAGCCACAATTCCAGTTACGCACTGCACGCAACGCGCGATAGTGAATGGCAGTGTTTTGGGTTTTAAAAGTACACGTACACAAGATTTTGAGAAGTTTCGGGACAGAGAATCCGTCCCGACCAGATACAGAGAGAGATACAGGTTGCAAGAAACCAATCACAATAGGCAATGCTAGGCCGTCTTGCTCACTGGAAATAAAATTTCATGGGAAAGTCGTTGGTATCTTCGGATGTTCTTATCTCAACTGCTGCGACGGCGTAGCCAACTGTGTAAACAAAAGAATTCTTAAAGGAGATTAGAGAAACAGGAAAAAAAAAGGAAGAGATAAACCAAATATCTCGCCCTGTTCGCCACGAAATACCGTCGCGCTTTAATCGTATGAGCCAGTCGAACGTAAATCTAGTTGAGAGAAGCAGATACGCCATGTGTTGGAGGCAACGAAACACACACACAGGACCTCCCACGTAGAGACAGATATTACGGACCACACGTCTTGCGCCGCCATTTCTTATCTGCCGCTTCACGTATTAATTTTTTTTATCAAGCCGTTTAGGAGAGGAACAGTGGTTCGTGTCTGAAGTACCGCCTTCTTCTCTTCCCTCCCACAAACATCTGGCATTGTTCCACTGACTATTCAGCGCATTATTTTATACACTGTATTTTTTTTTTGAAAATGCAACAGAATATATATATATGTAAAATTACAGATATTTGTAAATCCGTACGTTTACGCGAAACAACTGTGCCACTACAAAATAGTGTTCGCAGTTATACTGGGTTCCGATTATTACCCAGGCAACTATGCTTTGTGTTGTCCCAGTACCTCCAATAGTTAAAGTTATTCGTAAATCGTTCGCTGAATAGCTTTCCAGTATTAACTGCGCACATTAATAAGCATAGTAAAACGAATTAAAGGAAAATTATTGAATATTCAGTTATCTATTCCATGGTTTGAAAAAATTATCATTGATTTAAAACTTAAATTCAATTAAAAAAATTATTTGCCTATTTTTCGTAAGATATACACAGTTTTATCTCGAAAAACGTATATTTCATAAATGCAAAAATAACCCTAGCCAATTGCTGTACAAATTTACAATATCATTCTTTTAGTAGGCCTATTACAAATATTTCTTGGCAAATGGTTTCCAAAGATATCTTTTGTTACCGTACATACGATTTTATTTATGTGGTTCCAAAGATAAAAATTCAAAATTGTTTAGCTCAGGCCGGGTCCAAAATCGTCAGAAGTACGTTCTTTCATACGTAATTGCCCCGGATGTAACATCATGAGGCCTGTCCGAACTGGAATCGATGCATGCAGGTTTTGGAGTAGACTTTAAAAGAACCAGTACACTCCTTACGTACATTCAAGTTAAGAAACGTTGCCAATTTGAAATTTGGAAGGGTATGAGAGTATCACAATTCAATTCACCAAGATGGGCTGCCGGTTATTAACGAAAGAAAAAAATAGTTGGACATAAACGTACAACTTATACCTAAAGTGCTGAAAGAAATTATTTTAGATGAATACTAAGATTCGAGGTAAAGTTTTATTGAAGAAATGTCTTAAACCAGCTGCAAAATTTGTCACTGTAGTAAAATAATTATTTGAAATAATTAGTGGTGGCTGTAGTATATAAATGGGCTATACTGGGAGTTTGGTGCGTGGTGCCGATGTCCACCATATAGGATAATGACGTCACGGTGGCAATCTTGGACTCATAATTCCTCAAAATTTCTAGAAATGTCCCTATTTCGAGAGAAAAATTCCTGTTTTATGGGAAAGTTTTCCGTTTAGTTACTCAAATATTTAAAAAAAACAGAAGACTTTTGCCGTTGAAAGAACCCAAATTCCTAAAAACTGCTAAATTCCCCATCCACAAGCCTCCTTAAGCCACCGAGACCATGACCTTGACCTTGACCATAAAATTTAAATTCTATAATTTTTAACCGAAAATTCAGAAAATAATCCAAAAAATATAAAAATATTGTTTATTTTAAATGACGAACTTTTCGTTACGTATGCAATCGTGGATTGCAGAACGTTAGGCCTACACTTTTCGTTACGTCCCCATTCTAGATCCTATAACGTTGCACATATCGTTACGAACGTCATCTTTGACGTGCGTATTAACATTGGTACTAAACGAAGAAATAAAATCTTTCAAACATCCATAGCGAAGTTTCAATAAATATATGCTTAAATGACAATAGTAGTATATAATAACCGGTTCTGCGCCAGGCTTCTGGATGTAGTGCCTGGTGCCGGTCCGCCATCTTGGATTGCGACAACATGGCAGGTGTAAGGATCAACAAGTTTGTATCATCTGGTGCATAAGTCACATAATTAACTATTCTTGTGAACACAATGGCATCGTTACCATCTTTAATGTCAAACTCGGTGGATATTGTACCATCGTCTACGGGAACCCTGACGTCAGCGTCGACGATGGTGGCGCAGATCACGTTGGCATCGTTGACTACAACTCTGGGTGAGACTTCAACAGGCGTGGTGGTACCAGCAGAAAAGATCTTAATGACTACAGTGCTGGCTGCAGAGTTAACCTTGATGTATGACTTTTCGCTTCAATGGTTGGTGATCCATTAACAACTAGCGAGCATCGATGTCGTTACTGTGACCAGAGTTTCTAAAAAAAAACACCGTAATTCTCGAGACACAGAAAAAGAGAATATGCTAGAAATCTATATCGGAAAAACGTTTGGCTGTAAACATTGTCACAAGCAATTTGCAAGAGGATGATAAGTTGAAAAGACACTCGAAGGCATCCAAATTTTCTGCTTCGCGGCAGAAAGTAAAGGTTTCGCTACAACAGCAATTAAATTATGTGACTAAGAGTACATCGGGAATTAGTAGTACATCAGTTACGTCATTATCTTGTTTGAGGCAGAAAAGTTCGTCTTCATCAACTAGGCATCCTTACAGCTACTGTGATGTCGTTTGCATTTGTCCACGATCCACGAATACATGAGCGGAGTAACTGTACTTTGGGGTTTTTAAAGCCATTGGCTTTTTTGAGTACAATTATAAAATTGGTAAATTTTACCTCAAAACGGGAATATTTCCCTCGAAATAGAGAATTTTTTTTGTTTTATTTTTTGAGATTTTTTGGCGAAATTATTTTCTAAAAAATGGAAATTTTGGGCAATTTTGTGTCATTTTGGGCCAATTTTGGCCAATTTTGAAGGTCAACTTCAAGGTCAAAGGTCGTACAATATGGCCACCGTGACGTCACAATCAAAGATGGTGGACCGGCAGAGGCACCACAGCTAGAAGCTGAAGCAGGCGCAGAACTGGCTATTATATACTATTGACAATCGTAATTAAAAAAAACCAAGGTAAAATATGAAATAGTTAACAAAAATTAATATGTTTTTAAACAGGTAAATGCATTTTTAATGGTAAATTCTAAACACCCATTAAATTGCTATACGGTATGCCCGCGCAGCGGTTTCTTCCTTGTAATTGGCGGCCGTCTGCAAGATAAGCCATTGCTTATTTGACCTGGCCATTCAGGACGCGTTGTCTTCCGAACAGAATTTCTGTGATTGGTCTGTCGACAACAGACTTGCACCTGAAAGAAACTCAGCCAACCATGAAATACAGACTACAGTGTTTTAACTCCCAGATAGTCTCGAAATATTTTAACGAAATTCTTGCTTCTCAATATTACACCCTCTGAACTGCTCTAGTGCTCCACAAGGGATAGTAAAGTATGCAATGTGGCAAGTACATCGACTTGTACTTGAATTCGGACAAGGCATGTAGTGGTCTTGTGAAGTGGTTTGTGTGAAGTGAATTGCTCATGATTAGAGACCGGGAAAAATTCACGGATTCATCAAAAATAGTTTAATTCATCCATACGGTTGCTGGTTCCCAATGGTTGTTCTATAAAAACCTCAGTGACGCAAAAAAACAAATATATATATCACTAGAAATAATTCGTCTTGGGAACATTTGATTGTTTGAAAGGCTTAAATAAACGTTGTCCATATTTGCAACATGTCTTTTCTTATTGGCTGTCATTAAGTAAAAAATTAGTTCCACACTTAAATCAGATAATTAGGAAGCTAAAACCGTCCAAGATTCGTTATAAAATAACTTCGTCATACCCTATAAATATATATCAGCCAACCATAAAAGTAAGAACAATTTACAATAGACAAACATGACCAAAAATACTTTCGCGAAAATCCATAATCACTATACATAACCACACGTAGAACAAGCCAATGTCAGATGATGTCAAATGTTTTATGCCTATACAGCACAGAGAGTTTCATGTAAGTAATTTAGTATTTGACAACCAGAGTAAACAGCTACGGCTTATGTTTATGAAATTATTTAAAATAAAATTCTCAATTGCAAGAATGTTTTTTTATTGTAACTTCTACAACCTATTTTTTGTTGTAAGAAGTATTTTTGACATGGAAAGTTTATTTTCAGACGAATAGCTGACGTTAATTTACAAAACAGCTACGTTCAAACTGGCCAAATCAAGACCAATATAATTTCCTTTCGTTGGACAAAGCGAGTGGCAATACATTTCCAAACACATCGAAAATATAATCTCTCTTAAAAATGTGTTGAGAAAATAAATATAATCTTAACATAAGCAATTTAAGTAGTGCTTTAAATGCTGATTCAAATAATATTAAAAAAGTGGTTTTCTTTATTTATTCTTATCCTTTTGGATGTGTAAACATCTTTGTTCTTAGTATATGGCATTCGGTAGGAATTATTTGGTGACAATGGAACGGAAATGCAGGACAATGGTGCTGCGACTGCGCAATAGTCTCAGAAACTTCGAAAAGATGGCGGACGCACGTGTATCAATGTAAAGAAGTACATCATCACCTTGGTAAATGTTAGGGTACATTCCAAAAGTATTGATGTGCCAAATTAAACTTAATGATAGTGAACCTACCCTGGATCATATTTGGTAAAATAAAATAGTCACTGTGAAAAAGTAATCCAAAGTTTTAAAAGACCTAAAAATAACTGGCTTTACAAATGCTCCTTAAACATCCCCAACGGTCTTGGCAGCATGTTGGTGAGGTGTGCGTTATATAAGGTCCGTGGTTCAAAACACGTCAAAAATAGAATTATGTATTTTAATTTTTAATAATATTATGTTAATATAATATTGTATCAGCTTGTAACGTGTGTACCTGCGTACACTTGCAAAGTATTGTACCCCTGACTTTTCACGGCATAACACCTGCAACACAGTGAGCTGGGCAGGCTTCCCCCAAATAGACGAGACTATTCTTCTTCCAGCTCGTCAGGGAAGCCTGCGAGTATAAAAGGGCATGCGCCCAGACTATCGATATGCAGAACAACTGGGACATCCAGTGAGCAGGCTGCTTCGCTGCTCCGACACCGCTCGCCGGCCTACACCGTCAATCGCCGCGGAGTTGCTGCCGCCCGAGGACCGACAAGACATCGACTGGGTGAGACCTCTCCGAGTGGTAACCCAGGATATGGACAGTTCTTGTGGAAGCGTCGCTGGATTAGGCATAAAATCTTTCAGTAAGAACATTAAATAAAAACGAAGGTCCGGCCACAAGGCCAAGAGGGCGTGCATTAGCTAACTTCAGTGAGGGGCCGAGCGAGCGGAAGTATTGACACTATCAAGACACTATCACAACCAGATCGTAACTCTGTATGGACTCTAACTCTACCGCCGGTAACGAGTAATTCTACACACAAGAGACAGCGGTCAAGGTTAAGAACTTAGGCGTTACTACGGGAATGCGGAGAAAGCTTCACATGGTACCGGGGGAAGAACGCTGAAAACCAAGCTATAGACATTGACAGCGTTACATGACTAGTTGCGTGTATATAATTGTAACCAACCACTGGTATTAACTATCTGTATTGTTTGTTACGTGTAACATTGAGTAATATTTAGATTAAGCATGTTCATTAAGACTATGTGGTATAGCCTTAGTATTTGAAATTGACGGCGTCTTGATCGTCAGCTGTGACGAGCGCACGGCTCGCCACAATTAAGGGTATTGTTTTGTTTTGTTTTAATTGTTCAAGAATCAAGCACGTAGCGTTAATTCGTACGTTTTGTGTTCTAGTGAGAACTTACCACAGCAGTTCGTCTCCACGAGAACCCGACTTGTTTAAGTGTTATGTCAGTTTGAGAATCAATGCAATTCCTTTTGGTGTTATTAAGTTTGTCAATAAATTGCTATTGGATCGAATTTAACTTAGCAACTAATTTCATAACCACTTGCAAACGTCCCTTTTTCCTCCTTGTTAGGGTTTTCCTGTGTCCTTAGTAAAACCCGCGACAAGCTCAACAAGGTTAAGGTTTATTTGTAGGAAGACTGATTTCAGTCGTTTAGGCAAAAACAAATACACAAATATTTACTTAGTGTTATGTATTTTAAAATGTAAAGGTTAAAATTTTACTGTGGATAATTAATAGTATGAACTGTTTAATGAATTTCAACACGATTAGAAATATTATAATATAATTCCTTCTCGAAAATCAAGTAAAAACCTTTATCTATTGAGACTGCAACTTTTAGTTTGAAAAATACTTTAAAGATAGCGCCACGTTCGTAATGTTTTAGATCACCAACATAATGCTTAATATCTTTGACGCCATGTTCGTCCCAACACAGTTATTCTGGCTGATACGTTATAGGTATTTTTAAACTTGCTTTAATATTTTGTTATGACTAATCAAGTTTATAAAATCTATTCCGGTAAAATTTCACTAACGTAATGTTTACTTTGGCACACCAATACGCTAAGTACATCCCCAGTTGATCCACCATCTTGACGACTTCAGCTCGAGGCCATTGCAGATTCTGCATGCTTGCCCATTAGACTTTCATTCTGTCAGATTTCCGATGTGCAATGCGCACTTATTTCATTGTATTCATGGTGCATGCTAAAATTTCACCCTCAACGCGCCTAAAGAATTATAACGTCAAAAACTTTAGCACCAACTTGTTAAACAGAATTGTAGTTAGGTTTTAAAAACGGGAACTATTTACCGTGTTTTCTTAAAATGAATATTTTTCATATATTTATCACGTTCTGCATTAATTTTTAAGAATTCTACGTTGAAATCGGTGTCCAAGTTACGCATTATAAGTTTATTTGTAACATGAATTTGCTCGTTACCAAGGTTAGATGTTTACACTTCGTTGGCGAGTACTGAAAGACTCGCTCACTTTTTTTAAGTAATTTAAAAAGTAAGTAATAAGATTCCCGAGTAATATTTGTCAACTTTTTTGACTTGGTCTCGACGCCGCTCCTCGGGGCGATGGCGGCGGGCGGACCTCCAGGGACGGAAGACTCTGTCGTGACGCTGGTTCCTCTTGTCTCAGACCTCGAGGAGAGAGCGCTGTTGCCGCGTCTCTTGCGACTCAGGCAGTAGCGTTGCACTTGCGACCGTTCTGCAACTACACGCGGAGTCGGATCACAAGAACGGTGACGGATCTCATGGAGTAGAGCTGGCACGCAGACGGGTGTTGGCCCGCACGGATCAGCTCGGCAATGCTGAGCTCTTCCGTTTACGTTGCACCGTGCGATCAACAGAAGCCGAGTTATTTATGTTCTAAATACGTTAAATTTTTTTCAGTACAAGAATATCTAATTTTTTACTATTACTATATCATTTATTTTTATTATAAATATTAATACTGCACGTGCTATGACCTCGAAGTATATTAAAAAAATCCAATTAAATAATTTGTAATCTTGAAATTTTATCTCATTGGTTTCCATTTTTTATGTTTCCGTGCATTGTGGAAGCAGCAGAAGCGATATTAAAGTGTTCCGGGTGATCTGTCTTATTTTACGTAAGCCGTCATTGTAGAACGGGCCTTATTATTGCGACAGACTCCCTGCAGGTAGTTTGAGCCTCGGATACCGACTATGGTGTGAGCCGCTTATAACAGTGTGATAAAAATGTACGCATAAAGCCTGTATCTTAAAGAGTTTTAGAAAAGTTCACTTCAAATATATAAAAGAACGAAACGCAATCTGGAAATCAATTAGTAAATTTAGCAAAGCTACCGGTGCTATATTGCGACCTGCGTAATTTATAAACCTGTACGTATTTAAAACTACTTGTCGTAACTTCCTGCGTCTTGCTTTACTTGCTTTCTTGAGATTCGTGCGTAGTTTATAACAACGGCGTAAAACGTAGACACGTAGTGCAAATGTTAACTGTATCACGTTGTGAGTGCTTCCGATGCCATCCATCTCGGGCGTAACGGTCCGTGGCAACGTCTCTTCGTGCTCTCGCCCTGTCCCGCAATTTATGAGAAAGCGCTTTCCCATTTCCCCCGTAAACGCTCGCGCGTGAATAAAGAAAACGTAGAAGTAACATCCGTTTCTCGTGCAGGGACTTAGGAACGTTGACAGCAGGATGATAGTCAAAATATTTATAATTTTGGCACTAAATCTATCACTGACAATCCACGTCTAGTAAACACTCGTACACAGTTAAAATTTCTATACTCCATCTTAGCTAGATTTAAATAGGAAAAGTGAATTCATAAAATTTTGTTGACTGGACTATTTTTTTAAGGATTTTTTTTCGGCTGTGAGCTGTCTAATTATTTCATATTTCGGCCATGATTTTATAACAGTATATTCTATGCAACGGAATGCTTATGAAACCCTAATTTACGAAAAAGCCTTTCCGACTCAATAAACAACAAGGTCGTAAAGCTAACCGCAGGAAGAAGCTACGTCACATTCCCCGAGTAGGTATACGTAAAGGCAGGTATTTTTCACGAAATATCTGACCGTTCATTGGACTGCAATAAGGGTTGCTCGAGCCAGTGGTTTCTTCATTGTAATAACAACCGTCTGCGAGAGAAGATATATTTTTGACGTGACAACGTCTAATAAAACGATGAACGCCGGCTGCACGCGGGAAAAAGTGTCCCGTAACGCACATTGTCCCACTACGATGTATCCCGTTACGCTCATTTTACGCTTGCGCCGCATCTATCTCTCTTCCACTCGATTGGAACAACCATCGATTTGACTTTTAAATCATGTTTTCGTCTTTTGAATTATTAATATTATGTAATTAAACGATCGTCCACCGATTTTCAGCACAATCGGTACGATTATTTAAAAGTAATGTTGAATTTTAAAATACGGTTTTGTACGAACAATGCTGTTTTACTTTTACACATAATAATTCAAATTACACCCGGGATCTTTTGCACAATGTTTTAAAAAATATTGTAACATTATAAATAAGTTTGATGTTTTTGTGATGCATATTTGTTATAAAATCGTATTATAAAAACGAAATAATATTATTCCCCTACGGTGCTGTCATCTACGGTGACGGACGCGAACCGAACGAATCGCACTATCTAGCCAATTCCGCGGCAATCATGCACTCGTTAATACATATTTTCCTTTATTTATCGCGAGGGGCGTTATTATTAATGCATTTTAAATACAATTTCGTGCCTGGGGCCACAATTGCATATCATTTTGAGCACTGGAAGATATAAAAACGTAAAATATTCTCGACAAATTTAAATCTCGGACCCAGCGCACCACGAGCGTCTGAGTTGGAGATTAAAGACGAAATTCTTTCTTAAACTTACTAATACTTATTTTTTTAACTGCAAGGGTATTTTTACTAATTCTACGTTTAATTTCACGACGAACAAACTTCGTCCTTAAATGTGTAATTGCGAAAAAACGTAAAACATTCTCGACGATCGTAAAGTTAAATAACAAACATGTATAAAAGTTATAGTTAAAATAATCTCTTCGTTAAACTAATAAACATATTTGAATTAATGAGTACAAATAAAAGTAAATTAATCAATTAAATTGTAGATTTAATTTCACTCCTTTGTATCCATACAAAATAGTGATAATTCAATAAAAATTATTCAATTTGATCCATAAAAGTATTCAATCATTTCATCAATATTTTGTTATGACGTTGTCACGTTAAACTATCGTCCGTTAACCGACTTTACAGACAACCAATTTTTTTTACAGGCTATTCAGAACGTATTTTCTTCCGCAACAAGTTGCTGTGATTCGTAAGTGGACAGTTGACGTGTGGATGAAAGAAACCCGAGCAATCACGATACACAGAAGACGCGACAGTAGCGCCCCGTTTACCCGGGTACATATACGGTGTGCATAACTTCAGAATATAACACGCAGTTTGAAAACTGTTCAATATATCAAAATGGTGTCCGTTTACAAAAATCATTTTAAGAATACGCTGTGAGCGGATTTGTTGTTCTGTTTTCGTATTTTGTTTTAAACGGTATTTTTATAAAAGGTAAAAAAATTTAAAATGCGTGTGTTCAGATTTTTTTTTAGTCATGAAACATTTGATACAGATTCTTGAAATAATTGGTTGTCTGTAAAGTCGGTTAACGGACGATAGCTTAACGTGACAACGTCATAACAAACATTGATGAAATGATTGATCCAGAAGAAAAGGAAATATCTAATTCGGCCTGAGACAGCCGTAATAGGTTCTTGAAATAAACCATTTAGGCATTAAAAATATTATGCTCTTTGAGGAAGAATTTTTTTTTAATTTTTCTATCTTTTGTATGATAAAATCTACCTCTGCATACATTTATGAATAAAATTGAATCATTTTTATTATATTATCACTATTTTGTATGGATACAAAGGAGTGGAATGAAATGTACAATTTAATTAATAAATTCACTTTTATTTGCATTAATTAATTCAAATATATTTATTACTTTTGAAATGTTGCGTGCGCCGTGTTTATTTTTACAAGTACAAAAAAAATGTAGATAGAGATAAATATATATAGAGAGATGGATATATGATTTGTATGTGTGGAACTCTACTTCAAACATATTACAAAACAAAACTGTATTAGGCATTGCAATGCAGGCCTAGCATTAGCTAGATAATGGAATCTTTTCAATATTAGTTATCTATTATTTTTCAGCTTTTTTGTACATTGCTTTATAAAGTCTATATTACATACAGACTAGGTAAATAACTTTATACTGGCAGAACAACGTCTGTCGGGACCTGAAAGTGATATAAATTAATTTTCACGCTTGACATTCAAATTAAGAAGACAATTACTAACTATACCCTGTGTTCAGCCCGGGCAAATCCGGGTATTGCAGCTAGTGTATCATATTTGTATGGAAAATGTTCCATGCAGAGTGTAGATTAGTTACTTTCATTACATGTTTAGGAACGTTATCAAAAATTTATATATCCAAAACGGATGTCTGGTGCGGATGTAAGGTTATCAGCCTGAAGGCTGGTTTGATACCACCAAGAGCTGGCATTATTTCTAGTTGATATAAACAACAGTATAATTAAGACACGCAGAAAAGAGAATTCTGTACTCTTACAAAATATAATTTTGGAAACCAAATGCCAAGAAATAGATTGAATGCTATGATAAATATATTTTTTAACTTTGTATAAAACATGGGTGTGGTAAATTTTGCATATATTAAATACATTTTTCGAGATAATACTCAGTATTATTTACAAAATACTGGCGCATAATTACATATCTTAATTGTTGTTTCATTCGAGCTTAGTTTTTTAAGCCATGGGAAAGATAATAGAATATTCTACAATTTGACTTTATTTTGTTGTCATGCTTATTCTGTACGCAGTTATACTGGAAAGATATTCAGGGAACGGTTTACAGATAACTTTAACTGGGACAACAGAAGACATACTTTCCCGGGTAAGGATCCGAACCCAGTACTTCTGCGAACACTTATTTTCAATGATTCTGATGTTATCATTTAAATGTACAGATGTACAATATATGTAATTTTACTTGAATATATCTGTTTCGTTTACAAAAAAAATATAAAAAATTATTTGCAGTGAAGACAGTCAGTGATATATTACATTAACCGGTAAAAATGTGTGTACTATAAAATCAATCTACCTTAATCAATTACCATTTGGATAAGTCTTTTTTGTAATATGCGTTTAAAACCGTAAAACCTTGAGCACAAGTGCTGACAGGCAGCCCGAAGGGCATGTGCTAAAGGCACCAATCTGGAAGCGCCCATGTACCAGGCACCAGTGCGGGCTGTTGGATCCAGCATGGCTGAAACATTCTTTCCGCCAAACTCTTCTTCCGGAAAACACCATTCTTGCCCTGTGTTGAACCTGCCTGATTCTTGTCCTGTGCTGAACCTGCCTACTTCTTGCCGTGTGCTGAACCTGCCTGCTTCGTGCCGTGTGCTGAACCTGCCTGCTTCTTGCTCTGTGTTGAACCTGCCTGCTTCTTGCTCTGTGCTGAACCTGCCTGCTTCTTGCTCTGTGCTGAACCTGCCTGCTTCTTGCTCTGTGTTGAACCTGCCTGCTTCTTGCTCTGTGCTGAACCTGCCTGCTTCTTGCCGTGTGCTGAACCTGCCTGCTTCGTGCCGTGTGCTGAACCTGCCTGCTTCTTGCTCTGTGTTGAACCTGCCTGATTCTTGTCCTGTGCTGAACCTGCCTACTTCTTGCCCTGTGCTGAACCTGCCTGCTTCTTGCCCTGTGTTGAACCTGCCTGCTTCTTGCCCTGTGTTGAACCTGCCTGCTTCTTGCCCTGTGCTGATCCTGCCTAATTCTTGTCCTGTGCTGAACCTGCATGTTTCTTGTACTGTGCTGAACCTGCCTGCTTCTTGCCGTGTGCTGAAACTGCCTACTTCTTCCTCTGCGCTGAACCTGCCTGCTTCTTGCCCTGTGTTTAACCTGCATGCTTCTTGCCGTTTGCTGAACCTGCCTACTTCTTGTCCTGTGCTGAACCTGCCTACTTCTTGCCCTGTGCTGAACCTGCCTGCTTCGTGCCGTGTGCTGAACCTGCCTGCTTCTTGCCGTGTGCTGAACCTGCCTGATTCTTGCTCTGTGTTTAACATACCTGATTCTTGCCCTGTGCTGTACCTGCCTGCTTCTTGCTCTGTGCTGAACCTGCCTGCTTCTTGCTCTGTGTTGAACCTGCCTGATTCTTGTCCTGTGCTGAACCTGCCTGCTTCTTGCTCTGTGCTGAACCTGCCTGTTTCTTGCTCTGTGTGAGAGGGTGTGAATGATTATACGAGCGTGTATTATTTTATGTTAATTTTGTTAAATTTACAAATTATGTACTGGTACAAAGTATATTTTAAATATTTATCTTATAAAATATTTATAAATGTTTATTAAAATCTTTTTTTCGTAATTCTATTTTTGTAATTTGAAAATATAAAATTGTTAAAAATATATTTTTTGTTTCAACATTATTTTTTACTAACTTGTAATTTATTTACTTCGTATCGTCTTTGAGATGTGTTTTCACGTTCATAATAATTGGTTTTACTAACGTAAGGTTATTTTTAATTTTTTTGTTAAATGTGGTTGTTTATCTTCGACGCATATAAAAACAAATATAAGTAATAAACGAAAACCTGAAAGTTTCCCAGTGAAATTCTACAACTCAACATAAACATTATTTTTTTTAACAATTGCTGCTTTTGATGTCGTCTTTCGACGAACCCTTTCCTCCAGTCTGCCCCCCCCCCCCTCCGCATACTTTAACCATGACCCTTCTCCCTCATGGGCCCCCGAGTCTCTTCCTCTTTTGACCCGTCCCTTCCGAGAAGGGATCTGTTTATTTAGGAATGGCTGGCTGAGCGGGCGGCCAGACGGCGCGACGACCCTCTCCGTCCCGCGAGCCAGCCGCCGACCGGCTGGACGCACGAGCTCCGGGAGCGCTGGGGGCGCTAAGGGCGACACTGACTCGCGCTTCTCACGCCTTATGGCCTCTACGCGCCAGTCCCAGAACTGACGTGCAGTCTTCTAACCGCGAGAAGGAATAGAACGGAAAAAAAAAATTAACCTAGCAGGCCTGGGTGAGCTGTAAATCAACAAGCATTTACATCTAAAAGCAACCATACAGAACTTAACAGTAAGTATGTTCCTACCTTTAAAGAACTAGTTATAATTTCGTTTTAAGGTATCAATTTATCTGCACATATAAAAATAACATACTTCTATTTAAAGGGGTAGTATCCTGAATTATTTTTTGATGTTATTTTGTGTCTGTTTTGATTATTCAAAAAATACATGCTTGCTTATTATTTACATATAGAGATAAATAACTTATATTTTTTTAATAGAACACGAGATAATAATTGAGAAATTTTATAGACGCGGGTATCATCTCAAACGAAATAACTCTTTTTCAAACGAACAAATAAATTGTAGATTATTTGCATAAAAAGGTTCTAAATATTTTTCATACCTTTATCACAATCTTTTATTTTAATTAATTCTTAAACTTGAAGGTAGTTTATGCAGCTTAACTAACTGTTCAAATTGACGTGTGTAGTTTAAGGTATGTATCTGGCATGTCAATGTGGCAACATGGCATATGAATAGGACCTAGAGCTCCATGCTAGTTTGTTGAGCCACAGTCACACACAGCTAAACTCCAATCGCGAAATATTCACGCCTCTTAGTTGAACTTAACGTATTTACACTCTCGCAGGCTCGTAACTATAATACGGTGTGTGATTCAGTGATACAATTAATCAAATAATAATTATTGACAATTTTACACTAAAGTGTGGAAATAATTATACCAGCAAAAATATTTAGTTACACAGTTAAAACAATACTCACATAACACTGTTCAACAATACTGATTTACACAAATAATTAAATGAATAATACATACATGTAAGAACAATATTGTATTTCGAATATGTTCTGCGGCACGGTGCACAATATAAGCTCAAACCCCGCTGTCGGGTTGGCGTCAGGCACAGGCGGGCCCCTACCACCGTGACCCGCCTATCCCTGCAGCATGGCAGGGTTCAACCTGAGCCGCATGTCACCACGTGGAGCCCGCTCAAGGCTGCTCCAGCGATCACTGACCGCGCCAACGGCCCCAAGAAACAACCACGCACATGAAAGTGCGCAAGTGCGCGTAAGCGCAAGAGTGCATGAGCGCAAGAAAGCTGCGTCATTTATACCTTTACTTGCCGTCTCCTCTATAGGTTCCCCCACCATGTACCTAACTATTCCCCTCTTCTCCAGTTCACCCTCCCCCCAAATCCTAACCATTTCCTATCATGCAATCGGAATTTTTTTAACGCTCGAAAATGGTTACCCCTTCAGCAAAGATGGTTTCACTTCTAAAATATATATTATATTAACTATCGTTAAATGCCTATAAAAAGTTTTCATCAATTTATTTCAATTTAATTTACAAAATTTTTAAGTGAAACATCTTTCGGCATGATCAGAGTACCATTTCAAGGCCGAATTTTAATGGAACGTTTTCGGGAAAAATTGTTTTAAAATTGGGGAACGCAAAAAGGACATAGAAAAGGTTCTCGGCCAAATATATATTAAGAGAGCTTGTGCTATAAAGCTACATTGCTGGGCTTGTTTCCATTCTCCTTCTTGTGCGATGGTTTGTCCCCCCCCCCCCCCCCCCAACAAATGAAGACCTGAGAGAGACATATAAACGAAATAATAAGTCAGAGAGTGTGCGCATGAGCTTGTTTCAGAATATATATATTTATATCCTATATATATAGATATATATCCTATATAGCCAGCTGTGATGAATTGATTTTTATACCTGCTACCAGAACTCACGTTCCTCCTTGTTCAACTATCAACGTAGAGAGCGCTGTTGAGACAGTCCCTGTATTTCCCGCATATACTACCTGTTATGAATTTCATATTTCGTTCAGAGATTAGACGTGTTTCATATGGCAGAATTGTTTGAAGTAACACTAACACGCACAGTTGTTCTTTATAATGTGAGTATTTCAACAGTGAGTAGGATTTATTGTTAATTAATCATTATTGATTCATCAATATCCATTGATATCCTGAGCAGTTACTTTGAAGTATTATTTATTAATTTATTTTTTAATTTATTCAAATTTCCAATAAGTACAACAAATGATAGGATTTTTTAATACTTGGATAAAAATGAATGTAAAAAAAACGCGTTGTGTTATCTTGTTTCTAATCATTGTGTAAAATGGCATTTTAATATTTTAAGTAGTTCACCAAGTATTAACAATTTAATGATTTGGTTAGGTTAGTTCAGTGACATTTAAAACCTATAGATTTATGTAAACGCACGGTAAGGTAAGGTAAGCTACGTTTTTGACGTGATGTCTGATAAATCGATGAACGCCGGCTGCACGCTCGAAAAAGTGTCCCACTACGGATGTCCCACTACGGATGTGTCCTATTTGCTCATGGTACGCATGCGTGGCATCTCTCTTCATGCTCATTGTATGCATGCGTGGCATCTCTCTTCCACTCGATTGGAACGACCATCGATTTGACTTTTCAATCATATTTTCGTCGTTTGAATTATTAATATTATGTAATTTAACGAATGTCCACCGATTTTCAGCACAATCGGTACAGTTATTTAAAAGTAATGTTGAATATTCAAAGACGTTTTGAACCAACAATGGTATTAACATTTACACATAATAATGCAAATTACAACCGAGATCTTTTGAACAATGTTTTAAAAAATATTGTAACACATTATAAATAAGTTTGGTGTATTTGAGATGCGTATTTGTTTTAAAATCGAGTTATAAAAACGAAATAATAATATTCCCCTACCGTGAACAAAATTTTTATAAATATATATATAACATCTGAAACTATTAATTATCGATTATGGCCTCGTGGGTGAGCGATCAGGTTGTCGGTTCGAATCCCGGCAGGTGCGAAATTTTTTTTTGTACTTTTAAAAATAAATACGACGCACGTAACATTTCAAAAGTAATAAATATATTTGAATAATTAATGCAAATAAAAGTAAATTTATTAATTAAGTTGTACATTTCATTTCACTCCTTTGTATCCATACAAAATAGTGATAATTCAATAAAAATGATTCAATTTTATTCATAAAAGTATGTAGAGGTAGATTTCATCATACAAAAGATAGAAAAATTAAAAAAAAAATTCTTCCTCAAAGAATATAATATTTTTAATGCCTAAATGGTTTGGTTGCAAAAACCTATTAGGCCTACGGCTCAGTCTCAGGCCAAATATGATATTTCCTTTTCTTCTGGATCAATCATTTCATCAATGTTTTGTTATGACGTCACGTTAAACTATCGTCCGTAAACCGACTTTACAGACAACCATTTTTTTTTATATATTCTAAACAACATGTGAACGGTTGCTTACTTTAGGCTAGGGCATCTACATTAATAAAATACTATGTATTTAATACATATTAAATAAGTTTTATTTAGAAAATGTCTTCTTTCTCTCTCTCTCTCTCTCTATATATATATATATATATATCGCTCTCTCTCTCTCTCTCTCTCTCTCTCTCTCTCTCTCTGCGTTTTACTCCTTACGATATACTTACAAGTCGAGTTTAAAATTGCCAAAGAAGTTTCATTTCTATCACGTGTACCTACTCAGTTACGTGCGCTGTTTTTTTAGTTTTTTTTTAGAAGAAATACTACCAGTTGTAGCCGTTACCCTGGTGCGACTCCCGGAAAAAACTTATATAGTTTTTAGTTTCATGGTCCATACACCCCAAAACCATCGTCAACTCAAAAGTTTATATATATATATATATATATATATATATATATACATATACATCACCTTTTTATGGACACGATAACTGCCGTAATATTTCACAAATCACTTCCAAAATGATACATAAAATATAAGCATGGCAAATATCGGTCGAATTCGTTAATGGACAGTATCAGACCAAAGGGGTAGACATGGGTAAGGTTTTATGAAAAACAGAAAAATCGCTATAAATCCTATTATATGACTAATATAACATCAATTTTAACGTTTTATAATTCGTTGGAGTAATTCTAAAAACTTTTTCCAAATACATATTTTGATATAATCAACCATATCTGCGAAAGGTGGAAAAAACAAGGTTTGCAGGACAAAAAGAATTCATAAATCCCTTTGTAGGCACACTATCAAATCTGTTCAAATTGTTTGTAAATCTTATAATTTGTATCTAATACTTCTGTCTGAAACAAGTTTTGATAAAATAAACCATATCTGCCTGGGGTTGAAAAATACAGGGGCAGAATTTAAATACTCATTATTTCCATACCATGAAAAATATTAAATCCATTCAATTTTTCTGTAAAGCCATGAATTATTATCTACAACTTTCGTCTGAAATAATTTTTTATACGACCAACCATTACTGCAAGGGGTGGAAAGAAGAAAGGTTGGAGGACAAAAAAAAATTATATCTCTCATCGTAGGCACTCTTGAATTGTTTGTAAATTTTATAATTTTTATCTATTTTTTTTGTTTGAAACCATTTTTAATACAACCAACTATTGCTATAAAGGATGGGCAGAGAGGGTTGAAAATAGAAAAAATACATTCATAACTACCTTAGTAATAGCACCAATAAATAGCCTACGTTCAAATTATTTGAAAGTCTTTTAATTTTTATCTAAAACTTTTTCTGAAATAAGTTTTTATAATATGAGCCATTGCTACAGGAGGTTGAAAAATTCATCATTTCCGTATCATTTACACTATTATATTCCTTCTTAATTATTGTAAAACTATAAACTATTATCTATTACTTTCTTCTGAAGTTATTTTTATACGACCTACCATTACTAAAAAAGAGTGGTGTAAGTTGGGGTTGAACGACAAAAAAAAAATTTTCAACTTCATTAGCAGGCACACTATCAAATCAGTTCAAAATGTCAGTAAACCATACAATTATTATCTAAAACATTTGCCTGGAAAAAATTTATTGATACAGACAACCATTGCATAGGTTGGATAAAGAGGGTTTCAACACACAAAAAAAATCATAACTCCCTTAGCAAGAATAACAGCAAATCCGTTCATATTGTTTGTAAATCTTATAATTGTTATGTTCAACTTTTGTCTGACACTAATTTAGATTATTCAAACCATTATTTTAAGGGGTTAAAGAAACCTGGGCTTAGAATTAGAAAATAAATAAAACTTCCCTATCATGTACACTATCGAATCCATACTTATTGCAGTTTAACTTTTTAAATATTGTCTAAAACCTTTGTTAAAATAAAGTTTTATGTTACCTACCATTACTGCAAGGGGTGGAAATAAGGTTTTAAAGTAAAAAAAAACATTACTTTTTAATAGATATTATATAAAATATGTTATAATTTACTGTAAAAATCCTAAACTATATCTTAAACTTTTGTTGGAACAATTTTTGATGAAACTATTACCGTAAAAACATGGATTGAAATTTTAAAAATTAAAATCTTCCGTACTATAAAACTGGTTCGAATTAATTTTCAACCATCCTAATATTATTTTAAGCCTTGGTGCAATGCAAATTATTATTGGAAATTTTTTTATTTCAATTTTTTTTTTCATTGGTGCAAGAAATGAAAAAAAATGTGTTAGGTCAAAAATAGTTGTCCTAATATGAAATTCGTTTTAAGCTATTCAGGCTATATGCATTAGTTAAAAACATTCATAATATTTTCGCTGAATGGAAAATAAAAAATTATATTTAATCGATCATTTTGTAAAATTGGAGAGCATTAAAATGTCTCAGAAGTTTACAGAAGTTAAAAAAAAATTCCAGAATAAATAGGTACTTCGTAATCTATCTAGACCTGTAGGCTGTGCCGAAGGTTTTTTTTTTAATTTTTATGTTAATTACATTTGAACCCTACTACAAATTTCATATTTTATTTTACTTCGATAGGTTTGTAACGTTTTGGCCCTGACCCTAGCCAACACGTACAACTCCCGCGCCTCGCCACACCGTCAAAAGGCTCTAATGACTCGTACCGCGAGCGCAGGAAAACCCCAAAAAAAAAATATTTGAATCCAAACAGACAGCAGACACAACAACACTACTAGTAAGATTTTGAACAGTGAGAGGGGACAGCAAGTTATAAAAAAAATGAGAAATTTATATGGCACCATTTAATAGTTAGATAAATATATCATAAAAGGATTTCTCACAAATCGGCGCGAACCACTTCCAATACATACTGTATTATATTAAAAGATTCTATTAAATAATACACAAAATACTTCATCGATTACTCTGATCTTATACTTCGGAGCTCCGAAAAATTAATATAATTACCCCCAAAAAAATATTAATTATATATATATATATATATATATATATATATAAATATATATATATATATATTACATATTAAAAAAACCTCTGACGCGTCAGGCATAGTACAACTATAAATATTAAAGGATAAACTTTTGCATCTGATAAGCGTAATGTAACAACATATTAACACATATTAACGTCCCAATAAATATCTTAAAAATTTATCTAGTTCCAATATTTTGGCTTAAAACAAAAAGCCTTTCACAGTTTAAGTCATTTTCTAACGCTGACGGTCTTTTCACTTCTACGTCTTCCAAGTATAGTTTTTGCACGCGGAATGTAACCAGCTGCTGAACAATCAGATTGCGTAGTAAGTTAATTAAATTTGGGAAATCCACACTTTATCATTTCTTGCTGCGACTAAAAAGGGTCACTGGGGCGGTGGCATGGCTGGCACTTACTTGCGTTCCACGTCGAGAAGTCCGGTCACCTGGTACACTCAGTTACTCACGAGCGTAAAATGATGGCAAACCATCACCATTAGACATTGCCGTAGTTGCGAATTTCTGCTGCGACGAGTTCCCGTCATGCTGGTTCGGAGGTGTCGTCGACGCACGTATTTCCTCCTTAAAACATGCTCGCGATATTCACCCACTTCTTCACCGCTCACTCACGTCCTGCGTACACGGCTTCCCCAACCTTTTAAAATGGCAAACCGTTCATAATCGCTTCGTAGTGGAAACATCACCACGGCCAACCCGCTTTATTTCGAGACGTCCGCCACCGGCTAGGCCCACAGGCCGACTCCCGATCACTCGTCCCCTGACGTCACACCCACTCCATATGTTCGCTGACGTCAGACACACAGCTCTTCCACCACGTGCGTTCGCCGCGCAGCGATACAATCGATGATGCTCTCGAACCTTCCAGACCAATATAATAACTAAAGTCCATTAAAATTAACAAATTAAGAAGACTAAATAAAAATTACAGTTTCATATATTTTTTACGTTAAACCAAATATAACAAACGTAAATCAAAATAACTTCTATTACCAGTGAGGCCAAAAAATAAATATAAAAAGTCTACCATTTCTGCCAGCATAAACCTTATCCAGGCCAGAGCTGTAGCAGACATGCTAGAAATCACCCCGCTCAAAAAAAAATCATTGAAGCAATCAAAGAAAAGGTTTTCTCCAAACCATTATCGTTTTAGCGGTAATCGTCCTAGGACCGAAAAGCCTAACAATAAAAGGTAACAATTAAAGTACAATTAATAGGGCAAGTAAGAACAAGAATAAAGATAAAAAGGAGAGAAAACTACACAAAGTCACCTAACAAAGGAACAAAGTATTGACAAGATAGCACCAACAATTAACAAAGGTACAAAGACTAACCGCTATAACCGACAGTACTTAAAAATAAATCAAATACCAAAACAAAAAAAAAATCATTCCACTCTTAACCTACCCAACTCATTATCCACCTGGAATAATATATTTTTTTAACTGCGAAACATGCGCCTTCTTTACTTTATACACATTCTTAACATCTCGCAGCAAAACCGTGACTGGACCTAGAAATCTAGTTATTTCAAAAGGCCCCGCAAAAGCGTGGACTTGGAGAAAAGGTATTCACAAAAACTTATAATCCAACAAACCAGCCCAAACTCAATCAAACAAACCAGCAACAAGGAAAACTTGCCTCCAAAGCCCCAGCCAAAATTTCAACGCTCAAAAAAAAATAAAACAAGAGAAGGATTTTCCAACAAGTAACGGAACAGACAAACTAAACTCCCAAACCGAACAAACGAGATCTAAGTATGCCAAAACAAACAAACAAGCTCCAAAGTCAAGTCCGAAACGTATTAAACAAAACCTTCTCTCTTAAAACAAAAAAAAACAAAACTAAAGACCACTATAATTCCTGGTGCTGTTCTTGCTCCCGCTTCTTTTTAAAGCAAAATTTTTCTAAATGACCATTTTTTCCACAAAAACCACAAACAAATTTATTAACCTTCGAAACCGAGCAATCCTTAGCAAAATGCCCTACCTTATTACACTTAAAACAAGTCTTATCAATTTTTTCATTACCCGGCGTTTTAAAACAAACCGATTTAAAATTAATTTTACCTTTATACTTATCAAATTCACATTTAGCGTAAAAAATATTATCTACCTGGATAGCCCAAGTGTTGAGTTCCTCCACACTATTAGGTCTGCCAATAAACGCGCATTCGTGTCTGATGGCAGGATTTAAATTTTCCAAAATAATAGCTACAAAACGATGATCACTTTTATTAACCTCTCCCTCTGAAACATTTCCGTCAGCTCCACGCAAAACGTATTCCATAAACGTCACCTGGAGGAATTCTAAGTCCTCCTGCCCTTCCACTGTTATCCCCACCGTTTCCAAGTTGTTTATCAAGTCCGGGCGCTCCAAATTAAAAATCCAACTCACATTCACTGCCATACTAGCCCTTATTATTCCAAACACAATAACCCCTACAAGAAATAACATTACACCTGCTGCCCTCCAGTCACTGCTCAAAGCAGAGTGGCGCACTTTGTAACGTTTTGGCCCTGACCCTAGCCAACACGTACAACTCCCGCGCCTCGCCACACCGTCAAAAGGCTCTAATGACTCGTACCGCGAGCGCAGGAAAACCCCAAAAAAAAATATTTGAATCCAAACAGATAGCAGACACAACAACACTACTAGTAAGATTTTGAACAGTGAGAGGTGACAGCAAGTTATAAAAAAAATGAGAAATTTATATGGCACCATTTAATAGTAAGATAAATATATCATAAAAGGATTTCTCACAAATCGGCGCGAACCACTTCCAATACATACTGTATTATATTAAAAGATTCTATTAAATAATACACAAAATACTTCATCGATTACTCTGATCTTATACTTCGGAGCTCCGAAAAATTAATATAATTACCCCAAAAAAAATATTAACTATATATATATATATATATATTACATATTAAAAAAACCTCTGACGCGTCAGGCATAGTACAACTATAAATATTAAAGGATAAACTTTTGCATCTGATAAGCGTAATATTAACACATATTAACGTCCCAATAAATATCTTAAAAATTTATCTAGTTCCAATATTTTGGCTTAAAACAAAAAGCCTTTCACCGTTTAAGTCATTTTCTAACGCTGACGGTCTTTTCACTTCTACGTCTTCCAAGTATAGTTTTTGCACGCGGAATGTAACCAGCTGCTGAAAAATCAGATTGCGTAGTAAGTTAATTAAATTTGGGAAATCCACACTTTATCATTTCTTGCTGCGACTAAAAAGGGTCACTGGGGCGGTGGCATGGCTGGCACTTACTTGCGTTCCACGTCGAGAAGTCCGGTCACCTGGTACACTCAGTTACTCACGAGCGTAAAATGATGGCAAACCATCACCATTAGACATTGCCGTAGTTGCGAATTTCTGCTGCGACGAGTTCCCGTCATGCTGGTTCGGAGGTGTCGTCGACGCACGTATTTCCTCCTTAAAACATGCTCGCGATATTCACCCACTTCTTCACCGCTCACTCACGTCCTGCGTACACGGCTTCCCCAACCTTTTAAAATGGCAAACCGTTCATAATCGCTTCGTAGTGGAAACATCACCACGGCCAACCCGCTTTATTTCGAGACGTCCGCCACCGGCTAGGCCCACAGGCCGACTCCCGATCACTCGTCCCCTGACGTCACACCCACTCCATATGTTCGCTGACGTCAGACACACAGCTCTTCCACCACGTGCGTTCGCCGCGCAGCGATACAATCGATGATGCTCTCGAACCTTCCAGACCAATATAATAACTAAAGTCCATTAAAATTAACAAATTAAGAAGACTAAATAAAAATTACAGTTTCATATATTTTTTAAGTTAAACCAAATATAACAAACGTAAATCAAAATAACTTCTATTACCAGTGAGGCCAAAAAATAAATATAAAAAGTCTACCATTTCTGCCAGCATAAACCTTATCCAGGCCAGAGCTGTAGCAGACATGCTACAGTAACTGAGTAAGAAAGTAACTGAGTTTATATGATATAAAAACTCTAATTTCTATTATATTATGATATGAAAAGTAAAGTAATGTAAGCACCACAAAGGCTACATACAAACGATTAATTCAAAACTGCTTACCTCACAATTTTATGCTCTCAATCTATGCGTGAATGTAAATACAAAATTGCATTGAAATTGCTCAAAAATAAAAATAATAAACGAACACTCATTAAATATATATAAAATTTAATATGAAACTGTCAATAGTTTTTATGTGTTAATTAAAAATCATAATCACTTTCTTTATATTACAGAAGATTAGTAAATGTATACGATTCCCTTAACGTTACGAATGTCACAAATACATTTTAGCCAGCGCAATGTAAGTCGGCGCCATCATCTGAATCATTAAGCAGCGGGGTCTTAAAGACTATAAAATGGCAGAAGGAAGGCCTAGCGGAACCGCTAAGACATGAACATCAAGAAATAGTGGCAAAGAATAAAAAGTATTAAGAGCCGAAGGAAGGCTGTGACGGTTAGTCAATGGCTCGATAGACTGCAGCACTGCGTCTTGTGAAATACACGGAGAACTCCCCGCACTCCTTTATTTTTTCCTTCCCTTTCACGCGAATATACGCCCAGTCTTTTTCGCTCTTGTACTTCTGTCGCCTCCCTTCCTAGCTCTTTCAAACGAATCGGAAGAATGGTACGATTCCTGAGACATTTTATAAGGAAGGCTCCTTTTTTATTCTTTTGGTCTCTTTCTACGCGCTTTACCGTTCCGTGCCATTTCCGCCATTTCTTACTCGTTCGCCTCCAACCTACTTTTTCTTCCGTCTCTTCCACGGCCCGAACTTCCGTCTCCTTTAATGCGTTTGTCGTGCGCCCTTCATTTCCTTCGTCGCATCGTATTCCTGCACTTTTTTTATATCTTATCCTCGTGAAAGTGCGGAAGTGAGAAGGGAAATATCAAATGATTCCAAACTGTGAAAGCAAATTTAGAGAAACTAAATTCATCCTTTTTGACGGATCCAGACTATCAGGGATAAATGGTCACACATTTCTTAAACTGTATTCTTTATTGTTGGAAATATTTTTAAATATTTATCATTACTAAAGCACAGTGCGGCTTGCTACAATGCAACATTTTATAGTAATTTATTTCATTATTTAATAACTGTTTTAAATTCCCACAGTAAATATTAACAATTCGAAATTCTGGTGCACACTTACAATATCTGGATCCTTTGGCAAAGCTCAAAATTTCTATTAAATACATTAATATTTTGTGTTTGGTGAACTATGTAGAAATGAAACACATTTATTGTTCCTTATTGCGTATCACGTTGTATTTGAAAAAAAATAAAGAATTGATTGTGTTTGTGTTGAAAACATGTGATTACTAAAACATATTTGATTTTGAAAATATGTATTAAAAAAAACTTTGAGGAACATGGTTAAAGGGAGCAATTATATGTGCAGCATATTCAATTGTATTTTAACATAGAATATTAAAATTGAGTAAGCAATTAAACGTGTTTGTGCTGTGAAACTCAACCAACCATAACCCAAATATATTTTATTTTGAAAATATGAAAAAATTTGATATAAAATGGATTGATTTTTGTCTCTTTTCTCTGCGCTTGGCTTGTCCTGTGCTTTATGTCTATGATACGTATTTGTGTTGTACTGTGTTCATGAGTAAAATGTGTCGTTATTTTTACTGAATTTTTTGTTAAGTGCCTCCCTTAATTAGGCTTTAACTACAGTCAAGCACACAAACTGCATTAAATTAATAACCACATGTCTTAATTTCAGTAAAATAATTAGCTTTAAGATATAATTACAACTTTATTATTTTGTGAGAAATAATGGTTTTTGCCATATGTTAAACAATTTCTTAGCTGTGAACTAGATCAAAAAGATTTTTAATACTCTCACGTGTTTACTAACTAAAATTAATTTTAAATTATTTTTTAACTTATGTTAAGTGACATGTATTTTCGTGAAACGTTTCTGAGACTGGCTGAGTTCAAACACTTATGCAATTTTTCCGGTTCGATGTTGTTCGGGCTTCTTCCAGGTACTTGCCCACTGTCGAAACACGAACCACAATTTTGTGCGGAAGCAAAAGCATCCGGAATGGCTCGACCAAATTAAGCAATGACTTCTTCAAAATTGCCGCCAATCACAAGCAAGAAAACACTAGCGCAAGCTTACCTTATTGCATTCTAACGCGGTCTAACGTATTTGTGTGCCTGAAAAAATATGTGATCCTACTGATGAGATTTTTTAGGTATATCATCTTAACTCTCGGTGTACAGCATTTTGTAGACGTGATTTCGTGAATGGAACGAAAGTCGCATATAACGTAAATGTGTAACCACGGTGCTGCCATCTATGGCGGATGGCGTGAAACAAAGTTCACAAAGAAAAGGGGGAACTTTATAATTTAAACGGTTGAGTTTATTTTAATGAATTACTGGTCGAAAAAAGGTCCAAACCCGGTATTATGTAAATGTTTTAAGAATTTTTCACTTTTATCGGAGCCGTTCCATTTATGTTTGTAAATGGAATGATTCGATTGTCGACGTAGCTGCTCCGCTAACGAATTCTAGTGGCGGGTGCGGAAACTACGTGGGATTTACGTCAAGAAATTTAGTTGACAACACAAATTGCGTACATACTAATCACACTCGGCATTATTTTTTTTTTAATTCTTCGTTAAATTTCTTGTCCGAGTTTCGTATTATAAGTGTATTTGCATCATGAGTTGCATCATGATAACACATTAATTTGCTCGTTACCAAGGTTAGATGTTACACATCTCTGGCGAGTACCTAAAGATTCGGTCACAATTTTTTTCTAACTCTTTCTCCTGTAATTCACCGTGAAAGTGCTGTGACATCACGCTCACTTTGATCAGAGATCAGATGTAATGGCTCCTACCTAATTGGCCTCCAACACAGCTCATGTGTGTTTCTTTAGTAAACACCCTGCCGGCTGATTTCTAATGCCGTGTCAGAATTCGCATGAAGTATACCCTTACACGCACTTGTCCTCAGAAGAGACGTCACGAGGTCTGTCCGAACTGGAAGTGATGTATGTTGGTGCGTAAGTAAACAAATATGTGTGCTTATCGCGTACTTCCTGGTAGATAGATGTTTTTAGAAAAGTGATTTTTTTTGTCATCTCATGTTGAGAGTGAACTTCTTTTTCTGACATTGTATGTTGATGATAGGTTCCCTTTTTTGTACGTAAAAGTTTCAAAATTTCACCTGGGATGACAAATATCTGCTTTAAGGGGTATTAAAGTGGAATGGGGATAGTTACTTTTAAATTTAACGTGGCCAGAAAAAAGTCTTTTTATTTTTAGCATCGAGTGTGGAAAATTTTATCAAGAAGTGAAAAATTCTCCTAACAGGGTGGGGAAAGGGAAATGGGCTATATTTTTTGAAAGATCATTAATTCAATAAACGTTTTCATAAAAATCAGATTTAGACGGTTATTTTCTTCCTCTTTTAAACCTCGAGTGTGCAAGACGATATCAAGTTGTACTAATACTATACTTTAAGTGTTAGGAAAGATAGGCTGGGTGGTTTTTAGAAATTTCACATAGATAAATTGTTAAGGAGAAATTTTGAATCAACTGTATAGAATGTTAATTTTCTCTAAACTTGAAAGACGTGTTTGCAAAATATAATCAAGTAGGACCATAATACTGCTTCAGGGGTAGTAAGGGGAATTAGGGGTGTTTTTTCGAAATCTCATTTAGACAGGGTGAAGAGAATTTTTTTTAATCTGTAGGATCTTAATTTAACCGGAAGGTGTGCACAATTTTATAAATAAATACCGATATCCTGTTTTAAGGGATGGGAAAAGGGCACGGGGTTGTTTCCTGAAACCTCGTGTGAACAGGAAAATGCAGGTGGCTATTTTAAAATCGGATAAAGCAGTAAATTATTTCCTCGTTAACATTAATTTTGCTTGATTTAGTCAATATTATGCTTTAAGAAATGAAAAAAAAAAAGGGATAGAGTGGTTTTTCAAAATCTCACCTAGACAGTGACCTTCCTCATGTTTCTAAGGTAAGTGTGCAATATTTCATAAAGAGCATATGGGATAAACAAACAAACACAGCTGCGATTTGTATTGCTATGAAATTACTACATTCACAGTGCACTTGTTAGCAAAGCGGGCCCAAAGCAAGAGAAAAAAACTTACTATTTTTCTAAAGAAAGCCGTCACATTTACGTTGAACTGTATTTTTCTATTACTTTTACCTTAGAAATGTAATCCATGATCGTCAGTGCGTAATTCAAATTCGTTGTTAATGATACGCCTAAAGAAAAAAAAAAGCTTTATTTGGCACAATACATACTTTTGTGACAGCCAAATTATTTTATTTTAAAAATATGAGCCACTTCTAAGGTATGTTGCCACAAAGAAAATTTATGTGGAAAACATTATGTACACTAACAGCATTGTAGTTTAAATAGTGTAGTAACTTTATAAATGACAAATAAAGCTATTATTACCAAAAATAAAAGTTTTTATTGCAAGGCAATAATGAATTTGATATTGAGGAAGTTCTTTATCGCGAGCAACCCACTCAGAATCTCGGAAATTCAGCCTGCAATGAACACATAATTTGGACCAGAGTTTACTGAGGATCACTGAGTCCAACCTGTAGGTTACTGAACTAGCTAATATACCCACATCCTCCACATTAGAAGGATGTTAAAATTAATAAACGATTCTCTTCGCTTTCAGTTTTTGTGGGTAGAAAGAAGTATTGTTGCATAACATTGTTACGATGTTTATTTGTGGTGTTTTTTTATTCGCAGCGTCCTTTGTTGTGAAAATGAGACCAGGCAGTGCCGAGATCGGTACACAGCCAGACGATTAATTTAAATTGGGAGGGTTGCTGTTAGGGTAATTGGTCGAGCAAACGTCTGTCGCCGAGTTGGAACAGATTGTTACACTTCCTGTGTCGGAGGCGGGGGGGAGGGGCGGCGAACCCAAACCGCTGATGCTAACCCCCCACCCCCCAAAAAAATAACGCAGCGTGTGTTCGCGCGTTCGCGTGAAGCCAGGGCTGGATAAGCCCCGCTTTGCGGTGCACCGCCGACAAATTTTTGAGTCCACGTTTGGGGGGAATTAGGTGTGGAGGTGGGGTGGGGCGAAACACCGTTAATTAAAGGCTGACGGTGATCCTCGCCCAATTAAACCCCTGGGCATTTAATTACGTCTGCGTGACGCAGGCGCGGCTCTGCCTGTACGCATATCCGCTGCGAGCTTGCGAAAAGTCTGTCGCCCCTGCAGCGCACATGCCGTTGCTTCAACCACAACACGCGAAGAATCTATGAAAAAAAAACAAAGAGTTAAAATGCCAGTTCTCTATTTATGGCCAAAACCCTTAAATTTACGAAACTGAAAATTTAACATATTTGAACTAAAAACAAAAAAAAAAATGATACGAGGCCGCCACGCGCGTTACAAGTGAAGCTTCATATATAGGTTGCAGCACTACGTCAGTTCGCTGCAGATATTACGACTGATTCAATCTGTGTTTCCGGCCAGTGACTTTATAGCTAAATCATGCCACACAAATGTTAAATTCCAGGGAGTTTAGCCTAATGCTAGTACAGTCAAATTACAGGTTATGTATAAGTTGTCATTTCTCAAATTTCATAAACCTGAAAATTCAATTTTTACAAAGAAATTTTTTTTGTACTTTTACAAAAGATTCCTTTGGAAACCAGTTGCCAATAAACCGTTTGTAATTGTACATGAAAGTTATTGTAACTTTGTACAACACATGGCTATGGTTATTTTTGCATATGTTAGTTACATGTTTTGAGATAATACCAGCGGTCAATTCAATTTTCAATTTTATTTTTCTGTCACCACCAAGCAATACTTAAACGTTTTTAATTTTTGACGTTAGGTGTCTGTTTATTTTCTTCGGTGATTGTTGTTGGACATTTTTGCTGAAGGTTATATTTCACTCTCAAAAGAATTTTGTAATTTAATGAAAATTATGTGGATCTAATTACTCACGTTTTCCCGGACTTGCAGCAAAATTTGAATAGTGATCAGTGGTTGTACGCATGAGCAATATTGGCGCCAACAAATTTCTATTGTTAATAAAATATAAACTTATATTTTAGTTAAGGTGCACGGGGAAATGAAGGAGTATTTGTCAATACATACAATCATTGGTACAGAACAAAACACTTCATATCCTGCGGAGTTTTTAAATTCACGTGAACTTTCGGGTATAGCCTCTCATAAACTTCAAATGAAACTAATTGTACAAGTTACGTCTATACGAAATCTAGATTCTCCTCGACTACGTAATGGAACGAGACTTCGGATAACATAATTGGGGCAGAATATTAATTAATTTATTTGTTTATTCTACGTTAATACTTTAAACTTTTTAAAATGTTAGGATATATTTTTTTTGTAAAAGAGAAACATATTTCAATAAAGCTTGTTTTCAGTTTTTTAAGCTAAATTGGATTTTTAGAATTTTTAAATACTGATGATTCCAGTCACGCAATAAAAAAACAATTACCATATTATTTTATTTCATTTGCAATGATCGTTGTTACTTATTTAAGGACATAACGCGAGCGAAGCTGCGGGTAAAAGCTAGTGTGTGTATATATATACTATATATATACAGTTTATATATATATATATATATATACTAGCTGCCCGACCCGGCTTCGCACGGCTATAGGTACTAATGGAAAAAAATTAAGCCATATCTCCCATTTATAGTAATGGTAAATAAAAAAAAATTCAGTGAAAATTTATTACAATGCTGTATAATGTACCGGAGAGAAAATGAATAGCACCGATGGTTACCCGACTCGTGCACGCAACGTACAACTGATGTACCCGTACTTCGCTACGGCAGTCTACAGGCAGATCACTCTTGCGCCGCTCATAATACATGCCCCTCGTTGTGGGTACGCCACTGCCGCGCGATGCCCGTTGCCATGGAGACGCAGAAGGCATGAACAATGCAAAATACTGTTCTCATGCAGACAAAGTACCCACTGTTGCCTGGTTTTAACCACCCATTAGATCTAATTTTCGGAAAATGTCATCCTGCGTAACATAAGGAACATTAGGGGCAGGCATATTTCGCGAAAAAATCTGCTCGGCGTCGGCGGTCCCTCTCCCACCCTCCCCCTACCCCTGCCCACTACCGCCACACCTCCCCCTCCCACTCCCGCCACACCGCCCCTTCCCACTACCACCACACCTCCCCCTCCACCCCCCACTACCACCACACCTCCCCCTCCCACTCCCACCACACCTCCCCTTCCCACTACCACCACACCTCCCCCTCCACCCCCCACTACCACCACACCTCCCCCTCCCACTACCACTTGCAAAATTTCAACGGTGATGAGGACTGCACTAACAATGAAATAGCCGTTGCCATAGAGACGAATGAAGCATCAACAAAGCAACAGCCGTTGCCATGGTGATTTCCTTCCAAAAACTGGAAATAAAAAAAAAATTAGGGGTGGACTACCCCTAACATTTAGGGGGATGAAAAATAGATGTTGGCCGATTCTCATAGATACCGGATAAGCACAAAAAATTTCATCAAAATCGGTCAAGCCGTTTCGGAGGAGTATGGCAACGAAAACTGTGACACGAGAATTTTATATATAAGATATATATATATATATATATATATATATATATATATATATATATATATATATATATCGGCGTATAAGCGCGCCGTTTTTAAATCGAATCGTGATTCTTATGGCACGTCGTTTTCTTATTTACTGTCAAAAATAGTGAACCATAAATAAATAAAAATTAAACAATATTTCACTTTAACAGAAACTAATAGTCTCCGAAACCATTTTAATAATTGTTTAATAATTTATAATTATTTAACCATAATTTTAAATATCCCATATTTTATTATTTGAAAATTTGTAGTTAGTCATCAACTGTTACTAAAATTTGGTTAATTATAACTCATTAGAGTTCGTTTATAGTTATCTTAGCGTTCAAATAACTAATGTTATACTTTTATTTTTGTTGAAAGCGTTTATTAATTTTGGGTAAGTCTTTCCTTAATATATTTTTAATTATTATGTTTAATGTGTTTTCTTTACTATTTACATAGAATAGAATTAAGACGTAATATTTAAAGAGTTTCAAACTATACTCGCTTAGATAAGTGCAACTGTATCTAAATGTCCGCTTAATAAGTTTGCTTATACGTTAAAGAAAGAAGTACCCAAACATTTCAACCTATTTTTAAAAATTTTTTGGAAACATTAATGTTTCTAAAATAAAAGAAATAGGAATAATAAAATGTCTGGACTAGAATATTGTAGACATACCAGAATATACAAAGGTCCCGCCTACAATATAAAAAAATTGGTTGTCTGTAAAGTCGGTTTACGGACGATAGTTTAACGTGACAACGTCATAACAAAACATTGATATATGATTGCATACTTTTATGAATAAAATTGAATTATTTTTATTTTAATTATAAAAGAATAAATACTTTAAATTATACTAGTATTCAGATTTTTAAAATTCAAGAATAATTAACCTTTATTGCCGAAATTTTTGTTGTAATAAGCAATGAAAACCACATTAACTTTTCACTTCTCTTTATAAACAGTCGACGAAACAGTTCACGTGTTGATGACTTGTAATTAATTTTAAAAACTGGCGTTTAGCTATAAAGTTTAAATATAATTATGAACAAGTTTTCATATACATAAACTTATCAAATATCTATCATCAATTATATGAATCACCATAATTTTTTAGTCAATTGTAATAACCTATTATTACTGCACTCGCCGACAGCGTAACGGAACACAGCGTAACGGAACAATGAGCGTAACGGGACACAAAGTAACGGAACAATGAGCGTAACGGGACACAAAGTAACGGAACAATTAGCGTAACGGGACAAAGTGTAACGGAACAATGTGCGTAACAGGACACTTTTTCGTGCGTGCAGCCGGCGTTCATCGATTTATTAGACGTTGTCACGTCAAAAACATGTGCGTACAGCAATTGTTTTGAGAACCACGTGTCAACCACGTGTAAAATAGAAGCGGAGAAAAATGTATCCATGTTTCCAAAATATTAACAAAACCATAGCTCATAGAATGTTCAACTTCGTGCAAATTTTTTAATGAAAAATTCATTCCTTACAACAGAAAATTTTAATATAATTTATTATAACTATAATTATATTAAAATTATAAATTATTAAAAATAATAAATTAAACAATAATAAATTTATTGACAACGATTATTAAATGATACAAAATTAATTTATTGAATTTATTAATTAATTCTAAATAAATACTTATTGAAACAGCTTTATTAATAAAAGTAATAATAAATTATTAAACAATAATTAATTAATCAATAACAGAAAATTTATGGAAATTCTAAGCGAATCTAATATGTTCGAGTTCTTTCGATTAAAATTATAATTGTAGCTATATGAAAATAAAATATGTGAATATTAAATAAACTTAGATATAGTTTTTGAAGAAAAAAAACGTTCGAAATGTGTAGATGCAGAATACAAAACTCACACAGCACAACACGTTTGCAAACCGAGATACATAACGTTCAAACAAATTTTCTGCTCCGAATCGTCCTACCGCTCAATACACAATACTACAAAAAAAATTGTAACAATTACAATAGTAATAAAAATTTATACACGAAACGAACAGAATACGATACACGAATCCAGAGCGCCCCGTTTTTGATCAGTCACCTTGTTGATAGAACTATCACTATTTTTTTAATTCATAATATTTTCAATAATTTTAATTCTCATATTAAAATTATGTACACAACTGAATGCCCCGAATTGTAATGTGCGAATTAAAATTATGTATATAATTTTATTAGAGTTATAATTCTGTACCTAATTTTAATTTCTGAACAAAATTTCGTGGAATTAAAATAATGCACTTAATTTTATTTTAAATATTTGAATTATGCTCGTAGTGGAAATTGGCAATGACTATTTTGTGTGGACCAAATAACAATTCCGTGCGAACTAAAATTTATTTCAGTTAATTGAATTATTATTATTGTGGTATTTAAATTTTTAATTTGAAATAGCGCGCAGTCGTAGTATATTTTTAATTCATCGAATTTAAATTCCAATTATTTGATAGCCCATAAAATTTTTTTCCTGCAATTTTAAAGACTTTTAAGCTGAAAAAAAGCATTAATGTTTTCTTATATCATAGTAAAAATTAACTAAAATTATATATAGACAAAAAATAAATTCCAGATTTTTAGTATCCTTTTCTGTATATTTTGAATTAATTTTATGTAACTATAGACATGAAATTCTTCTTTTGCAAATATGTATTACATTTGATTTACAAATAAATATTGTATGAGGCATAAACCCTATAAAAATATTTTTATAAAATGCATAACTTACTAGGATTTTTTTTAAAATTTTAAATTTCATCTTTAAAAGAATACGCATAATATTTGATGAACAAAAAAATTTTTGTGAGGCAAAAAATTTATAACTATTAATTATATCAATTAATTTTATGTCCAGACAAAAAATTATTTCATTATTTCTACTCTTGACTGAAGAAAAATGGTATCGGAAACTATTAGTTTCTGTTAAAGTGAAATATTGTTTTATTTTTATTTATTTATGGTTCACTATTTTTGACAATAAATAAGTAAACGACATGCCATAAGCATCACGATTCGATTTAAAAACGGCGCGCTTATACCCCGATATATATAGCTATATTGAACGCTCGACACTCGACGGCCAAAGACGAAAAATACTCGTCCTAAAAATAATATTATATTTTTGTTATTTATAAAACACTACTTACCGGGTTAATATATTCAAGAAAAATTTGGTTCCCTAGCTAAGAAATTACGCTGGTGCTCTGTATTAGAAAAAATAATATAAGAAAATATAAATTAATGAAAAACTATAAAAAATAAAAATTTATTAAAATAAATTTTACAAAAAATCTTTCCCAACTTGTAAACTTCTCCTTTGTTCAGCAACGATATGTACAGTTCTGGCACAAATCAGAATTTTTTGTAACTTTTTTTTTCATTTTTTTGTGATTAAATTTTATTATTTATTTTTTAAATTATTATATAAATATTTTTTTTGTGATTTACTGATCTTGATTTACGTAAACGAGAGTTAATTTTCTCCGTGTGCTCATGATTATTCCTGCCAATATTTATCTCGATGTTCACCTGATTATTCATCTCGATATTTTGTTGGTTTTCTCCATGTGCTCCTGAATATTCCTGCTAACATTTTGTTCGTTTTTCCTAGGTTTTCCGGTCATTCATGGTGACGCTTCTTTTGGTTTTCTACGTGTACTCTTGGTTATTCCTGGTGAGACTACTGCTGATATTCTCCAGGTGCTTCTGGTTGTATCAGAGAAATCAGTCTCTGCATGAAAAAAAATTTATTTAATGGGACTTACACTTTTATTCAGAGATTCGTTTCCTTAGCGAATTCCTGTTACCAAATCAGCAAGAACAAAAAATTTTTATCAGATGGACTTCAGACAAACTAACTTATATCATTACTCACGCGATTACTATGCCTTAAAATGGCTGAGAATCACATCACTTCCTTCTCCTGGGTGTCTAGCGAAACCCTCCTTCTAATGCGATCGTAGGTGGGCATCCCGCATCCCACATGAAAGAGCGACTTCCTGTACAACACAGCATGTGGCACCAACTGTTGCACGATACGGGACTCCTTGTGCAGTGCCCGGCTACCACATAGCTATAAGTTCTCCACAGCAAGGCATATGTGGGTTCGAGTGCCGAGCGGTGCACTAGCTGTTAGCCAAATTTAAGGGATAGTACCCTAAGAAGGTACTTCAGGCATGAGTTGCAGTTGCTGATTTACTACTACCTTCGACTACACGTTTGTTTCTCACAAGTACAGTGACAAGCATCTTAACAGCCTAGCCTTCTACATGGTACGAGAGCCTGACCTCCTCTGCCCGTCGTGCTCAGCGTCGCTGACTTAAGTTCTTCGCCAGGCCCGCCCTAACACAAAGTACATCTTTGCATCCATCGGGTCACGAGGAACAGGGGTTTCCATAAATCACAGCGGCGCACATGTATATTCATCCTCGGTTTGTACAGCACAAAGAACAATGTAAATAGTTCTATGTATGTGGCCGTTGACGTTAACAAAGCGCAAACATTTTCTACGCATCAGCCGGCTAAATGCGCATGTGCCCTCTCCAATGCATCACAGGAACTACGTCTTACAAGTAACCCAAAGAATGAGAAATAAAATAAGCATTCCAACGTGTGTCTTTTCCAGAAATCCCGGACACAACACTTGCAACAAGTCATTTGCACGAGATAAATTAACTCTCGCTGCTAAATGGAGAGATTGTATCCAGTTGGAGCCCTGTAGACTCGTACATATCCTCGTATCCTTGTAGTCTTGTAACCTCGTAGCCAGTTGGAGCCTTGAAAACTCTTAGTACTAGCCTCGTAGCCATGTAGCCTTCTAGCCATGTAACTTTGTAACCTCGCAGCCATTTGGAACCTTTAGACTCGTAGTCTTCCAGCCTAGTAGCATTTTAGTCTTGTAGTCCTGTGGCCTCATAGTTTCGTAGCTTCGTACCCACGTAGCTAGTTGGAGCCTTATAGACTTGTAGTCTCATAGACCTGTTGCTTCATAGTCTTGTATAACTGTATTCTCATAGTCTCATAGCCTCGGATACTTGTAGTCATGTAGTCCTGAAGTCCTGTAGCCTCATAGTCTCGTAACCTTGAGCCTTGTAGCCTCTTAGACTTGTCGCTTCGTAGTCTTGTAGTCCAGTAGCCTCGTAATTTCGTAGCATTTGTTGCCATGTTGCCTCGTAGCCTTGCAGCCTTGTAAGCTCATAAACTTTCAGCTTCAAAGGCAAAACGTCTGCTACACAGTAGTCTCGTAGTCTCATAGGCTTGGATCCTTATAGCTTCGTAGCTTCGTAGTCTCACATTCATGTTGTCTGGTAGTGTTGTAGTTCTGTAGCCTCATAGTCTCATAGCTTCATAGTATTTAAGTCCTGTAGCTTCGTAGCCAAGTCGCCTTGTAGTCATATATTGTTACAGCAATGAGACCTAAGACAGGTGGTGCCAATGAATTTTGGAGCTAACGAGTTTTGGAGCCAAAGACTGTTGGAGCTAATGAGTTTTGGAGACAAAGACTGTTGGAGTCAAAGACGTTATGAATTAATGACTTTAGTAGCCAAAGACTGTTGGAACCAAAGACTGTTGGAGTCAAAGACTTTTGGAGCTGATGACTTTTTGAGACAATTTCTTTTGGGGACTAAAATTGTTGAAGCCAAAGACTTTTGAAACCAAAGACATTTGGAGCCAATGTAACTTGGTGCCAATCACTTTTGGAGACAGAGGCTGTTGGAGCCAAATATATTTGGAGTCAAGCACATTTGGAGGCATTGCAGCCTACCGTAAATTGCCAATCGCATCCAACTGAGTTGAATTTTTGTCCAAAGCTGCATCTTTTTCGTTAAATGTGCTTCCTTTTTTTTGTCGAATGTACTTCCTAATTTGCTTCCTTTTTATCGAGTGTTTCCTAATGTGCTTCTTGTTTGTCGAGTGTGCTTACTAATGTGATTCCTCTTTGTCGAATGTGCTTCCATTTTTTAATATGATTCCTTTTTTGACGTGACAACGTCTAATAAATCGATGAACGCCGGCTGCACGCACGAAAAAGTGTCCCACTACGGATGTCCCACTACGGATGTGTCCTGTTTGCTCATTGTACGCATGCGTGGCATCTCTCTTCATGCTCATTGTACGCATGCGTGGAATCTCTCTTCCACTTGATTGGAAGAACCATCGATTTGACTTTTCAATCATATTTTCGTCGTTTGAATTATTAAAAAGTATTATGTAATTTAACGATCGTCCACCGATTTTCAGCACAATCGGTACGGTTATTTAAAAGTAATGTTGAATATTAAAATACGTTTTGAACCAACAATGGTGTTGTAGAGTTACACATAATAATTCAAATTACACCCGGGATCTTTTGCCCAATGTTTTAAAAAAATATTGTAACACATTATAAATAAGTTTGGTGTATTTGGGATGCGTATTTGTTATAAAATAGTGTTATAAAAACGAAATAATATTATTCCCCTACCATGAGCAAAATTTTTATAAATATGTATATACCATCTGAAACAACTAAATTTCAAGCATGGTCTCGTGGCCTGGCGGTAAGCACCGCTAACTGGTTGTCGGTTCAAATCCCGGCAGCTGCGGATTTTTTTTTTGTACTTGTAAAAATAAATACGGCACACGCAACATTTCAAAAGTAATAGATATATTTGAATTAATGAATGCAAATAAATGTAAATTTATTAATTAAACTGTACATTTCATTTCACTCCTTTGTATCCATACAAAATAGTGATAATTCAATAAAAATGATTCAATGTTATTCTTAAAAGTATGCAGAGGTAGATTTTATCATAAAAAATATAGAAAAATTAAAAAAAAAATTCTTTCTCAAAGAATATAATATTTTTAATGCCTAACAGGTTTGGTTGCAAAAACCTATTACGGCTCAGTCTCAGGCAGAATATGATATTTCCTTTTCTTCTGGATCAATCATTTCATCAATGTTTTGTTATGACGTCACGTTAAACTATCGTCCGTAAACCGACTTTACAGACCACCAATTTAAAAAAAATAAAACGCATTTTATTAATGTGGTTTTGATTTTGGTTTCTTTTTGATTGTACTTCATTCGTGTTTCCTTTTTTTATTAAGCTTCCAATTGTGCTTGATTTTTTTATTGTGCTTCCTTTTCGCTGATTGTGCATCCATCTATCCTTTCTTTTTTATTTTGCTTTCGATTTTGCTTCCTTTTTTGATTGTACTTTCAATTGTGTTAATGTTTTGATTGTGCTTCCAATTGTGCTTCCTTTTAGCTGATTGTGCTTCCTATTGTGCTTCCTTTTCGCTGATTTTGATTTCGATTGTATTTCCTATTTCATGAATAAGCTTTATTTTTAGAATATGATTTTTTTTTTTCTTTTAGACGATGAATGAGCATCGATAAGTCTGTACTCAGAACATGATTGGCCTCGTGGTTCGGAGACGATTGGTTAATACGCCGGACATTGAACATCGCCTGTTTTAAATGTTGGTCGCGTATAGACGAATTGTATCTCTTGGTTACTGAGTGAATGTGTTTGACCCCTACTGGATGAGGCTGGCCACCTACTGGGCATGTATTCATCACCACTGGATAGACGTGTCTGGCTTAGATCAAGACGTGGTCACAGACTGTATGTGTTTGACCACTGACCCGGAGGTGTCTAGCCAACAACTGTATCTGCCTGCTTAATCGACTGATATATATAGGTACCTGCCACGAAAACAAATGTCAAGACATGTAAAGGTCTCGTTTCAACTTCTTAGGAAACTGTAGGAAACAAGAAACGTTTGTAATTTGCTTGTTTTATTTTACTTGTAGAAATGTAGATAATAATAATTTTTTATTTGTAAATTTTGCTTGTATTTTTAAACCTGTTACTTTCATAGTAATTTTAATTAAATTAACTTTTATGCATCTTCAGGTTTTGAACCAAGGCTATCGAATAAATCACTATTTTAATTAATGAATTTTTGGATGAATATTGGAAATTTTTTCCAAATGTCTAGCTAAAAAATTAAATATTTCCAAGATGGCGGCCAAGACGGACGACAAGATGGTGGGCGCCCTTGCAATAAATTATTCCTGCACTATAGGAGGTAAAAAATGAAACTAATATGACGGCAGCATCCTCTAGTAGACGAAAACAATATTTCGGCAGCGGCCTCCAGCAGATACATATACAAGATGGCAGAAATGACGTAATACTGATTGACGTAATATCTGCCTTGGGATTAGTGGTGGGAGGTCAGTCTGCCAGCGTGGGGGTAAGATCAGTCACCATTTTTATTCGATTCACCTCACCGTATTCGAACCGAGAACTCAATGACAGAAGTGTGTTTTCTTTTAAATTGCATGAAATAAATTTTTTAATGTATTTTAAAATTTTTCCTAAATTTACAGCTTAAAAAATACAGATTTTTAATATGCTGAAGATTTCTAAAATTGCGGAAGTAATTTTTATTGAATTTTTATTAATTATTTTTATCAAATTTTATAGCTTTTTCTATTAAGTTCGGATAAAGATTACGGATTTTAAATATGGCGACCATAACGAAAAATGCAACATTAGATATTGGTCCGTTCGATACGAATATGGTAGCCGTAACGAAAATTGCAATGGGGATGTCATAATAAAAAAAGGGGAAAAGTTATATAATTCAAGATGGCAGCCGAATTCAAGGTCGAGGACCACTCTTTTGCGTGAAACGATTCAAAATCCGAACATTCAATTCTTATCAAACATTTATAATGAGGCATTGGTTTTGATTGTAGACATGTGTTTGACAATCGCTAACAAAATACTGGTACAATTGGACAAGACTGCGCTAAATAGATCTTCAAACAAACTCTTAGATCGAGTTTTGCAACGAGAAACACACTTTGATGTCGACGAATTGGGCACATTTGTCCAAACGAATCTTCCAAAATTGGTTCCAGAACATTGCGAAGCATATTACAAAATAATGCATGCAATTAGGATCAAAAGTGGTGGGTTTTTTTTTCTAGATTCACCCGGAGGAACCGGCAACACTTTTCTTATTTCACTTAGTTAGGCAACTATATGATCACAAAAAAAATTTCACTTTCAATTGCATCATCTGGATTTGCTACAACCATGTTGGATGGTGGTCAAACAGCGCATTCAGCTTTGAAGTTTCCTTTAAATGTTTAAAATACTGAGACACCAACATGCAATGTCAGCAAACATTCTCGAATAGGTAAAGTACAACAATCATGACAACTCATTATATGGGACAAATATACTATGACCCACAAAAAAAAAAAGCCTTAGAAACTCTTCATCGTACACTAAAAGATTTGAGAAAAAATGAATAGTTCTTTGATGGTGCATTAATTTTATTGTGCACAAACTCTACCAGTTATACCATGCACAACACCCGCTGATTAACTTATGCATGTCTGAAAACGTCAGGTTAATGGCGACAAGTACAGAAATTGTCTTTGAAAACCAATATGCGTGTGCAATTATAAGATGATACATTTGCTGAATGTTTCGCAAAACAATTGTTGGATATTGGAAATAGGAATATGGTGATTGATGAATCCACACAAACTTCTGTAAAATCATAGAACCGCAGACGAATTGTTGACTCTTCAACGGTACCAGACTTTCAGTGAAGAAAATGATGATCAGTATCATCGAAACTATAATTTTAAAAGGAAAATTTAAAGAAGAAAATGTACTGTTGCCACGCATCCCAATGATTCTGACAGATATGCCATACGAGTTCAAACTTTTGCAGTTTCCAGTGCGACTCTCTTTTGCAATGACCATCAACAAGGCGCTAGGACAATCTCTACAAGTGTGTGAAGTTAAATGGAAAATCCATGTTTCTCACATGGACAGCTGTATTTGGCTTGCTCACACGTCGGGAAACATTCTGACATAGGCCTACACGTGTACGCACCAGATGGGAAAGCTAAAAATATTGTTTATCCAAAAGCACTTCAATAAAGAATAATAATAAAATATACTTATTATTTTTAACGTGACATTGCGAAGCATGAGGGTACAGCAAGTATATGTCCGTTTTTCGTTCCTAAACTTTGAAACTTTGGTAAGTGGTTAAGTGCATGCCTGCAAAGGTTTCTGAATAATTACAGCCATTTTACAATAGGTGGCGCGCGAATCCTTTCAAAAAATATTTTTATTTCATATAGCTTAGCGACAGTTCGTGTGTTTTCCTTGTCTGAGGGCGCACTTATGAATAAATTGAAATGAATCAAAACAAACAGCGAAAATTCACGGAAGTGAAATGAATCAAAACAAACAGCGACTTTTCAAGTCATCTGTGACATAAACACAGGTAGTGGGCGAGTAGTTTTGACAATTTCACATACGTTAGTGGCAGTTCCTGTGTTTTCCTTGTATATGTAAGAACGCATTACATAGTTAAAATGAATTAAATATAAAAAGGGGATAGAGTGATGGATACAGATATATAAAGATTTTTAGAGAGATAGATCAAGATAGAACGAAAGAGAGATAGATTTATAGACAATGAGATGGTTGGATAAAGAGATAAATAGCGTTACATGTATCAAGATGAAATATATAGAGAGACTAGCTGCCCGACCCGGCTTCGCACGGCTATACTAATGGAAAAAAATTAAGCCACATCACCCATTTACAGTAATGGTAAATAATAAAAAAAATCAGTGAAAATTTATTACAATGCTGTATAATGTACCGGAGAGAAAATGAATAGCACCGATGGTTTCCCGACTCGTGCACGCAACGTACAACTGATGTACCCGTACTTCGCTACGGCAGTCTACAGGCAGATCACGCTTGCGCCGCTCATTATACATGCCCCTCCTTGTGGGTACGCCACTGCCGCGCGATGCCCGTTGCCATGGAGACGCAGAAGGCATGAACAATGCTAAATCCTGTTGCCTTGTTTTAACCACCCATGGGATCTAATTTTCGGAAAATGTCATCCTGCGTAACATAAGGAACATTACTGTGAAGTTTCAAGTTTGTAAAATATAAATACTTGAAAAAAAGGGTAATTTTTGATATTTAGATACCAGCTAAATTTCAACGGTGATGAGGTCTGCACTAACAATGAAATAGTCGTTGTCATAGAGACGAATGAAGCATCAACAAAGCAACAGCCGTTGCCATGGTGATTTCCTACCAAAAAATGGAAATTTTGATATATTACCCCCCCCCCCCCCTCCCCCCTCCGAATCTCCCCTTGGGATCGGATTTCCGCAGAATTCGTTCTTAGTGAGCGTCTACATCACAAAATGCATAATTATGCTAAATTTCAAGTCTATTGGGTTTATAGTTTTAGAGATCTCGTGATGAGTGAGTCAGTGAGTGGTATTTCGCTTTTATAAATCGCAATAAATTAAAATTGCGACTATAATTTGAGATTTAAACTATCCTATCTCTCAAGTTGGATCGAACTGCACATGGTGTGCGAATTTTATTATAATCGGTTAAGTGGTTTAGGAGTCCATTGAGGACAAACATTGTGACACGAGATTTATATATATTAAGATAGTGGGAGGTGTTGAGAGATATTTAGATAAAGAGATATATAAAGCTATATAGAGAGGTAGAGAGATTTACAGATATAAAATGTTGCTAGACAAATAGAGATATCTATATAGAGAGATATTGGGAGAGATATAAATGTATAGAGGGATATTGAGAGAGCTATAGATATATAGATAGAGAAATAGAGGGATGGTTTATTAGAGAGAGATAAAGAGATGCTTTGTATACGTGTACCAACTTCAAGCGAACGAAAAAAAAAAAAACAATTGAATGAGACATTGCAACACACGAGCGGGCACAAGCTAGTTTCAAATTTATATATATATATATATATATATATATATATATATATATATATATATATATTTGCCAACACAAGGTGAAAAGCACACGAAAATTTTTAAAGAGCTGTTTTTATGCAAGACTCCGTGTGCTAACTTTCAAAGTATTTTGGGGGGATACAGAGGCTTTCCAGAAGCTGGCGCCTGGAGGGTGGGTACGTGCTAGGAGACACCCTACCCTCGCCTGTCCCAGGGCTGAAAGCAGGAGTGTGAGGGTGACTATCCCCATCTACCCCTCCCCCCCCCCCCACCCGTCGCGAGGTTCCAGAATTGATGGTCCCGGGGCTGCGGCCTCCGCTCCCGGGGTTCCTCATTAACAACCATTTATCTCCTGTGCGCGCCGCTCGCCGCCTGTCTAATTAGCCCCACCGGGCGGGGAGACCGCCATGCCACAGGAGACGTTCTCTGTGCTTTTATAAACCATTCCTCTGTAAACCAGTTGCAAAGAATTAGTTTCTAATACTACATATATTATAAATTTGTACAAACGGCACATGGCTAAGGTTAATTTTTGTATGCTTGAAATACTCTTTCGAGATAATACTAAGTATTTATTACGGAAATTGGGGCATAAAATGTATGATTTTATTCATGTTATAGTTATATATTCAAACACTGAAAATAAACTAATTTGTTAAATATCTGGACTGTATTTTGGTTTAATGATTATTAATGTGCGCAGTTAATACTGGAAGGGTATTCGAGGAACGGTTAGCAAATAATTTTTAACTATTGGCTGTACTGCGACAACACAAAGCATAAATACCCGGGTAAGAATCCGAACCCAGTATTACTGTGAACACTATTTTTTTTATTGTTATAGAGTTGTTTTCATGTAAATGTACAAATTTACAAAAATCGGTAATTTTACATGATCAATTTACAAAAAATATATATTACAATTATTTAAACACTGAAAATAAACTAATTTGTTACATATCTGGACTTTATTTTGTTTTATTGTGATTATTAATGTGCGCAGTTAATACTGGAAGGGTATTCAGGTAACGGTTAGCAAATAATTTTTAACTATTGGCTGTACTGCGACAACACAAAGCATAAATACCCGGGTAAGAATCCGAACCCATTATTACTGCGAACACTATTTTTTTTATTGTTATACAGTTGTTTTCATGTAAATGTGCAAATTTACAAAAATCGGTAATTTTAGATGTTCAATTTACAAAAAATATAGGTATATATATTACAGTGCAGGGGCGGAAGGCAACGATAAACCACAGCTCGTGTGAAGTATCCAGTACTCCTTCAGAGCATGCCGTTCTGAGGACTTACCTGGACGCCGATACAGTCCTCAGCAAAATGTTACATTCGACTGCTTAGCTAAGACTGAAAAAATTACTAATTTGAAAGTGTTCTGCAGCCATCCATTTCAAAGTGGTTTGAGCTTACCGATACTTTTCTGTAGACTAAACAAAATTCAATGTTGTGACAATGCTCGTGTTTGACATGATTTGATTATAAAATATTTATTTTACATTCAAATGAAAATGTCCACACATTAAGGTATTAACATAATTTAAATTTGTTAAACATAATAGTAATATATAATTTACTGTACAAACTCATTAAGGCGTTATCTTCATTAAAATATGTTAAACATAGCAGTATTAAATAATTTAATTGGTAGCACAAAAACACTGGATTGCTACTTGAGCGGAAACAAATGGTTCACTATATCTAAAAAAAAAAAAGTATCCTAGATATGTGGTGTTGAAAAGATTAGAATGTTCATCACAATTGAGGTCGGACTTTCGATAATTCGTAATGGAAAACAAATGAGCAGATAAAAAAATACGTAAAACCATTCTTGTAACGGGCTTACTAGGTTACAGCAAACCATCATCAGTAATATTAACATACATTATCAGTTTACAGAAAATTTTAAACTACAATTTATAGAAGTTCTATGTCATAATATAGTTAGCTATACTGTACCTCTGAAGAATCTTATTGTCGTCTCTATTTTTACACCTTATATGACTATGGTTGCAGAAGGTTTGTTCCTTTGGCTACAAATATTCTCCAAGTTAAAGTTGTGGTCGGCTTGTCTGACTAAGAGCTTAATTTCGTATGGAGATTTAGCTTTAATGTTTTTACGATAAAATATCACTAATTCTACGCAGGGAAATTATATAAAAGGCATTCTAGAATCGTCATACAGAAAGTGTATTTGAAGCTCGCAAAGAAAATCAAACATTATCCTCTGTGACAGTGGCGTAGCGTGCCATCTCGGCGCCTGGGGCGGGAGACCCATTTTGCCGCCCCCATTCTATAGGTGCTTAGTTAAAATTAAATTTCACATGCAATGAGGTACCTTTTATTGAAGTTAAAATAGGATGAGCGGTTTTACAAGCGGATTCTACGGGCCTTATGAGCAGCGAAGTCAGAAATAACTTTGTCAAAATAAATATTAGCAGCCAATTCTTGTTCAATCGACAATATAGCCAAGTTTGATAGTCTAGCGGAGCTCATAGTAGATCTGAGGTAATTTTTTATTAGCTTCAACTTCGAAAAACTTCTCTCACAACTTGCATCACTAATCGCCAAAGTCAAATATATACGAATCAAGATGACTATATTAGGAACCGAAATTCCGAGATTCAGTTTTTGAATGAACTGGAGGAGCTCCAGTGGTCCTTTACCACTTATATCTTCCTCTGATTCAGAACAGGCAACAACAACAAACTGCTGAAGACGCTTCCGCTCCATCTGAAACTCGTCCTTGTCGATGTCTTCAAATACATGGGAAAGATCACACTCGAACTTGCTGTCCAAAAGTTTCGCTGGCATCAAAAATCCGAACTTGTCCGATATTTCTTGAATTTGCTGGAATCGAGTCGTCATTTCTTGAATGATCTTGTCGAATGATGCGATAATCTCTCGACGGATTTCCTGTTCGTGAGACAAAGCTGCATCTTCAGAAGATTCATCGCCATGCATGCGTTTTTTCCTGCGAATTCTTCTCGTTTTGAGTTCGATTCCGAGTTTTTCGCAGAGAGTCTTAGCAAAGTCAATTGCTTCTTGCACGAAACGGTCTCTACTTTCCAATAAGAGGGGTTTCTAAGCGCAGAGTTTCTGAGCACACTTATCCACACTTAGTCCTCGTTGCTGCAGGTAAATCTGTGCATCATCTACTTCAGGTAGCACTGCAGCCCAAAAGCCAAGAAAAGTTAGGAAGTTAAATGACTGCATGGCTGTCAGGAGAGACTGGCTCCCGATCTTGTTTAGGAAGTTTGAGATGAATCTGTTAATTGTTCCAGTACCTCAAGAACTACCTCAAACTTATTTTTAAGCATCTTGACAGCTACATGTCTAGCGCTCCAGCGCGTTTCAGTGACTCGTTTTACTGCTCGACCTGTGAGGACAACCAAAGCGTTCCATCGAACAGTTGATGCGGAAAAGAAGGCAAACAGCTTCTCCAGAGGTCCAAAAACCGTCACAAAATCCACTGATTCAGAAGCAGCGTGTACCCCAGCCAAGTTTAGTGAGTGGTTTGTGCATGCAACGAATATAGCTTTCGGATTCAGTGCTTAATCCAGGCTTGAACTCCATTGTGGATCCCTGACATTGTGGCAGCATTGTCATAAGCCTGTCCTCTCAGATTCTGTATGTCCAGTCCGTCTGATGTTATCTTCGCGATTATATCGTTGCTGAGATCTTCTGCATTTTTTCCTTTTGGTTCAAAGAAGTCAATGAAAGATTCTACCACGGCGACTTTTTCTCCTTCGATACGTATGTATCGCAGAACTTGGCTCATTTGGTCATTGTGGGAGATGTCTGGTGTACTGTCGAAGATTACGTAATAATATTTAGCTTCTTGAATACGACGGATGATGGTGGATCGAACTTGCTGTCCCAGTAAGTTTATAAATTCATTCTGGGTTTCTGGAGATGGATACGAAACTGAGACTCTTGCTCCCAGCTTTATCTTTGTCAGGTGTTCCATTAGAAGAGGGTCGTATTTAGCTAGGAGGTGCACTAACTCCAGAAAGTTCCCGCGATTGGCACTATCATCTCCTCGAATGTCTTCTCGATGTCCTCTGAAGGCCAGATTCTGTTTGGCTAAGAACTGGATAATATTCAGCAACCTGTACAGTACATCCCTCCACTTCTTCTCCTCACTTTCAAAAACTTCTTGTTGTTTCTGATCGATGGTTGCTTTACAGTTCAGGCGAACTTCCAACTCCTTCCATTTCAAGAAGCTCTGTTCATGGCCTAGGCGATTTTCATGGTCTCCTATTCTTGGATTTAGCTTCCACCATTTGTTGAATCCTTCTTCAGATGCGAAGTTAGAGCCGGAATTGCCAAACAGCTTGCAAGAAAAACAATACAAGGATTGCTTCAAAGGCGAGTACACCATCCATGTTCGGAGAACCTTTTCGCCATTAGATAATGGTTTGTAGAACCACTCTTTGGTTAGTTTTCGGGTACCGCCTTTCGTTGAAGTCCCTGAGCGAACAAAATCGGCAAATTTGGAATCGATGTGCTGTACTGAGTCAGATCCGCGACGTACTAGAAGCGTTCTTACTTCGTCGGTCATAGGAGAAGGCCAGCAACCTACATCGTCGAAATTCACATCTTCGATTTCGGCAGGAGCAGAATGTACGATTTCAATTATGTCTTCTTTGGCAACAATAACTTTTTCTGCAGGCTTATGACTATATTCTTGAGGTACTTTTGATGAGTCGACTTCGTCTTGACCCTGCTCTGTAGTGGGACCAGAACTACTTCCAACTGCGACGGCAGGTACGTCTTCTTCTTGTACCTGTTAAATAAGTTATGTATACCCATGAATATTGGCCGGAGGACACGTTCGAATTTCAAATAAGTATTTTATCTTTCACAAAACAAAAGTGGTTTTGGTTGCCGCGCGGTTTGCCGGGCTTATAGGAAAATTTACAAACAAAACTGATTTTGTATCGCAGCTACCTTTTTTAGAGTTTCCCGGTAAAAACTGAATGAGTAAGCCATGTTATAGATGTTACTAAAAGATAAAATGACGAGAAATTTTAGAAAAATCGTTGGCGCCATTTTTGAGCGTAATGAAAAATTATGTTTTCTTTGTATGACAGGTACCATAAATAATCAAGTTATCCAAAAAAAAATATTCCTTGACTACTACTAGATTTACAAAACATCCCCTATTGAAGTTTTAAATTCAAGTAGCAGGACAAAATTCAGTCGTAAACTTAAAAAGATGTACCTTAACTCAATGTAAGTTATGTTAATATACTCCCTACTTTTTAAACAATAATCAATGTTCAAACAGCTATTAGATTAATTTTAAGTGTATTAAAAAATAAGATTTAATGAACGAGTGTGACCAGTGGCGTAGCGTGGGTGGGGCGGAGGGGGCGGCCCGCCCCGGGCGGCAGCACGCTGGGGCGGGTCGCCGGTGAAGCGGGTTGAGATCTGATCTATGATTCATTCATTACATGTGTCAGACACACTATAATGTTCCATTTTTATCTAAAATTTTGCGCACCAACTATTTTTTAATATTTATTTAAAAGAAAAACTGCGAAATCACTGACAGAGCTCTTTATAACGTTTGTTTGTTTACATACGAACGGCAACATCGCATCACGCCGCGCCGCCCGGCGCGCGCGAGCCGAGTTGAGCGGCACTCCTTATTATGTTAATTACTCATACAAAATCTTTTGTTTCACGTGTCGGCCCGTGTCGATGCCTCTCTTTCGCACTCATTGAATTTAGTACTACGCATTGTACTGTAAAGTTTGACCTTAATACAGGGCAAACCAACCACTTCCGCAAACCGGGACACAGTAAAACTCCTATATTGCCCCGTACCGCGAGCGCAGGTATACCCAAAAAAATATTAAAACCCAAACTAATAGCACGCTTAAAAAATACTAATAAGGTTGCGAACAGTGAGAGGAGGCAGCAAGTTAAAAAGACGCAAAATTTATATGACAACATTTAATATATATATATATATATAATAAAATCGTTTCATCACAAATCGGCGCATCCATCATAAAATACATACCCTATTACTACTTATAAAAAATAGCTATATAATAATAAAAAGGCATTAAAAATATATAAGAACATATTAATACAAATACAAATACAAATATAGATACGCACCGGGCGTATCACCGCTGTAAATACCAATTAACATAGGCGAAATCTAGCAAAAAATTGACACACCTTAACATGCAAATAAATATACCAAAAATTTAGCAAATTACAAATTATGGGTTTACAAGCCCTTCTCAGTTAAGTCATTTTCTAACGGTCGACGCCTTTTTTCTTCTAGGTCTGGCAGGGATTGGGTGAAACACGCTGAACGTAAAATCCCAGTTTCAGTTTTATTAGTCCGTTAATTTAAATCCCAAAAATCCACAAATTATAGTTTCGCACCAGGGGTCAAAGGGGTCAACGGGGCAGTGGCACGGCTGGCACTTACTTGCTTTTTGACGTCGTGATGTCTGGTCACCAAATACACTCGTTTGCTCACGAGTGTTTTTAATGGCAAACCCTTGCCATTATACGTTACCGTAGCTGCAGGTAATTGTACGGATATGACGAATTCTTCGCCATACCGTCTTGGAGTTTATTTCGGCGCACATAATTCATCCTTGGAAAATCTTCGCGATATTCACACACGCCTCACCAACCACTCGTGTTCATCGTACCAAAGCGTTCTAAATTATATAAATAAACCCCGTTCATATTCAAAAAGGAACACACGTATACAGTTACTTCGATGTGGAACCATCACCATGGCCAACCCGCGTTTTACTTCACGTGCGCGCCCGCCTGGGCTTACCAGGCGACTCCGCTCGCCCGTCTCACCTGACGTCACACAATCAGCTGTTCTGCTCGCGCGCCGTCTAGCGCAGCGATTACCAACATATTCGGTAGTGTCCTCGAACTTTCCAGACCAATTTAATAACTTAAAATCTTAAACTTTAAAATAATAAGACTAAACAAGAATTACAAATTTCTTTTTTAAAACAACATATAACAAACTTAAATCCAAAATTTCTCGTATTACCAGGGCATCCGAAAGATTAATAAAATACGTTAACCATTTCTGCCAACATAAACATTATCAAAGGTAGCAGCTGTAGCACACATGCTACAGTACTGATGTTTGTTTTTTTTAGTGCATCGTGAAGTACCGTTACGCAATCACGCTTTACTCGTATGTTTGTTTCGCGAGGGTTTCGGATACGGAACGAAAGTCATTTTGATTGTGTTTCGATCTTTTAAATACTGTTGAATCTTCTAAAACTAAACATTTAGAACTTTACCCAATCTTTGAACTAGTTTTTGAAAATGAAAAGAGTCAAAGAAAGCGGTGCGGAATTCCGCAAAAAAAAAAAAAATGACTAAGAAAGAAGCAGATGCGAATAAGTCTCAAGGTGCATTACTGAAATATTTTAGTTCCAGTTCTGGTTCGAAAGCCACGTTAACGTCTTCGGTGGCATCCTGCAGCAGCGGAAGTGATTCCAGTGTAAGTAGGTATATGATTCCTCCATCTAGAATCATGCATGGCCTAGAATTACCCCAGTTATTTATTATTATTATTTATTTATTGTTTACAAAAGTTACAAAAATTTCTTACATTAGTCTCGCAAAACCTATTCACCTAGGTTTGTCTGCGAGTACGGAGTCACACTCGTTCATTAAATCTTATTCACTTAAAATTGCTCTAATAGCTGTTTGAACATTGATTATTGTTTAAAAAGTATGGAGTATATTAACATAAATTACATTGAGTTAAGGTACATCTTTTTAAGTTTACGACTGAATTTTGTCCTGCTACTTGAATTTAAAACTTCAATAGGAGATGTTTTATAAATCTAGTAGTAGTCTAGGAATATGTATATATTTTTTTGTTTTTGGATAACTTGATTATTTATGGTACCTGTCATACAAAGAAAACATAATTTTCATTTAGCTCAAAAATGGCACCAACGATTTTTCTCAAATTTCTCGTCATTTTATATTTTAATAACATCTATAGCATGGCTTACTCAGTCAGTTTTTACCGGGAAACTCTAAAAATGGTTGCTGCCATACAAAATCAATTTTGTTTGTAAATTTTCCTATAAGCCCGGCAAACCGCGCCGTCACCAAAACCACTTTTGTTTTGTGATAGATAAAATACTTATTTGAAATTCGAACGTGTCCTCCGGCCAATATTCATGGGAATACATAACTTATTTTACAGGTACAAGAAGAAGACGTACCTGCTGTCGCAGTTGGAAGTAGTTCTGGTCCCACCACAGAGCAGGGTCAAGACCAAGTCGACTCATCAAAAGTACCTCAAGCATCTAGTCATAAGCTTGCAGAAAAAGTGAATGTTGCCAAAGAAGACATAATTGAAATCGTGCCTTCTGCTCCTGCCGAAATCAAAGATGTGAATCTCGACGATGTAGGTTGCTGGCCTTCTCCTATGACCGACGAAGTAAGAACGCTTCTAGTACGTCGCGGATCTGACTCAGTACAGCACATCGATTCCAAATTTGCCGATTTTGTTCGCTCAGGGACTTCAACGAAAGGCGGTACCCGAAAACTAACCAAAGAGTGGTTCTACAAACCATTATCTAACGGTGAAAAGGTTCTCCGAACATGGATGGTGTACTCACCTTTGAAGCAATCCTTGTATTGTTTTTCTTGCAAGCAGTTTGGCAATTCCGGCTCTAACTTCGCATCTGAAGAAGGATTCAACAAATGGTGGAAGCTAAATCCAAGAATAGGAGACCATGAAAATCGCCTAGGCCATGAACAGAGCTTCTTGAAATGGAAGGAGTTGGAAGTTCACCTGAACTGTAAAGCAACCATCGATCAGAAACAACAAGAAGTTTTCGAAAGTGAGGAGAAGAAGTGGAGGGATGTACTGTACAGGTTGCTGAATATTATCCAGTTCTTAGCCAAACAGAATCTGGCCTTCAGAGGACATCGAGAAGACATTCGAGGAGATGATAGTGCCAATCGCGGGAACTTTCTGGAGTTAGTGCACCTCCTAGCTAAATACGACCCTCTTCTAATGGAACACCTGACAAAGATAAAGCTGGGAGCAAGAGTCTCAGTTTCGTATCTATCTCCAGAAACCCAGAATGAATTTATTAACTTACTGGGACAGCAAGTTCGATCCACCATCATCCGTCGTATTCAAGAAGCTAAATATTATTACGTAATCTTCGACAGTACACCAGACATCTCCCACAATGACCAAATGAGCCAAGTTCTGCGATACATACATATCGAAGGAGAAAAAGTCGCCGTGGTAGAATCTTTCATTGACTACTTCGAACCAAAAGGAAAAAATGCAGAAGATCTCAGCAACGATATAATCGCGAAGATAACATCAGACGGACTGGACATACAGAATCTGAGAGGACAGGCTTATGAAAATGCTGACACAATTTCAGGGATCCACAATGGAGTTCAAGCCCGGATTAAAGCACTGAATCCGAAAGCTATATTCGTTGCATGCACAAACCACTCACTAAAATTGGCTGGGGTACATGCTGCTTCTGAATCAGTGGATTCCGTGGCGTTTTTTGGACCTCTGGAGAAGCTGTTTGCCTTCTTTTCCGCATCAACTGTTCGATGGAACGCTTTGGTTGCCGTCACAGGTAAAGCAGTAAAACGAGTCACTGAAAGGCGCTGGAGCGCTAGACATGTAGCTGTCAAGATGCTTAAAAATAAGTTTGAGGTAGTTCTTGAGGTACTGGAACAATTAACAGATTCATCTCAAACTTCCGAAACAAGATCGGGAGCCATTCTTCTCCTGACAGCCATGCAGTAATTTAACTTCCTAAATTTTCTTGGCTTTTGGGCTGCAGTGCTACCTGAAGTAGATGACGCACAGATTTACCTGCAGCAACGAGGACTAAGTGTGGATAAGTGTGCTCAGAAACTCTGCGCTTTGAAAACCCTCTTAGTGGAAAGTAGAGACCGTTTTGTGCAAGAAGCAATTGACTTTGCTAAGACTCTCTGCGAAAAACTCGGAATCGAACTCAAAACGAGAAGAATTCGCAGGAAAAAACGCATGCATGGCGATGAATCTTCTGAAGATGCAGCTTTGTCTCACGAACAGGAAATCCGTCGAGAGATTATCGCATCATTCGACAAGATCATTCAAGAAATGACGACTCGATTCCAGCAAATTCAAGAAATATCGGACAAGTCAGCCAGCGATACTTTTGGACAGCAATTTCAAGTGTGATCTTTCCCATGTATTAGAAGACATTGACAAGGACGAGTTTCAGATGGAGCGGAAGCGTCTTCAGCAGTTTGTTGTTGTTGCCTGTTCTGAATCAGAGGAAGATATAAGTGGTAAAGGACCACTGGAGCTCCTCCAGTTCATTCAAAAACTGAATCTCGGAATTTCGGTTCCAAATATAGTCATCTTGATTCGTATATATTTGACTTTGGCGATTAGTGTTGCAAGTTGTGAGAGAAGTTTTTTGAAGTTGAAGCTAATAAAAAATTTCCTCAGGTCTTCTATGATCTCCGTTAGACTATCAAACTTGGCTATATTGTCGATTGAACAAGAATTGGCTGCTAATATTGATTTTGACAAAGTTATTTCTGACTTCGCTGCTCATAAAGCCCGTAGAATCCGCTTGTAAAACCGCTCATCCTATTTTAACTTCAATAAAAGGTATCTCAAGGCATGTGAAATTTAATTTTAATTAAGCACCTATAGAATGGGGGCGGAAAAATGGGTCTCCCGCCCCAGGCGCCGAGATGGCACGCTACGCCACTGAGTGTGACTCCGTACTCGCAGACAAACCTAGGTTAATAGGTTTTGCGAGACTAATGTAAGAAATATTGTAACTTTTGTAAACAATAAATAAATAATAGTAATAAATAACTGGAGTAATTCTAGGCCATGCATGATTCTAGATGGAGGAATCATATACCTTCTTACACTGGAATCACTTCCGCTGCTGCAGGATGCCACCGAAGACGTTAACATGGCTTTCGAACCAGAACTGGAACTAAAATATTTCAGTAATGCACTTTGAGACTTCTTCGCATCTGCTTCGTTCTTAGCTTTTTTTTTTTTTTTTTTTGCGGAATTCCGCACCGCTTTCTTTGACTCTTTTCATTTTCAAAAACTAGTTCAAAGATTGGGTAAAGTTCTAAATGTTTAGTTTTTAAGATTCAACAGTATTTAAAAGATCGAAACACAATCAAAATGACTTTCGTTCCGTATTCGAAACTCTCGTGAAACAAACATACGAGTAAAGCGTGATTGCGTAACGGTACTTCACGATGCACTAAAACAAAGATCAGTACTGTAGCATGTGTGCTACAGCTGCTACCTTTGATAATGTTTATGTTGGCAGAAATGGTTAACGTATTTTATTAATCTTTCAGATGCCCTGGTAATACGAGTTATTTTGGATTTCAGTTTGTTATATGATGTTTTAAAAAAGAAATTTGTAATTCTAGTTTAGTCTTATTATTTTTAAGTTTAACATTTTAAGTTATTAAATTGGTCTGGAAAGTTCGAGGACACTACCGAATATGTTGGTAATCGCTGCGCTAGACGGCGCGCGAGCAGAACAGCTGATTGTGTGACGTCAGGTGAGACGGGCGAGCGGAGTCGCCTGGTAGGCCCAGGCGGGCGCGCACGTGAAGTAAAACGCGGGTTGGCCATGGTGATGGTTCCACCACGAATTAACTGTATACGAGTGTTCCTTTATGAATATGAACGGGGTTCATTTATATAATTTAGAACGCTTTGGTACGATGAACGCGAGTGGTTGGTGAGGCGTGTGTGAATATCGCGAGGATTTTCCAAGGATGAATTATGTGCGCCGAAATAAACTCCAAGACGGTATGGCGAAGGATTCGTCATATCCGTACAATGACCTGCAGCTACGGTAACGTATAATGGCAAGGGTTTGCCATTAAAAACACTCGTGAGCAAACGAGTGTATTTGGTGACCGGACATCACGACGTCAAAAAGGAAGTGCCAGCCGTGCCACTGCCCCGTTGACCCCTTTGACCCCTGGTGCGAAACTATAATTTGTGGATTTTTGGGATTTAAATCAACGGACTAATAAAACTGAAACTGGGATTTTACGTTCAGCGTGTTTCACCCAATCCCTGCCAGACCTAGAAGAAAAAAAAGGGCAACCGTTAGAAAATGACTTAACTGAGAAGGGCTTGTAAACCCATAATTTGTAATTTGCTAAATTTTTGGTATATTTATTTGCATGTTAAGGTGTGTCAATTTTTTGCTAGATTTCGCCTAAGTTAATTGGTATTTACAGCGGTGATACGCCCGGTGCGTATCTATATTTGTATTTGTATTAATATGTTCTTATATATTTTAATGCCTTTTTGGTAATTATATTTAATTTTCGGAGCTCCGAAGTATATGATCAAATTATAATTATTTGGGGAAATTGTTAAAGTATTTTTTTAGTATTATTATATAGCTATTTTTTATAAATAGTAATAGGGTATGTATTTTATGATGGATGCGCCGATTTGTGATGAAACGATTTTATTATATATATATATATTAAATGTTGTCATATAAATTTTGCGTCTTTTTAACTTGCTGCCTCCTCTCACTATTCGCAACCTTATTAGTATTTTTTAAGCGTGCTATTAGTTTGGGTTTTAATATTTTTTTGGGTTTACCTGCGCTCGCGGTACGGGGCAATATAGGAGTTTTACTGTGTCCCGGTTTGCGGAAGTGGTTGGTTTGCCCTGTATTAAGGTCAAACTTTACAGTACAATGCGTAGTACTAAATTCAATGAGTGCGAAAGAGAGGCATCGACACGGGCCGACGCGTGAAACATAAGATTTTGTATGAGTAATTAACATAATAAGGAGTGCCGCTCAACTCGGCTCGCGCGCGCCGGGCGGCGCGGCGTGATGCGATGTTGCCGTTCGTATGTAAACAAACAAACGTTATAAAGAGCTCTGTCAGTGATTTCGCAGTTTTTCTTTTAAATAAATATTAAAAAATAGTTGGTGCGCAAAATTTTAGATAAAAATGGAACATTATAGTGTGTCTGACACATGTTATGAATGAATCACAGATCAGATCTCAACCCGCTTCACCGGCGACCCGCCCCCTCCGCCCCACCCACGCTACGCCACTGCTCTGTGAACTAAAAAGGAACAGAAAAACCACGAGACAGAATTTTCGCATACGGAACAATTTCCTGTTACTGAGAGAGAAATAAAAAAATTGGTGAAGCGATGCCTTGAGTACGCAGCTGCAAATATGCAACGCGAGTAGGCACACCACCAAGCAACGTGTTCAAAGCTTCTCAGAACACTACAAAACCATATTTCGGATTAAACATTTTATAAAACTTTGGTTTGAACTAATTTTTGTATTAACCTATCATTACTAAATGGAGGAAACTTCGTCATTTGGATAAAATATTTAAAAAAATTTATAACTTTCTTAAATGGCACAGTATCAAAACCATTCAAAGTTACTATAAATATTCTAATATAATTTAAAAATTTTGCCTCAAACAATATTTTATACTTACAATTATTCCTACGACGGGTTGTTTAAAACATAATTAATGGTGAAAACGCTGTTAATTTCATTTGAAGGTAGCCTACAAATTAAAATCGTTTGAAGTTATTCTAACCTTACATTATAAAATTTCATCTTAAACATTTGTTGATACGTCCAATCATTACTGCAAGGGATGACGACCAATAGACACAAGCATTCCCGTTTGAAATTGTTGAGTATCTTCTAAATCTTACACAATTTCTAGAATTTCTCTGTAGTAAATGCATTGATTTGTTAGCAATCAAAAATGAGTAATAATAAGTAATACCTAGTATAAATCATCACAATTGTTTGAAACATTGGTTACCCAAAATTGTGTACTTAGAGATGCACTGAAAATATTAAAAATTGACTTCTCACATGTTGAGAGCGTCATACAATTTCATCCCGGGGCATATATTTGATAATCGATTATTCAATTACACATTTTAACACATTTTCAATAAATAATAGGAAGCATGGCTCATTCTGTGACTGGTTTTGTTTTACAGTATGATTTCCAGTTCGCTAACTTCTAGGTGGACAAAGCAAGCACAAGAGTTAAAGTTGACATAATTTCAAAAAATATATATTTTGTACATTTTTCAGTAATTTCATTATTTAAGATACCATGGCAAACATAGTAGAGTGCATCACTCACCTCACATTTGCAATTTTAGTATTCTTCCTAGCGAGTTCCTTCCAAGCTATTAAACAATATTATTGTATTAGTCTTTATATACAGCTACGGTTTGTTTTGATAAATAATTGAAAACCAGAGTTACTTCAGCTTTTACAACAGACACCCACTCCGTAAATTAATAAATTAATGACAAGTAGCATAGCATGTAAATTGGATTTAGTCTGTTAAAGTTTATATTGGTTTCGTCCTATGTTCTACACAACTTTACATTCCAAGGCACTTTTTAGAATTCCTGTATATTGTGTTATTTGTTTTGTTCCGTTGAATGTTTTTAGAATCTTATTGGGTTTTTATAACTTCCACCACTTTAATGTCAGTGGGCTTTAAAGGACGACGACTTGCTTTGAGATTTCACTGACTCCGTGAGGAATCGAACTTATGTCCTTCCAATAACTAAGTGCTGGTAGGGAGCGAGTTGACATGGATTGCGTTACGCCTGGTGAAAAAGGTAATATGACACTAAAAAGCTTCTTCTATCACGTCTATGCGCATAAAATACGGTTCTTAATTTCATTAATGTATATATACCTACCAAATTCGGGTTATTATTTGGAGATAAGATGGCATGAATACCAATGTACGCTTGAAAATCGTTCTAATTGGACTGTATGTAGTTCTGACACGATTAAAAGGACAAGAAATCATTAACAATGGTACAAAATTAAACTATCCCTATCACCGAAAGATAAAATGTGTCAGAAGCCAAGGTTCAATTCATCACAGGTCTATTTACGTTCAGGTGTATGGTAGTGTTCCTGGTGTCAGAAATTTGCTCATATTTTGCAGGCCTTTATTATTGCGTTCTCATAATTGCATTTCCTGGATCATATTCGAATGATTCATAAATTGCAAAACGCTGTGTTTACGTTCAGTACGTTTATTTCTTCATTGTCTTCAGCAGCTCTTTCTGATGTAAATTCAATTAAAATTGCGTTGCTGCTGTATACGTACTTGTGTGCACTTAGGTAATTACTTGACAAACTATGATAAACGAATCATGTCCTGGTTTAAATTTAATCTTAATAAATAATATATATTGTGACTCTTTGTCACACAAGTTAATAGCACTACATACAGTTTGGCACAACACAATACATGAAACAATACTTTACACAAAAATACAATAAACACAAATTTTAATATAAATTACAAATTATAAATCTCTGAAAAACTGAAAATATTTAAAATGTTCTTATTAGGCTAGTTCCCATGAGTTAGTACAAACAAGCTCAACTGTATATTCAAGCACAGGAAAGCTGCCGCTACGTTAAAAGTTCATAAATATGTTTAAAGTATTTTAAATTACGAAATTAACTCAAAATTAATTTAATTCAATACTTAAATTTACGTTCAAAAATATTTTTGGGCAATATAAGTGTAAACTAGGCCGTAATTCCGTTGGCGTCAGTAAATGGTCCTTGCCGGATTAAATATTCGCTGTTTCTTTTACGTAACCACGGACACAGAAACAGCGCACGCAAATCAAACATAAACAAATAACTTTAATCTTAAGAAACGTGAAAAATTTTATTATAACGATTTCTGACGTCTTTTTTTAGTTTTTTAAAGACAGCATAAAATAAAAATGTACACAAATAATTTAATTCATAACTACGTTTTGATTAAATATATCTAGTCAAAACGACTGTTTTGACACACTGGAGTTAAAAAAAAGATGAGTCAAAAAATAAAACACCTAAATAACTATTAAAACAGTTCAGAATGACTTGTAATAATAATTGACATAATTATCATTTACGCATATTAAATGGCCGTGATATACTCGACAAAAGCTGCACTTAAAAAAAACGTATTCCATTAAACAAAGCGATTGGAAGGAGCTAAAGTCTATTTCACGTATCTTGTCTCAATTTATAAAGTACTCTAAAGTAATACCAGTCATACCTATTTCCCAAATGTCACTTCCATAGCATCACGTGACGTTTGTTTACGAACACTGGTAACCACATAAAATTGTAAACAAGGCTGTTGAAAGAACATCAGAAGCATTAGGATACGTAGACCTTTGGTACTTCTTTAATAACTGTCAACTTTGAGACACTGAGTTTACAGTGTTTTGGCTAATATCTTGTCCGGTACATGTTCGCGAATTACAACATTCTCTATAATGTGGCTATTTCCCAATAAAAATGTCTGTATTATGGAGGCTGAGTTGATTGATAAGTGTTAAAGTTTTGATAATTTCTTAATGATTGGCTATGATCTTAATAAGTCTTTTTCCTCATTTGACCGAGGCAAGTAATCTGATGTTCACTCAAAATATTACCCACATGTTAATTGTTATCTACTTATAATAACAGTTATAAGTACTTTTCTATAGTTTTTAAATAAATACGTTGACAAGAAACGTTTATGTAAAATACAGATGCCTTTAGTTATCGACCGGAATGTAGAATTCAAGTGTTTTTAACAGTTAATTAATATCTTACGTGGTTTCGGTTCGTTGGAAGCAAGCACCACTTATATTCTTATCACTATAAGTGGGTGGGTTTTGCGAAAAGTTCTTGAAATAATGAAAAAAAAAACCAAACGCCAAGTGATTGGCGAATATGTACTTTTTTATATCAAGTTTAATTTGTTTCTAGTCTCCTCTGTAACAGTTAGTGAGGCCTCGGTTGCTAAGTGGTCAGACCAATCTTGCTTTTTATTAGTTTTATCCAGGTTTGATTCCCCCCAGGGGAAAATCCAGATTTTTCGCACGTAGATGATCGTGAGCAATTGGGTTTTCTCAGAGTACTACCGTTTTCCAGACCCTCAGCATTCCGTCATTACTCTATCTTACGAATTCACCCATTATCTGTTTTGAATGACCTCGACGTCGATGTATATTCAATTCGGAAAGCATTACTTTAGAAGCGCAGACTTCGACGCGATGGTTTGCAGTTTCGTAGCTCACGTATAGACTGTATTGTAACTTGCCTCAAATCTAACATTTCTCAAAAGTGTAACCAATGGTCGATGCATCTTTTTGCCTCTGTTGGTCTGTCAACGGTGTTTTGTGAACAACTTCATGTTGACGTCCGTATTCGTAACCACGCATCATTTGTTGTTTTGCAAATGACATTTTGAAAATTGCATACCACTGAGACCAAAAATAACCGGAATCGTAATTTTATGCATCATGTACTTGTAGTTCCAGTTTTCGTCGCTAGGGAGCTGTTGTAGGACCTTTCCTGAGTCAGTCTGCCAAGTGGCGTCACCCGAAAACGACGAGTCTGGTTTCTGTGGCAGTTTACGTGTGTATGTCTTTAATGCACTCGTGACACGAAAAATAATGGCTTATTCTCATGAACAACGTATGGCTTTGAGATTTTGTTCTGTATTCGGCAAGAACGCAGCGGGAAGATCATAGCCGCATGTTGTTCATGAGAATCAGCCGTTTCTTCGTGTGATGAGTGCACTAAATACACTCACATACACACACAGATCTGCCAGAGAAACCACACTCGTCGTTTTCCGATGAAGCCACTTGGCAGACTGACTCAGGAGAGGTCCTACAATAGCTCCCTAGCGGCGAAAACTGGAACTACAAATACATGATGCGCAAGCAACATTACGATACAGGTTATTTTTTTTGTTTTCTCCCTACCCCCCCCCCCCCTAACATTTTTAAGCTGGTGACATGTTAGATTACAAAATTGAAGGCAAGGGTGAACGTAGATGTTTTTCTTAAAGTTAGTTGATGCTTTGATCAGCTTGGAAGCCACGTGGCCACAATTTTTTTTAGTCATTGATTCAGCCATTTTAAGAATATTTTTAATTAACGCAATGAATTTGTAATATCTGAACCAGCGTTTCGATGTGTTTTATTGCCGCGATTATACATTTTTTTTTCCTTGGGCAGAAATGAGCTCTCCTAGGAAAACCTTGCCTTAGAAACGCACATAAATACTAGAAGGGGATAAAAATGTGATGGAAATGAGAATGATTTAAGGGAGCCGAAGGCATCGTCTCCCAGCGGAAATAAGTCACTCTGGAAGGCGGAGCTTTGCTTTTAAGAGAGGAAAAAACGGGGCACTGTATGGCAAGCGCTCATATCCCGTATCGCTAATAGTGAGGCAGCCCCCGGACATAAATTGTTTAGGGAATGCGTTCGGAAATGACAACCTGGCTGGCCTGCAGAAAGCCATTTGTTGAGTTGGGAGGGGGGGGGGGGGGATGAGAGGTTCTTGGTGTAAAGGGGGGGGAGGCGAGAAGGTTGTTCGGTATAGCGGAGTTCGCTTGGAGAAACGGAATGGCCCATGGTAGAAGACGGAATTACAATAACAAAAGGTCCCGGAGAATGGGAGAATGGGCGAAGTGCGTGCGAATAGGGCGGGCGGTCATGCTATCCAGGAATTCGATGTGGTGCGCCACGTTCGCTTGAGAGGAGATTGAAGTGATAATATTTAAGAATGTTCTGTAGGGTTCAAGGTAAAGATTTTTTGAATGCAGTGGGTACGAAATAACGCCTCGAATAGGTGGAGTCAAAGGTTTTCTGCTATATTAATATAATTAATTTTTTTACGTACTCTTTTTAGCATGGTTAGTAGTATGTATTGGCCGTCACTGGCACTGGCGCCGGCGCGTTGATTGTGATTGTGGTAAATGACCGATTGCTCTGACGTCACAGCGACCATATTGTATGACCTTGACCTTTGACATTGACCTTCAAAATGTTTCAAAATGTGCCCCAAATTCGCCAAAATCCGCCAAAAATTCCAGTTTTTTTTTTAAACATTCCACCAAAATTTCTAAAAAAATTATAAAATTACAAAATTTCTATTTTTCGGAGTAAAAAGTCTTATTTTCTTACACAAAAATTCAAAAATTAGTATTTCGAAAAACATCAAAAGACTTTCGCCTTAGAAAGAACCAAAAATCCTAAAAGAGGCTTAAGCATCCATGTCGACAGCCTCCGATAAGCCTCTGACGCCATCTAGGTTTATGACGTACCGTTGCAATTTCCGTTACGGCCGCCATCTTGAAAATAGCTATTTATAATCCGATTTTTATTTAAAAAAAATAATATTATAAAGAAAACTAATTAATAAAATTTTTATAAAAATATTTTAAAAACTCACTTGGAGTCCTCGATTCGAACCCAGTGAGGGCAAAAAATAAAAATGGTGATAGGTCCTTCCCTCATGACGTCTGCAAGCAGACTTACCTCCCACCTTTTATGTCAAAGTAAATATATCGTCAGTTAGTATGACGACATGTACGCCATCTTGAAAATCTGTAATTCAAATGCTAGAGAATAGGGAAAAAATTTAAAATTTATAAAAAAATAAATTAAATAAAAAATCTTTAAAAAACACCGTTACACATATCGTTACGGCCCGCCATCTTGGATACTATAAATGTTGAATTTTTCTTTACGCCTGCCATCTTGGATGAGTATGACACCAACGTTACACTTTTCGTTATGGCTGTCATATTATATTATAGATCGTTGCACTTTTCGTTACAGCCGCCATCTTGAAAAAACCATAATTTTTATGCCAGAAATTTGTAACAAATTTTAAAAATTATATTAAAATTTCATTAATCAAATTTTAATGAAAAAATATTTTAAATTTTCACTTACGCCTTGGAGTCCTCGGTTCGAACCCGGTAAGATCGAAAGATCCTTCCTCCACATAAGCCGCCAACTGACTAACCTCACACCACTAATGCCAATGTATATATCAACTAGTATGACATAATGTCCATCATCTTGTTTTCATCTGCTGGAGGCCACCATCTTGTTTACGTCTGCTAGAGCATGATACCACCGTGATAGTTTAAGTTTTACCTGCTAGAGTGCAATTATCATTTATTATTATGGTGAAACCCACCATCTTGACATTTGAACACCATCTTGGAAATTCGTAATTATTTAGCTTAGAAATTCGGGATGGATTACAAAATTTGACAAAAAAATTTTCAATCGCTACACTGATTGATTCGATCGAATCCTGTCCTTGGTACTATCCCTGGACGATGCAAAAAAATAATAGTTTCATGTAAAAAATAACAATTTCAATTAATCATGTAAATAATCCTAAAAGGGGGTTAATTTTCTTATATATCAGCCTCCAGTAAGCCGTTATGACAACCATCTTGGAAATCTGTAATTATTTAGCTTGAAATTCTGGAAAAATTCCAAAATTCACCAAAAAAATTTGCAATTAATATAATAACTGAATCGATGGATTTCTGTCCTCGGTTTGATTTTTTGACCAGTGAAAAGTGTAACTAAATAGTAAATAAATTTTATATTTTTTTTTCCCATCACCTTTCGCGGATAATATTAATCGTTCACTCTACGAAAAACAACTCAAGACAATATACCTGTCCGACGAATTAAATACGTTGTCGAAAAGCCTAACATGAAAGACTAATTTTCAATACTTAGAATAACTTCTAAACAGTTCATGTACAAAAACATACATATAGACCAAGCATCTTCGGACCACGAGGCTGGGTCATTAACAATGTCAGACGTATAGCGTAGACATCTCCGAACCTCATGAAATTCTATGTCGTCAGCTAATTAAAGTCAGTTAGACCAACGTAACATGTTTTGTGCATACTAAAGGAACAAGAGCCCTTGAAAATATTGTATCAAGACCAAGAGGTTTCAAACTAGTAAATATTCAGAGTCACTACATATTTTACTATGCTCAATCATAGAAAAGGAAGCACAGTCATTGAAAAGGAAGCACAATCGGAAAAACATTTGACAAAGGGAAAGCACAATCATCGAAAAGGAAGCACAATTGTAAGCACAATCAATAAAAATGAGGCACAATTGGAACCACAACCAACGAAAGGAAGCAGAATCGGAAGCACAATCAATGTAAAGGAAGCACAATCGGAAGCACAATGAGCTAAATGAAGCAAAATCGGAAGCACAATCAGCAAAAAAGAAGCACAATTGGAAGCACAATCAAATTTTTTTTAATTTTTGAGGAAGAAAACGAGAACTTTTCCCTCGAAAAAGAGAAATTGTTTGTTTTTCAAATTTTTTGGGATTTTTTGGCGGAATTATTTTAAAAAAAACTGGAAATTTTGGCGAATTTTTGGCGAATTTTGGGCAAATTTTGGACAAATTTTGACAAATTTTGAAGGTCGAGTTCAAGTTCAAGGTCAAAGGTCAAGGTCATTCAAGATGGCCGCCGTGACGTCGGAGCAATCGGTCATTGACCACATCCACAATCCACGCGCCGGCATTAGTGCCAGTACCGACCAATACATACTACTATGGTTATTTCTAGACAAAAATGTCGGGTGTTTCCAACATAAAACCAAAAAATATTATCATCATAATTTTGATTTATTTTAGAATTTTTCTGCCTATTTGAAAGTATTGGCTTATTTTAAGTACAAGCATTTATCTAAGAACTTTGTGCCCCTTCAACAGTTAGGTCACATAGAAATATATTTTTAAGGGAAAAAATTGTTTTCTTAAAAAAAATTGAATTTTAAGTATTTTAAAAACAAAATCTGCCTAAAAACTATCCAAAATTAAAAAAAAAATTGTCAATGAATATTTAGGTAACACAGAAATGATTTCTCCATTTACCTCAATTAAACACTCTTCCCCCCCCCCCCCCCCCCTTTTTCCACCAAAAATATAGCCTTACTGTGCTAATTGTGTTTAAAGATATACCAGGTAAAATAATTGGGAAATTGTAAGAAAGAATTTTTAGAAAATTGTCATAGAAATTTGTAAATACTATTACAACCCTTTGCTTATTCTGGTCGAGACAAATAACACATATATTTTTTTCTATGTTTTAATAACTCCAATACGAAATGTTTTATATGTTTTTTTTTGTACCTGTCCGATGTATGTAGGTATACAATAAGCTGATCATTGCTATTTTTAGAAAAATATATTTGTTTGTTGAGTTCATGTTTTATTAATGATTTGGAACATGTATTTTGAGTATATTCTTGTAAACAACGTGCGGAACCGATCGAGTGTCCTCGCATTTTGTGCCAGATATAGTCTGTGTCACGTAACTTGTCTGAAATGTGACTGTTCTCAAAAATAGTACCTGCTATGCCATAATTATAGTATTTACACCACTGTTAATTTGGAAAGAGTGTTTTTGGTTTCATGTGATTATCAGTGTTCGCAAACAAACATCATGTGACATGTAATGCTTTGCCAATTACATTTGGAAATTGAGAACCACTGATAAATACTCTTTTGAGAACTGTTGAATTTAAAACCAGTTACATGGGAGTTAGTAGTTGAGCGAGATTTTATGAGGAGTGGGAAGAGAGAGATCATTGCAGCTTACAATTTTGTGAGCATCGAAACCACCTGAAGCTACGCATCTGACTTGCAAATTGTTTTCAAAAATGTCAACCATGTACGAGGAGATGCCGCCACTCACAGGACCTATTACTTATCACAATTGGAACAAATTATCTCATTTAAATGTACAGTCGGTAGTGTAAGTATACGCGATGACGTCATCAAAGCCTGCAACGACAAGTTCAACGATCATGAATGGGGGCTCGATGGCATGTTTTCCCTGTAACACACATATTAGCACACTTACATTCTTACACACATGTATACTAGCATAATTGCGCCTTCGCATACTTGCACGCTCACATTCTTGCGTGCTTGCACACTTGTACACTCGCATACATTAACACTCACATACTTGCACACTCACATATTTGTACACTCACATACTTGCCCACGCACATATTTTCACACTCTCATACTTGTTTTCTTTTATAGTTGCACACTTAGATACTTGCAAACTTACATATTTCGCGCACTCGAATACTACCACACTCTCTAAACTAGCACACTCACATACTTGCTCAAACAGATGTTTGCACACCTGCATACTTGCGCAATGGCATACTTGCACACTAGCATAAGTACACACTCGCACATGTATACTTAAATAATTCTGAACACTCACGTACACACTCTCATACTTGCACACTCACTTACTGGCACGCTCGCATGCTTGTTCACTCGCTTACTTACGCACTGGATTACTTGTGCATTCTAATACTTGCTCACTCGCATACTTACAACTCGAATACTCACACACTCACATACTTGCACACACGCATATTAGAACACTTGCTCACTTGCAAACTAACAACTCGAATACTTGCACACTCACATACTTCCACACTCGCATAATAGCACACTCCATTACTTGAATATTCACATACTTCCACACTCGCATAATTGCACACTCAATAACTTGAATACTCACATACTTGTTCACTCGCATGCTTGCTTACTCGCATACTTGTACATATTCTAATACCTCTATCAGTACAATATCACTTCTAACTCACGTGGCGGGCAAGGTGCTGTATTTTTAACGGTTGGTTTTATTTGTGTGTAGTTTAACACGAATTCTCATTAGTTAGAAGCTGCAAAACCTCCATAATTCACACGTCGCACTACGCACTTACTGGGGAAACTTAATATGAAACTTAATGGCCAGAGTGGACCATATTTCACTTAATCTATGGATAAGCGCACGCCACACAGTGGTCCCGATCCAGCAATCATGGTGCAAAAATACAAAAATTGCAATGTTTTTTTTTTTAATTCGATAATCTCATGTTTATATCTATAAGATGCCTACTACTCGTTGGTAAAACTAGTTTTTAAATTGAGTGATTCATTTGACCGCTGTGATGTTTCAAATATTGCAGTCTACAATTAAGCGGTTCCGTTGTCCTTGTGTACGACACATATACAAGTTATTTTCAGTGCGAAAAAATTTTTTTACTAAAATTATTTTAACTACTTAAAGAGTACATAAAATTCTCTTTACAATGGCACCCTAAGGAATGCTGAATACTAATATCTAATGGAATGAGAGAGATTTAAAGATAAACAATTATTTCATCAAAACTTTAAACTTTGAGAAGGTTTTAAAAATGATTATCGCCTATTCACGAAAAGTTATTTGTGCCAGGCAGTGGTATATGTATGTAGGTAACAATCTCTGCCAGTAGTATATAATAGCCGGTCCTCAAACTGGCTTCTGGCTGTGGTGCTTGGTGCCGAGCCACATCTCTGATGTCACGTCTATCTGTGACGTCACGGCGGCCATCTTGGATGAGTGTAACGGGACACAGCGTAACGGGACACAGCGTAACGTGACATAACGTAACAGGACAAGTAGATCACGGCAGCCATCTTGGATCCGCCATTTTGGATGACGTCATTTTGTTTTCTAGAAAATTCCGGCATTGTGTTGTCCGCCATATTGGATGATGACGTCACCGTTGCAATTTCCGTTACGGCCGCCATCTTTAACTTTTTTATTTATTATCCGATTTTAATAAAAAAAAATTTAAAAAATTATAAAAAAATTTAAATAATATAAATTTCATAAAATATTTATAAAAAACATACTTTTTAGACACGGAGTTCGGAGTCCTCGGTTCTAACCCGACGAGGTCAAAAAAAATTAAAAATGGCTACAGGCTCCTTCCCCCTCTGGTGGCTGCTGACAGACTGGCCCCCACCACTTTTTTTAAAGTATACATATCTTCACTTAGTATGACGTCATGTCCTCCATCTTGAAATTTGGACGCCATCTTGAAAATCTTTATTTATTATCCGATTTTAATGAAAAAAATTCCAAAATTCATCAAAAAATTATTGTATTTGAATTCTGTTTGATTATATCGATGTACGTCCTTGGTTCGATTCCCGGCGAGAGTAAACGGTCGATCCTTCCTCCATGAAAGCTACCTAGACTGATCTACCACCACCAGTACCAAGGTATATATCATCAACTGGTATGGCATCATGTCCGCCATCTTGTCTTCATCCGCTGGAGACCACCATCTTGTTTTCGTCTGCTAGAGTGTGCCGATAACATGTAGTATAATTATCTGGTCACCATACCTTTGTCCTCAACTGTTGACATTGAACTTTGACCTTGACCTTGAACTTTGACCTTGACCTTGAACTTTGACCTTGATCTTGAACTTTGACCTTGACCTTGAACTTTGACCTTGACCTTGAAATTTGACCTTGACCTTGAAATTTGACCTTGACCTTGAACTTTGACCTTGACATTGAATTTGACTTTGACCTTGAAATTTGACTTTGTCCTTGTCGACCATCATGGATCCGACATTTTATGTTCAGTACATGCTACCAGGAGCTACCACCTGCCAGAGTACTCCATCTTGTGCGTGTACTCGTATTATAGAGTACATTTCCATCTGGTTAATTTTATTCTAACCTGCTACAGTGCAGTAATCATTTATTACCGAGGTGCCCCCGCCATCTTGAAATTCGACCACCATCTTGAAATCATGTAATAATGTAGCTAGAAAAGCGGGAAAAAATCCAAAATTCATTAAATAAATCACTCATTAACTTACATATTGATTCGATTCGCTCCAGTCCTTGGTTCGATCCCTGAATGATGCAAAACATTTAATTTTATATAAAAAATAATAATTTCAATAAACCATGTTCAAAATTCTTAAAGAGTCTTTAAATCCTCTACTGCCATCATCCTATCAGACATCAAGACCACCATATTGGAAATTCATAATTGTAATGCTAGAGATTCGTGAAAAAGTTCAAAATTCATTAAATAAATTTGTAATCTATATACTGATTGATTAAAACGACTAAGGTCCTTGGTTCGATCCCTGGCCGATACAAATCATCTTTAATTTTAAAAAAGTACCAGAAAAGTGTAAGGTTCGAGAAATAAAACACCTCAAAGTCTTTTACAAACATAATATTTATTACACAATTTCTATCCTACTACAGAATCACTTGCGAAAGCCAGCAATCTTATAAACATTTAGCCCTGAATAGACTTGCATCGACTACTTCTTAGCTCCAAATGGCTCCAAATGCTCCAAACGGCCTTCAAAAGGCTCCAAATGCTCCAATAACCACCAAATGCTTAACACAGCTCCAAATGGCTCCAAATGCTCCAAACGGCCTCCAAATGCTTGACAGCTCCAAATGGCTCCAAATGCTCCAAACAGCTCCAAATGCTCCTAATGTCTCCAAATTTCTCCAAATGCTCCAAATGTCTCCAAATGCTCCAAACGGCTCCAAATGCTCCAAATGTCTCCAAAAGGCTCCAAATGCTTCAAAAGGCTCCAATTGCTCCAAATGGCTCCAAATGCTCCAAACGGCTCCAAATGCTCCAAATGCTCCAAACAGCTCCAAATGTCTCCAAATGCTCCAAATTGCTCCAAATGCTCCAAACGGCTCCAAATGCTCCAAATGGCTCCAAATGCTCCAAATGTCTCCAAAAGGCTCCAAATGCTTCAAAAGGCTCCAATTGCTCCAAACGGCCTCCAAATGCTTGACAGCTTCAAATGCTCCAAATGGCTCCAAATGCTCCAAATGGCTCCAACAGCTCCAAAAGGCTCCAAATGCTTCAAAAGGCTCCAATTGTTCCAAGAGTTCCATCTTCAATTGATTCCAACTGATTCCAATTACTTTTCTTATCGAACTTGGCATGGTTACTAACATGTCTTTATTAGTATACATTTTGACTGGCAGTGGTAACGTATTTTGCACCTTTAAGTTATAAGTTTTATTTAGAAATCAGATTTCGATAAATGGTAGATACCATTTGGAAAGAAAATATATTAATTTATCTTCAAGTTTATACACATACATTTAATTTAAGCCATTATTGTATGTAGCCAGCTTCCCTCAGTTCTTTGAGTATGAAGGATATTTCTTTAATGTTCGAATAGTTTCCTGCACAAAGCGATCCATGTAGTAGTCGTAGCCTGTCAACCAATATGTTAGGATCTTCCCATGAGGTATAATCAAACTCTTCTGCTGCGTTCATCATCCTTGCATGTTTATAATAAATATTATTATCTCTGGTGTCTTTCGTTTTAACACCAACCTCAAGGTCACTTTCGTCATCGTGCCAGTGATTATCACAAGCTTGATCAGGATAATTTATTTTATTACGACGTTTCCATCGTTTTGGTCTCAAACCACCATCACAGTCTTCGCTCTTGCATGCTTTTGGTGCTTCAGCACAGTACTCAATCATGTCAGCCTTAGTTGTGTCAGCACAGTCTTCGTTCACGCCAGCTTCTGATGTGTCACCACAGTCTTCAATCATGTCAGCACCACAAACTTGATCAGGATAATTTATTTTATTACGTCGTTTCCATCGTTTTGGTCTCAGACCGCCATCACAGTCTTCGATCTTGCCTGCTTTAGGTGCTTCAGTACAGTTCTCAATCATGTCAGCCTTAGATGTGTCAGCACAGTCTTCGTTCACGCCAGCTTCTGATGTGTCACCACAGTCTTCAATCATGTCAGCACCACAAACTTGATCAGGATAATTTATTTTATTACGTCGTTTCCATCGTTTTGGTCTCAGACCGCCATCACAGTCTTCGATCTTGCCTGCTTTAGGTGCTTCAGTACAGTACTCAATCATGTCAGCCTCAGATGTGTCACCACAATCTTCAATCATGCACGCTTCAGATGATTCATCAAAGTCTTCGACCTTGTAAGCTTCAGATGGTTCTCCATCTTTCTCATTTTCATGGAGACGACTAGATATTGGAGTAAATATATTTTCATTTCTAATGTGGTTACAACTTCCTTCGTTTGTTTTAAATTTTAAATTATTATCTTGATCTAGATCAGTAATTTTAGCATTAGCTTTTTCGCCTTCGTTCCTCTTCCGCGATGTTGTAGCCCAGTCTTCGTTATCTTTATTCATCTTAAGTGTACAGGTCTTGTAATGTCTATCCAAGTAATATCTTCTACCAAAGGATTTCTGACACTGACTGCAATGAAATGGTTTTTGACAAGGACCCAAATTACACTCGCTTCTCTCATGTCGTTTAGCATTCTTTCTCAAGGTAAACACCTTGCTACAGTATCTACAGTGATGACGTTTCGATACAGCGTCAGATCCTAAATCGGAATTCATATTAGTTACCGAGACTAATGCCAGATGCAAACTAAGAGTTTTAAATTAGATATATTACTTAAATAGAATTTTTTAATTATTTCATCAGCGAGAATTAATTTATCTCATTCAAAGGTACTTTTTGCAAGTAGTTCTGCTTTTCAACAACAGATGTCGCCACATGTTACTTGCAGGTAAATAATATTTAGTTCTTTTATGCGGGATGCGGGATGCTCACTAACGATCGAAATAGAACGATGGCTTCGATAGACTCCAAGGAGAAGGAAGTTCGTCCATCCTGTTAGTGCTTCTTAGATTTCTCAGAAATTATTTTACTGAGTAATGATAATTTTTTTTTTTAATTTCCGCCTGATAAAAATATTACAAGTAATGATTGAGTAGCAGAAGTTCACTAATTATATGCAACCTTGAATAAAAAATGTCATGTATCATTAAGTAAAAAAATCCTTCATGCAGAAATAAATTCCTCATCAGTAACCAGAAGCACTCGGAGAAAACCATCAGATGTCTAGTCAGGATTAATCAGAAGCACCCAGTGAAAACCATCAAAATATTGTCAAGAATAATCAGGAGCACACGGAGAAATCCATCAAAATATTGTCAAGAATAATCAGGAGCACACGGAGAAATCCACCAGAATACTGTCAAGAATAAACGGGAGCACACGGAGAAAACCGTCATAATATTGACAAGAATAATCGGAAGCACACGGAGAAAACCGCCACAAGTTTTCTTTGATATCATAAAATTTCAGGAAAAAATAATAATAAAAAATAAAAATAAATTAATAAAAAATTCAAAAAAATAAAATAAAAAATACATAAACAGATTCTGCTAGCTTGTGAACTTCTCATTGTTGAGCAAAGATATAGTTCTAGTACAAGCCAGAATTTTATGTATTTTTTATTTTATTTTTTTGAATTTTTTATTAATTTATTTTTATTTTTTATTATTATTTTTTCCTGAAATTTTATGATATCAAAGAAAACTTGTGGCGGTTTTCTCCGTGTGCTTCCGATTATTCTTGTCAATATTATGACGGTTTTCTCCGTGTGCTCCCGTTTATTCTTGACAGTATTCTGGTGGATTTCTCCGTGTGCTCCTGATTATTCTTGACAATATTTTGATGGATTTCTCCGTGTGCTCCTGATTATTCTTGACAATATTTTGATGGTTTTCACTGGGTGCTTCTGATTAATCCTGACTAGACATCTGATGGTTTTCTCCGAGTGCTTCTGGTTACTGATGAGGAATTTATCTCTGCATGAAGGATTTTTTTACTTAATGATACATGACATTTTTTATTCAAGGTTGCATATAATTAGTGAACTTCTGCTACTCAATCATTACTTGTAATATTTTTATCAGGCGGAAATTAAAAAAAAATTATCATTACTCAGTAAAATAATTTCTGAGAAATCTAAGAAGCACTAACAGGATGGACGAACTTCCTTCTCCTTGGAGTCTATCGAAGCCATCGTTCTATTTCGATCGTTAGTGAGCATCCCGCATCCCGCATAAAAGAACTAAATATTATTTACCTGCAAGTAACATGTGGCGACATCTGTTGTTGAAAAGCAGAACTACTTGCAAAAAGTACCTTTGAATGAGATAAATTAATTCTCGCTGATGAAATAATTAAAAAATTCTATTTAAGTAATATATCTAATTTAAAACTCTTAGTTTGCATCTGGCATTAGTCTCGGTAACTAATATGAATTCCGATTTAGGATCTGACGCTGTATCGAAACGTCATCACTGTAGATACTGTAGCAAGGTGTTTACCTTGAGAAAGAATGCTAAACGACATGAGAGAAGCGAGTGTAATTTGGGTCCTTGTCAAAAACCATTTCATTGCAGTCAGTGTCAGAAATCCTTTGGTAGAAGATATTACTTGGATAGACATTACAAGACCTGTACACTTAAGATGAATAAAGATAACGAAGACTGGGCTACAACATCGCGGAAGAGGAACGAAGGCGAAAAAGCTAATGCTAAAATTACTGATCTAGATCAAGATAATAATTTAAAATTTAAAACAAACGAAGGAAGTTGTAACCACATTAGAAATGAAAATATATTTACTCCAATATCTAGTCGTCTCCATGAAAATGAGAAAGATGGAGAACCATCTGAAGCTTACAAGGTCGAAGACTTTGATGAATCATCTGAAGCGTGCATGATTGAAGATTGTGGTGACACATCTGAGGCTGACATGATTGAGTACTGTACTGAAGCACCTAAAGCAGGCAAGATCGAAGACTGTGATGGCGGTCTGAGACCAAAACGATGGAAACGACGTAATAAAATAAATTATCCTGATCAAGTTTGTGGTGCTGACATGATTGAAGACTGTGGTGACACATCAGAAGCTGGCGTGAACGAAGACTGTGCTGACACATCTAAGGCTGACATGATTGAGAACTGTACTGAAGCACCTAAAGCAGGCAAGATCGAAGACTGTGATGGCGGTCTGAGACCAAAACGATGGAAACGACGTAATAAAATAAATTATCCTGATCAAGTTTGTGGTGCTGACATGATTGAAGACTGTGGTGACACATCAGAAGCTGGCGTGAACGAAGACTGTGCTGACACAACTAAGGCTGACATGATTGAGTACTGTGCTGAAGCACCAAAAGCATGCAAGAGCGAAGACTGTGATGGTGGTTTGAGACCAAAACGATGGAAACGTCGTAATAAAATAAATTATCCTGATCAAGCTTGTGATAATCACTGGCACGATGACGAAAGTGACCTTGAGGTTGGTGTTAAAACGAAAGACACCAGAGATAATAATATTTATTATAAACATGCAAGGATGATGAACGCAGCAGAAGAGTTTGATTATACCTCATGGGAAGATCCTAACATATTGGTTGACAGGCTACGACTACTACATGGATCGCTTTGTGCAGGAAACTATTCGAACATTAAAGAAATATCCTTCATACTCAAAGAACTGAGGGAAGCTGGCTACATACAATAATGGCTTAAATTAAATGTATGTGTATAAACTTGAAGATAAATTAATATATTTTCTTTCCAAATGGTATCTACCATTTATCGAAATCTGATTTCTAAATAAAACTTATAACTTAAAGGTGCAAAATACGTTACCACTGCCAGTCAAAATGTATACTAATAAAGACATGTTAGTAAGGTAAAAGCACCTATTATGAGACCTTTCCTAATATGAGACCCTAGACTTTCTCAGCCGGGAGCTCCTCAACTCTAGCGGACAATAGACTAACTCGGTGTAGGGAACGTTTTCTTGCGTGTGTATTGTTTTCATTAGCGAGCGAATGTGCAGACAAGCGTGGTTACCGATTTTGTGTTTTACGAGCTATCGAGTTTTCCACCGAGATAACAGAAACGGCTTACATATAAATCAAGGTAAGGTTACTTGTTATAACATTCATACATGCTGATTGCTATATAGATGAGTGGTTATGTGCATGCTAGTGAGATTGTGTTTCGTGCACTTTTTGTATCTGCAACACAATGACTTTTGTTGCGTATTGATGGCTCCTATTATGAGACCTACAGAGTACCCTTTTATGGGATACTATCTCATATTAGGAACCGGGTCTCATATTAAGAGCTTCCTGCTAAATAAAGTGTTATGCATTTAAACATGAGAGTATCAATTAACTATCGCCTTGTTACAACACAATGATGATTTATTATGTTACAATGTACTTAAATTGCTTCATATCTAATGTATAGCAATATAATTCTCGTTATTAACAAACTGTAATGACATATTTCATAAGTAATGCTGGACTTAGGATATTAATTCATAGGCATAGATTAACAGTTTTCTTTGCCTAAAATGACATTGATTTGAAATTTATTATTACCTTTCATATTAATGTTTTGCTTTTAGAGGGATCCTAGCCGAAATCCGAAAAGGAAGAAATGGACAAGGAGCAGATGATCCTAGCTGTCAAAGCTGTACAAACAGGTACTATGGGTTACAAGTCAGCAGCGAAACATTTTGGGGTACCAAAAAGCACAGTGGAAAGGTATATGAAAAATACTGAATTGCGTACTGATGATTTGGTAAATGTGCCATTAGGAAGAAGGCCTACATTAAGCTGTAAACTAGAAAATGAACTCGTACCGTACTTCATTGAGATGGATAAAAGGTTTTATGGGTTGAGGAAATGTGATATTAAAAGGATGGCCTTACAACTAGCCATTGCTAATGGTATCAAACACCCATTCTCAGAAAAAATAAAATCAGCTGGTAAGAAGTGGATGGGGTCTTTCTTAAAGCGTCATCCACAGTTGTCATTAAGAGTTCCCCAAGGCATTTCTCACGCCAGAGTAAAAGGTTTCAGTTCTGAAAATGTGAAAACATTTTTTGGGCTCTATGTAACTGAATTTGACAAAATTAAAGGCCGTCCTCACAGGTTGTACAATGTTGACGCGACTGGGGTAACTGTGGTACAGCACAGAGCTGAGAAGGTAATATCCCTGAAAGGAAAACGAGAAGTAGCTGCACTGACATCAGCTGAGAGAGGGTCACTCATAACAGTCGTTACTTGCATGAATGCAGTTGGTTCTTTTGTCCCTCCATTGATAGTGTGGCCAAGGAATAATATGAAAATAGAACTCATGGATGGGGCACCAGCTGGTTCTAATTGGGGATGCCACCCTTCTGGATGGATTCAGGGGGATTGGTTCACAAAGTGGTTTGATCATTTTTTGAATATACATAGCCATCACTTGAAGACCCTGTTCTTCTTGTTCTCGATGGCCACTACTCACACACCAGAAATGTTGATGTGATACGATTGGCTAGAGAGAACCACGTATCAATCATTTGTATCCCTCCTCACAGTTCACACAAAATGCAGCCACTGGATGTAGGCTTCATGAAACCACTGAAAACCTATTATGCCTCAGAAATACAGGCTTCTTTAAGAAACAACCCTAACCGTATTGTAACACCACTATTGGTTGCAAAGTTGTTCATTTCAGCATATCAACGAGCTGCAACAATGGAAATAGCAGTCAATGCATTCCGCTAAACAGGATTTTACCCATTCAACAGTGATGCGTTTCGTGATTGTGACTTTGTAATTCACAGTTGTCACGAAATTCCTGATAGAGATGTTCATACCAGTGCAACTATCATCGCCACTTCGAATGACATATCAACTGGTGCAGGACCATCTAATTCTCAGCCTGTTCTGCCTATGGATCGCCCACATTTTTCTGGCACAGGGCCTTCTGATGCTAGTCCTGCTTAAACTATGGACATCACACCTATCTCTCCTAAAGACATTAAGCCACTTCCTAGTCTTTTAGCAAATTTATAAAGCCGAAGATGTGGCAAAGCATCTGTAATAACCTCATAGCCTTACAAATCCGATCTCCTGAAGAGTTTGGAAAGAGCTACAACAGCAAAAAATAAAAAAAGAAGCTGCAGGGAAATGTCATAAAACCCTGACAAAAACCTTCTGCCAACACACAAAAGTCAAGATCACGATGTTGTAAAAGAAGATTAATGGAACAATCCAGCAACGACGAGTCGGATGATGATTTCGACATCTTATAAGATAGCTCTGGTGAAGAAGACAACGATGCTGAATGCCTCTTCTGTGGATGCATATTTTCAGATGAAAAACATGGCGAACAGTGGATACAGTGTACTGTCTGCTGTCGTTGGGCTCATGAACATTGTGGTGCCACTGACAGTCACTTTGTGTGTCCTCATTGCCAAAAGAGGATAAAGAAATAATGTGTCCCATAATAGGAAACCTTTTTTTTCCTTTGGAAAAGTGCAGTGTCTTCCGTTTTTTGCAGAGGACATAAATTTATTATTTTAAAACAATATGTATGTATTGCATTTTATAGTTAAACATATCAAGTGATTTATTATGCGTGAAAAGTTAATTTATGTTCACTTAATAAAAATATATGAATTTTATTTAAAAGGGGTCCCATAATAGGTGCCTTTACCTTAACCATGCCAAGTTCGATAAGAAAAGTAATTGGAATCAGTTGGAATCAATTGAAGATGGAACTCTTGGAACAATTGGAGCCTTTTGAAGCATTTGGAGCCTTTTGGAGCTGTTGGAGCCATTTGGAGCATTTGGAGCCATTTGGAGCATTTGGAGCTGTCAAGCATTTGGAGGCCGTTTGGAGCAATTGGAGCCTTTTGAAGCATTTGGAGCCTTTTGGAGACATTTGGAACATTTGGAGCCATTTGGAGCATTTGGAGCCGTTTGGAGCATTTGGAGCAATTTGGAGCATTTGGAGACATTTGGAGCTGTTTGGAGCATTTGGAGCATTTGGAGCCGTTTGGAGCATTTGGAGCCATTTGGAGCAATTGGAGCATTTGGAGAAATTTGGAGACATTAGGAGCATTTGGAGCTGTTTGGAGCATTTGGAGCCATTTGGAGCTGTCAAGCATTTGGAGGCCGTTTGGAGCATTTGGAGCCATTTGGAGCTGTGTTAAGCATTTGGTGGTTATTGGAGCATTTGGAGCCTTTTGAAGGCCGTTTGGAGCATTTGGAGCCATTTGGAGCTAAGAAGTAGTCGATGCAAGTCTATGCAGGGCTAAATGTTTATAAGATTGCTGGCTTTCGCAAGTGATTCTGTAGTAGGATAGAAATTGTGTAATAAATATTATGTTTGTAAAAGACTTTGAGGTGTTTTATTTCTCGAACCTTACTTTTTTCTGGTACTTTTTTAAAATTAAAGATGATTTGTATCGGCCAGGGATCGAACCAAGGACCTTAGTCGTTTTAATCAATCAGTATATAGATTACAAATTTATTTAATGAATTTTGAACTTTTTCACGAATCTCTAGCATTACAATTATGAATTTCCAATATGGTGGTCTTGATGTCTGATAGGATGATGGCAGTAGAGGATTTAAAGACTCTTTAAGAATTTTGAACATGGTTTATTGAAATTATTATTTTTTATATAAAATTAAATGTTTTGCATCATTCAGGGATCGAACCAAGGACTGGAGCGAATCGAATCAATATGTAAGTTAATGAGTGATTTATTTAATGAATTTTGGATTTTTTCCCGCTTTTCTAGCTAAATTATTACATGATTTCAAGATGGTGGTCGAATTTCAAGATGGCGGGGGCACCTCGGTAATAAATGATTACTGCACTGTAGCAGGTTAGAATAAAATTAACCAGATGGAAATGTACTCTATAATACGAGTACACGCACAAGATGGAGTACTCTGGCAGGTGGTAGCTCCTGGTAGCATGTACTGAACATAAAATGTCGGATCCATGATGGTCGACAAGGACAAAGTCAAATTTCAAGGTCAAAGTCAAATTTCAATGTCAAGGTCAAAGTTCAAGGTCAAGGTCAAGGTCAAATTTCAAGGTCAAGGTCAAATTTCAAGGTCAAGGTCAAAGTTCAAGGTCAAGGTCAAAGTTCAAGATCAAGGTCAAAGTTCAAGGTCAAGGTCAAAGTTCAATGTCAACAGTTGAGGACAAAGGTATGGTGACCAGATAATTATACTACATGTTATCGGCACACTCTAGCAGACGAAAACAAGATGGTGGTCTCCAGCGGATGAAGACAAGATGGCGGACATGATGCCATACCAGTTGATGATATATACCTTGGTACTGGTGGTGGTAGATCAGTCTAGGTAGCTTTCATGGAGGAAGGATCGACCGTTTACTCTCGCCGGGAATCGAACCAAGGACGTACATCGATATAATCAAACAGAATTCAAATACAATAATTTTTTGATGAATTTTGGAATTTTTTTCATTAAAATCGGATAATAAATAAAGATTTTCAAGATGGCGTCCAAATTTCAAGATGGAGGACATGACGTCATACTAAGTGAAGATATGTATACTTTAAAAAAAGTGGTGGGGGCCAGTCTGTCAGCAGCCACCAGAGGGGGAAGGAGCCTGTAGCCATTTTTAATTTTTTTTGACCTCGTCGGGTTAGAACCGAGGACTCCGAACTCCGTGTCTAAAAAGTATGTTTTTTATAAATATTTTATGAAATTTATATTATTTAAATTTTTTTATAATTTTTTAAAAATTTTTTTATTAAAATCGGATAATAAATAAAAAAGTTAAAGATGGCGGCCGTAACGGAAATTGCAACGGTGACGTCATCATCCAATATGGCGGACAACACAATGCCGGAATTTTCTAGAAAACAAAATGACGTCATCCAAAATGGCGGATCCAAGATGGCTGCCGTGATCTACTTGTCCCGTTACGTTATGTCACGTTACGCTGTGTCCCGTTACGCTGTGTCCCGTTACACTCATCCAAGATGGCCGCCGTGACGTCACAGATAGACGTGACATCAGAGATGTGGCTCGGCACCAAGCACCACAGCCAGAAGCCAGTTTGAGGACCGGCTATTATATACTACTTCTGCCTTATTTGTCTGCAGCCACCCGCAGCCATAGAAATGACAGGGAAATTTCTGCGAAAATCACAGTTCTCGCATGTACCTGATGCTGGAGGATGTGGACACTTGTCAACCTGGGGATAGAGCCGTAGCCAGGATTTTGCGACGGAAATGGATGGGGTCCATATGTGTTGTATGCAACCTGGCTTTTTAAAATAAAATATAAAAAAGTAAAGTATCGCCTTAAAATTTGAGTGTATATTGGAATCAAATTAATTTAATATTAATGAATACACATTTACTTTGGATAAATAATTATATAATTTGACTAAATATTTATAATTTTTAAACAGCATATACTTGCATAGTGTTTATTTAATGAAATCATCAGACAATTAATAAGTACATGAGTACACATTACTGTCCTTAATTACATTAATCACACATGCAATTTGTATAAACATATTTGCCGTGACAGCCTAATATTTCATGTACGTGCCATAACACTTCACACATTGACTGCTTTCAACAGAACAGGATAACGTATAGACATCATTGATAAGCCAGTTAATCTCTCTGACATATTATTCCTTAAGTAAGTTTTAATTCTTTTTAGTGATGAAAACGATCTCTCAGCTTTGCTTCTAGAGACCGGCAAAGATGAACACAGAGTAACTATCGAAAAGTCGGATAAATGTTCTTGTCTCATGCATCTAAAATGTACAAAAATACTTTTAAAAATTTGGCAGCATTCAGTTCAGTGGATTAGAATGACGCAAAGTATAAAACTTTTACTTTGTTGTTTTAATAGGTATAGCTATATCAAATTACTTAGTTCACTACTCAGGTTATCAAAATTTATTTTTATTTCATGTGTTAAACATGACAGCATACATTAGGGTAAGTGACCTTTTTGGTACCATCTGACGCCGACTGTTCATAAAATTTTAGCACATAGTCCATTGATTATAAGAAATGCCGTTTTGCCTCTTGGAAAATTGTCTGAAGAGGCACAGGAAGCCAGGAACAAAGATATCAGGAATTATAGACAATTTTTTACAAGAAAAACAAGTAGAAGATCAAATATTGAGGACTTATTTCGCAGGCTGTTGCTCTCTTCAGACCCCGTTATCACATCCGCTCGACCACTTCCAAAGAAAAGCATTAGAAAATTAACTGAGGAGGTGAAAAATGACTTGAAATATTTAATAATTCCTTTCAAAAATAGGGAGGAGGATGATTCGGAAGAGGAATCAGAGAACAGTAAGCTATTTGCCATGATACCACATCAGACGAATCCGATTGATATGAACATATAAAACATTAATTTATTTTACTGATTTGTTAATATAAATGTGTTTCATTTAGGTCTCTTGATATGTATGTTTTAATTGTTATTTATTTTTGAAAGTTTAGGTTAATTATTATACATTATAAAACTTAAACTGCATAAAAGCGATTACTTGTAAATTTAGTATTTTGTTGATCTAAATATAATAAATTACATGTGAAAAAAATTAACTGCTCCAGTGATGGTAACTTCTTGTTAACCCAGATATTTAAAAATAAGTATCCAAATTAGGCATTTATTGTTTAAGCAAACGCTAATTATTCTGAGGAGCATACATAAAAAATATAATTAAAATATTTTTATTTTATACAGCTAAACAGCTATATTCTTTCTGCCATTTTATTTTTCAACAACATGCGTACTGGATTCGTAACTAGATTCTTTTAAAAAGTTCATGTACCAATTTTTGTTTAAAATGTTTGAATAATAAGCGTGCTAGGAATTTTTGCACCATGATTGCTGGATCGGGACTACTGTGCGCCGTCGCAAATCTTACAAGAGCTTAAAATTTCCACGCTCACGTGTTGAAATATACGTTTTTATTGAAACCGTTTAAATGTTTTGGCAAGGGTAGATGCAAAAAAAAAAATACTTTATCCTGCTGTGAAAAAAAACTTTCTGATCGTAGGGTGAAAATTGTTATTTAATTTGTTGCCGATTTGGAATGTCATGGGTCACAGTAAAAAAAAATGCAAATGCACCCGTTAATAACACCACGGTCATGAAACACTTGGGAGTGTTTGGTGTTTAATGTTTGCTTGTGTACGAGTGTAAGGTGTGTTTTGGGGACAAGTGTCTTTGTTTTTCATTCAGGGGAAGAAATCGCGGAGACAATACATGTGCGGGAGGGTTGCCTGGTGATAAATCCAGACAAACAGCAGGCAAGGAGTGAGCTACATGGCCGTTAGCTCCTTCCTCAGGGGAATGGGAAGTGTGTTTTTGGGGAAGGAGGGGAAAGGGGTGCTTAGAGAATGTTTGGTGGGGAGAAACGGAAGAAATTTAGCTGAAGCAGTCCGGCAACGGTGAGGGGTAAAGTGAAGTGAGGTGTGATGTCTGGGTCGAAAAAGAGCAAGAAAGAAAAGAGGTGGGAGGACACAAGCAGTGAAAATGAAGGGCACGGAAGGATGTTTCTTGTTTCTAGCACCTTTTATTTTATATATTACCTTTTTTTTTTGCTCTACCCGTTCAAGTAACTGTCTTTTTTTCCCCCAGGGACCGGAGATTTGTGACCGACGCTCGTACCGCTTTCCCGCTGGTCGAATAGGTTCGCCGATGTCTGTGGCGCCAGACGGCCGCTTCGTGGATCGCAAGTGCTGTTGCCAACTGTCGAATGCAACAGTTCTCATCGCCTATCAGTGGGGCCGTGCGTTTTTTGGTCTAAAAGATCTCGCGCCTCGCCTGTGTTTCGTGATTGGTATGTCTAACGGCGGCATTCGAATGGTAGCAATATTGTGAGACAGCAAACGCGTTCTGAACGGCTTCGTAAAAAAAGTCTTCTCTTGCAAATTTTTCAATACAATCTCCGTCCTTCATTGATCCACGCGGGATCCCAAAACTTATGACAAAATAATTTTCATTGGTTTGAGGTCTTCTAGTTTTATCACACGACGCTAGACACGCCCAGATTATGTTTGTATGGTTGGCGCGGTGGTGAAACATTCCTCAAAAAATAGTAAGGTCTTAGAGTTATTTAATTCGTTATCAGTACGCCAAGAAAAATATTATGAATGAACCATTAAACCATTAAACCGGAATTAGTCTACAAGAAACAAAAGAACTTCATCTTAGAAATAAATGCCTGCGAGTCTTTCAGTACTCTTCAGTGATGGGTTAACATCTAACCTTGGTAACCCACAAATTCATATGTTCTCATGTTGTTCATGTTGCATCTAAACGTATAATAAGAATCATGGACACAAAATTTAACGTAGAATTATTTGAAACAATGCCGAACGTGATAAATATGGTTACGAAAGCGAGAGACCAGACCGCGAAGCCAGATTTGGGGCTGGCTGGCGGCTCTGCATGGCCAAGTGCGGTCCACTCACGTAAGGCATGCCACACGCTCATGGCCGGATTACAAGGGTCGTCGCTACCCCCTTCACACCTTCGCTCCCCCTGCAACGTCCTGCCTCGGCGCCGTTATCTATCGCTGAGCGGCCTTGGGGAATTCCGTGGGCCGCCCCGTGAAGTGACGTGAGCAAGCGACGCCTTTATCGACAGTTCGGGCGTCGTGTCGGCCCGGGATGACGCGACTCGTCACGCCCGCTCTCGTCGGTTCGAGAAGGATGCCACAGACTACCTAAGCAGCGACGCCGGCCTCTGCGCTGGTTCAGCGACGGAGTTTTTGGTGACAGAGTTCCGCGGGGTGTGCCGCGGGAGTTCCGCGGTGAGTTCGACGACAGTTCCGAGCGGGTTCCAAGCGAAGGGAAGTGCGACATCGGCGAAGAGGGTGAGAAGACCCCCCTTCCCCTGAGAGTGGCGCGACGCGGAGTTCGACTGAATCGGGAGAGTGCGGTGACTGAGTGCTGCGAGACTGTGTGTGTGGACAGGCGCGCGGTAAGGGGCGAACCACTGCTGAGCCTAGCTCCAGTGAGGAGTGTGAACTGCGGAACTTGACAGACATTGAGTGACTTCAGGATAAACATTTTTAAGTACAATTATTTATTATTAATGTGAATATTAGTAATCAAAAAACTGTACCTAAACATAATTGGGCTATCCTTTACGAATCCAGTTATACTCAAATTATTTAGGTCGTAACAATATACTGCTAATTAATATATTCTCTTTTCAAATACCAAAATTTCTGGTTGCGATCGCACACATATTTTATTCGCCTATCGCTAGAATTCTTTGCTTGACTCGTAAAAGTTGCTTGCAACCATCACGCGCAAATAGCTCTACGAAACGATGGACATTTTAAAATATAAAAAATGTATCCGCTAAAAATTAAAAAGACTTGAAAAAAGATCATAAACCCCGGCTTTAGACCTGTTGTTAAAATTTACTATAAAGTTAATACTATAAAGTTTCCGCACACGTTAGATGTTATAATTGTATGGCGTTACTAAAATATTAACATTCAACAATTTAAAACACATTTTATAACACTAAGTATAGCTATCTAAAAAAAGACTTAAACCACCTCTATAAATTTTTCTACAAAATCACTCTTAATATTGAGCTGATCCAAAATGTTATTACATCATATAATATAATAATGTTTAAAAAAGTCGAAACAAATCAGTGAAGAGGTTTGAAACAAATCCAAATATAGCCCTTAAGCATTACAAGTGCGCGCTCTACCGCTGTTATAACAAGCTTATTGAAATTTTGTAAGGAGAATATGTATTTTAATCATTGTATGCCATTTTTCTTAGGTATTTTAAAATTTGAGATTAATTTTTACTATAAATATATTAGTTGACCAAATATATTCCGTGGAAGTTTCTTTATCATAAAGTTTCATTTGGCACGCTAATACGCTAAAATGTCCTCTAATGTTTGTGAAATGACTATAATACGCGTTTGGGATGCTACTCGTGGGTCCGCCTTCATGACGACTTCGGTACTGTGGTACTGTGGTTACTTCCGTGTCATCCACGCAATTACTCCCACAAAATGCCGTATACCGAGCGCTAAGATGTGTTGATATAAAAAAAATATATTGTGAATCACACGACTTTAGATCCAAACTGCTTTTTGTGGTTGGTATACACCTTGGAAGTTGGAACTGATCTACTAGTTTATATAGCAATTGGTATATAGAAAATTGTATTTACTATAGAAAACTTAGTATCTGGATAATGTTAAATGGTACAATGTTAAACAATAGTCGCAAAAAGGTTTTGCTGTCGTTAAATGATTTCATTGAAACAATTTGGGTAACATATAAAGAAAAAAAAATTTAACGTTACAAATAATATTATATGAAGAAACATGCTATAAAAATGTATTTTGTTGGCCTTACCAAATTTTACGTGTAACAATATTGATTTTTTACACCTAAAATAATATACAGTTAAGTTAACAAACGATTGGTTGGGCAAAATATTTTGTTTAAATTAGCTATATTTGTTTTACCTTACACAAAAAATGTATATTGTTCAAGCAAACAAACATTTTTCTCTGTGCAATGTTTTACAAAATTTTATAGAAAATGAGGCTATTGGCATAAATTATTCCCATTAAATAATTTTGTGACTAGAGCAGGTTTTGCATTTATTGTAGAATTTTGTTCAACTAAACATTATCCGGAAACATGGGCCAGCTTACATAATTGTGACAGGAAAAAGCATTTCTCCATTTGATAACGCTGTAAATTTTCTACTTGGTATTTCCTTATGATTTTGTAATAAACCTGTGGTTGAGCTACAACTACAAAGGCGTATGCCAACCTTAGAAAATCATAAAAAAAATATTCTTAACTCATTTTATCGCGATGAACCTTCCACCGACGTTTATCGGTAGTATTCGTACTCACCCAGTATACGTATCACCGTAACTTTTCGGGCAACCATGCTCAAGTTATGGCCCTTTTTTTGAATTGGTATAAAAGGAGAAAGAACTGAGCTCGCTTCCATTATAGTGGAAATTGATTTAGTAGTCAAATGGGACGCTGCAATGAGTGAATGTGTTTGCAAGATAAGTGTTTGGGGGGGGGGGGGGGGAGCTGGGGCGTCTCTCGTAATGGACTCGCAGAAACAGCGGCGGACGAGAAACATGTTCGGAGCGCTCCTGGTCCGGCCGAGGCCAGGCCTCCTCCCCCGCCTCCTACACCCGCCCTTCACTTATTCTTATTCCCTTTTACAGGGGCGAGCTATTTTTCAAAACCTACTCTCCCCCTCCCCTCGAACATCTTCTGCCGGCAGACATCGGAGCCCACTAAAACACTGTCCGAGCAGACATAAAAATGAAGCCATGCATTTAAAGTAGTCGGAGGGAGGTGTGGGGAGATGTTCCGGAAGCCTGCGAGTGAAAGTAGTTGGGGGGTGGGTTGGCTATTTCGCCCTCTGATACTCGAGTCAAGGGAAGGGAGACGGATGAAAGGTATGGGCAATGGGTTTGTCTGGAGTCTGGACGGACTCTCCACTCGGGGAGAACTTCCTTTCGACCTTTTGCACCAGGGTTGCCAACAGGGTCGTACAAAAAGTGGCTAAAATAATCTCAGTAGATCGATATAAATTCTCTGGAATTCTTCTTACCCCCTTATTAATGTTTCAATATAAAAATATTACAATATAAGAGTATAATATAAACTCCTCATTAAAAATACATTGATTTTTACCGTCACTTTTTAATGCAAAAATTGCTCTAGTCTCTTAGTTTATTTTCCATTTGCATAAATCCCAAACAAATTAGTTTGGTTTAATGAAGCAGCTCTAACACCTCACGGTCATAATAATGTTAGTAAGTAACTGTAACTCCTATAGAAAATAAAACTTGCAATTATATATAAAGTTTAGCCACAAAAACGTTTAAACCAATAAAAAAAATTCTTCGGGACATTTGCGTCTATAAATAATTCACAGCTGTCTAACATGTACAAGTATTCATATTTTTACGCAAATACTGAAAACGGGACTAACTTAAGGAAGAAAGATGTATAACGAAAGACGCTATCTTGATTACAGCAGATCTTTTAACATCCGTAATTGAGGTTTGTATGTTATGCAATAGATAAGTTTATAGTGTCTAACTTTTTAAGTCATTGGAAATGACAACTTTTATAAAACTGTCAATATAATCAATGGGTCGAGCTTTGCAAATCTCTTAATGTGGGATATTAAATAAAGAATTATTATTTTAATATATATTATATATACTTATTATCTCGTCTTGTGATATATATAATGATAACTTGGTTTGTACAAATATGTGTTTCTTTTCTATCCACGGTACATGCCAAGTATAAGACATTTAAGGCATACATAAGTCAATTTTATATAGGTATATTTTTTCTTGTGAATCATGAATATGAAATGGCTACTTATACAGTCTACCTCCATATTTATATTTAGGTAAATAAAAACAATCACATAACATTTTAAAAATCATTTGAGATCAGCGTTATAAATACCAGTGATACCCTTTGCAAATTTTTAATTGCAATGAAGTGTGTGTATTTACGAACACTGACAACCACATGAAGTTGTTTACAATTACTATTTACAGAACAACATTGGCAGAAGGATACGTAAAATTAACTACTTTTGGGAAATAAAAATTTGGAGAAAAATTTCATTACACAAACAATGACGTTCCCTGAAGCACCTGTTAATGCAATAAACTATTTTTCGTATAAAGTGAAAAAGTAGGTATGTTGGCCACACTGTTTGAACCTTCCTTTCCCCCTATTCCACTACGCACGCACTGATGCTACATCACCGCTGCCACTGTGCTGCCCAAGGCGTCATCTTGCGCCGAGTCTGGATGTTCGGGTTGAAGGATCACAGTGCCATTGGCCGAGCTAACCGTTCTTCTCGAAGGCGACCTCCGCTGGGAGAGGCCGGAACACGTAGATAAAGGCGTATCGCGGAAACGATTTGTCTTGTTTCCTTACATTCTTTTCCCCTGAGGACATGCGAAATTGAGCTGCGATAACACTAACTCGAACATTCCTGTTTGAATGAGCTCTGTAATTCCGACTAACGTACCATAAATAGTTTATTATATTCTTTTTTCTATTAAATACCTCTAAAAAAATTTGGAAAACATTGTGTCCATTATAAGTCTCGTTGAATAATCCCTCGTCCATAATAAAACAGTACCTAAATGATTAAATAAAACTTTGTTCAATTTTAAAACATTTTGTGTTCCAGTGCATGGAGTGAATTCAAAGACTCCCACTTAATCTTAAGTTTGGTAATTCTCTCTCTGAATTAATGCCATCTCGAGAAAATGTGTTCCAGAAAATACACTTATGCATTTATGTACGTGACCTTATATCTTATTTGATTCATCGCGTTGTTAGGAAATATTTTAATGAATAAACTGGGTTTCTATCTTGGCTCTAATAAGTTATTCCAGTGTTTCTTATACGGCACTTACAAACCGTGTAATTTATATATAATATAAGTGCAGCACATGGTTAAATTAATTTTACAATATGGAAAGTATTTCGTTAAATAAGGAATATATCATGATCGAAGTCTTGCAAACGAATGATATGCAATTTCCAGTTTCATCAAACTAACAACTAGTGTAACAGGAAGCTGCACTGACAAGACTGGTACCACAAGTATCATTAACAGATTCAACAATTGTGTATGCAATAATTAAATTAAACGTTACGATGATATAACTTACAATTTATAACGATATTATCGTAAAAAAATAAGTTTAAAATGGTTAATTATATAATGTGAATATATCTTTACTATTTCACAAATACAAAGAATAAATTAAAGTTGTTTCCTTGAGTCAAGAAAGAATACGTTAATGTGGTAAGTCAATCAATATACGCAATATTGAGTACTCTCAACTGAAAAGGAAATCCTCTGCGATAAAGTAAAATGTATAGATGCAAATAAACGTAGCACAAGTAGTACAACTAGAGAAAACATTTCTGGACAAAATTAAGTAAGGTAAAATGAAAGTAAATTAAATTATCATACAAATCAAAAGTCTAAAGCAAAATATCTACGTCTGAATGATAACATTTCTAAATATAATACAAACAATAAAAAAGTTTCACTGTTCTGCTGACATACCTCTAAGCTAACCTCATAGCCCAGTCAAATTAGTTTTTTTTCCTGCATTAAATCATGTAGTTCCAAAAGTTTCAGCAATGTGTAGAGGGAGGTCACGTGAACAACACCTAATAAAGTCCCACCGATTTCTGGTGCCGCCAGGGGAGGAGTGGGGGTTTAAGTGTCCTTTTTTTCAGTTTTTTGCGGATATCTCGAAAACGGTGAGTCGTACAGAAAATATTATATAGTTATCCAACTTAAAGCTTATTAAATTACCTACACATTGGTATATCATGTTTATCTCTATGTGTTCCCGTCTCGGAGCAACGAGCAGGCGAAAATGAAAAATATTCTGAAAATTTTGTAGCGCTCTCAGGTTTTTCGTCAAAGTTTCCCACACGGTTATTTTCCATTCAATGTTGCAGGAAATTCGTCTGAAAATAAGTTGTAGAACATTAAATTCCCTTCAATAATATGTAGCATTTACTAAATTATCTACAAGCAGTGAAACGTTAGAGCGTTTTGATGTTTAGGGGTACATTTAGAGATTCCGCTACTTATCTGTTCATTTTTTTATTTCCGTTTTCAAGGGCTTTAACATCTCTGAAGCACGTTATTTATTGTTCAAGTGAACAATTTTTTTTTATTTCCAAAACAAGTAAAAATATATATGAATGCATGTATAAATTATATAATATGAATATATGATATAGTATTACATATTTTTATGATATATTCGTATATGAATGTAAACATATTTTATTTATATAAAATGTAATTTTTTCCACCATAGTTGCAAAATGATAATAAGTTAAGTATCAAACACTGTTCATAGCACATTTTGTCCATATTTGCATGTACATATTGCACACATTTATCATGGGTTCCAACTTAAGTGTCCTTAATTATCACTATACACTGTAAAAGCATGTCGTAACCTATATACCAAGGCACCATAATTTTAGTATAAAAAAGTAACCACTGGTGAAGATAAAAATATGTAATAACCTGTATTTTATTTGCTTCTTGGTGTAGGCCGTGTCAGGAGATTGTCTTGTGATGTTTCGGCAGTCATTGCAGCTGCCATCATCAGGTAGACTAAGTCTGACTGGACTGTCTACCTCATGATGGCAGCTGCAATAACTGCCAAACATCGCAAGACAATTTCCTGACATGGCATACACCCAGAAGCCAAGCATATGCAGATAACGACCGTGAAAGTCTGCGATCTTTATTAAGTAATACCCTAAACATGCAAAGGTAAAAATATAGGTTTACATAACCTAATTCCCGGTTACCCTTCCATCTTATCAAACGTTTCCAGCTGTTGATACTAATCATCGTCCAAATCTTCTGACTCCTCTTGAATGGGAGGACAGTTAGTGCAAGCACCGTAGCAATTACCACATACAGGTGAGCAGTGTATACCGGCTTTCCGACACTCACATCTCATACCGCAACCAGTGGCACAACGACAAAATATATAGTTGAGCACGCTGTCAGGTGCAATAGGGGCCTTGGTTTTAATAGGAGTAAGATATCCCCTATATTCTCTTGTCCAACCTTAACATTCAGGGTTGAGGGATTCATTTCCAAACCACTGTTGGACCTGTAGGAACACTCTGCACGAGTTATGTATAGCAGCATCTTTTGTAGGCGGCAATGAAGACAAGTTTGCTTTATCTTGGCTGACGATTTGACGAAGCACATGTACCGGTGAATATAACAAAATATAACAACATTTAATCATCAAACAGCATGCTTCAACTAAGTTATTACATGCAACACAAAAATTAAATGTACCTATTATGATTGAGGTCATGCTCGTGAGGTGGGGCCTGATACAACAGTAGGAACATTTGTTCCCCAGCTTCAGCAATGTCTCCTGGAGTGTATGTGGAGTAGTAAAACACATCAGCGATGTTTTTTGTTTCGTTGGGATACCGCTGAAAACATTTGACTATGGCTGCTTTACTTTTCCCATAAATTTCAGAAGTGGTATCCCATCCAGTGAAGCCATGGATAAAGAGAATGTACTGGCTGAATGGCAAGGCCTGAAGTTGTTGGGAGAGTACAGCCTGTCTCCTGTGTTACCTCGTCCAGGCTTCATGAAAAACGCATCCATGTCTCGTGGTGTGAGTGCCACGAGTAAGACGAGCAAGTCTACATCCTCGTCAACTACTACCACAGTTGAATGAGAGTTAGGTATTTTCTAATCCATACCTGACAACACTGCAGTCAGCATCTCCTTTGGCTATGGAGAACTGTATACCTTATGCACCCAAAGCCTGTGCTAACATACTAATCAGCTATGTTTTATTGCTTTCGTTGGAAATAAAGTTTTCCTGCTGAACAGTAGCCACCATGCTCTAATCAAAGTCTATGTCCACTGATGTTTTACTTGATGCTCTCCTATACTGTTCAGCTCTTTTCGTGGAATTAGTGTCTTTGTAACCATCGAAAACCACAGCAGATTTGCAGCCATAATGATTGATGATGTAAGACACATATTGATCGCAGATGGAAGCGAGCTTGGTGTTGTTGTTCCACGTTAATCTATGAAGGAGGAAGCCACCATCGATTACTGTGAAAGTGTTTTTCAGGTTTACTATTTGATTGCATGAAGGAAAGGTATCGTAGAGAGCTGACTTTTTCGTTTTTCTCATGATCCCTTCATCTGAAAGAGTCATGGGGTATGGGGCTAACTCACACTTCAAATCTCTTCTACATCCCCTTCAGTTTTCTTTGAAACTATGGTTCTTTGGAAAATCATTAAAGGCTCGACCACCACTACTTCGTTGTACATTTTGACAGTGTTGCTCATAGCAGCCAAAGGGACTACTACATTCTTCTTACATTGCTTAATTTCTGCAAAGTTCATTCCAAAAAAGTTTTCATTGTACGGGTTCCGATTTCCAGTGCTTGTTAACAGTTGATGTTGATGGTTCCTATTGCTCCAGTTGAAAGGGACACCAAATAATCACGTCCAGCAAAAGGAGGGTGATCAGCCAACCACTGTGCAAGCTTCCTTCTGTCTTGGTCATCTCTGCTTATTCGTGATGCTCGAAAGTCAACATGCTGTTCTTCATTCATAGAATGGATGCCGGCAAACTGCTCTAGTGAAGAACAAATGGCTGTAGCTGTGCATGCTCCTCCAACCCATTTCGCCAACACAGAATCACTAATGCCTCTCCCTCGTGTTAGTCCCCCTTCACTTTTCATGTCACTCATCAGTGTCACTTCAATTGCCATAACAGACCACATTCCAGCCATTGGTGTACCAGTTCTGTTTACAGTGAAATATCCACGTTTTATGAACTCCTCTTTAACTTCAGGGTAGCGAGTTGTTAGTCCAATCATGTCCTGAACATAGAGATGTGTACATTTCGCATAATGAAAATGCCCACTGGCATGGAAGAATGGAATCATCTGTTGGGCGCATGTCAAGTGGCCTTCCCAATTACCAGTCCGCTGTGCTGCAATGAACATTTTCAACACCAAAACCACACATTTCATATTTTTATAATGTAATACCATTTACGTTTAAAGAAACAATAACATATGTAAAAACGCAAAAGTTCACACTTCATACATATTATATAAACATACATTCGCATATATTTCTATTTTCATTTATATATTTTACTTGTTTTGGTAATAAGATACAATTTTTGTTCACTTGAACAATAAAATAACGTGCTCCAGAGAGTTAAAGCCCTTGAAAACGGAAATTAAAAAATGAACAGTTAAGTAGCGGAATCTCGAAATATACCCCTAAATTTCAAAACGCTCTAACTGTTCACTGCTTGTAGATCATTTAGTAAATGCTACACATTATTGAAGGTAATTTAAAGTTCTACAACTTATTTTCAGACGAATTTCCTGTAACATTGAATGGAAAATAACTGTGTGGGAAACTTTGACGAAAAACGTGAGGCGCTACAAAATTTTCAGAATATTTTTCATTTTCGCCTGCTCATTGCTCCGAGACGGGAACACATGGAGATAAACATGATATACCAATACGTAGGTAATTTAATAAGTAAACCGACTTTACAGACAACAAATTTTCAGGTGAAATAATATGTATATACTCAAAGACAGTCTACAGTTAGCGCTACTGCTTGACTACACTGTTAAATAAATAGATGAAAATAATTATTCTAATGTTTTTTTTTTTTTAATTTTCCTTGTTCAAGTGATGTAAAATTTCACAGATTCATTTCTACAAAATTTTGTTAAGTTACTCGAATAAACATCTTAATTTACAACGAAATAATTAAATTTTACGGTTAAATGTATATGTGACATTACATATACAATAAATATTGAGTTAATGTCTTGTTTATATCAACACACTTATTTTTAAACACTCTTATCTCGCTGTAAATAGAGTCCATTTTAAAGAAATAACTATATGTAAGTTCTTCAAATGAACACATGCTTACTGTTTATGTGCACAACTTTAAAATATCGTTAAACTTCAGTTTACGAATTTATCAGTGAACAAAGTGGCCGAGAGATCATAATTCAATACTCTGCCTCTTAACGTCATTCTGTATAAGAGATGCCTATTCATTTAAAAGTGAAAAAAATTAATTTAGCTTTACTGTACACAATTTGGATCAATGTCACTAAACTACAAAATATAAATAATTTTTTGGATATACTAGGCCTACATTTTTACAGTCATGATAAATTGGCAATAAACTACCGCAAAGGACAACTAAGAGATACTTGTTATTTCAGAAGCGTAGAAGACGCATAGATTTGTTGTTTAAGATAAACTGATATTTTCAAAGTCTCTTAAAAAAAAATTTTCTTGCAGGATTTATATAGGCCTACCTGAGAAAATTTTAAGTGGTTGCAGTTGACAACCCTGCTCTACTCACAGAAATTCCTGATATTTATTTTATTTTTTTCTCTCTCTCTCTTTTACTCCTTGTCAACTATGTTTGACACATGAAGTCCCTTGGCAAAACATTCCTCGGCACACATGCAAAAAAAAAAAAATAGGCTCGAGCTCCTCCAGCACGTAAGGATCACCGCCTCGTTGCACCGTCGCCTTGCAGTCGACCTTACGACCCAAAGGCGCATACTTGCGAGACGATGGCGGGACACCGAGAATAACTGTGAGCATAGTCTGTGTCGAATAAATTGTTTCATTTCTAATTTCTAATATAAGTAAAAACTTGTGTCCTTTATTTTACCCAATTACCATTTGTGATTTGTAAACAACACATAGTCTTAGATAACAAATACACACAATAGGTAATATAAATACGCTCACCACTGACTCTTGACTCGCTGACTGACTCTGTAACGCTGTATGATTTCTGTTTTCATGCGCTTACACTGTTAATATTTTCATTTTTTTTTTTTGCTAACCTGTTCCTCCCAGTATTGCTGCAAGTCCGTGGTGCAAAGCGACATATTTTGACGTGGCCGATATTTTCAGCTTTTTCATTAATAAAGTAGCGAGCCGTGTCTTAGCTTTCCACGAGTATAGGCCTATCTGTTTTAATTTAATTCAAGTTGTTGGCCTCCACTTGCAAATATGAATCTACCAACCACTGCTGTGTCAATTTTCCAGCGTTAATGATAGGATTAAATTGAACGCGTATAGATGATAAGGCACATTTGAATTGTAGCATGCTAAAGTTTTTGTTTTAAGTATTCAATTGAACACCTTCATACGAATCACACCGCCAACGTGGTGGCCATCCTGGTGTTTATTGAATCGAATCCACAGCAAGGAAGATTATTCAATGACCAGAAATAACATGCAATATAGTTTTTTTCAAGAGGGTCTTCATTAAAAAAACATTTTTTATATTTTTTTTATATTTCATGTAAATCATAAATAATTTTCATTTGCGCGAATTAAAAGAAATTGAATTTTAAATTTATATTTCGTGTTTATTTAATTAAAATATTTTTTAATTCATAATTTTTTTCAACGGACAGCTTAGGCGCCTCACAACTAACTACTCTCATACAGTATTTTACGAACTCTTTTGACACACAAACACAGCGGCAGGACATTCTACGGCTTTTGAGAATTCTCAAAATTGAGGCAAGTAAAACGATATAGAAAATTTTATTTTTCAGAACTATCGAATTTGTGACAGTTAAAGTGACACAGACTATGAGTATTTTAGAACTGTCAAATTAGAGAGCAGTAACCTGACACACACAGTCTTTATCAATTTTGAGAACATTAAAATTTGAGAAAACGTGTTTCATTTTATACACGTAACATGACACAGACTTAACTAGTTTGAAAAAAAACTATCGAATAAAGGCATGTTACGCGATCCAGACTTGAATAGTTTTTGAACTGTAATATTTACGTGACACAGACTATAGCTTCGTATTTTCAGATTTATGATCCCTAATAATATTATAAATGCAAAAGTGTGTTTCATTGTCCTTCTTTCACGCGGCAACGGAGCAAAGGATCGACATGATTTTTTGCATGTACTAGATAGTTTATGGGCCGGATAGTGACATAGACTATACATAACTATGAAATTCCATCTCTAAGGGTGTGAAAGGGATAAATTCAGTTTTATAATATAAAATCATAGGAGCTAGTAGGTCATAGAGACAGAAACAGTAAGTTTGTGTCATTTCTGTATGACCGGCCATATAGTAAGGTCTGACAACTTCCTATCCTCCTTGGCGCAACCCAACCGCTTTGCGAAGCTCGCTGCTGATAGCGAACTAAGAGAGCAAATAAAATTTTGGTTTAGAACTTCGTCAATAGATAGCGTTGCTTTGAAATTTTAACGCGTTATCGTAGGTGCGTCCGTCACGTCTTGCCTAGGCGTTACCTGCCTTCTCACAAAATGAAGCTGAAGGTTGGCGTCTCGGTTTTGCTGATACGTAAATTGATGCACCGAGATTGTGCAATCAATGGGACTTAAAAATCAAAATTTCCCGTTTTTAAAGTGTATGTCCTACAGATTTGAAATTCGAAAGTGATGTTCCTTATATCATGATGTGTTTAACCGTCGAAACGCCGGGACTTGAGCTAGTATTTGATAGATGTTACTCGTCACAGACTATACCGAAGCGACGACGAAGCTCGTCGACGCGTCGCCTAATTACGAGCGATTCAGTCGCCAAGCTCTTCCCTCTCGAGGGCTGCCCGACAGCCCATTGCCACGTCTGTCGCGCGGAGCGGCACTTCATCGCGCTACATTTGTGAGCGCGCCGCGCGGCAAGGCACGCTCCTCCGGCGAATAAAGGAACGGAAATGTTTTGTGTCGGGAGATCCTCAGCGCGGGCGACGCGAGCTGCATTCTGGTTTCATTACGCACTTGGAACGATAACTTTACTTTTTTTTTTCAAAAGGATTATGACGGACTCTTTAACTACAAAGCACATTGCATTAGCTGGTGACACAGCGAAAGTTTTTTTAAGGGACATTTCGTGCACGAGAAGATGCGAGACGTCAAAGTGTCTCCCCAAATTTATTTAACTTTTTTTTAAGTATCGTCATCACGACAGCGATGTCATACGAGACAAGAAACACAACCGTTACAGACCAGGGATATTTTAGGGAAGCGATAAGCTTTTGGGTATAACTTCCTGGAGAGATTTCAGGAATCCGCTGTTACTGTTGCTGCTATTACTGCTACTGCTGTTTCTGCTACTGCTGCTAATACTTCCTCTGCTACCACTACTGTTGTTACTTCTACTACCACTACCGCTGTTACTTCTGCTACCACTACCGCTGTTATTTCTGCTGATACCACACTACTGCTTCTATTTATGCTTATGCCACATTTGCTACTACTACTGCTGATAATACTTCTGCTGATTCCACTTCAACTGCTAACACAACTTCTGCTACTTCTGCTACTTCTTTTGCTACCACTACTTCTGCTAATACTGATTCTGTTACTTCTACTGCTACCACTACTGCTTCTGCTGCATCTGCTGCTACTACTTCAGCTACAATTACTGCTGCTGCTTCTGATACTATTACTTATTCAGTTACTACTACTGCATCTGCTGCTACTACTGCTGCTAGAAGCTACTTATTGTGCTACCACTACTGCTTCTGCGTCTGCTACTACTTCTTCAACTTCAACTACTGCTGCTTCTGTTGCTACCATACTGCTACTTATGCTACTACTTCTACCACTACTGCTGCTACTTCTGCTCCTACTACTACTGCTGCTGTTTCTTATTCAACTACAGCTAATGCTCCTGCTTCTGCTTCTACCACTACTGCTACTGTTTCAGCTACTATTTATTCTGAAACCACCAAAGCTACTTCTACTGCTGCTACTTCTTCAGCTACAAATACTGCTTCTGCTGCTGCTACTTCTTCAGCTACAAATACTGCTTCTGCTGCTGCTACTACTACTACTGCTACTACTACTGCTGCTATTACTGCTGCTGAGACCACTGCTGCTGCTGTATTACTGCTGCTGCCACTACTGCTTTACTTTTGCTGATACTACTTCTTCAGCTATAATTAGTGATGGGATTGTTACCGGGAAACTAAATATTGGGAAAATTCCCATTTTGGAAAAAAAAAAGTGTTTCACATAAAACAATTACTAAAACTTCTTACCTACTACAGAGATGAACAATTTTAATATAGGTAGTAATTTCTTTGCAACTTGCAGAAATGTCAAATTATAGTGCACTATAATAGTTCGAAGCAATTTATTCATCTTCAGAAGTTTCGTTATCTGACTCAACGTAGGTAACTTCTTCACATGCTTCGGAGTCAGTTTCGTCTGCATCATTTGAACTGCTACTGCTTAACTTTTGCTTGATGCTTAAATAAAAAAATATAAAAAGTCAGTCTAATAGCATGTCACAAAATAAATAAATTAAATAAATAAAACTGACAGTACCTTCGATTCTCTGCATGTACTACTTGCATAGAGGAAGAGCATGCTGGGACTTCAGATAAGCTTACATTCCCATTGCCTGTTGTTTTTGTTTAGCTTTAGCATTCCAAACAGGTATTGTACTATTACTACTGACGGCAGGTAGGTGTAGATATGATGTTGCTGGCAATGTTGCAGTAATTAGGCCTACATCTGAGTTTGACTGCATGGATGAAGGCACAGAAGCAGTCTCTAAATTGTTTGTGACATTTATAACTGGAGATGTTATCTTCCCAACTCTTAAAATACTGTTTTTTTAAGTCCACTGGGCATTTATAGCATTTGACAATATGCTCAGACATTTTTGTGACATTTGCAAATTTATAATGTTTTCCACAATACTTGCAGTCTACAGTTTTATCACCTCTTTCGTTGTACACTTTCCAAACACTACTTTTATTTCTTCCCATTTTTAACACTTTTTTTCAACTGACTTCCATAAACACTATCACCACAAAGTAACAAAAGTCATCACAATAGCAGACAGTTTTGAGGTTATGGTTTATTATTTATATTTCTAGCATGCTAACTAACAGTCACATTGAAAATGTTTGAAGTTATTAGTTCAAAACTGCCAACTGTAACTATTGTTCTTAAGTAATAATTACTGCAACCAAATGGTAAATAATAAATATATAATATAACATATAATAATTATATATTAAAACAAAAGAAAAATAAATACCCAGTTTTTGGGTGGGAAAATATAATTTGGGCAAATTCCCTATATTTTCCCAAAAAATATTTTCCCACCTGGTAGGAAAATTTCCATGTCCCATCACTAGCTATAATTAATGCTGCTGCGACCACTACTTCTGATGCGATTACTGCTGATATCACCACTGTTTCGACTTTTGTTGCTACTACTTCTTCAGCAACAACTTCTGCTTCTACTGCTACCAATGCTGCTGCTACCACTACTGCTGCAACTACTGCTGCTGCTACCACTACCTACTTCTGCTGTGTCTGAAGTTACTTATGCTGCTGCTACCATTTATGCTCCTGCTAATGTTTCTTTAAATCTGGATGGCTGGACCGGGATTTTTACTCGTGGTCTCTTGTACTCTAGAATGCGAGTAAGTATCTTACCGCTGCGCCACATCGTTACACGTGTCTTCACAAATAAAACTTCGTGTTTGCTACTTCTAGGGAAAAACTGCGTTATAATCCTTAACTGTAATAACGGTTGTTGCAAAAGTTAATTCTATGATAGTGTAATGGAAAATACGTAAATCATTTGAAACCACGGCTTCAAATATTTTGTTTTAATAAACGTCTCATCGTGCTGCTATTCGAATGAAGCCATTCATGCACGCTTTCGTTTTCAATCTCTGTTAGTAAGTGAGATAAAGAGCCTCACCCTACATCTGTTGAAATTTCTCAAGGAATACTGCTTTGTAGCCTGATACACGCTTTGAAAATAAATGTGTAATGAGTTGTTTTATTGTAATTTATGAAAATTAAATGAAGTTTGGAGCTGTACAGAAAAAAATATAATTATCACTATCGTTGGTCATTGGATTGAGGCAGAATTTAAAAGCAGTCAAAGGAAATTAGAAAAACTTTAGTGATTTGAAAATGTTTCTTTTAGAATTAATATTATTTTTTTTCTAACTACATTCGAAAAAATTCTGTCACTCAGAAATTATTTCTGTAACTACAGGCAGTTTGTATGACTTCTTAATAGCTCAATGCTGATTGTTTATGATAAATAAAGTTTTTGATGCGTAAACATCTTAGCTCTCCGTTCACGGCATTTGGTAGGAATAATTTCGTGAAAATGGAACGGAAGTCGATGAACGGAAATGTGACACAAATATGGAGGACCCATGTGTAGGAACACATACCCGTAATAGAAACTTTCGTAAGCATTACGGGACATACCAAACATACTAATGTGTCAAATGAAACTTTATGATAGTGAAACTATAACGGAATATATTTCTTAAACTAAAATAGTTATAGTAAAAAAATGGTTGTCTGTAAAGTCGGTTTACGGACGATAGTTTAACGTGACAACGTCATAACAAAACATTAATAAAATGATTGCATGCTTTTATGAATAAAATTGAATCGTTTTAATTTTAATAATAAAAAATTAATTACTTGAAATTATATTAGTAATCACATTTTTAAAATGCAAGAATAATTAACCTTTTTGCCGAAATTGTTGTTGTAATAAGCAATGAAAACCACATTTTTTCACTTCACTTTATAGACAGTCTACGAAATAGTTCACGTGTAGATGACTTGTAATTAATTTTAAAAACTGGCGTTTAGCTATAAAATTTAAATATTATTATGAACAAGTTTTCATATAAATAAACTGTAATCAAATATCAATCATCAATTATATGAATCATGGGCGTAGATCCCAGGGGGGCCAGGGGGGCCCGGGCCCCCCCTGGAATTAATGGGCCCCCCCTTGGGGGGGCCCACTTCGTGATTTTAAAGTTAATGGTGTACACATCATATATATATATATATATCAGGTTATTATTTACAACGACGACAGACACTTTGACATGCTTTACATTTATACCTTCGAGTTCCGTAGTTATTTTCCCTTACCCCTTCTGCGAAAGCCATGGTATGGAGTTTTCCAGTGAGAACTTTGAAACCCTTAATTCCTAGAAACCGTTCATTCCAAAGGACGAAGCTAGGGTAGGGTTCCGTTAGCATTTCCTCCCCATTGTTACCCACACTACCTTGTCCTCTGAAACGAGACAGTATTATAGGTTTCAGGTAGTCTGTTTTTAAAGTGGTTTTGCTCTCGTGTGCGCCAGTCTTCTGCTTTCTTGGCAAACATCAACATGGATAAGTTCGTGACGCGGAAGACACGGAAAACAGAATCTGATTCTCACCTGGTAAGCTTGACTGTTTTATAAGTAGTGACTATTATTTAGGTAATATATTTTATTTAAGTGATTATGTAATATTTTTTTCCAGTAAATAAACAACTTAATACTTTAACAGTAATTATATCAGATTTTAGTTTATTTATGAACTGAAACTTATATACCATTTTCTGGAATTTTTTAGGTCATCTTCATTCTGTAAGGCTAGCTGCTCTGTACGTTACATGTGAATATACAGGAAATCATTTTTTTCCTCGTCAATATGGAATTTAAAATCACTCCCCTTTTATTATCAATCGATAATTTTTACAATTCATGGCCGATAATCACTTTATAACATTTGTTATTTGATAACTGCAACACTGCACGAGTAAACAGAAGTAAGAGTGAGAAAGAAGTATTTAAACGTTACACATCCGTATTTAAGTTAATAAGGAAGCAAACGCGTCTCTTTAATAACTAATCAAGCGGCATATTTTAACTAAATAATTCACTGCCAAAACACTGATTATACTAAATATAAGCCGAGAAATGTATGTAGTTTAATTAGCTGAAGGATAAATTTCATAGTTCTATCTCCGAGATTTTTCATTTGTATCATTAAGTTTTTTTTCTTTTTTACCTGGTTGATGGTTTTTTCTAAATAAAATATTCTTTAAGGGTTTAATATGATTCGATCGTTCATTTGATGTTGATCCGTTTATTAGCTTTGGCGCTTTGGGTTTTTAGGGCGCATCAAAAACTGTAAACAAAGAATTTCACGAACAGCATTTGAATCGCAGTAATTATGTGATGTGGCATAAAAAACCCGACAAAGTGCGAGTCTAACTCGCGCACGAAGGGTTCCGTACCATTATCTATAAAAACGGCAAAAAAAAAATCATGTCTGTTGTATGGGAGCCCCACTTAAATATTTATTTTATTCTGTTTTAATATTTCTTGTTATAGCGGCAACAGAAATACATCATTTGTGAAATTTTTTTCTGTTTCTACGTTTGTTGTATGGGAGCCCCCCTTAAATATTTGTTTTATTTTAATTTAATCATTTATTTTTAAATTGAAATTAGAATAAACACTTTTGGAAAATGGTAATGTATCGGTGGGGTGTTATATATTTGCATTATATTCACGTATATTATTTTTATATATTTTTTTCATGGATATTTTATGTATTTAGGTTAGCAAATTATTCAAACATGTTTGAGAGATCACTGCTTATAGTCATTAATTAATAATTACTAAAACATATGTTGCTCTGCTTTATTGTTAATATCACTTACGTAAAAATAAAGTGTATAACATACGAGCTTATCATCCAGAGAAGACTTGTTTCGGTTGACCTCTAGCGTAAAATTCTTAAACCACAGAATTCACGGGCCCCCCCTGGAAATCCTACAGATTTGCGCCCATGATATGAATCACCATAAATTTTTAGTCAATTGTAACATAACCTATTATTACTGCACTGCACAGCGTAACGGGACACAGTGGAACGGAACAATGAGCGTAACGGGACACAGCGTTACGGAACAATCTGCGTGACGGGACATTTTTTTTGCGTGCAGCTGGCGTTCATCGTTTTATTAGACGTTGCCACGTCAAACGGAATCCCAAGTTTTAAAAACGTATTATATCTGGCATTACAATCATAATATTAGATATTCCCGTTAAATTTCCCAATTGCCATAGTAGCACAGGGGTAGAGCGCGTACTTGATAACCTGAAGGTACGTAGTTAGAATTTCGTCATTTGAATAGATTTTACTTTTTTTTAATGACAATGTTATTATATTTATATAATAATAATGTTTAACCAACTCAGTAAGGTTAACGTTTGTTCGTAGGAAGTATTATACCGACTGATTTCAATCTTTTAAGCAAAAAATACTCAATCATATACTTAGTTATACAAGTGTGTTTTAAAATGTTTCAGGTTAATGCCATAGAAGTACGAGGCGTGTCCGGAAAGTATGTACTGGTTTGTAATTTAAAATAATAAACTCATGAAAAAAAGTTTTATTTAAAAAGTTAGGTAACAAAATATCTACATCACATTTAAAACATAGTTAACATTCAGTTCCAAGCACTTTTCGCAATGCTCTACAAGTTTATTTAACCCCTCGGCATAGAAGTTCACCACCTGGAAACTAAACCAGTTGAAAATCGTAATTTTGTACATTTTGCTATAATTTTTTACTCACGTTTCATGAAATCAACCAAAAGGAAGGCCTTTTCGTAAAAAAAAAACGGTAGACATTATTTTTCGAACGAGTACGGAAATTAATTAAATTTTCCAGATATGTTTACTAAGCGCCTGTACTTAGGCTACACGCATTGCTTATTCGAAGTCCATGGCGCCTATTGCCGAAGCATCCGTTCCATTCCCAGGTGGCGTACTTCTATGCAGATGGGTTAAATAAACTGGTAGACCGTTACTAAAAGTGCTTGGAAATGAATGGCGACTATGTGAAAATGTGATTTAATATGTAGTAAACTAAAACGTTCAATAAAACCTTTTTTTCATGAGTATACCTATTCATTTAAATGAACAAACGATACTTACTTCCTGACACGCCTCGTATAACTTCTAATATGTGTAAAAACTGAATAGTATTAACTGTTTAATGAATTCTAACATTATGGACAGCATTTTAATAAAATTATTGTCAAAAATCATTTGCAAAGCAGGGGGTTTAGAATTTATTCAAATCTTTTTTTCACTTTAATCGGAGCCGTTTCTAATAGGCCTACTCTACATTTCGTTTGTTTCGTGCTGCTATGTGTGAGTGATGGCAAGCAACGTTTACGATTCAGGCAGTGAATTCTAGCAGTGGGCGCAGGAAGTAAGTGTGTGATTCGCATCTAGAAATTTTGGTATGTACTTGGAAAGCTAATACATATTTTATTTATCAGTATATTTATCACGCTCGGCATTATTTTGAGATATTATACTTTAAATTTCGTGTGAGTTTTGTATTATAAGCTAATTTGCAACATAAACAACACGAGAACCCATGAATTTACTCGTTAACGAAGTTAGATGTTTACATTTAATAGTTGTATCTAAAGTCCCTAAATACTCTTTTAATTATGAGTTAAGACAACATTTGTTGTTATCATTTTGTGCACGACATTTCGGCACGCTTTATTGCAGTCATCCTCAAGGAGAATTAACAACAGAAGATATGCTATTCTGGTATAGTATTTATACGCGGCCAGGGGTGCAAATATGTAGGATTCGCAAGGGGTCACGCGTAAATTTCCAGGGGGGAAGGGCCCTCGAGTGTTTTGCACGTGGGGTTAACTGACACCAGCCATCTTTGGATACGGTAATTGTATAATGTGTATTGTCCATATTTTGGCCTACGTACGTGCAATAAGCAGAAAACTTTAAATCATAAAGAAAGTTTTCCATAAGACATAGTTTTGAATTCAATCCCGTTTCACAGTCACCCATTTGCAAGTGCAGACAGACCCCTTTCAGTGTGGGGCTTCTTAATTCCTGGGGTGCCCTGGGCCTCTGCCGCCCCCCCCCCCCCCCCCTTTTCGGGAATCTAGGCCCTTGTATTAGGGTATTCACATCCGAAATGGGAATGGTCCCTGAAGGCAGCCATGATCAGAGGAGGGTCTGGTGAATCAAAACGAGTATGCTTAGGTAGTATATGCAGCAATTCTAACTGTGGTTGACCATTCATTATTATAATTAAACAATTATTTCCAGGCAGCCCTTCGAATACATGGTACTGGGGCCAAGGGTAGAGCTTACCACTATCCTCTACTCGTATTACATCCTGCTGGGTGGGGTTGCACAGAGGATCAAATTCATTGAAAATCCCTCAGAAAGCATAAACAGTCATTTAGGGTGGTTTTGCTGAACGTCATTCTGAGACCAGGAACCAGCTCATGTAGTAATTATTTGTCCTCAAGAGGTGTAGTCGCGGAAGTATAATCACACACGAGCAATTCAATTCGCGGGTGGAAATACTTTCCTCTTTCTTCCTCCCATGCCCAGGAACACCTCTCCAAGGAATCATTGGTGTTGTGCGGGCGAGAGTATGGGAACAATTAATTGACTCCGCGGCCCCGACACTTAATTACGCGACTGAGTGAAGTCACAGTCGATAGGAACCAAAACACGACTCCCACGCGCGAGTGACGCTAACGAACCGGAAGCAAAGGCCTCAGGTTGGAGTGCTTCCTCCCTCTCTTCTTGTTCCCTTCTCGCAATGCGCGCGACAAAAGAGATGGTGGGGAGGGGAATGGCAGAGTTGACGGGCGCCCAAGTGGGGGGTTGGCTCCGCCCACTCCCCGAGTGTCCTTGAAGTGGCTCGTTCGTAGAGTTGACGCGCGCGGCAAATGAAGGGCGGCGGCCTCTCCCCACCCCTCGGAGTCCCTAATTCAGCGTCCTCCCCAGGGGTGTGTTTACCGCCGCAACGCCCTCGAAAGGTCGCTCTGTCCCTCGCAGCACTTGATTCGCCCCGCGTCGCAAGGCCAACGATTGTCCCCGTGAGAAAGTGCTTGTCCTGTGGCAGATGGTACCCGACCATGCTTCGTGGACACGCGACCGGCAAGTCGTCAAGAGAACTCCGTCGACGACTGTGTTGTCAAGAGTCTTACGAACATGACATATAATTGGTGGTAGTGTTGGGGGTTATTCTTATTTCAACCTAGGCATTACCTTCATTATTCACTCAAATGAATATCTTTAAAAAAATTATTTAATATTAGATTTAGCTTATCGTAAACAAATATGACAATGAAATCAACTTACGACAGTGTTAGACTTGCCATTGCTGTTGAACTGTGTTTATTGAAACATGATATAACACTCTATGTCACATAATTAAAACTTTATTATTTTCAATAATCAAGTTGGTTGGTTCCGAATGTAAACATGTGTACCCGAATTGGTAGATATGCTGTAATTCGTATGATATGTTTTCGGACATATTATTTGGTTTTGAGCTTGCAGCATATTTTTTCGGTCAAATTCAGACTCGCATTGCAAATTATATTTTGTTTTAAATTTTGTCTAGACATAATTCTAAACTTAAAGCAAATATCTATTATTAAAAAATTGTACCTGACATCATGGCCACTACCAGAAGTTTGTCAAGAGTGTTTTCAAAGCTGTGATATTTGTTAAACTTGACTTTTAAAGTTCAATTTTCAAAATATTTCGTCATTAAAATTGTGTGCATGCAGGCAGGCAATAAAGTAGTTTTTACTTTCATTACTTAATCCGCACAGTTGTCATTGTTTGGACATAAATAAGAAAGAGTAATAAATATGGCCATATTTAAATTAGTGGTATTAGTGCTTACAGAAGTTCTGTATTAATAACAAATTTATTGTAATACTACTGATTATTTTATTTTAATTAAAAAGAAAACACGGGTTTACAAAAAAATGGCACTGTAAAATTTTTTAATACTACCAAAATATACTTGTTTTCCAATTACAGATATTTTTTTAATTGTACGCAAACTTTTGTTATCTACTCATAGATATGATAAGGGAGATTTTGTGTCTAATTATTGCTATGTTAATGAACGATGTCAAAATTAGAACAACATGGTAATACCACTCACCTTTCCCATATTAAATATACTAACTGGAATGCCCGGCGTTACATGGGATAAACCACCCCTGAGAGCTTATTATATTAAAAAAACTATGGTCTCAGTTGATGTCTATCCATCCCCGCCGAATTTCAAGCCTGTAAGACAAATACTTGTAAAACGTGAAACCCCTTTGAGAGATGAGTGTTGTAAAATTAGCGGATGCCTGTGTTGCAAAAGGAATATACGTGCCAACTTACAGTTACGAAGAATTCGTGATGTGTGAGTCAGTCAGTGAGAGGTATTTCTCTTATTGATATACATATAATTAATATTATTATTTTTAATTTTAACGCAAGCTGATTTTGATTTTTTTTTGTTTATCAATACCTACTCAATATAGGATAGCTTTTACGATTCTTTCTGGCGGATTCCTTTCAAGTTATTAAATATTACTTATAGCATTCTCATTTATACAACTACGAATTCTTTTCCTAACAAGAATGGCTTCAACTTAAGAACAGACGCCGAATTTATGGACTCGATCTGTTTCGCCGGAACCCGGCTTGTCCCGGCCTGCGAAAGTCAGGAAGTTGAGGGAACCAACTCCACCTCCCCCCGCCCGGGGAGAGGGGTTAGTAGAGGCTAGTAGGGTTGAGGAAGGATGGAGGTGAAAGGTCAGAGTGACCGGGTGGCCAAGTCACCTCCGCTTTCAACCATGGCTCACGGTCCCCTAAACAACTTTTTTTTTTTTTTTTTTTTTTTTTAACTTCGCGGACAAGACTCTTTGTCATGGCTGGAAAAATGTAACTCCGCTACATTAAACCGTTTTCCTTGAAACAAGAAAATTTCATTTTACATGAGCGACTATATTATTAAGCTACAAACAATATAATTTATCATGTTTCGTTAGAGAGGATAAATATTGTATTTTAATTAAATTTGTGCAAATACCTTTTAGCAATGAAGTAACCTTATTTAACCATAAAAATTGTTTCTGTAACGAGCCATATTATTGTTACCTCCCAAAAAAATTAATGGCTACGTCAACAAAAATATTAAATTAAAATTATTGAATCAGCAGAGTAGTATATAATAGGGGCTCCTGCGCCTGCCGCTGGCGCGTGGTGTTGGTGTCGGTGTCCGCCGTCTTGTATTGTGACGTCACGGCGGCCATATTGGATGACCTTGACCTTTGACCTTGACCTTGACCCCGGCGGCCATTTTGTATCCGCCATCTTGGAGCCGCCATCTTGGATGACGTCATTTAGTTTTCTCGAACATTCCGCCATTTTGTTTTCCGCCATTTTGAATTATGACGTCACCGTTGCAATTACCGTTACGCCCGCCATCTTTAACTTTTTTATTTATTATCCGATTTTAATGAAAAATTTTTTTAAAATTTATAAAAAAATTCAATTAATAAAATTTCAACTAAAAATATTAAACGTTATTACTTTTATGGCACGGAGCTCGGACTCCTCGGTTCGAACCCGACGAGGTCAAAAAAAGTTAAAAATGGCGACAGGCTCCTTCCTCAATGGTGGCTGCAGGCAGACTGACCCCCACCACTTTTTACCATGCTTACATACTATCAGGTAGAATGACGTCATGTCCACCATCTTGAAAATCAGTAATTTTTATGTTAGAAAATCGGGACAAAAATTTAAAAATCATTAAAAAAATTAAATAATCAAATTAAAAAATAAAAATCTTTAAAACCACCGTTGCACTTTTCGTTACGGCAGCCATATTGAAAATCCATAATTACAATGCTAGAAATTCGGGAAAAAGTTCAAAATACATTAAATAAATTTGTAATCTATATACTGATTGATTAGATCGACTTAGGTCCTTGGTTCGATCCCTGGCCGATACAAATCAAATTTAATTTTTAAAAAATACCACAAAAGTGACAGGTTCGAGAAAATAAAAACACCGCAAGTTCTTTTTTAAAAACAATATTTATTACACAAATACTACACTACTACAAGTACAAAAAAAACACAGATAAATTACTAAAGTCTTGTGGATTTCTCGATTCAAACAGTCTTCTTATTGTATGGACTAAGTCCTTTACATGTTCGTAAATGTCTATTCAGTCTATGAGGTCGACATAATGGTACACCACAATTTTCACACAAAACCGAATTATCGACTTCATTAAAAGGACAGTGATATATTTCATGTCGTTTTGCAATTTGAATAGTTGCTAATGTTTTGTTACAAAATATACAGCTTGATTCCGATAAATGTACAGCCAGTCTATCACAATTCCGGAGGTGCCGTTTTAATCTTCCATATTGTACAAACTTGCTTAAACACCCGTTGCACTGATATTTAATGCGTTCAGAGTTATTACTACAATTGTGTATTACATAATCCCATAATTTCAAGTTTTTGATCTTCTCACAGTACAAACAGTCGGGTGATAGAACACCGCTGGATGCTCCTTCCTTCATCAATGCCACTGGAACTGTTGACAACCATTGTAACACTGCTGACATGTTAACTTCTGAAGCCTTTGAGGTATGCTCTGCGTAAGATGTTGCTCGCGTCGAAATCTCCTGCTGTGCTGAGAGAGCAGGTGTAGCTGTAGACGTCGTTGTCATCGTGCTCTGCACTGATGATGGTAGACCTTCGATCCAGGTTGGTGTAGATAGTGGTAATGATGTCATCGAGTTCTCAAGAATAGCTATATACAGGTCTATTATGTTATACAAGTCTAACTATCCGATCCGTTCATCACCACAACCAGAGACGGACTGAAGTCCATATCACCAGGGTCTCACTTATATAGACTCATCAGCCGGTACAACATAAGAGTCAAAACAAAAACCATGTTCATTATACTCGCACTTAACTTTCTCGGAGCATTTTTTATAATGAAGATGTAAGCTATCAAGACGTGAAATTAGTTTTTTGCACTTATTTCACTGAAATTGTATTCTCTTAACATTATTAGAACAACTGCTTCTTTCATGTCTGCGAGCATTTGAGGTGATAGTAAATGATGCGTCACAGTATTTGCACTGACGCAATGTACGCTCTTCATTAGTTGAAGAATCCATTGCTGATGATGAAACTTCGGATGATGGTGGTATCACATCTGTTGAAATCTCCTCCAATGTTGACGTCGTCGTTGCCAACGGGATCTGCACCTTCTCCATCGTAGCTGTCGTCAAGGTTCCCGTAGTCGACGGTACAACCTCCATCGAGTTCGACGTTAAAGACGGTAAAGATGCCATCGAGGTCTCAAGAACAGCTAATTGACACGACTTATGCACCAGAAGAAACAAACTAGGCGATCCTTACACCGCCGACGACAGTAACAAACTGAGCGAACTGCTGTCTAGGACTCGCTTATATACATGCACCGTATGGAATAATACGCTAGTCAAATCAAGAACCATTTACAATAATACTAGAGTCAAATCTACAAATTATAAAAGAGGATCATTTGATCGAAAAAAAAAATTCGATCTCTCCAATATACGCCAGGCTCCAAGAGCTACAATTCACGTCATCAGATCCATCTACATTTTGCTCCTATGCTTCAATTAACCATTAGCTTCAAGTGCTCCAACAGGTCCATCAGCTCCAACACATAATGTACGCAATGTACGTACAATACATGCAATATACGTTCAATAAAAGTAATGATCACACAGTACACACAGGAAACGGAACGTACACACAGTACACACAGGAAACGAAACGTATACACACAGTACACATAGGAAATGGAACGTACTTACAGTACACACAGGAAACGAAACGTATACACACAGTACCCACAGGAAACGGAACGTACACACAGTACACACAGGAAACGGAACGTACACACAGTACACACAGGAAACGGAACGTACACACAGTACACACAGGAAACGGAACGTACACACAGTACACACAGGAAACAGAACGTACACACAGTACACACAGGAAACAGAACGTACACACAGTACACACAGGAAACGAAACGTACACACAGTACACACAGGAAACGAAACGTATACACACAGTACACACAGGAAACGGAATGATCACACAGTAGCGGAAACACACAGGCTTAGTTGTAAATCAGAATACAAGAAATATTAACATTAAATTTTTACTTTCAATATTTTATTACTTCTCAACATTACACAAATACAAGTAAAAGAAGCCATTATTGTATGTAGCCAGCTTTCCTCAGTTCTTTGAGTATGAAGGATATTTCTTTGATGCACGAATAGTTTCCTGCACAAAGCGAGCCATGTAGAAGTCTTAGCCGGTCAACCAATATGTTTGGATCTTTCCATGATGTGTAATCAATTTCTTCTACCACCATCTTACTTGCTTGTTTATTATAAATACTGTTAATATCACAATCGTCCCAGTGATCATAATAAGCATTATCAGATTTATTTATTATAACACGACGTTTCCATCGTTTCGGTCTCAGGACATCGCCACATTCTTCGATCTTGTCAGCTCTAGGTGCTTCATCACAGTCTATGCCTTTGTCAACAGCCTCACAGTCACTGTTACAATCACTGTAGAAGACATCCTCTTCACCCAGATTACCGTATGAATTCGCTATCGATGATGTCGAAGTGTCTTCATCGTCTTCATGCTTCCTTTTTGGAGTCCATCATTAGAACTCTATCTTTGTTCAACAATGAGAAGTTCACAAGCTAGAATATATTTATGTATTTTTTTATTTTTTTTTTTATTAATTTATTTTTATTTAAAATATTTTTTTCCCTGAAATTTTATGATTTCAAAGAAAACCTGTGTCGTTTTTCTCCGTGTGCTTCTGATTATTTTTGTCAATATTATGGTGGTTTTCTCCGTGTGCTCCCGATTATTCTTGTTAATATTTTGATGGTAAATCCGTGTGCTTGCGATCATTCCTGTGGTTTTGGTCAAAGTTCAAGGTCACACTCATCCAAGATGACCGCCGTGACGTCGCAATCCAAGATGGCGGACCGTGAGAAATCTGAGAAGCACTAGCAGTAAGGACGAACTTCCTTCTCCTTGGAGACTATCGTAGCTAACCTTCTTATGCGATCGATAGTGAGCATCCTGCATCCTGCATAAAATAAATAATTATTATTTACCTGCAAGCAACACATGATGTCATCTGATGTTGAAAAGCGGAACTACTTGGAGCAAGTACCTTTGCATAAGATAAATTAACTCTCACCACTGAATAGTGCTATTGTAGTCAGTTAGAGACATGAAGATTCGAAACCACGCGGTCAATTAGTCATGCAGTCTCGTAACCATGCGTTCTGGAAGCTTTGTAGTCCTATAGCCTCGCGATCACGTAACCTTGAAAACTTGTTATCGCATAGTCTCGTAACCTCATGGGTCGTAGTCTCGTAGACTTGAAGCTACGTACGCAAGCAGCCTTGTAATCTTATAACATAATGCTGATGGAGCAGTTGGAGCAAAAGAGAAAATTCCTTCAAAGACAGATGCGACAACTGGAGCCTTGTAGACGAGTAGCTTCGTAGTCAAGTACTCATGCAGACATGTAGTCCTCTATCCTCGCAGTCACGTTAACTTGTGTACTAGAAGCTTCGTAGCTCTGTAGCCTCGCAAGCCATGTATAACTCGTAACCAGCTAGATCATTTTAGACTCGTAGCCTTGTGGCCTCATAGTCTCTTAGAATCGTAGAATTCTAGCCAAATATATTTGGATTTGGTGAGACAAAAGACAGTTGGAGCCAATGACTGAAGGAGTCAATGACTGATGGAGTCACTAGACTGATGTAATCAATAGACTGATGGAACCAATGAATAATGGAGCCAATGAATATTGGAGCCAATGAATATTGGAGCCAATGACAAATGCGCGACCTTTTTGATGATGGTGCTGCCTTTTCGTTGTCGGTGCTTCCAAATGTGCTGCCTTTTCGTTGTCGGTGCTTCCAAATGTGCTGCCTTTTCGATGTCGGTGCTTCCAAATGTGCTGCCTTTTCGTTGTCGGTGCTTCCAAATGTGCTGCCTTTTCGTTGTCGGTGCTTCCAAATGTGCTGCCTTTTCGTTGTCGGTGCTTCCAAATGTGCTGCCTTTTCGTTGTCGGTGCTTCCAAATGTGCTGCCTTTTCGTTGTCGGTGCTTCCAAATGTGCTGTCTTTCCGTTGTCGGTGCTTCCAAATGTGCTGCCTTTTCGTTGTCGGTGCTTCCAAATGTGCTGCCTTTTCGTTGTCGGTGCTTCCAAATGTGCTGTCTTTCCGTTGTCGGTGCTTCCAAATGTGCTGCCTTTTCGTTGTCGGTGCTTCCAAATGTGCTGCCTTTTCGTTGTCGGTGCTTCCAAATGCGCTGCCTTTTAGTTGTCGGTGCTTCCAAATGTGCTGCCTTTTCGTTGTCGGTGCTTCCAAATGTGCTGCCTTTTCGTTGTCGGTGCTTCCAAATGTGCTGCCTTTTCGATGTCGGTGCTTCCAAATGTGCTGCCTTTTCGTTGGTGGTGCTTCCAAATGTGCTGCCTTTTCGTTGTCGGTGCTTCCAAATGTGCTGCCTTTTCGTTGTCGGTGCTTCCAAATGTGCTACCTTTTCGTTGTCGGTGCTTCCAAATGTGCAGGCTTTTCGTTGTCGGTGCTTCCAAATGTGCTGCCTTTTCGTTGTCGGTGCTTCCAAATGTGCTGTCTTTCCGTTGTCGGTGCTTCCAAATGTGCTGCCTTTTCGTTGTCGGTGCTTCCAAATGTGCTGCCTTTTCGTTGTCGGTGCTTCAAAATGTGCTGCTTTTTCGTTGGTGGTGCTTCCAAATGTGCTGCCTTTTCGTTGTTGGTGCTTCCAAATGTGCTGGCTTTTCGTTGTTGGTGCTTCCAAATGTGCTGGCTTTTCGTTGGCGGTTTTTCCAAATGTGCTGCCTTTTCGTTGATGGTCCTTCTATTTTTAATGATGTTTTGACTCTAGTATTATAGTGAATGGTTCTTGATTTGACTATCGTATTATTCCATACGGTGCATGTATATAAGCGAGTACTAGACAGCAGGACGCTCAGTTTGTTACTGACGTCGACGGTGTATGGATCACCTAGTTTGTTTCTTCTGGTGCATAAGTTGCGTAATTATCTGTTCTTGCGAACTCGATGGCATCTTTACCGACTTTAACGGCGAACTCGATGGATGTTGTACCATCGACTACGGGAACTTTGACGACAGCTACGACGGAGAAGGAGCAGATCCCGTTGGCAACGACGACGACAACACTGGAGGAGACTTCGACAGACATGATACCACCAGCAGAAGAGACTTTAATGCCGGTAGTGCGGGCTGTACAGGAAACCTCAACGGACGCTGTTTCGCCCTCGATGGAGACTTCAATGGATGACGAATCCTCAACAGCTAACGAACAACGATGTCGTTACTGTGACAAGATTTTCTCAAACATCAGCAATGCTCGTCGACATGAGAAGAGAGAATGTGCTAAGAACCCTTATCGTAAAATGTTTGGCTGTATTAAGTGTCGCAAGCAATTTACAAGAAATGCTAATTTGAAGCATCACTTGGAGACATGTAAAGGCCCTGCAGAGTGGCAGAAAGTAAAGGTAACGGTGCAACAACGATGCATCGATGTGCATAAGAGCATGCCTGGAAATGGTACAACCACAGTTACAACGTCATCTGGTTCGGGTTTGTCTTCAACTAGACATCCTTGCAGCTACTGTGATACGTCGTTCGCATTTTTCCATGATGCACGAAGACATGAGCGGAGCAAATGCATGAAGAATCCTTCTCGCATGAAGTTTCGCTGTGATGAGTGCCTTAAATGGATTACTCGAATCGATAATTTGCGCCGACATGCGATAAACTGTAAAGGTGAAGTCCGTGCGCCTACTGCTGAACTACCTGCAGCAATTACGACTCCTCGCTTTAGATTGGAGACTCGTGAGCGTACAAGCAAAAAAACAGATGTGCAGAAACCGATTGCTATGACGTCTGAACATGAAAATAAACCTAAGACTGTGTTCGGTGCATTACAAGTAAACGATAATGCCTTCTACTTGGCGCAGTCTGCATTTCGTGGAACGTTGAAAGACTACTATTATCTAAATACGTTCGGTGAATCGAAGGACATTTGTACTTTTCTTGATGATATCAGACAGGACATAATCAATCAGCTTACTGATGACGTAGCAACAAACGGTCCATTAAAATATAACTTGTGGTTGGACTGTCTATATGGAAAGCCATATCCGTTAGATGACAAAGTGAAGAAGTGTGCATTCAAAACATCGGCTACAGTAATTTACAGTTCTGACGATGTGAAGCAAACTGTTAAAAACGGTATCCAGAAACTCTGTCAAGAAGAGGAGAACTGTGTCAGTAATGGTTCTGGTTGGACTCTGTCTAGTATAAACCGATTGGAGCTAAGAATTAGTCATTTCACACCGATGCGGAACTAAATGATTGATTATAAATTTGATAGCTTTCATAAGTGATCCTGTAGTAGAATAGAAATTATGTAATAAATATTATTTTTTGAAAGAACTTGCGGTGTTTAATTCCTCGAACCTGTCACTATTATGTTAAATTGATGTTATATTTAATTTTTTTGCTCTTACTGGTTTCTACCCAGGATCTTAGTCGATCTAATTAATCAGTATATAGATTACAAATTTATTTAATGAATTTTGAACTTTTTCCCGGATCTCTAGCATTAAAATTACACATTTCCAATATGGTGGTCTTGATGTCTGATAGGATGGTGGTCGTAGAGGATTTAGAGTCTCTTTAAGAATGATGAACATGGTATATGAAATTAATATTTTTACATAAAATTAAACTATATTGCATCGATCAAGTATCGAACCAGGGACAGCAACTGATCGAATCAATATGTAAATTAATGAGTGATTTATTTAATGAATTTTGGAACTTTTCCCGAATTTCTAGCTAAATAATTACGGATTTTCAAGATGGTGGCCAAATGACAAGATGGACTGGTGTCACAGTAATAAATGATTACTGCACTCTAGCGGATACGAATTAAACTAACATGTCATCGGCGCACTCTAGCCGACGATACAATGATGATAGCTTCCAGCATCGAAGACAAGATGGCGGCCATGATGTCATACCAGCTGATGATAAAAAGTGGTGGGAGTCAGTCTGCCAGCACCCACCACGAGGGAAGGATCGGTCGTCATTTTTAATTTTTTTTTGCACCCGTCGGGTTCGAACCGAGGACTCCGAGCTCCGTTACGTTAATGTATGTTTTTTAAATATTTTTATTAAAATTTTATTAATTGAATTTTTTTATAAATTTTAAATTTTTCCCCATTAAAATCGGATAATAAATAAAAAAGTTAAAGATGGTGACCATAACGGAAATTGCAACTGTGACGTCATCATCCAATATGGCGGAAAACACAACGCCGGAATGTTCGAGAAAACACAATGACGTCATCCAAAATGGATGATCCAAGATGGCGGATCCAAAATGGCCGCCGGTGTCAAGGTCATGGTCAAAGTCGCGGTACTACTTGTCCCGTTACGCTGTGTCCCGTTACGCTCATCCAAGATTCAAAATTCATTAAATAAATTTGTAATCTATATACTGATTGATTAGATCGACTTAGGTCCTTGGTTCGATCCCTGGCCGATACAAATCAACTTTAATTTAAAAAATACCACAAAAGTGACAGGTTTGAGAAAATAAAAACACCGCAAGTTCTTAAAAAAATATTTATTACACAAATACTACACTACTACAAGAGTAGTATAGGAATGGGGCTACTGGGACAGGATTCAGGTTGTGGTGCCTGTGGTGCCGACCGCCATCTTGGATTTGTGACGTCACGGCGGCAAAAATTCCTAAAAATTCCTCAAAATTGACTCAAAATGACTCAAAAATTCCCGTTTTAAGAAAAAATTTCCCGTTTTCGAGGGAAAAATTCCCGTTTCGAGGGAAAATTTCCCGTTTTATTCCGTAAAAATCCCAGCAGCTAGAAATGTCCATATGTAGGCTGAAGCATCCATGTCTACAGCCTCAGATAAGCCTCATCATGGATGATGTCACCGTTGAAATTTCCGTTACGGATTTTCAAGATGGCTGCCGTAACGAAAAGTACAACGGTGGTTTTAAAGATTTTTATTATTTAATTCGATTATTTAATTTTTTTAATGATTTTTAAATTTTTTGCCGATTTTCTAACATAAAAATTACTGATTTTCAAGATGGCGGACATGATATCATTATACCTGATGGTATATAAGCATGTTAAAAAGTGGTGGGGGTCAGTCTGCCTGCAGCCACCATTGAGAAAGGAGCCTGTCGCCATTTTTAATTTTTTTTAACCTCGTCGCGTTCGAACCGAGGAGTCCTAGCTCCGTGTCATAAAAGTAATAACGTTTAATATTTTTAATTAAAATTTTATTAATTGAATTTTTTTATAAATTTTAAAAAAAATTTCATTAAAATCGGATAATAAATAAAAAAGTTAAAGATGGCGGGCGTAACGGAAATTGCAACGGTGTCATGCTAATTCAAAATGGCGGAAAACAAAATGACGGAAAGTTCGAGAAAACTAAATGACGTCATCCAAGATGGCGGATCCAAAATTGGCGCCGGGGTCAAGGTCAAAGGTAGGACAAGGTCATCCAAGATGGCCGCCGTGACGTCACAATCCAAGATGGCGGGCACCGACACCAACACCACGCGCCAGCGCCAGGCGCAGGAGCCCCTATTATATACTACTCAGCAGTAATTTTATGATTTAAAAATATAGATTTGTTGTATTTGAAAAAAAATATTTGCCTCAAATAATTTGATTTTTCAGTGTAGCAAATGCAATAAGAATATCTAGTAGTTTTCCCTGAACTGAAACTTCGCGAAGTTCCATTTTAATTTTAGGTAAGTAAGTACCGACCAAAATAAGTACTTACTTATGTATTATCAGAACAACAACAAAAATAGTTGTAAATAGTTTGAAGTAAGATAGTACAACCTTTTAACTAAAATAGACAATGCAATAGACAACTTGCTAACAAAATAAAACGATACGTAGATAATTGTTCAAAAATTTTCGAAGATTCTTCAGATTCTTCTTTTGTAACTCCACCATGCGTTTTCGTCTGCGCGATTCAGCATTCAACACATTTCTCTAGCGACATATAGTTGTGAAATTTTTTACTACATTGAGCACTATTAATTTTCATAAGTATTTTTAAAAGTAAATAAAAATTGTAAGGTGGTGTAAAAATATTTTTATGATGCCCAATAACCTGTTTTTATTTTTAACTTTGCAAGCTTACGTATATTTCAGCATATTAAATTATATATTGGTAATTATTACTAAAGACATAGAACCTTCTGAAAAATTATAGTTCTGAAATGTACAAAGAACTTTCAGAGGATTGTCCTACCCCACTTGACCTGATAAACTAAATTTTAAAGCCCCCCTTTTTTGACACCAATACATCAACAACTGGTTTAACTCAGATACGAACTTGAAAATTATATTGACCCTACATGCACACTTACAAATATTTTTATGAAAAGCCAGTTAACTGTTCGAAAGTTATCATCGTACAAGTCACATGTTTGGCCAGTCACAAAAATAATTCCAATGTTTTGGTTCATGCCTTAGAGATATAAGCAGTAGGATAGCATTCAGGAATATTAACATCAAGACAATGAGAATGTGATTAGAATAATACCACAAGGTTAATATTAATGCCACCAACAATTAAGATAATATCATCAGAGCTCTGAAGAAGCTGCAAAATGATACTCAAGGTTGCTAGTACAGGAGTACAGGAGGTCGCCTACGATGCTTTGTATGCCAAGAACTAGGGCATAATTAGTAGGAAGGCGCGACATGCAAGAAAATCCCACAAAAAGAAGAACAGGGAAACGAGAAGTAACTGGTGTAAAGGGGCATATGCTTGCTCTTCGGGAAAATATAGTCTATTGGACCTTCCGTGTTCCTTACTTTGCAAAGGTAATGACAGTTTATTACTGAGTGGCTGTGTCAGTGGCAAGCAGTGTCTACGTAGTGTTGACACTGGGGCTTCGAAATCCATAGTTCGCACAGATTTGAGACGAAATTAACTACAGCTAAAAAGAACACCACCCCCCTACAGACTGAGGACAGAAACTGGGGACACATCACCTGTGCATGGACATCTAGATCTGGAGGTAAGGCTCTGAACATGGGCATTTCCGTGGACTTTTGTTGTTGCTGACATTACTGATGAAGTAATTCTAGAAATGGATATCGTGAATTAATGTGGATTTGTTCTTGACTTGGAAGGACAGATACTGTGAATCAGAAGAGGGGGTAGCACTGTTTACCCCAACCAATTAGAAGTGCCTGAAATGCAAGTTGCAGTTTAATAAACTATTTCAATACCAGCCAATCATAAACAGATATCAAAAGGCAAGGTAAAAGATATTCCAGGGGCAGCAGTGGTACATAAATGAACCATATGTTACATTAGGGTTAGAAAAATTTCTGATTGCTGAAGCATGGCTAAGGATGGTAAAGTCGTTCCAGTAATGGTTACCAACCTAGGCTCAATAAAAATAGTTTTTAAACAAGAATAACGAATAGCTTGCTGCGACCCAGTCCTTTGGGTAGCCCATTGTAAAGCTGCTCCATCTCACAAGCCCACTCTGACACCACTGAGCCCAGAACTAGAGGAGTTATTAAAGCAGACTCGGTAGAATCTTGCTCCTTATAAAGTAGAAGAATTTACTGCTTTTCTACGAAACCACCATGATTAGTTCTCCTTAGGGGATACTGCTCTTGGAAGAATGAACCTAGTCTACATCGCATCAACACAGACAATGGAAACCCAATTTGGCAGGCACAACGATAGCTGCTTTTGACAAAGCAAGAGGAGGCTGAGAAGATGATTTCAGATATGACGAAGGATGGGGTAATAGAGCTACTCCCTGGGCATCTTTAGTCATTCTGGAAGCAAAGAAGGATGGCAGACTGAGGTTTTGTGTGGACTACCAGCAACTGAATGAAATCACTCAAAAGGAAAGCTACCCCTTCTACGTATGAATGAGACTTTGGGCACGCTTGCTGGACTAGGAAGTTCTCGACACTGAAGAGTGGTTACTGGCAAGTGGAACTTCTTACAGAAGACCAAGATAAGAATTTCTCAACAGAAAGTGGATTGTTCCAGTTTACTGAGCTGCCATTTAGATTATGTAATGCTTCTGCAACTTTTTAAAGACTGGTGGAACTTGTGTTGCATGGCTTGACATGAAAAACTTGTTATGGTATATCTGTATTATGTTATTGTGGTGAAAAATACTGTGAAGAAAAATTTTCAACACATTCAGAATGTTTTTAACTGCATTCGCAATGCACAACTCGAGTTAAGTACTAAGGTTAGCTCCTTGTTCCTACGTGAGGTAACATTTTAAGACCATGTGGTATCGCAGAATAGAGTACAAACAGACCCTGAGAAGATCAGGTCTGTCAACGAGTGACCTTAACCTAAAAAAATGAGATAAGAAGTTTTTAAAACTTTTTATCAACTATAGGCACTTTGTGCCTGTTTACGCAGCATTTGGTAAATCACTGAATCAGCTGACAGAGAAAAAGCAGGTTTTTGTGGACTTCCAGTTGTGAGGCTGCCTTTCAGAGCCTTATTGAGACCTGCGTCTATCAGCATGGATAATATATTCTAACACAGATGCAAGCGGATATGGGATAGGCGCTGTACTTTCTCAGGTTCGGTATGGAAGCGAATGAGTCATCGGGTACTACATTACAGCCTTATAATATAAGCCCGAACATAACTACTGCATCACAAGTAAAGATATTCTAGCTGTAATTAAGTCTTTGCAGCTTTTTCATAAGTGCATATATGGGAGAAAATTTCTTGTACACACTGACTATGGTGCACTTAAGTGGCTGATGCAGTTCAAGAACCCAGAGGAAAAACTTGCTAGTTGGATTGAGCAGATACAGCAGTACAATTACCGAATCGAACACAGGAATGTAGACTGCATCCATTACAAAAGGGCAGAGAAGATTTAGGTGATAAAAGACATCTGATGTACGACTATTGTTAACAGAGAGGATAAATGGGACCATGCCAGCCAGAAGTGGCACAGACCAGTGAGCGAAGCGCTGTGAAATAATGGTATCCCTTGAGGATGGTAAAGTGGTTATAGAAGAGCACATGGGACAGTCAAAATGGGTAAAACATATTTACCATGCATTACTCCTCTTGGCAAGCCTAGTACCATATGTGTTGAATGTTATGCATTATGTGACCATCTTTGAGTAACTAAAACTCTAGCTAAGATTATTCAGTGCTACTAGTTGTAGAGGTTTCGTTAGCATGTAGAGGCTTGGTCTAAATAATGTGACACCTGTTCAACCAAAAAAGGGCCATAATACTGAAGTCATGGACAAATCAGGTCCTACAATGATGGCGCTCCATTTGAGAGGGTAGCTATTGACTTACCTGTACCATTCCCCAAGACTAAATATGGTAACCATTATTTTCTGGTGGCAATTATTTATTCCAGTAAATTGCTAAAGGCATTGTCTCTTTCTAACCAGGATGCCACCACCATGACAGACACACTACTCAACAACCTCGTGTGCATATTCGGGGTATCGATGGAGCTACATTCAGGCCAAGACTGCCAATTTGAATAAACTATATTGAAGGGGCATCTAAGCTACTGGGAATGTACAAAACTAGGACTACAACCTTACATCAATATTCTGACGGCTAGATGTAAAATTTAAACCGGGCCCTTAAGACGAGGGGAAGGCAACTCACCACGCACGCTGGTTGACACAGGTTGCCCCGCGGGTCGTGACGTTAAAATAATGATGATAACATTTAGAATTCATATTTGCCTACCTTTTCCGGCGCACTGTTACCTCGCTATGACAGTCTACAGGCGGAACACTCTCGCACAGCTGATAATACCGTACCGTCATCTTTGGAACAAAGGTAACTGGGGAAAACGTAAACCAAAGATGCCAACTTCTGATTCAACAGTTTTGACCTTAATATCGGTGAGTGAATAAAGCATATATAATGCAAACACCTTTTTGCCAAGAGATAAAGAAAGCATTAACAATTCAACAGCGGTTACCGGTCGATTATCGGGATAGTGTGGCCAAATAATGCAAAAAAAAGTAAATTAAAATAACTAAAATTAGAAAAAAACAGTCGCTTCATACGGCACTCTTGAGAGATCCAGTTACCAAATATCATGGCTCGAGGCCTCAAAGTCACCACGCTAAGCAAACTACAACAGACAGAAACTCGCTATAGATCCCCGCACTTTGTCTAGTGGCTAGCACGCCTGGCTGGGGAGGGGATTTTTCAAATTTTCTCCCACGGTTCAGGACTCAACGACACGCCTATGGCAGACACATCATACACCAAGAAAGGGCCGCACAGTTCACACCCTCCACCCCTCTACACGGCAGTAGGGCCCACCCACAGACTCACTGCACTCACAACCAAAACCTAACAGGCACATCTGTGATAGAGGTAATGGGCGGAATCCCGCGGACGGACACTTCGCGAGCCTCCCAGCTCCGGCCCAGACACACGAGAGCCTGATGGTGCGCAGTGGCTGTGATGACGTCACAGTTGCTGACGGTGCTGTCCACACAAGCAACTGATACAAGCCACCGTGGCGTTGCCTGTGCTCACAACACCCAGTAACGGGTAAAACGACTCATAATGCGTATACATACATACCTGTCTATTGCACTATTTTTTTACACGGTCAAGCATTAATGGTGCTTTTGCTAATGAAGACAACTTCGTAACGGTACCTGGTACACCTGGCTCGATAATGGTATAAGTACGATAACAATGGCACATCTGACAAGCCGTCAGGAAGAGCTGTGAAGCGGGTGTGAAGAATGAACTTCCGTATTTTCGTAAGTGTCTAAATAGGGGTTGGTGAAGTTTTCGTGGTAGGGATTTGGGAAGGATTCTGAGGGGAAGGGGAAGGGTGAAATGGTAATGTCAGAGGAGGAGGCTAATGACTCGTGCAGAAGGATTCTTTTCCCAAACAACCGAGGAGCGATAAACTAAACACCTCGTTCTTTCGGGAGAAGGAAAGAAAAATACGGGGGAGGAAGCGTCTGGCAAGTAAATGCAGCCAGATTGAATAGGCCCTTGTCTACGTCACAAGACACTCTTGTCGAATGTGCATTTCTTTGCCGCCTTTGTGCGTTTTGAGTGATTAAAATATCTAAGATGGGGAATTTTTTTTAATTTTGCTGTGGCACAGAATATGCAAGTTTAGATCTAATAAAATATTTATAAACAAGCAAAAAAAAATTAATACCATATTGGAAGTTAATTTTGCATGACTATTGATGTAACCTCTTTTGCAATTAATTCGAAACGATTTAGAATTTAGAATTTTTAGATTTCGAAACGATATATTATGTTGTCGCCACAACATAATATATTTTATGTGGTGTGTTTTGACAAAACCCTTTTTTTTTTATTTTTTTTCATATAATTAGGAACAATCAACGAACACGTACATCGCCTTACAACTATATCATAAAATAAACATAACCAACAAATATATGGGAATGAATTAATATGTGCTTGTGATTTCGGGCATTGCGTTTATGAGTCTTTCTCTTACAAGTTTTCTATAAACTAAGTTTTCGGAGTCTGCTAAGTATTTACAATAAGCTTCGTGTTTAGGCATGTAAAAAACAGGTTTTACAGACTACATTTTTCGTTACAAAAAATAATCCTAAATTATGATTCTGTATATTGACATTAAACGAAAGAAATTTGTAAAACCATGATTGATCATTTTGGCTGTTTATGGCTCCTGCGAAAACTTTTAATGAGTACATTCATACAATTTATAATTAAAAATAAAATAATGAATGCCATTAAATCTAAAAATTAATTTTGGCATTTAACTCCAGATCAAAAATTTTAATCGATAATGAATCATTTAGAATCAGGTATCAATAACGAATCATTAAGAATTTATCATCAAGTGTTGTTCATCACCAATAATGTGTCATCTGTGATTAATAATAAGCATCAAGCACCATTAATCAAGAGTTAATAATCAGCCTTCAAACATCAGGAACATATAATCAAGAATGAATAATAAAGAATGAATAATCAAGAATGAATCATCAATTATCACGAAAAAATCAATATGAATGAATCACTAAAAATAAATTTAGAAAAGTTTGGGCATATTTAAGACTTTATTTTATTATAATATGTTTAATGTTTATATAGAAATGTTGATTAATATATAGTAATATAAATTAACTTCACTAAATCATTATAGTAGAGTTATATCTTCATTGCTCCTTTTTTCATACTTATAGATTGCATGTGTTAATAAATGCCATTATCTCTAAGATATTTTCTATTATTTTTACTAAGTACAAAATATATAGGCTATACAAAAAAATATGTTATTATTATAATACATATCATTCGAAATAAAAAAAGTATTATAAGTGATATTTAATATCAATCACAGGTACTTCTAAGTAGTTGTAAATTTTAAATTTTTTAAGTTAATTGGTTAATTAAAATCATTCATAAAACTACCATTAATAGTAAATTTAAATAAAAATGTGCAATAAGGACTTATTATAACCTTGAATTTTTGGGGTAGCTCCAAATGTATAAATAGAATTTTTTTTAAACAAAAAAAAAGGCTTTACGCATAATAACTGGTGTAAGAAATAGAACCTCATGCAAGCCTCTTTTTGTAACTCTAAAGATAAATACTGTTTACACAGAATATGCCATCCAGGTATTAAAACTTGTACATCAGAACATTGAATGTTATACTAAAAATAAAAATTATCACGATTACAAAACAAGAAATGCAGAAAAACTTAGAATAATGCAACATTCAAGTACTTTATTTAGTAGAAGCACGTTTTATATAAGCTTACAAATGTATAATAGATTACCTAAGCATGTAACTGCTGAAGTAAATTTGGAAATATATAACAAAAAAATTCATAATATGTTTGAAAATAAATGATTTTATAGCATACAAGAAATATATGATTACCTGTATTTTTTTTCTTTATTTATAAAAAATAATGTTTGAATTAGAGTATTGTGTGTTTCAAGTAAAGCCTGAAATAATGTATACTTTATGGAAAATAAGAGCTTTTTTGATTAACTTATCGATTTTTTACATGTATATTGAATTGTGTTAGTTTTACCTACATTTTTTAAATATCATTATATATGTATTTTTACCTATGTATATAATATTGTCTATAAGTCATGTATATATTTTATATGTTTTAAGTGTTATATGTGAAACTAACAAGCCCTATATTCTGTGAACATACTGTTCAAAAATTGAATCTATAGGTTGCAAATAAAATAAATAAATAAATAAAGGACTATTACCACTCCCCTTCCCAAAAATACATCCCATACCTAAAAATAAGGTAAATTTACTTATGTACAAAAGTTATAAGTTATACTTTATTTGCATAGCATAGAAACTGAGATATAACCTGCATGTTACTCGACGGCCATCTCGGATACACTTGAACTTGATCCAGGCATCCATCTTGGATGACCTGTACCTCTGCCACCATCTTGGATGACCTTTATCCCGGCCGCCATCTTGAATTAGAAATTCATGTTGCGTGGTAGCAATCTTGCCAAAAGTGTAATACTCTGTGTATCTAATGATATGTAAAAGTGTAGGTATAGTAAGAAGTATATACTAATTTAATTTTGATTATCTCTAATGACCATAATTTGTTTGCTTATTGAATTATAGTGTTTCATTGCCGTGGTAGAAATTTTATCATATTATGTAGTATATTTGAGCTAGATTTTAGTGAGTAAAGCCTCTCTGATGATGGCACTGTGTCGGTGGATGGTCTTGTGCCGATGCAGGAGCTAAACATAGACTAAACACTCTTCGCGTACTCATTAAATACTTGAATATTATGGTTATTTTGAAATATAGAAGCTTTCATTCAATTAAAACCTTCCACACAAATAAAATTAACGATTACAAATATAACGGAAATATTTTTTACCACCCGAAGAAAAAAACGTATAGTGATCCCGAAATGTTTTACGAATTTCGAGATTCCACACAGCCCCAGTGGGTAAAAATGTCATCATCAAATACTTGAATTTAACCTCGTTCGTTTTAAAGGATTTACACTTATGACTTAACTATCTGAAGTACCCAGCGTTGTCCGGGCTAAACACATCATAATATAAGGAACACCGCTACCGAATTTTAATTCTGTAGGACATGCACTTAAAAAGCCGGACATTTTGATTTTAAACTCCCATTGATTGCACAATCTGGTGCATCAAGGTTACGCATCAGCAAAACCGAGACGCCAATATTCCGCTTCATTTATTGGGAAGGCAGGTAACCCCTAGGCAAGACGTGACGGACGCACTAAACGATAACGCATTTCAAATTCAAGGCAACGCCATCTATTGACGAAGTTATAAACTAAACCATTATTAGCACCTTTAGTTCGCTAGCAGCCGCGAGCTTCACTAAGCGAATTGGTTTCGCCAAGGAGAAGGATAGGAAGTTGCCAGAGCTCAATATATGATCGTGTGGCGGACAAAAAAAAAAACTTACTGTGTGTGTTTATGACCTACCTTCTATGATTTTCTATTATAAAACTAAATTTACCCCTTTTTACTTTCTTAGGAATGGAATTTCATAATTATATGTAGTGTATATATATATCTGGCCCATAAACTATCAATATGCATAAAATCATGCTGATCCGTTGCTCTGTTGCAGCGTGAAAGGCCAAGCTGACAGACTATCGCATTTACAATTTAGTAGAGATTCTTATTGCTATTTTTTAATTACTCAATCTTAAACTAGCCTTAAAACTGTATAAAAACTGTTAATTCGTTTGAAAGTTTGTTTAGTTTAGGTTAGCTTTATTTAAAATACTGCAAAATAGTTTGAACGATTTGTTTGTTTGTGTTAGGTTAGATTCATTAAAAATGCTGTAAATTTAATCTGAACAGTTCGTTAGGTTGCATTAGCAACATAAAAAATATTATCACTGAAAAGCTATTTTATGAAATAAAATAATTTAAAACATAATATGGCTCGTTAAAACAAGCTCTCAAAATATCGCTGGCTGTTTGTTGTCACCTACATGTTTAATATTTTTTTCTCATTAGATACAATATTTAATATCAACGAATTTTACAATCCGACGTATTGAAACTATTTTATTAATTATAAAAAATGCGCCTCAATGAGTAAATGGAAGCGTAAATTAAAAAACATATTCTATATTTCATAATAACAATAATATGCAAGTATTAAATGAGTGCATGAAAACGTATGTAGCCAAAGTTTACCGGCGGCAGCATCTAAAGATCACCGCCTTAGTGATAATACCAAAAGGGTATTTGCCTACTAAAATTTAGGTCAATTATACCCACTAAATTAAACGATTTCTTCCATGCAACACAATACTAAAATTCAGTAACCAAATAAGTTATAGTCATTAAAGATAACCAAAGACGCATTGGTATGGGCACGCATTTTTCGCGAAAAGATTCTGAGACTCACTGAAAGTTAAAACCCTGTAGTGTTGTCTTGTTTCGTGATTGTGTGAGTTTCCTTTAGGTGCATGTCTGCCGTTACAACACCAATCACAGTAATTCAGAGTGGAAGCAAACGCGCCTTGAATGGCTCGGTCAAATAAGGCAACGACTTATCTCACAGAGAGCCGCCAATGACAAGGAAGAAACCACTGGTGCGGGTATACCTTGTTACAGTCTAATAGGCGTTCACTTTTTTTTCGCGAAAAATGCTTGCCCCTACGCATTGGTTAATGAATACTTTTTACTATACATAGATATTTGCACTTTTGACAAGATGGCTACCGCACAACATGAATTCAGTTCAAAAGTGTGTACTTCCGTTCGCGCAAGCGTGCGAAAAGCCAAAACTAAATTTTCAATCCGAACACCGTCCCAAAAAAAGTAATACTTAAAAACTGGAGGTATTCCATAGAACTCATCCGCCCTCCCCGATATACAGAACTGGGTTCGCGACTGTGTAACTATTATTTGTGGTTTATTCTACACTGTAAGAAATTACAATAAATTTACGGACTTTTCAGCGAAGACTTCGCTACAAATGAACGAACAGTTCTTCATAATTTCAGATTACTGGAACTTTGTAGAAAACCATCCATATTTTGACAGTGTATACACGCAAACGAAATCACGGGCACAACTATTTAAAAAAAAAGTAGTTACCTGTTATAAATTTTTAATTGTATCAACTGTAAGCGTGGTAGAGTATTGGTTCAAGGTCACATTTAAAGAGTAACTCAAGCAGTTTTAGATAAGCGCATGCGCGAATAATGCTTTGTTTTATTTTCTGGCTTGCAGCGTCACCTACTCAAAATGGCGATTCATGAGCGTAAAGCGTTTTGTGTTGTGCAATTAGCTAAGAGTAAATCTGTTATTTCAGTTCAACGTGCGTTCCCCATTGGAATCTCTTTGTATGAGAGTGGTTGACCGTCGAAGTGCCAGACCGATGGATTGGTCGTGATGGTCGAGAAGGCAGAGCTATTTTTTCTTGCTCTCCACGTTCACCTGACATAAGGCCATGCCATTTTTTTTTTTTCCTTATGGGGCTATATAAAATATCGTGTCTACGTTCCGCCGCTAAGTAATGATTTTCCAGAGTTGGGACACAGAATTGAAGATGCTATTGCTTCCATTACTCCGGACGTGTTCTCCAAAGTATGGGAAGAATTTGGTGTCGTATAACCTAAGGTGCGCATTTTGAACATTTGTAAGAAGAGCTAGGTTAGCTTACCTTCAATTTGATGTAGATATTGCTGTAAAGATAATCTAAACTAAACTGTTATAATATTATATTCTTTTATGGACATCCTATGCTGTTACAAATGTGGATCAAGCCTAGTCCACTAAAAATTATTTCGGTGATTAATATATGTGTGGCTTATTAGACGTAGGGTAAAAAATACCAATCCTTCTTCAAGCAACAAAAGATTCTATTATTGGCCGTATAATGAATAGCGCCTTGTGGACGAAAAAAAAAAAACCCGCGATGACAAAAAACATACGCTCTAAATATCGCCGGAGCGAAAAATGCAATAAAAGGCGTCGCGGCCGCTGATGTATTGTGTGTTTATGAGTCAGCGCGTGACAAACAGCAGGACGCGCAGAGAGCGTGATGGTGTGTGTTTCTCCCGCGGCGAGGAAACCTCTTCATAAAAACAAAACAAGAAGAGAGCTGAAGAAGGAAGGAAGAGGAGGTGGAAATGTTTGTTTCATTTCGGGCATCGGGGCGGGCTCGCTATCGGCAGTCGGTCGTAAATCAACACGACAGTAACTCAGCGAGGCGAGGGCCTCGTGTCTCACGCGGGAGTTGCTGTGTGGCGCTGGCGGTCGACCTGTCGCGGGCCGTAAAGAAAACAACGCTTGGTAATCAGACGTTCCTCTGCACCCAGGGCCCGTTCTACAATGGCACGGAAGCGGAGACTGATCACGTAAACGGAGACGGATCTAACGGAACAGAGTTTCTGCAATGGCACGCAGACGGAGACGGAAACTCACGCATCAGCTCGGCAATGATGAGCTCTTCCGTTTACGTTGCTCCGTGCGACCAACAAAGGCCAAGTCTGCGGTTGTAGCCATTTTTGTTTATGTTATTAATAGGTAAAAAATTCTAGTTCAAGCACATCTTGTGTTATATTTGACTTTGGGGTTTATTTTTATTGCGTACTAGCTGATGTACCCACGCTTCACTTCAAGTCTGCAGGCAGAACACTCTCGCATCAATCATTACACACGCCCCTCCACGTGGATACGCCTAGAATGAAAAAAAAAATCAAACAATGCTATGCCCGTTGCCATTAATACAAATAAGGCATCAACAATGCAAAAGCCCTTTTCCATGGAGACAATTAAAGCATCGCCAACAAAATGACGACAAAACTTCATCAAAAATAATTTTATTATTTTAAGGGTTGGTTTTAACAAATCTCATCTAGACATTGACCTTTATTGTGTTTCGAAGGTCAAGTATGAAAAGTTTCAACTACATAGATCGAATGAGCGATGCGCGAACACACAAACATTATTTTTTATATATAGGATCTAAATTCTACCCGTGCGACGGTTTTCAAGCATACAGCATATGTGAATAAATATTTCGGAACCTTTATATGCAATCTCATTAGTGTGCATTATTACGTTTCCTTCCATTGTGGAAGCAGTAGACCAGGATTGTGAAATTTTCGTAAAATCCGTCTCCATTTCTGTGATCTGTCTCCGTTTTCTGCCACTGAAGAACTTAAAAAATTAAAAAGGGCGTTGCTTCAGAAAAGCAAATCCGCAAAAAAAAACTCTCTTTTGTACAAATATATATACATAGATTTTAAAAAATACCAACGGTTTTTTAATAAAAATATAAAATTCAAATATGTAAATAAATTTAAAAATAAAAACAAAGATTTTCGAAAGGGCGTAGGTACAAAATGCAAAATATCAAAAGATTCCCAGTAACGCAAACTTAGATTTCCAAAAGAGGGGAAACATTTTCACCAGTTTTTCGTTTAGAGGTAAACTTTTTGAGGTATAAGACTTTTTTTGAAATTATAAGCATAGTAATTCGTAAGGGGCCTAAGGCACCCATTAAATTTGTTTTTAATATAACAACCATTTAAATTAAATAATTAAGGGGTGTTACATATATGTAGCTATAACCTATTTAAAATGTTACTATATTTTTGCACATCCATTTTCTATTTTATACATGTCAAATATTAGCCTTAATATTTGTGTCGTGATACGCTTTTCCCCAAGGTATACATATCTCATTGGCGTTACAGAGTCAGTGAGTCAGTGATGAGAGTAACTATATGAAGGATTAATATAAATACGTGTATAAAACTAATTATTTTATTTAATAAAATATTCGAGATAAATTTTAATTAATGACAATAAAACGATACTCTTAATGTTTATTCTAATTTACTGCGTATGATAAGTCACCGAGTGACTGCTACGCAACTAAAGTCCACCTCTGAATAATAAAAAGGACTTTAATGATATTCTAAATACGGATAGTAAAGTTTTCATTTAATCAAATTAAAATATTCAATTAAATAAACCATATCAAATAATAATATAATCAGTGTATAAAATAAATTATTAGATTTAGTAAAATAATCTGGATGAATTTTAATTATTAATAAAAAACCATAAACTCACTACATTAAAATAATAAATGCTAATTTTTAATGCAAACAAATAATACTTACCATAACATAACCTCACTTATAGGTATAAACACAATTGAAAATACACTTTAAAAAATTTATAAATACTTTTTCTGTTACTAAAAATCACAATAAATAAATATTTTTAATTATAAGGACCAGTATTCAATATCATTCACTAAAATAGGTATATGAATTTTTTAATGTAGACTTTTTTCATTTTATCAAATATTCGTTAATATACACTAACACTTGATATGCAACTCTTGATCGTGACAGAGCCACATACAGATAGTCTTGTGAAGATACATTGAACAATAAAATATGTACTACATATTTCATTGCATATAAAGGTGATACCAAAAAAAAAGGAAAGATTATTCATCCACCTTACGACAATCATTCAAACACAGAACGACATAAGGGAAGATAATGGTCATGTTTACGGGAAGATAATGAACAAAACACGTAATCATTCACATACAGAACTTTACAAATCAACTAACACACAGAATCATACATTTAAGATACTTATGATGTGCAGGAAAATGGCTTCCCAATACCAAGATATAGTCAAAATATTATCTTTGCGCTACGAACTCAGCACCAATGCTAGGAGGAACAGGTTAGAAAAGATCACAAAATAATTATATAGCCCACAGCGTTACGTGATCATTAAGTCAGTGATGAGCGTATCTATATGTATGATTAGTGAAGTAAAACGTTTTTAAATTTCTCAATAAAACGTATTTTTTTGGTTACATAACTCTCCGTAGGAATATTTTTTTCATAAACCTCAATTACTATATAGTTAACACATTTGAGGTTAGCTTAATTTAGGTTAATATTTTTTCTATTCGCTATAGTGTAAAAGAGTGTCACCTATTGAAAACAGTAAAAAAAATAAATTTATGCTACCAGAAAATTTTAAAATTTGAATGACTTTTTATTTTTTAACTATATTTAAACACAATAAAAATATATAAAAAATACTATAGTTAGTCGAACGTAAAGTTTTGTGAAAAATTAATATTTAAAACAAATTTAAGATGTTTTAGTTTATCTAAACTTATAGTACTATTCGTGATTGTAAGATATAAACAAATTGAACTATTTTAGTTAACTTTTATAATAACATAATTAATTCCTAAATATCGGTAGGACTCTTATTAAAATACCTAGAAAGGTCGCAATTTCCATCAATAATTTAGACTAATCATTTCGTATATTAAGTTAATTAAAATTATAATCAAGCTTAATGATATTTATAGCCTAGTTTATTTTGAATGTGTTTGATTCCCATCCTTATAGAATTTTCTAATAACGAAACTTACAATTGCTATGTAATACTAGTTTTTAGGTACATTTAAGGTATTACGCGTCTTGTTTTAAAATCAATTAATTTTATTTTAATGATTGAATTATTTGAAATAATTTTAATCTTCAGTTGTCCTTACTACTTTAAGAAAGTAAACTCTACCAAGAAGGAAGCCGGTATACTAACCGTGTAGAGTTCAAGTATTGGCATAACTATAACACGTCCAATCCCAGGGAATTACGGCGATGTGTTAATACGTAATTACCAAACAAAGCCCAGGCAAGTTGCCGCGAAGTTGTCTGCGCCTCGGCGTCTCGTCAAACAAGCCATGCGGGGAGGGGGGGATGCTGCGACGTCTTAAACCCTTCCGGCGTGTTGGTTCAGCTAATGGACGATGCGTGTCCGGCCGCGGGGCGTACACGTCGCAGTTAGCGTCTCTGAATTGTATCACGGCTCCGGGCGTTGGTAGGGCAGAGAGAGTTAGTATAGAAACTAAGGTGGTTCGGCACCACGGCTCCTTCGGGCGCTGTCGAGTGCGTTGCAACACCCTCCCTAGGCAAACACGCCAGGCAAACAATCAGATGCGGAACCTGCAAAGCCAAATACGTCAACCACCACGTAGGTCAAGGTTTAGACTTACACTTGAGAGCATTAAACAATGTTCTAGGAGAAGGTAAGCAAACAGTGCTGCAAACGTTCAGAATAATGAGGCTCGTAATCAAAACAAGAAACACATAATGTGTTCATTACGATTTTCCACAAATATTCGAACACAATAAATTACAGAACATATTGAAATGGCAGTTGCTGTCTTTAATCTTTGTTAATAGGTTTAATTTTATTATTTCGAATACCAGTGTTATAATTGAATCATTACACTATTGATATTTTCCATTTAACATCTAGTTTTTATTCATTAAGATAACATTTTAGTACACGTAGCTAAAAGATATTATTAAACAGCTAACTGGAAAAATCAAAGACAATCTATAATTTGAAAAACACATAGATCCTGTGAAAATTATAGCTGTCAAATAAATGTTTGGAGTGGTCCTGACTCACGTGGGAGAATGTGATTGGCGTCTGAGGTGTCGGAGTATTGCCAACTGTAGTTATCCGAGACACGATCCAACAGGACCACGGAAATGATGCATGGAAGAAAATATATACCCTCTCCGCAACAAGGCAACTCACTACCTCCTCGTGGTACCAAAGGAGTTTACTAAAGTGGGCTCTGCCGGGGAATCCTCATCCCTCGTCATCCTCAGATGCAGGCAATAGCAGAAGGTTCAGAAACTTTGGTTAAGGGGGGGAGGCTTCAGCACTACCAGGTCCTCTGGCCGTTGGTACTCAAAGGCCTTGATTCATTGTGAAGTACCTAGGCGGAAATGGCAAAGGCTAGTCAGGGTGTGACTTCTGCTGTGGAAACACGTTCACCCGGGCGTGAAAAAAACGCTGTAAGCTTTGAGGCACCGATGCTGGTGGAGTATCCGAGGGGCTGGCCTTATGCGACCTGTTTCCGAGTTGTATTCACCGGCCTGTATACTCAGTTACTGCATCAGCTTACGGTCTAACAAACTGTACAAGCTCACAAGTGCCCGAAAAAATCTAGGCAGTAATACGGGGTAACCCATTCTGATTTGGTAATCCACCCTGAAGTTTTCTGTAACGGCCCAGATCACATGGTGAGGACTCGCATTGGAGTTTGTGGCTCTGGTCGCTTAGAGCACTCTCCAGAGGAGTCCGCTCTCTGACGACGGGCGGGTGCGGTGAGCTATGACACAGCTCCGGCACTAGCCTGGACAGCTAGTAGAGGTCGGCGAGATCAAAAGCTATCTGGGTTGTCTGAGGAGTTCCAGAGATGTGCTAGACTTGGTCACCTCGTAATGCTCTCAGTTTGAAGCTCCTCTGAGTCAACCAACCACAGGTTAGCCGAATGTTTAAGCGGGAGAGCGTGGCTGTGATGGGACGAGTTGCCTCAACCTCTCCCCGTAGCTGCTTCCTAAACACCCCCCAATCACGTTGAAATGGCGTATCCAATTCCCATTGATTCTAGGGAGCTCGTGCAGTCAGGACTCAGCCCTCGTTTGGGAGTACCTATATGCCAGTAAATCCTGTACGTTAAACAATTGCAGACCTTTTGGCATTTATGCTGACAAACCTGTCAGAACAAAATTTACATTACAACCAACAAAAAAGTTGGATGAGAGAAATGCATTTTAAATTATATGTTAAGGAAAACTTAATTCCTTGAAAGGTTTCGTTAAGATTAATGCAGTAATTTCCGCGAAATAATAATACAAATATTTGTAGAAGCGCGCATTTTTTTATTTATAAAGGTTATCCACTATGTTTTTTCATTATGATTATACAAAAATGATTTAATATGACTAAATTAAAATTATATTCGTCCTCTTAAAATAATATTTTTTCTGTATAACTGAGAAATGTTACTTGCTAATTGACTGCATTTACTGTTAAGCGTCTATTAATAGTATACAATTTTCGAAAAGCTTTCGTTTTGGCAATTCTTTCTTTGAGTAATTATTTATTAATTTTCCTTATTTATAGTACATTGTGTTTCCTAGAGAAAACCTAAAAAAAAAAAAATGGACAAAGAAAAATTAATACCCAAAGACTCAAAAAACAAGCCAAAATCAGTCAACGTTAACTGCTAAATACATAGACAGCACAGAGAATTCCATGGAAGTGTCACAGAAAGCAATGTTGAATAGTTTCGGGCGATACTGCATCCCGCAATGGTGTTGACCTTGAACCCTGTAAAGCACAATTATCTTGGTCATTTTGTGATATAAGTTTTGGGGAACGGGAAGGAAAGTAAAATATTTACCACTAAAGATTATTTTGTCTCCTCGGCATACAAAATAAATAAATTTATATATATATATATATATTTGTTTTCCATTCCACCGAACAATATTAGCGCAACGGTAAAATGATGTACTCACATTCGGTAGGACTCTTGTTGGAATCCCAGTACATACATCTGGATTTTGGTTTAAACTGGTTCGATCTGAGTTCCCGAAGTCATTAGGGTGGATAATTTTTTATACATTAAACCATGGCTTTCCAAATTTCCGTGACAGGTCACTTGTTTGTCCATCTCTTATCATCTCGTCGACCATCTGAACATTAAGGAGTGGACTTTAGACAATTAATACTGCCAAAATCTAAACATAGTGTCAAACACGTGTTGCAAATGGCAACACATAATTTGCGTCGTGTAGGTTTTCTCAAATTTTACAGTTCTCAATAGTATAACCAATGTTCTACCTATCTGTCTGCCACAGTTAATCTGTCAACAGTATATTTAAACAACTTTGTATAGTTGTCGGTGTTCATAAACAAACATAGCGCTTTGCTTCACAAGAGACAGTTGGGTAATAGGTATTACTGGTACTATTTTTGTGAACTTATACGAGCTTACATGAAACATTTTTTAAAAAATTATTATTCATTTTAACACCTTCTTAATTGAGTGGAGACATTTGAAAATATTCCAAGTGCTCTTTCCATTAAGTGAGGTGGTTATAGATTGTGTAAGCCTGTATTTTTGAAGTGAAAATTTTAATGCGACTTCCAACAAGGTTGTGTTAAACGTTTAACGCTACCATGGATGGGGTATGAAAGCACTGTTGCGTTAAACGTTCAACGCTCCTGTGGAGGGGGAATAGAAAGAGACAGAGCGAGAGTGAATGCGTGGCACTCGAACGCATGCGCGTAGTATACCTGTTACAGGCCAGCGCGAGCGTTAGCAACGAGTTCTATTTTTTCAATATTTCTAGTGCAAGTTCGACATCGTCCAATCGATCTCCATTTCCTATCTTCGTTAAAATCGTCGAAAATACAACATTTATAATGCTAATGTTAATAAAGTTTGTCTTAAAGAAACTATATGTTTTCACTAAAAATCAATTTCTACCCCTTCCTATTTTCATTTCCACATTACGAAGTTTCACTTCTTCCGCCCGGAGGGACTCCACGCACTATTTTTTTTTTATTTGGGGTGGGGGGAAGAGCTAAAGCTAAAATATTAAGTTATATGATCTTGCAATCAGTCTAAAAGTAAAATAATTTTGTGCAAATTATTTAATTCATTTACTACCAACCAACAAAATGTTTTGGTTATAAAATGTCAGGTAATCATAATAACATACAGATAATTTAGCTCTTTATTTCTGGTAACTATTGGAGCAACCCATATCTTTCAAATTCATATAGCTCTCTCGCAGAGTTTAAAATCTAAAGTATTTGGTACAAAAATGACTTCTATTGCGTTTTAAGTAAGAAATAATACCTATTGTAGCCGTTATCAGACAATTTCTGGAAAATGTTTATAAAGGTTTTCGTTTCATGGTCCTAAGACCCCAAAACGCTCGTCAACTAAAAAGTTTATATATTATATATGTAGCCTATATATAAACATATGTATCCACAATTTTGTGGACACGATAACTGTCGCAATTTTTCACAAATAAGTTCCAAATTGATACATAAAATCTAGTAGTGGAAAAACTAGTTCGAGTTCGTTAATGGGCAATATCCGACCAAAGGGGGAGAAATGAGGAAGGTTTTAGAAAACAAGAAAAATCGCTGTAACTCCATAAAATGGAAAATATCTTATCCGTTTGAACGTATTATAACTCGTAAGAGTATTAGAAAAGTTTTTTGTCAGAATAGGTTTATATACGTTTAACCATAACTGCAAGGGGCTAGAAGACAAATAAGTCACAACTCCCTTTATAAGCACACCGTCGAATTCGTACACATTTTGTATTAATTTTATAATATTTATCTAAACCTATTGTCTGAAACAATTCTTGAGAAGATGGACCATTGCTTTAAGGGATTGAAAAAATAATCAGTAAATAATATCAAAAAATTCATACAATCCGTATCTTGTACTCTATTAAATCAATTTCCATTACAAAAAATAGAAATATTATCTTCAACTTTCGTCCGAAAATATTTGTTATGTCTTACCATTACTTCAAAGGATGGAAAATGACAGGGGTTGAAAGACAAAAATAAAGTTATAACATTCTTAATATGCATATTGTAAAATCCGTTCAAATTTTTTGTAAACCATATAAATTTTATCTAAAATTTGGTCTGAAACAATTTTTATACGACCAAACATAACTGAAAGGGAGGGAAAAACGAAGGGTAGGAAGACAAAAAAATGCATAACTTCCTTAGTAAGGACACAATTGAATCCGTTAAAATTATTTCTAAATATTTTAATTTTTATCTAAAACTTTCGTGAGAAACAATTTTGGGTAAGAAGAGCCATTTCAGCAATGGGTTAAATAAACAAGGGTATAATTTTTTTTTAAAAATGCAAAGTTTCCGTGCCATGTACACTATAAAATTCGTTATAATTGATTGTAAAACATTTAATTATTATCTACAACTTTGGATTGAACTAATTTTTCTACGACCTATAATGACTGCAAACGGTGGAATGAACAAAGGTTGACTGAAAAAAAATTCAAAACTCCCTTATTAGGCACTTTATCATATCCATTCTAATTGTTTGTATATATTATAATTTTTATCTAAAACTGTTGTCTGTAACAATTTTTGATAAAAATTCCAAGGGGTTGAAAAAACCTGGCGTTAAATAAGAAAATAAATAAAAATTCCCAAACATGTACACTACCCGATCCATTCTTATTTTGGTTTAACTTTCTAATATGGACTAAAACTTTTGTTAAAATAAATTGTTATCCAACCAACAATTTCAGCAAAGTGTTTGAAAATAATAATTATCATTACTTTTTTAATATATTTGCTATTAAATCCATTATAATTTATTGTATAAACTCAAAAATTCATCTAAAACGTTGGCTGAAACCATTTCTTTGAATCTAACTATTACATTAAAAACATGGGTTTAAAAAATTAACATTTTATTTAGTATATAATTCATTCAAATTTATTTTAAACCACCTTAATATTATTTTAAACCTTTGTGCAAAGCAAATTTTTATACGACCACGTTACTATTGGAAGGGATGAAAAATAGTGTTTGAAGGTTAAAACAATAAAATAATTACTTTATTTGACATATAATATGAAATTGTTTCTAAGTTATTCAATGGTAGATACATTGAGTTAAAAAGAGTAATATTTTCGCTGCATGGAAAATGAGCAAATATTTAATCGCTCATTTTGTAATATTGAGGAACATAAATATGTTATTGTACATTAAGTTTCGAAAATGTTCCAGTAGTTTATAGAAGTTTCCAAAATGTTTCCAGAAGAAATGGGTACTTCTAAGTCTACCTAAGCTTGTAGACTGTGCCGAAAGGGATTTTTTTTTTTATGATTCTGCTTTTAAATATACTAAGTACCTATTTCAAGATCAGTTAATGTATTTTATGTTATTGTTTAGAAATTAGGTTCTAAATCCTCTAAGATATCATTTTATAATGTTTAAATTCTGAGTTTAAAACAAAAGTCTTATATTGCTTTCATTTGCATAAAGTGATGTTTTTAAATAAGTTTATTATTTCACTGACAACTTTACAAAGTTTAAGTATATTTAAATTTCAGATAAAATAATTACCCCTCACTCCAATAGAATCAGTTTAATTTTGTATGGTTTTTATTCATTTTTAAACTAATGAATTAAATATTAATAAATACATACAAATTTCACATCATATCATTTACCACAAATTTTCCAGTTAATAAAAGTGCAAAAATAATATGAACACTAAAGTGGTATTCTTTGAATATTTAAAAATATAATGTGTCGTTTTTCTGTTTATTTCTCATGATTATTCATAGCCCTAAGATTCAAATTACGTCCCAGAAATATTCCAAGGAAAAGTGGCAATATTAATTTTTCCTTCGAAGGTGAAAAGGTCCATCATTTAGCAAATGACTCTCCTCTTTTTCCATTTGCCATCTCCTTAAAAGCTTATCGGTACTTTACATATAAAAAAATATCTCTTTTCCCCGGCTCATCTTTGCTGTAAATACTTTTACAACTTCTTGCCACGATATGACTTCTACTCCGTAACCAACACATTTCCGGAGTGGAAGGGGGGAAAGTTACTTGTCGCTCGTCCGCCCAACCTCCGTTTTCCATCTTGCGCTTTTTAATATCGCGATGTATTTTTTTATTTACTATATTTCGAGCCATCCCCCGCAAACTGTCTGTCAGCCGCTTCGCGTTTTACGTTCTCCACCTCGTACATTTGTCGACGGACGGAGTCGCGTAAAAGATTCTGGATCGCGTGAAGGCAGCGCTGTAGCAAGGACGAAATCGTTGTGTTTATATCGGCGACTACCACTTGGAACCTCCTGCTGTATCTCTCGTACCCTCCCACATAAAAAAAAAAAGGGAGAGAGGAGAGAAACGGAATGTTTCTATTTTTTTTTTTTTTGCGACGAGCGCCTATCGAGGTTCCTCGCGGCGGGAGCGACCGTAAAAAGACGTAAAAAAAGACGGAAAGACTTACGACCAGCGACGCGCGCGGTCGTATCTTCCTCGAGATGGCGTCAACCCGATTATTCCCTCGTTGTATGTGACGGTCACCCATCGCCCTAGCGTCGCCGAGTAGAGGCATGACGGAATCGTAAGATTCGAATGATTGGTTTGTAAAATCGATTCACTAAAGAAAAAGGAAACTGTATCTTCACGCAGAGGCGGAGGAAGGCCGGAGCCGTGGGTGTGGACCGTCTGGGTGTCATCGCTGGGAGGTTGACAAAATGACCAAAATAATTACAAAATTGGGCCTTAAAATTTTTTTTCAACAAATTATAATTAAAACGAGTGCATTAAATAACTTTGAAAATTAACTAATCATATTCTTCTTTAAGATTTTTATAATTTATTGTTAAATTATATACCTCATATATTTTTAGCCTTGCGATTATTGTAAACATTATGTGTTTCAGCAGCTACTCGTAAGAGACTATTTCTAAACACAAATAAATCACTAGTTATCTTATGTTCACTATGAGTCAAGCTCGGCTCTCTGACTTCGCCATCTAATTAATTGAAAACAAAGTAGTGGAAGGAATTCCTCGATTCGCAGAGAACCAATTGAGGGGGGAAGGGAATTGTTTTATGTATAAATATACTTACAATGATAAGTAATTAAATCAGAATATAACACAACTATACGTGGCTTATATTTTAATATTTTTATAACATCATTGCCGGAAATTGAGTGAGTAAAGGGGTTGGGGGCATGAGTTTGTGACAAGAAATTTTTCGCACCGGGTAACACCTAACCTTGCTACGCCAATTTTCAGGTAGTCAAGCAAAACCAACAAACACTGACTTTTTCTGACTTTTCTTGGGCTTTTACCGTCCGAAGCATGTTATATGTCCATAGAAAATAGCCAATAATAATTTTCGCTCTTCTTCCTAACATTGTAATTTCATTGTCGTGACACATCACACATGGAATCCAGCCTAATTGCCAAAAAATATAAATATTCTCAATAATACGTTATACAATTTGTGTATGAACGATAATGAGTCATCTCTAATCAAACCATTTCATTTAAAATCCCTGACCATTCCCTGAAAAATAAAATTCTCTGATAATTCCTTTCTTTTTTACTTAGTTTAGACTTTCCGACGATTCAATGTTTTTCCTGCTTTCTCTGATGCTGTATGACTTGATAAAACTCTTTATATCGAAAAAAAATAATTATGTTTTACTGACACAGAGGCAAAGATATTTACCCACGACCATAAACTGTGTTGACGTTACCACATAATCTTTCCTTCAACGCAACGAAGTATTGTAAACTATTTTTTAGGAAGTTCTGTGTATCATTATGTTTATTTTAGCGAAATTTGTATACTACCACATTAGAAAGCTCTTAAAGAATTTTTTTTCATTTGAGTGATTATTTATTTAGTTTATTTATTTATACACAAAAAAAATCAGCACTAGGCTGATTTACAATTTTTTCATGTTTTTTTACATATTACAAAAAATTAAATATTGGGTTAACACTAAATATTAAACCACGCTATAGAAAACCATTCTAAAAACCTAATAAATAACATAATAAAAAGTAACGAAGCCATTCCATAAATAAAATAAATCTGTTCACATTCGTAAAAATACCTACTTAAAGGTTTATTTCTATACATTATACCGCATCTTATAAATGACTTTGGTAATGTTGGCTGGGTAGAGTCATGTTTTGTGTTATACATGTCTGCACAGTGATTCTTGAATTTTTTTAAATTTGTATTGCCAATCACTTCTACCAAGAGAATTAATATGATAAATAAAAAAGGAAAGAAAGAACAATATTTAACTTAAGTAACACTCCTAACTTTTAACTTTAGGTTCGGTCTCGCATGCCAAGTTGGATACTTTATTTTCATTGTTATAAAAATAATTAAATCATTTTCTTGTAAATTTATTCAAACTGTTGATTGTCTTGCATTCGTTGTTGAGTGCAAATTTTCTCACTAATATACATGCACCAAAAGTTATTTTCGAGCTATAAAAAATCACGAAAATAATCATGATCACCTAGGTGACATTCCACTGATACTAGATAATATAGGTATCAGGCACTAGACTGAAAGTGATTTGCCCGAAATTTCGGTCAAATGACTTTCGATCTAGTGTCTTTTGGTCTTGTGACTTTCGATTTGGTGCTTTTCGTTCTAGTGCCGTTTGGTCAACTGCCTGTTGCCAGAGTTTAGATAGCTAAATCCCAGCGGGATAAATATCAACTTTTCTGTCTAGTGCCTTTCGGTCAAATGACTTTATGTGTAATGCCTTTCAGTCTAGTGTTTTTGGTCAAGTGCCTGTTGCCAGATTAAAGTTATATTCCAGTGACATAAAAGTTCAAGTTTTCGGTTTAGTGCCTTTCGGTATAGTGCCTTTCAGCTAAATGACTTACGGTCTAGTGATTTTTGACCTACTGCCGCATCCCAAATAATATTTAGTATAAATACTATGAGAAAGTTGGTGACTTAGCATAAAACGCGAGAGAGCGATGGTGATGTATTTACAGGAAAATTACTGAAAAAATAGTCACAAAAATAAATCTAAATGACCATCATTGCGTGTGAGACCAAAATTGTCACTTCCTCGTATAATAATTCTTTGGCCGCACCTTATGTTGTCTTAGGAGAAGTATATAAAAGGGCCTACTGGCACTGGGTCCTAACAGAATCCAAGATTGCGGAATATCTATAATCCAGATGGCGGAAAAAATGGTGGAAAGTACTAGGATTCAAAAGGTCGGATATATAACGGCCACTGAGGTAAAGGTCAAGATCAAAGTTCAAGGTCATCCAAGAAAGCTGCTGTGACGTCAAAACCCAAGACGGCGGTCAAAAATCAACAATCCGGGCCCCGGAACCAAGTGACAGAATGCCCTATTATATAATACTCTTAGGACCTGCAAGTTATCCTTGATTTTAGTAAACAGCATGGAAGATATCTACTGTAGAGACAGTAGCAAATATTTTACTGCATAGCTTTAATAACTAATTCTCAAAGCCTTTTTAAAAGGGGTATTAATTTTTTTTTTTTTTTCCAAACTTTGGATTCCCTACCTTACTGAAAGGTAAAACACACCACACAAGACACTCAGACCAATCGCGGCACACCTGGGATCTGCTCCTGGTGACAAGACATAGGCCGGTGTCACACTATGTGGATGAACCGGAGCGGTTGCCAGTTTCTACTCGGTTGTTTATTCTTGGTCAATTGTTTACATGTTCGATTTCATACACATACTATGTGTATTCTTGAGAGATCTGCATGTGCACTCAACGGCCCATTTTACAATGGCACGCAAATTGAGACGGATCTCGCGGATCATTTCTCTATCGCGTCTGCTGCTTCCCAATTTTCCGGATTGTAAAAATATGACGACCAGTGAGATAGCATTTAAAGGTAACGAAATATTATTTAACTAAAAGAATATAAGCTATATTATACTTTGAGATCATAGCACAGGCAGGATCTACATATTTAATAAAAATAGATGACAATGTTATAATACAACACTTAATATTCTTGTACTTGAAACCATTTTTAACGTATTTATAACATAAACAAACATGGCTACCACCGCAGCCAAGTACTCGGCTTATATTGGTCGCACAGAGCAACGTAAACGGAAGAGCATTGCCTAGCTAATTCATTCGGGTTCGTCTCCGTTTCCGTGTCATCGTACAACGGACCTAATAAAAGCGGTTGAAATAATATTCAGCGATATATTATATTGTGTTGTTGGCAACGAGGTCATTAGAGACAGAATTACTCAACTTAGCACTTTAAGACACCGAGGGTAGACATCACCGTGGGGTAAATTTAGAAAACAAAAATTCATAGGGTTTATATGGCGTAATTTCGAGAAATCTCTGGCAAAAAGAAATCATTATGGTCCGGCAAGAACAATATTGGCAGAAGGATACCAAGGCCATTGATACTACTGTAATGACGCAAAGGTTTATTCACAAAAAGTATTGCGTATATAGTAATGTTTAAAAAAGCTTAAAATCTAAAAAAGAAATTATAAGTAAGTAAGTGGTTAATTAGGTCATTGTCCCGATTATATTGTTTTTCCGGAAAAAAATTCGGAAAAATGGAAAGCACAAAGTTATTGTAAGAGGTGATGAGATACTGGATGTTAATGTTCTATTCTGCAAGATTTTGTGTGGCACAAATGGTTGTTTAATTCTGAACATTTGCTGTCTATATTGTCCAAGGCAAATGCAAGACATGAAATGAATTTTAGATCAGTACCTTGAAAATTCAATGAGGATTTCTCATTGCTTCTAAAAAAAACTGTGATATTTATACAAATTTTATGTATTCCCTTTTTTATTTAAAAACTATATTCTAGTTAAATTAATTATCGTTACCAATATTCCACATATTTCATTTTATACCACGCAGGGATATGATTGATTAGACTATTGTTCTGACTCTAGCGTTTAGCCAGAAAATATTTTAACCAGAACGAATATAATCTTATAAAAATTTACAGTAGAACTATATATATACACACGCATATATATATATATATATATATACACACACATACATATACATATAAAGCTTTGATATTCATGAAATTTTCAAAGCTTTTGGTAATTAGATTACCAAGATTATAATCTGTTTATTGTGTAGCTGACTTTTTTGTATTTATCATGTCCATAATATGTCTATGTAAGTGCATGTGTGTGTTGTGCAAATGATACATTTAATTGCTCATATTTATTACGCATTATAAAATATATATTAGTACATGGTTGTCATTGACAATGGCAAGCAAGTACATTTTAGGTATCAGACTATAAAACAGGGTGTCGTTTTAACCACATCACAAAAACGTATATATATAAACATGCATAAAGTAATTGCTAAAATTTCAAACATGTTCGTCAAACCATATTTCACAACTATTTGAATTTCGTAAGAAACAAATGATTTCAAAAAATAGTTCTCTTTCATTTAGAATTGATAAATTACCAAATTCGTTCTGTACATTATGACGAGAATTTTTAATTTTTTAGACAAGTTATATGGCATATATTATAACCGTTTTTTGTGCTTGCTTGAAGAAATGGGAAATTTTTTCGATAGTATATCTCTTTCCATAATCGATGTTTCATCGATTCAGTCCATCGCTACCATCTTCGTCCTGAGTTACAGCAGTAGGCCTCTCTCAGCCTGCTCTTTTCTCCTTTTTCTGAGAGTCGCCCTCTGCCAATGGGACATCAAACGAGACGGTTCTCCGTCGTTGATTTTAACGTGCGCGCGACCTTCTTTTTTATTCGTCGCATGCGTCGTTAGACATCTTCCCCTTTTTACATTGTTTTTTATCTACCTTCAGCTTCGGTCAGTACTTAATTTAAATTAGTCGCATTTACTTACACATAGAGCCATGATTATTTCTCAAATTCTTTTCACTACAGGTTGGACTCAATTTTCCCATACATAGGCAAGCCTTTTTAAAGTGCTCATTGGTCGGTAATAAGGCCACATCCATTGGCAGGTTACACGTGATTGGGTAACCATTTTCCCTCCTCTTTTATAACTGTCTCAGGGTCGTCAAGGATATGTCAATAGAACTGTAGTCCAATCATCAATGTGAAAAAAATATATGTGTGCTTTAAGTCTGCTTTACTATGCCGTGAAATTCGCGAAATATTCATGTTTCTCCTAGCACATAAAGAATATCTTCGATGTATATTTATAATTACGCCAACCACGCGACCACAATAAAAATATTTTTTTCAAAATTCGTAGAGTCAGAAAAATAGTTCAAGCCCCACAAATTTTATTATGAGTTGAAGAAGAAACTTCTTGTTGAGAAATGATTTGGTAAAAACTAAAAACATATTTTGTTGCCAGAACAAAAATTTTGTTAAGGTCTTTATTGACCAAATATTTCTGGTGCTACCACAAACAATATATTTTTTTTTTAAGTGTAGGAACTAAATTATATTGCGGAATAATTTTAAACAACATTAAGGTAAAAAACTCTTGTATGTTTGTAGCCACCCATGTTTAACACGCCAGTAAAGCCTATGCCATGTAACTTGTTTGTAATTTTACAGTTCTCAAAATTAGTAGCCTACCAGAGGTACTCTCTTCTCAAATCTCATGTAATAAAAAGTGGTATCTATCCCTAAACATGCAGCTCAAATCCCACGCATTAAAAAGTGGTATGTATCGCGGAAAATGCAGATAATAAATAGGATAACTTAAAAAAAAATATTTTTTACATGACACAGTAAATATGCATCGTATAATTTTGTGCGCAGTAAGAAATTTGGGAGCAGATTTGTTAAGCTCATCGTTACGTGCCACTTTTTTATTTCACCTATTTATTTAAAAATGCATGTCACCTAAAATGCAATGTGATAACTTTTCCTGGAAATAATGGATTTCTGAAATAAATCAGCTGCTCAAAATGGGAAAGAAAAGCATTAAAAAGAAGAAAACGCTAACAAAGTTTAGACAACTTTATTTAATATTGGTTTTATGTCATCTATCGCTGATAAGAAAACAAAGTAAGGAGACAAATAATTCGTTCAAAATTTTTCTTTGTTCTCAAGATTCACAAGACAACAATTATAAATCTACTCTGCAGCTTCCAAAATTGCTCAACAATTTAACAGAACTCAAAATTGTTAATTTATTTCCGAATGTGCGTGCTGCACTGCGCATATCCTGTGTACTTCCTGTTCTGTTTCTCAAGCAGAAAGATCTTTCAGTGTGCTTAGCAGAATAAAGAATTGCCTGAGTTCAACAATGGGTTAACAAAGACTTTATTGAATCTAGAAACTTTATGCATTTAATCAAGACCTGCGTGTTCATTAAATTTTGATTCTATTATGGGAATTTTCGCTAGTAAAACAAATGTTTTAATTATTATTTTTTATTTTTTTAAGTTGTTTGTTCTTAAGTATGTTGTATTTTAAGTTCTTCAGTGTTATATAAATTGTTAAGTTTTAAAAAGAATAATTGTGTTATAGTTTTTTTAAATTATAAATGGATAAAAATGATGTTTTATTTAAACATTTCCAAAATTTCTTAAAACGCTGTTAAAATCACTCTGTTTTACCCTATTTATAAAGCATTATAATCGCTTAAAGGTTTGCAGACCTATGATTTTTTTAAAGTAAATATTTTGAATATTTGTGTATTAAGTAATAGGGAGAGGACCCAAAATATTATTTTACTCGGGGCTCTTAATTTCTCTCGAAGGCCCTGCATATACGGTACCAGGGTCTCTCACGCACTAGAGTCCGGGACTAAGACAACTAAACGGAATTAGTGATACCTTAGAGAAAGAAAAAAAAACTAGAAATCTATCCTGCCAGTCTGATTTATCCTGATAACGCTAAACCCAGCATAGCTCTTGTGACAAGCAGGTGCGTTACTATAAGCCCCTTTAGATTAAAAATACTGTACATGTAATAACAGATAATTTACTGCAAAGCTTAAAAAATTAATTTTCAAGACCTTTTAAAATGGTTATTATTTTTTTAAAATTTCAGACAACCCATTTAAATGGAAGATAATCCATTCAAGCAAAAAACCACTGTGGAAGTTCCAGCCGCGGCGGCAGAAAGGTTTAATGGCACGTAAACGGAGACGGATCACGTAGACGGAGACGGATCACGTAGACCAGAACATTTCACTACCGCAAATGATGCTTCCACAATGCTCGGAAACGTAGCAAATGAAAACCAAGGATATTGCATTTCAATTATTAATTAAATTATAAAAAATATATTATGCTTCGAAGCCATAGCATGGAAAATTTTCATATAATAATAATAAACCATTAAGTAATAATAGAACACTAGATATTATTGTACTTGAAACGATTTTAAAAGTATTTGGATCATAAACAAACTTGGCTACCACCGCGAACCAAATATGTACTCAGGTTCTATTGATCGCACGGAGCAACGTAAACAGAAGTGCTCAGCATTGCCGAGCTAATCCATACAAATCCGTCTCCGTCTGCGAGCTATTGTAAAAACTCTGTTCCGTGAGATCCGTCTCCGTTTACGTGATCCGTCTACGCTTCTGTACCGTCGTTGAACGGGCCTTAGTGTAACACATCCATACATCTCCCTGGCTAGCTTCGCCTGCGCGGCTCGGCGCTAGGGGAGTTAGTAGTACGTTTCGCCCGCAACAGATGGCAGGAGTGTCAGGTTTCACTCACAACTGCGGGTAGACATCCGTGAGGAAAACAACCGGCTAAAACACACATCAACATTAACCAGGGTCTTGTTACGCTGTTAAACTTTCGCTTCCAAAACCTCCCAATAAAGTCGGTCAAATAATTTTGAAAAGTTATGTCTACATCGAAAACGCCACCAAGGCAGACATTTTTGGTAGATTTCAAAGAAAGACTACCTATTTTAGCCGTTACCATTATGCGACTTTTAAAAAAAAAAATTAAACAATTTTTCGTTTCACTGTCCAAAGAATCCAAAACCATCGTGAAATCATGAGTTTATATATATATCACAATTTTGTGGACACGATAAAATCGCAATTTTTCACAAATCACTTCCAAGCTAATACATAAAATATAGGCCTAGTAGTGGAAGATCTCGGCCGAGTTCTTTAATGGACAATATCCCACCAAAAGGGTAGGTAGCAACGAGGAAGGTTTTTGAAAAACAGAAAACTCCCTGTAACTTCCATAACATGGAAAATATCACATCCGTTTGAATTTATTATAACTCGTAGAAGTAATACCAAAATCTATTGTCTGAATGAGTTTTTGATACGACCAACCATAACTGCAAGGGGTGGAAAAAAACAAGGGTTGGAGGACAAAAAAAAATCATAACTCCCTTCATAGGCACAACATTTAATTCGTACAAGTTATGTATTAATCTTATAATTTTTATTTAAAACCTATATCTGAAACAATTTTTGATTAGACGAACCATTGGTGCAAGCAGTTCACAAAATATAGTTATCATTTTTAAAAATTAATTTTTCCTTATCATGTAGACTATTAAATCCGTTCTGTTTTTTTGTGAAACTTTAAATTATTTTCTACAACTTAGGTCTCAAATATTATTTTTTCGACCCATGATTACTGCAACGGGGGAAATAAACGAGTGTTGGAGGACAAAAAAAAGTCATAACTCCTTTCGTAGGCACACCATCAAATTCGTTTCTAATGTTTTTAAATCTTATAATTTTTATCTAAACATTTTTTTAAAACAATTTTGATTAGATAAACCATTGCCGCCAGTGGTTAAAAAATGATGGTTATAATTTTAAAAAAAATCATAACTCCCTTAGTAGGCACACTATCAAATACGTTCAAACAATTTGTAAACCTTATACATACTATTAAAACTTTGGGCTAAAATAATTTTAGTACTACTAACCATTTCTGCAAGGGGTGGAAATAATAAGGTTAGAAAGACAAAAATGTCATTACTTTTTTAATTGATATACATACAAACAAATCTGTTATAATTTTATGTAAAAGTCTCAAACTTTAAAACCTCTGGCTGAAAAGGTTATTGATGAAACGGTCTACATTAACTCGTAAAAACAGGGGTTTAAATCTAAAAAAAAATTTAAATTCCTTGGTATAAAATTCGTCTTAATTTATTTTTCAACAATCTTAATTTTACATAAAACCTGTGGTCGAAAAAAAAAAAAGGTATACGACCATGTATTAGCGCAAGGGATGATATATAATGTTTGTAGGTCAAAATTAATTGCGTAACTACCTTAGTAGGCATAATATGAAATTCGTTAACACATTCAATGCTGGATGCATTGAGTTTAAAAAAAAAAATAATACAAAATATAATCGATGCTGGGAATATCAGAAAAAGGTTTAATCAAACTTTTTTGAATATTGGCTAACATTGCAGGATGTTATGTACATTACTTTCTTAAAATGTTCCAAAGGTTGATAGAAGAATCCAAAACATTTCCCGATAAATAGGTACTTTGAAATAAACCTACGCCTGTAGGCTGTGCCGAATGATTTTTTTTTACATACTAGGTATTTGAGTATCCATTAAATATTTTGCTTTTAGGATTAGTTGTAAAATATGTTGGACTTTTGACGGAATCTGCCTATAAAAATCGTGCTAAGCGCAAACGAAAATGGTTTGCGTTTCATTCCCAAAGAATTTTTAAAATAGTAAAGAACAACAACAATATTAAAAAGGTTATAAAAGTAGAATAAGTAAAATTATGTTAAGTAAAATTATGCAACGTAATCTTTAACTTCATAGAACTTTTTTTATTATGTATTTAGTTTAATATGACTTAGTTTAACAACTTTTTTCAAAATTATTAAATGAAAAATGTTACAATTTTTCTTTTTTCAAGAATTAATAATAACATTATTTTTAAACAATAACAACATTTAAAAAATTAAGAGAGCTCGGTCCAATAACAAATCATGAGACTGTGATGGTGTTTTAAACATTTTTGAAGTTATCAATTTATTTTATGGAGATATTTGATTTAGTATTTCATTAAATTTTAGCTTTAATCTCAAACATTGTTTAAAATAGTTGGAGATTTTAGGAGCAAGTTTAAGAGTCAGGTAAGTAAAACTGTAAAAAAGATTTTGCAGGTTAATTAGAAAGAGGAATGGTTTTCGTCGCTTCAAGTCATTGCCAAGGCGGCCTGGGTGTCTTTGGATGTAGGAGAGCAGACATGGGCGGTGGTGTATTCGAGGCCTATTGAAAATTCAAGTAAGGAGCACACCATTTTTATTCCAGTTATTTGCTTCTCTAAGTATTATTTTTACACAAATTTCTCCTTATAAAACTACCCGCCCACTCTAAATTTCATTTTTCGGTGGTTTATTTAGTTCGTTTTTCATATAAATTTTAAAATATTGAGTAATTTTTTTTTGTATGTAGCACTTACTGGAAACGTAAAAACACATGCATTTCGATACTTTTTTTTTAACTTTTACTAAAAGTGTAAAATATATTTATTCGTGTGACAATTTTTTTATTTTTTATTTTAAGACAATCTGTTTAATATATTAAAAAAAAATATTAAGGATAAGTTATTTAAAAAATTATACTATTTTAGGAATTTTATTAACCCTGTAATCTTTCAAAGAGATCAGTAAATATATTAGCCTAATTTTTCGGTAACCTTCTAGAAAAATTATTTGATTTATTTTAATGAAGAGAGAAAATAATTCATTGGGAAGGCGTTAAAAACACGTCCTCGTTAGCATAACATTATAGCTTTCAATAAAACGTGTTTTTTTTTTTTTTTTTTTTTTTTTTTCGCTAGGTGATGCAGTGGCGAGACTTAGGACTCGCGGGTTTGAGTTACGATCCGTTAATCCTTATTTACGTCATCCATGATTTCCGGAAATCTCACTGGATAAATCAAAGGGCAGTTCTTTTCTGAAGGTCATGTTCGACACCTCTCCCATTTTAGGTTGATTTCGAAGAATTACTACCTATTGTAACGTTACCATGGTACGATTTCAGGAAAAATTTTATATAGTTTTTCGTTTCATAGACCATAGACCCCAAAACCTTCAGTGCATCACATTTTTATGTACACAATAAATCCCATAATTGTTCACAATTCACTTCCAAACTGATACATAAAATGAAGTAATAGACAGTTCGGTCGAGCTCATAAATAGGCAATATCTGAACAAAGAGGTAGAAATTGGGAAGGTTGTTTGAAAAACAGAGAATTCGGTATCACTCCTATAATATGACGAATATTATATCCGTTTGAACATAATATAACTCGTAGAAGTAATACCAAACACGTTTGTTCCAATAAAATTTTGATACGACCAACCATTACTGCAAGGAATGGAAAAAAAAGTGTTGGAGGATAAAAATTGCATAACTCCGTTAGTAGGCACCCTATCAAATAATTTAAAATTGTTTGTAAACCCTACAAATATTATATAAAACTTATGTCTAATTATTTCTGATACAACAACCATTGAAATGGGTCGATAAAGAGGGGTTAATTTACCAAAATAAATTCATAAGCCACATCAACAAATCCGTTCACGATGTCTGTAAAAATTATGATTATTATATATAACTTATTCTGAAATAATTTTTGATGATATAAACCCATTTTTCCAGGTGTTGAATAAACCTGGGGTAGGAATAATAAAATAAATAAAATTTCCCTTCCATGTACACTATAGAATACATTATTTGTTTCCGTAAAAGTTTCTAAATATTGTTGAAAACTTTTGTTAAAAGTAATTTTTATGTAACCAAACATTTATGTAAGTGAATAAATTATTAAGTTAAGAAAGTAAAAAAAAATACCATTTTAAAATAAATATACCATCAAATCCTTTATAATTTGTTATATAATCCTTTTTTATCTAAAACTTTGGATGAAACAATTTTTGATGAAATGAATTATTACTGTAAATACGAGGGTTCAAAGTAAAAAATATAAATTCAAAACCTTGTTGTTGTTAGTATGAAATTAATTCTTTTGAAAACCAGAAAAATTTTATACGACCACGTTATTAGTGCAAGGAATGAAAATAGTGTCAGAAAGTAAATAAAAAAAGTTATAACTACCTGCCTTATTTGGCATAATATGATATTCGTCCTACGCTGGATGCACTGAGTTAAAAACATGCCTAATATTTTCGCTGCATGGAAAATTAAAACATCTTTAATCGATCATTATGTATTATTAGAGAATATGTATGTACATAAGTTCTTAAAATTTTCCAGAAGTTTATAGGTATCCAAAATATTTCCAGAATATATATATATAATTTGAAATCTACCTACGCCTGTAGGCTGTGTGAAATTTTTTTTTATTTGAGATCCGCTTTTTTTCTTTTTAATGACCACTTATCAACGTGATATCGTGATTAATAAATGTTTTTCTGCGAAGAAATTCCTTGGCTTTATGGTTGACTGAACAGGATACTTACAGCCAGAAATATGTACAGGAAAATTTTTTCTGTACTTTTACAAAAGTTTTATTTGGAAATCAGTTGCCAAGAAATTATTTGTAAAACTACATAAAATATATTGTAACTATGTACATTACATGGCTATGGTTATTTTTGCATAAATTAAATACGTTTTTAAAGATAACACTGTGTATTTCTTATGAAAATTGAAGCATAATTTTATATTTTAATTGATGATTCATGGAAAAGGTAATCTAATATTCAATCATTTTCAGTTATTGTGATTATTAATGTGCGCAATTAAAGCTCCAAAGATATCCAGGAAACGGTTTACAACTAACTTATACTATTGTAGGTACTGGGAAAACACAAAGCAAAAAAGCCACTATTTTGTACTGATACTGTTGTTTAATTTTGTAATGTACCAATTAACAAACATAAACTTTTAAATTATTATTACTGTTCCAAGTACAAAAATAATTACATTTTGTGAGGAACACTTTAAGTAGCTGGTAGACTTGAAGCAGGCATGATCAGTCCACAGTGGTTCTGACGTGCCTTGATCGAACTCAGTCCGATAGTAAACAATGAGGAGCAACGTGTCCCAATCATGGGCCACACAGTTCAAAAGATTAAAAGCCACTGACCTCATCATCGGCCATCGGGCCAACCAAAAGGGGCTTGCATTGGGTTAAGAGAGTCGAGTCTAGCGTACCATGTGAAGTGAACGTGGATCCAGCTGTGGTTTTTCGAAAAGAATCGCGTCCTTTTTTTTTTTTTTTACTCGTCAGGAAACTAATTCCAGAGGAATGCCGAGTTGGCAGCTTATCGGAAGCCTCAGCCGAGGTCTTCGCAACAGTTTTCCCCTTCTCTTTCACTAAAGCCCTCCCATCCACCCCCCCCCCCCTCCCCCCTCCCCCCCGGCACAACGCTGCAATCTCGTCAAGTGGCAAGAAGCGGTCCGTCTCTTTTCTTCCTGGGCCAGAGAGTCCTGCCTGATTAGTCCTTGACGGAATGAGTCCTCAGCCTTGATCCCCCTGGTTGTCTGTCGGTGTTGACGACTCTGAGGGGCCACGCCTTTTCCTGGTTGCCCAATTAAACTCCCCCCTCCCACCCCTTTCACAACCACCCTTTTTTCCCCAACCGCCAATTCCTTCTCGAAGCCAACATCTTCATGTTGACTCGGTAACGGACCTCCAACCCTTGAGTCGCGCGCCTCCAATCTAATTGGAGTAAATATTTCTTCCAGCGCGCGTGTGTGTGTGTGCCTGGTGAAGAAGAAGTTAGGGGGGGGGGGGTTGTGGGAGGGGTTAGGATATTGATCCCGAAGCCACGACGCGAGAAGGCAATCGGAGAAAGTAAGATGAAAGGAAAGGGGGAAAGAGGGAAAAGAAATCTAGATTAAAACCGGGAATGCCTACAGAGAAAGAAGTGATATTTGCTTTCTGGACAATCTTCTGAAGACGTTTAAATATATTCACCATCAACTGGCGACCTGGCTAAGACCAAAATTTATCCAAAATGGTTTTTAGTCAAGCCTTCTTCTTATTAGAACAGATTTCCAAATCCAAGACAGCTTGAGTCGTGTCAACATCGTTATTTATTTAGTGATCTAGTTGATTTATCCTCTTTACGGCTGGATCTTAAACGCCATGTTAGTTTTTTTCTCTTCGTTGCTATTAGGTAAGGGTTATTTCTGTAAATTTAATACAAAACTTCTCATACATTTGTTGTTATGACACAAATTTTACCAGCATTTAATTAATAAGCGTAATATAATGGGTGCAAATCTCACACAAGTGGTCGTAGTTATTGTTACTTGGGCCAATGTTTAGATCCATTATAATACACTTATAAAATAAATGTTACAAATATTGGTGACATAACTACAAATGCATGAGAAGTGTTGTGCCAAACATAAATTGACGTTTACTAATAACAATGAAGATAAAATTAAAAGAAAAATCAACACAGCATGTGAGACATAGCCTTTAGACATATAAAAATCAATATCTAAGAAAGAAAGGCTTTCGTCGTTGCTCTGTGTTATAATAATAAATCTACACCATATGTATTCCCAAAGTTTATATTTTTTTTAATAGTTAAAGTAATATTAAGACAAAGATTAAAAATAACTTTGAAAAAAATATTTATATATTAACCACTTACATGAAGGTGCGATATTTATGAATTGCTGCTCGAAGAGAAAATGTTCACTTGACAACAGCTTTCCGATAAAGAACGTACCTATGTCTTGAGATCAACAAGCATCTTCTTGCCAAAGGTTAAGTCGTAGGTATCCTGTGAAAAACGTTTTATGTATTTAATAATGTATGTTTTCATAATGGTAAAATTATCCGGGATGTGTTACTGCACAACTGTTGTGTGATATGTGTTCAACTTGTTATTTTTTTTTATGTTTTTTATAGTAAACTGATCTCACATTATTATTTTCATTTTCACTACTTTAAGTGCAGAAAAGTGTAGTTTTTAAAATTTTACTATCTGTGTAAGTCACTATGTACTTCATTCATTGATAAGGTCTTGAACACCCTCCCTTTTTTGAACCACCATGATGTGAACTTCGTAGAAGTCATTTTGTTGGAATATTCAACAAAATTATGCTGCCATTTGTGAACTGCTGTAGTTGGTGAGTTAAAAAAAGCAAATTTTTTTATCAAGGAACGTCCCGTAATGTTTGTGATACCAGGGATATTATATTTTACATATATTATGGTTTCTCAGCAGTTCCACGCTACCAGGCCACGTGGTACACTCATTGATGTGAATATTTGGGCAGGAGCAAAATTCTACGGCATGAAACTTAAATTTTTTTTGGACAGCTACCTACAAAACTGTGTTTATGAAGTTGGGTTAGTTGTACAGTTGTTTTAGTAAGAAAATAATTTGCATATATTTCAAGAATGTTAATAGATACGCCTATAAAGAATAACAACATTGTGTTTTGTGTTTCATGTAGGGTTACGCCATCATTTAGTCTTCATTTAATGTACAGAATAGCTACATCAAAAAGCGTAAGAAAATTTAAACTTAGAGGATTTATTTAGCAATTCGTATGTGAAGGCCTTCTGAGTGTGTGCAAACGTCGACGCAGCATCCAGGTCACTGACCTTCTCCCCCCCCCCCCCCTCACCACCCACAGCCATCCAACCCAAGGGAACCACCGCCTTGCAATGCATTCTCTCCTGTCACGCGTCGAGCTGACAAGAAGTTAGGTGGCCCGGGTCCAGCAGAGTTCACAGTGTGTGGTTAGCAAGCTCCAGGGATGGTCTTTTTCGGGCCGATGTCAAAGCCAGTAATTAGTTGTTATGAGGAGATAATGTTTTGTCGCTAAGAAACTAGCGGGAGCAGAGTCCAGCAAGTCTCGCCTAGTCTAGCTCCGGGCGGCGGTCACTCGCGACCGAGGTCCTGTGTTCGAGTCTCTGTTGGAGTAGGAGCACCCAGCGAGCCGTCCATGTACAGGTTAGGACAGTGTTCAGAGAATGAACGGCATTACCTATATCACAGGTGAAAGAATCATGAACTCACAGCCCAATCCAATTCCCGAACCCCTCCCCAACCGATATCCAGCTCCTACCCTATCCCTTTCCTACCATTTAAAACACTGATGGTATCAGATAACGAAGAATTGCCTCCTTACAGTTGATGCCATTACAAAAGTAAAATAAAATTACTTATTTTAGTCAAATTTTCTTTCTAATATTTTATATATGGATTTTGACTTTCACATCTATTTATTATTTTTTTTTTGAAACCTTTAAAATAGCTTTCAGCCCTTGTCCTCTCAACTTTGTAACACGCCGATCAGAAATTTGACATTGAGTCTAGGCCTAGGCCTTCGGTGGCCTTCCAAGTTAGCCTTTTCCTCTTTCTTAGCCTAACAAAGAGAGATAGAGAGGTTGGCAGAGAGTCCATGTCCTTTGTTTATTGGCTGCTGACTCAAATAGATGTTCCAACCCCGATTTTTCTTTGGTTTAGTGGGCCTGCTGGATAGACTTGATGCTTCTGACTTGTCTCGACCTCTTAGCAAATGTGTTCCTTGGATCCGAGAGAAAACTACTATTCTTGAATGTTTCTTCAATATGGCTAACAGTTCAGTTGCTGTAAATTACATAATTGGTGTAGAACAATTAGTGGCAAATCAAAACGCATTGGCCTAGTTGAGAATGTCGCAAAAGCATACAAGTGTCCGTTTTTCCAGGTGTAATTTAATGAATTCACAAATACTGTTAGCCGGCACCTTAACACATTAACACTGGTATTGCGATTATACTAATATGTGACTCTACATGGTCGAATATTACCAAATATATTTCATAAGGAGGAATGTACCTATTTTTAAAAGTTATTATATTATTTCAAACCGTAATCTTTACATTACCTTCTGTATATTACTTGTCTGTTTAATAGTGTTCTCTTTCCAGTATTCTGTAATAATTTCAGTGTTTGATTAGTAGTTATATTATTTTTATACTCGGTTAAAACACGGCAAATGTTTAGCCCCCTATACATGAGCTTTATTTGTATATAAATAAAAAAATTGTGAGCAGTTTCGTAATACTCGCCAGAGATATGTAACATATGAACTCGGTAACGAGCAAATTTATGTGTTCTTATATTGTAAATACACTTATAATACAAAACTCAGACACGAAATTTAATTTGTAATTCTTTAAAATAATGCTGAGCGTGATAAATATACGCAAATTATGGTTTTAACTACATTTCTGGACGCGAATCACACATAGTTTCCACACCCGCCGCTAGAATCGTTGCCGGAGCAGCTACGTCAACTACCGAATAATTCGATTTGCAGAGCAAAATGTTAAACTATGCAATGAAATAGCTCTGATAAAAGCGAATAATACTTGAAACAATACTTAACCCATTTTTAAAACCAATATTCGACCAGATATTTAATTAAAATACTGCCTATCTTGTTAAAATTCATTAAACAGTTAATACTATAAAGTTTCCATTTGTTATTGCGAACTTTGCCAGGCAGCTTCATGGTTACACATTACCGTTCCACGCGACTTCCATTCCAATCACGAAATTACTCCTACCAAATGCAGTGTCCTATGACCTAAGATGTCATGCATCAATAAATAAATACGAAAGCTTGGCCTTTTAGATGTCTAGATGCATGAGTGAGCCACCTCCCAGGTTCCGCTACTCACGGCTGCTGCAGGAGAGTCCCCTCCAGCATCCCGCCAAGACCTGGCGGAAGGTCACCTGGTGCATGGCAGTACAACCTCTGTGCGGGCTCTGCTCCAGCCGCGGGAAGGGGCGTACGTGCAGACGTCAAGGTCAGCGAGAGCGCGCGTGGGCCAGCTGTTTCACGGGTGCGCCGCCATCATTGCTGTGTGCGCGCGCAGCATCGAGGTCACTGCATTCGGTCACGCCATTGTGCGCACGCCACTTTGCATCCCCGTCTGGGCCAGAATTTGTGATTCGGTGAGAAATAATGTACAGTATTTCGGAAGTTCAAGTACAGAGTTACCATTCATTCTCACAGAAAAAAAACTGTTTCCTGGCCGCCAAAAATTATTTTTGTCTAAAAAACAAAAATTTTTGTGAACAAAGTTATTTATTAGTGATAGCATAATTTTGTTGTTATGTTGAGAAAACAATATTATTTGATGGAGTATTTACTTACAAAATCATTTTTTGAAATCAAAACAGTTTTTTGTTGTGCAGTAAGGCTCCAAAATTGTTTAAGTAATTAATACTGCAAATTAAAATGTTAAATGATTTTTAATGATTTATTTGGCTGAAAAAAAAATTATAATATAAAATCCAGTGAAAGTTTTACTGCCACAGCTATGAAAATAATATTTTTGTAGGTGGTTAAACACAAATGTGTCTAGTAGCATGCATTATAATGGCTTTACTGTATGAAAATGGCAGAATTGCAATGAACGATTCTGTCCATTTTATTCTACCTTATTATCTTTCACGTCTTCTTGCTTCCTCCGGCCTTCCTTATAATGAGGGAAGTACTAACCCCCCTTTTTTTATTCCCAATATAATAACCCTTTCAAGGAACTTGTCTGTCACATAAATCACAAACTGGCAATTAAAATACGTAGATATGTACAAAACTCATAAAACTATCGAAGAGTAGCTATTTCTAGAGCTAAAAACATTCAGCTCCACGCTGCATACTTGTTACACGCACAGTACATGTTACCCACTAAGGAATTCACTGTATGTGGCCTCCCACGAGGCATGTAGGCGGGAGAAAGTCGTCCTGTTGCTAAATTCAATCCTTAAGGGGGGTAAAAGGGTAAGCATGGTTTTAAAAAACAATACATACTTCGGAATCTAGTATAACTAAGTGTAAGATATTATGAATGAAGAACAATCATAATTTATTAAGTTTCAAATTGTATATTTTTCTTTCAGTAATTGTACTTTTAAGGGTGTGAAAAGTGGGTAGGTTTGGTTTTATCATTAAAATAACATATCTTCATAGCAAATAAAACTGGATGTAAGGAACTGAGCACGAATAACTTAAATTATTATTTGCTTAGGGTGATTTTACCATTTTTAGAAATTCGATCTCAAATGCAGTAAAACGAGGGTACGTTAGTTTTTAAAATAATGTGTGTATATATATATATATATATATATATATATATATATATACATTATTTTAAACAATGTAAATTAAGCTCGAGGTACTAAATTGAGCAAGAATACATACGTTATACGTAGGGGAGAGCAGGGTAAAGTGGCCAGGGCGGGCAAAGTGGCCATCGGTTGTAACTCCGCTGGTAAGTGCTGAAGTCTGGTGTCGAGGATGTGAAACATTTGTAAGAGACACCATTAGTGTTCTGAGAGCACCCAGCCTGTTTGCAGTGAAAGTTATTTGATTTATTAAGGTTTTACGGTTTTTATTATTTCTGATGTAAGGTAAGTGATAATTACTGTTGGTCATGTGTAAATGCTTAGTAATGCCATAATTATTTAATATAGCCTAGCGAAAAGAGCTAGTTTTATACTTTATAACCACATATTAATAACTGTAGATGATGTCATAGGTTATTTCCCCCGCTAGTTTTTGTGTAATGGCGTCTCAGAGGGCAAAGTGACCAGGTGGCTGGCCACTTTGCCCGACTACATGGCCATTTTACCCGACCGTATTTTAACTTTGCCCGAACTGTATACTTAGCTCTATTTATGTATTACTAAATGATAAAAGAAACTATTGAACATTTTAATTCTTTTAATCAGCACTATAAATGTTTAACGTGTATGGCAATGTGCATGTGTTGTCAGGGCCGCCGAGAGGGGGGGGGGGCAAAAGGGGCAAATGCCCAGGGGCCCGGTAGCCTTAGGGGCCCGGGCGCCCGGCTGGGAAGTGAAAAATAAATGGCTGGAAAAACATTTTTCCCCTGCTATTAAAACATCTTGTACTATATATATATATATATATATATATATATATATATATATATATATATGTGTGTGTGTGTGTGTGTGTGTGTGTGTGTTTTATGTGTTCCTGTGTAACATTCAGTTCACACCAAAATGGGAACGCCATGTACGAGCACAATAGGTTTGCTTGGTCCAGTACACCCCCTCCTCTTGGGGTCAATGCCATTTAGACTCGCTCTTCTGAAGTAAAGAATGCGGTGATGGGCCCTGGCTGGAGGGGGTTTCATGGAGATATCTAATAAAATGAAACATCTCAAATCAATTAATGTTTCAGATATTGGTCCAAACCAGTTGAAACAAATCAAGCTTTTAAACACCCTATGGAGATTAAAATTGGATAGTTTATTTCCAAACGTGTGTATCGCTGTTCGAGTGTTCTGCACAATTCCCGTGACAGTTGCCGAAGCGAAAGGTCCTTCAGCAAAATGAAGGAAATAAAAAATGTACATCGCTCATCCATGTCTCAGGAAAGGATTAGTGGGCTCACCTTGCTTGCCTTAGAGTCTGATCTCGCTCGGTCATTGAACTACGACGATGTAATTAACGATTTTGCTTTGAAAAAGGCACGGAAAACAGATTTGTTGTGATTACTTCTGAACGATTTAATTGTTTGTAAATCAATATTATTGAGTAGCATAATCCTTTTAAATGCATTATATGTTTAAAATTTTAAATAATATACTACAGTGTATGATTATTCTGAATGTAGTGTTTCGATATGAAGTTATGACTGTTCTGTCGTAAAACATTTTGCAGTGTTATTAAATTTAGACATTTTTATATAGTATATGACATTTGAATTGTGTTTTAGTAGGATGTAAAATATATATCATTGTTATTTAAAATGCACGTCATTTATGATTTTACATCGAACTAAGGGTATTAAATTAATTTGTATAAATTATCAATATGTATTACAAATTTTTCAATGTAATGAACGTGGTTAAATGTGTTTCATATTTTCGAAATAATAAAATTTATTATTACTTAAATTATTTTAATAATATTTATATTTAGAATAAATTATTATACTTACGTATTTTAAACAGTCATATGATAATGCAATTTCTGATTACCATTTAAGATTTTTTTAGCAGAATATACATCAAAATTAAATATTATTTGTATATTGATGGGATTAACAATGTAAAAGTGCACTGAGATAATACATGCAAATGCTCTCTTTTTTTTTTTTTGCGTAACTAGGAAATCGTTATGTATGTTCAAATGAAGGATGCAATTTTATGATACCATATATATTTATGGTATAAGTAGTACGTAGTAGTGGTATGGAAAAAAAAGGAAGGGGGCCTACTACCCCAGCTGTCCAGGGGCCCACAAATTCTCTCAGCGGCCCTGTGTGTTGTTTTCGTGTAGGCTACGACCATACACCAAACTTTGTCAGCAGGAGAGGCTTGGTTGATAAAATGGCAGTATCTCTATGACGGCTCACATTTCAGAAACAAGCGCAGGTGGCCGGAAATGTTATCCCGTGATTTAGTTTCTTTAAGATAAAAGAAATTAGCATTACAAATATCGAAGTGTTGCCTACAATGGATAGCATATCTAGAAGCCTGATTGGCGGTTACGGCCAGGACAGGCGGGCTCGAAAGAGGCGGGAGGCCACGTGACCCCACATGCGCAGAGCGCTTGAGTTCAGCTCATACTGAAGTTTCTCCGTAACAACCCTGGGAGAGTTGTTACTCAGTTCCAAGTAAGCTGCTTGGAGAAGCATTTTTACGAGCAGCTTTGCCAGCTACAGCTATTAATGGATTTCGGAAATGTGGTATTGTTCCGCTGGACCCTAACATATTTTCCGGCTCAGATTTTTTCGCTGCAGAACCATGGATATTTCATTGGCCAATGTTAATCCTGTAGAAGTTTGAAGTAACGATGATGCAATGTCTGATGGCGGTGAAGAAATAGCTCAAGGAAAAGATGTAACAGTGGGTGGTGTAGTTGATACAGCTGCTGGTAGTTAAGGTACGATGACTGACGGTGAATGTACAGCTGCTGATGGTGAAGATACAGCTGATGTTGATGAAGGTACAGCTGCTGGAGGTGAATACAAAGTTGATGGCGGTGAAGATACAATTACTGGAGGTGAAGATGTAGAAGCTTGCTCTGAAGATGGATAAACTAAGAGTGGAAAGTCCCAAAACATTAGCAAATGTCTATATAAGAGTACAGTGACGGGTTCTGAACGAAGCACATAATTTGCAATATCTCCAAGAGATATATTACCTTTGCCAAAATCCAACATCACCAAACGCGAAACTAACCGTAAGAAAGGTAAAGCAGAGATTCTTACTTGGAGTCCGTACAAGAGATAACTTTTGGAAGAGAAGTCTATAAGGGAAGGCCAAAATAACAAAAAGAGAACCAAAACAAGCAACAAAAGTCAAAACAAAACATTAACAAATTTCAAACCCCCCAAAAAATAGAATTGAAATGATGAAAAAACCTGCCAAAAGTAAGCGAAGCCTTTTCAAAGAAGAGGACGAATGTGAGAGCGATGACGCTGACTGCTTATATTGTTTGGAAGCATATTCAAACTCAAAAACAAATGAAGTGTGGATTAGGTGTTCCGGATGTCACCGCTGGGCTCACGAAGAGTGTGCTTGCTACGAAGAGGAAAATGGTGACTTTTTATGTGAAGGCTGTAGCCGCTAAACTGTTTAAGTTATGTTTGATAGGTTACGTTTTAATTTTTAATTGTTTCTTGTTTAAGTAAAGTAAAGACATTTTATTTTAAGACACTTAAAACTTTAGTACTCTGTTTGTTAACATACTGCAAATGCAATTGCTTTTTTTTAATGATGTTTTGTTGGGTTTTTAGTTCGTAATATTATTTTATTTAGATATTGTGGAAACATTTAATTTTTTAATTCTATCTCCTGAACTTGCTAACAAATTTTATATACACACCTTGGTTTTATATTTATTATTATAATGAGTGGTGTTAATGTTTTATCTACGTCGGGTAAAATGGCCAGTCAATGGCCATTTTACCCGACATATTTGGGCAAAGTGGCCATTTGGTACAATTAATTTAAAAATTTAATAAAAAAATAATGGTTTGCAAGACATAAAGAAATTTATATTTTTTTGATTGTACGAAAACTATATTATATGAAGGGTTATTTTATATTTCAATTTTAATTACAATATAAAATTTTTGTATCGTTTTATCTTAGGATGGCCACTTTACCCTGCTCTCCCCTACATTATTTTATTTCATATTATTTAATTTCTTTATTCGACCGCAAAAGACGTGAAAAGGCGGTCAGCTTGAAGCTAATCAAGCGGTATATGTAACTTATGTGGTATGATTTATAAACATGCATAGTCTACAAACTCTTTTTTACTAGCTACTTCCTGAAGAGGTGAAAGTTTGTAATATCTTCTGATAATTTCAAACTTAATTTAAGATACTGGCAGTTATTAATCATTATACCTTAAACTACCTTATCTTATTTGCCTTTCTCATTAATACCAACTCTTAAGTTGTAAAAAAGGTGAATATTACTTTAAAAAAATATATATATAAATGTTACGGAATTCACTAAATTAGTATTTGCAAGATAAATTTTAATTTAATCAATTTAAGTTTATTAGAATTTTTGGATTTCATATATCAAGTAAAAAAAGGGTGAAAATGAGAGAGGTGAAAATTTTAAATTTTTTTTTTTCAGTATTACTAAGCATAAAAATAAATTAATATGCTAGATAACAAATTTGATAACGGCATTCTACATTTCAAATAAAACGGCAATTGTTTTAAAAACTGAAAATAATGTATCTGTGATACGGTGAAATTATTTCATTATTGTAAGTAATGCTATAACCAAAATAAATGAAAGTGTTAACGATGGCATAATCATAAATGAAATTAAATAGATGCATGTTTCACAATATTTCTAATTGGCTACCTCATGAAATAAGTTAATAAGTTAATAAAATAAAATACTTAATAATTACTGTAATTAATTAGATATTTAATACAACTAACAATTAATCGTGTCCATTTTTTTAATGTTTGAAATACTTATATACTTTTCGCAAAATATTTAAATATCTGCAGTACCTTGAAATTTTGGTATAGCATTTGTTCTTGACGAACGCAATTGCTAGAAATGCTTTGTGTCATTCTTTCACGGAGGGCTAAGTACTAAGTATTTCCGATTGTCTAAGTGCGATCACTGAAATTACAAAACCGGACAAACGTAACGACCGAAAAATTACTTGAAAATAACTTTTTTTCATCAATACATGATAGGAAATGTTATGATATACATATAATATAACGAAATTTAAAAAAATATTAAGATATAAAGCGAAAACGTGTGACTTTAAGTATGTCCAAAAATAAAAAAATACAAACTACGAAAGAAATTTCACATTTAAACATTACTATTGAATTACTGAAATAACGGCGCTGCGGGAACGCAAGGTCCCATGGTGTAATGGTTAGCACTCTGGACTTTGAATCCAGCGATCCGAGTTCAAATCTCGGTGGGACCTTCTAAAGATAATTTTTTTAATCTTTCGAAATTGATGTACTTAAATTGGTGGTACATAAAATCGAGTTTGACTCTTTCTTGTGTAATTGTAACCCGTACTTTTATTTGATTTTGCATACTTAGTTCGCATACTGTTAATATATTTTCCCCTTTAGACTTCCGATTATAAATTTTATATTCCTCTATAAAATGCTTAAAATAATTGTATTTATTATAATTTATTTATGTTTATGTTTGAAACATCTGGAACGATTTATTATTCTGAAACGGGTGTTTACTAAAAGGCGAACGATAGGTATACTTTTATTTTCCCCGTTTGAATGGTATTTGGTAACAAATTTAAATATTAGGTATTATGAGACTCTTTAAGGATCGATTAAAGACAATCTAACCGAGTTGTATTCAGGATTTGAAATAAGAGTAACTCCAAAGACTTTACAACATTTGCAAAGCTACGAGAATAAATTGGCACGAAAGATACCCAATGCTAAAAATATTCAAATATGAGATTTATTCTGCCTATGTGTTTGCTTTTTGTACTTCAGGGTGTAAGTGCATATGCTGGAAGTAATTGTACAAATAAGATCAATGACACGCGCTGCTGAATATTTAATCAAGAAACAATTTATGATAATGAGACTACAAAGCCTATATTTCCCATTGGTTATCATGTAAATTATTATTCGTATATAATGCTTGCTACTTACTACTACATAGATTTCAATTCTGTTGCAAAGCGTTCTGAACCACTTAACTCCATTTTAATCTTACTCACTATAAACATAATATTATCTATATCATAAACATATATGGTAAAAAAAATTATTAAGATTCTCCGAACTTATTCGGAAATTTTAAAAATAATAATCAAAACGGACGTTCTTTTTTAAGCTTTTGACACAGTTGCGGGTATCTTTGTAAAAATTAAATGGCCATTAATTAATAGCCAATAAAATATGGTTATTAGCTAATGATTTTTTTTATTAAAAATAAAAAATACCGAATTTAAAATTTTAGATGGTAAATGGGTAATATCTATTCTATACTTAATCTAAAGCGATTCAGTAATGACATGAAGGAGTAACATACATCAAATAATACATACTTCATTGTTATATTAAGTTGTGTTAATTTAGTAGATCCCAAAATTTCTTATAACCTTATTAGCTTCAGGAAGAACATTTATCGTACTTTATTTAAAAAAAAAAAATATTCCACCTATTTCTTTTGTACACCCTGTCGACGATGTTATATTGTTTATCTGCTGTAGAACTTTACGCGTGTCAAATACACTGTCCCCGTTTATTCATCCAAGATATCGGTAAATATTACAATCACGCTGTGTTTGTAGGTAATGCTAATTGGTAGTTAGGCGTTTGTTTATATATTCTAGATAACAATGATCTTATAAAGGTGTTAACATCTTACCTCACGGCACACAACATTTGGTATAAGAAATTTAGTGAAATTGGAATGAAAGTCGATGAACGGAAATGTACCACAATGTTAGCGGCACGTGTAGCAACAAAAACCCGTATGTAGTCAATTCCGTAAATATTAGGGGACATACGAAACGTATTGGATCGCCAAATGAAACTTCATGATAGTGAAACTACCCCATAATAAATTTGGTGAACAAAAATAGTCATTGTAAAAAGTAATCACATGTTTTATAATACCTAAGAAAGTTGGCAACACAATCATTATAATACATATTCTCCTTACAAGTTCCCATATGCCTTACTAGCATACACCTTATTTGGGTTTTGAGCATGGTTTGTTAGCGGTAGCATTGCACTGGAATACTTTATAGATATGACCAATAATTGAATTGTCATGATCCCAATGTATGTGTAATATAATGTATTCTGTTACTAAAAGTGAAATTAATTTTTTTTAAAAAAAGCACAGTGGTTGAGAGCTCACATGGTAACAAATATTATCACTGAAATATTTTATATCTTTTTAGTAACATATTAATAAAATAATAAAGTTGAATTCACTAAATAAGGTAGAATTTCGTTTGAAGAACGTATTCACAGACTGTTTTAAGTCATTAAAGCATAACCTAATATAAAAAACATATACTTATTTTTATAAAATATGATCTAAAATGTTTCAGGATAATATTTTAGTAATGTCATAAACGTATATTATCTAACATTTTCTGAAACTTTATAGAATTAACCGTTTAGTGAATTTTAACAAGACAGGGCCGTATTTTAATAAAATTCTTTGTTGAAAATCAAGTCCACATCCGGGTTTTTATTGAAGCCGTTTATAAAAGATTAAAAGTTTCGTGCTGCTGATTGCTTTTAATGGTAGCAAGTGACGATTACGATTCAGGCAGCGAAATCTAGCGGCGGGCACAGAAAGTGTGTGTTATTTGCATCCAGAAATATTGGTATTTGAAAAGACACTATTTTACTTATCAGTTTATTTATTACGCTCGGCATTATTTTAAAGAATTCTACGTTAAATTGCTGGCGAGTTTCGTATTATATTATAAGTTTATTTGCAACATGAACAACATGAGAACACATGAGTTTGCTCGTAACCCAGGTTAGATACATCACTGACGACTACTGAAAGACTCGCTTACAACTAACTTTTACGTAGATTTAAAATAAATATTACTTATTGTAGCCTTAACCATGGTGTCACTCTCGAAATATGTTTATATAGTTTTTCTTTTCAAGTCCATAGACCCCAAAACCATAATCAAATCATATAAACATATATATCATAATTTTGCTGAAACGATAACTGTCGCAATTTTTCACAAATCACTTCCAAAATGATACGTAAAATCTAGTAGTGGAAAATCTCGTTGGAATTCATTAATGGGCAATATCGGACTAAAAGGGTACAAACGGGGAAAGTTTTTTGAAAAACAAAAATATCACTGTAAAGCCCATTATATGGAAAATATCTCATCAATTTTGACGTAATATAACTCGTAGGAGTAATACCAAATATTTTGTCTGAATAAATATTTGATAAAACCAACCATAACTGCAAGGGATTGAAAAAACAAAGGTTGGAGAACAAAAATAGCGTAACTCCCTTCGTAGGCACATCGAATTCGTACGTATAATATATAAATGTTATAATGTTTATCTAATACTTTTGTCTAAAACAATTTATGATTAGACAAAACTTTGCTGCAAGGATGGAATTTAAAAAAAAACATAATTTCCGTACCATGTAGGGTACACTATCAATTTCGTTCTAATTTATTTTTAAACCTTGAATTATTATCTACAACTTTTGTCTGAAATAATTTTTTATTCGCCCTACAATGACTGCAAGGCGTGAAATTAGCAGAGTTTGAATAATGAAAAATTCCTTAACCCCCTTAGTAGGCACTCTATAAAATCCGTTCCAATTGTTGGTAAATATTATAATTTTTATCTAAAACTTTAGCCTGAAAGAATTTTAATAATACAAATTATTTTTGCAAGGGGTTAAAAAACTTGGGGTTGGAATGAGAAAATAAATAAAACTTCCCTGCCCGGTACGGTATCGTATCCATTCTTATTTTTGTTGAACTGTCAAAATATTGACTAAAACTATTGTTAACATAGATACTTGTTTACCCAACCATTTCTTCAAGGGGTGGAAATAACATGGTTTGAAAATAACATATAATCATTACTTTAAATATATATATATATATATATATTATCATATCCGGTATAATTTATTGTATGAATAGTAAACTTCATCTAAAACTTTGGCTGAAACAATTTTTGAAACGAATAACTACCGTAAAAATATGGTTTGAAATTACAAAAAAAAAAAAAAAAAATAAAAAAAAAAATAAAAAAATGAAATTTTCTTAATATGAAATTTGTTTGAATTTATTTTAAACCATCTTAATATTAACATAAAACTTGGTGCAAAGCAAAATTTTATATTACCACGTTATTAGTGCAAGGGATGAAAAATAGTGTTTTAAGGTTAAAACAATTAGTTGGCATATAATATGAAATTCGTTCTAAGCTATTCAATGCTGCGTTTTAAACTATTCAATGGTGAATACACTGAGTTAAAATATTCGTAATATTTTGCTGCATTGAAAACGAGAAATCTATTAATCGATCATTTTTTAATACTGAAGAACATAAATATGTTATGTACATTAAGTTCTTAAAATGTTCCAGAAGTTTATAGAAGTTTTTAAAATATTTCAACAATTAATAGGTACTTCGAAATCTACCTACGCCTGTAAGCCGTGCCGAAAGGGATTTTTTTTTAAACACAAAACTATCAAGAACTAACTGCAATTCTGAAATCCTACGTTTTAATTTACGCAAATTTGCGGTATATTGTTCCTGATTAAGAACTTCTGGCTCCGAGTATGTTAGGGTCCAGGAAAGCCAAGATTCTGGGATGTTTACTTATGCACACGAAAAATTCACTCTTTTGCAATATCGAAATTATTGTGCTTCCTTAGAAGCATAATATATTTTCTGTATTTTATTTGTGACTAGCATAACCTTCACAAACCTTTACTTAGGTTACGATTTCCTAGACCCGAGAATAAACGTAAAATTATATATCATGGTGAAAAAAATTGGATTTTTTGGGGTATTACCGACAGTCAAGACAGTCAATGAATTTGAGGCTACCGGTTCGAATTCGTACGAAAATCACAGATATATTTTATCAAACGAACACACATATTAAGGTAAGTGTTTGTTTCAAGTCATATTTTCCAGTACTTATAGGCTCACATATATTTTGCTGTTTAGACCAGCTGTATGCTAATTGCTGTTGAAACTCTTCGTCATGACGTGGTTAGTAAGGTAAAAAGTTAATTGTGTACGTCAAAATCTGTTTGTACGTGTGAATATGATATAGTATTTCCAGTCATAATAGGAGGTTTCCTATATTGCTTTCTATCCTATCTAGGTCAGTGTGCAGATAAAACAAATGTGCGCTACGTGTGTGATACTCAACGCAAACTAACAGTAACGAAAACTTTTCGTGAATCTATAGTGCAATAGGGGACATAAACTCGATAATTTAAAATAACAGCGAGTCTTTCAATACTTGCCAGTGATGTGTAAACACGTAACCTTGGTAAGGAGCATATTCATGTGTTCTCATGTTGTTCATGTTGCAAATAAACTTATAATACGACCCTTGGACTCGATATTCAGAGTATAATTCTTAAAACAATGCCAACCGTGATAAATATACTGATCAATAAAATAATCACTCGTCAAGTACATACCAACATTTCTAGACGCGAATCACAAACAAACTAACTTTATGCGCACGCCGCTAGAATTCACTGCCTGAATCGTAAACGTTGCTTGCCAATATAACCTGTATATGGTAGAAAGAAGTAAAAGGAAATGTTAAACTATTAGAAACAGTTCCGATAAAAGCGAAATTGTCTTTAAAAATTACTAATCCCCGAATTGGACGCGATTTTCAAAAAAGAATTTCATTAAAATACTGTCCATCTAGTTAAAATTCACTAACCAGTTAATACTTTAAAGTTTCCGCGCACGTTATAAGTCATACCTCTATGGAATCACTGTTACCTATGTTTACATGAAACATTTTAAAATAAGTACATACACAATACATTTTGTTTTTGCTAAAACGATTGAAATAAGTCTGTAAATTATTACTACAAATAAAACAAAAACTTATTGAGATGATTTAACATTATTATATAATGTTATTAAATTATAATGTTATTAAAAAGGTAAAAAAAATTCAATGACGAGTTATGAACCAGGTCCCTTGAGGTTAACAAGCGCGCTCTACCGCTGTGCTAGTAAGCCAATTGGAAATTTAGAGCGAGAATAAGTATTATAATGATTGTAATCCAAGTTTTTCTATGTATTTTAAAACTTGAAATTATTTTTCTGTGACTATTTTAGTTTACCAAATATATTCCAGGGCAGTTTAACAGTGTCACATTTCCGTGCATCGACTTCCGCTCAATTGTCAAGAAATTATTCCTACCAAATGCCATATACCGATAGCTAAGATGTTCACACATCAAAAGTATATTTTATCTAATTAAACAATAAAACTTTATATTATGTTTGCGATATGTCAATACAAAACATTAAATTCTTTATGTACTTATCGGTTGGTAAAAACATGAAACACTCAGGGTTGCTAGCCTGTAATTATTTGACAAACACTTCAATGAACTTTAATATAGTAATTAAAATAGGTTTATCAAAACCAGGTATCAGACCTGTACTACACAACAGCTTGATAAGTAGCAGGACTGATGTTGGTCACATTAAAACTACAAATGTTTGTATCCGTATTTTCAATCACTAATATCAACGTCAACTCCGAAATTATCTTACTACACAATTTAATAATTAAAAATATGTTTTATTTAAAATTGCTGTGATAAGATTTGTTCAGTGGTAATCACAAGGACCACTGAATCACGAGGTTCTTCACTGCTGTTTATCTAAAACTATCTGAAGTACCGGTCGTTGCCCGGGCTAAACACATCATGATATAAGGAAGATTACTACCGAGTTTCAATTCTGTAGACATTGCACTTGAAAAGCCGGACATTTTGATTTTAAAGTACCATTGAATGCACAATCTCGGTGCATCAAGGCTACGCATCAGAAAAACCGAGAAGCCAACCTTCAGCTTCATTTTGTAGGAATGCAGGTAAACCCTAGGCAAGACATGATGGACACCTAACGATAGTGCGTTACAAATTCAAGGAAACGCCATCTATTGACAAATTTCTGAACTAAAATGTTATTATCGCCTTTATTTAGCTAGCAGCCGCAAGCTTCAATTTACGGATGGGTTTCGCCAAGGAGAAGGATAGGAAGTTGTCAGACCTTGCTATATGACCGTGTGGTGGACATAGAGAAAGGATACAAACTTACTGTTTGTGTGTATATGACCTACCTATGATTTTGAATTTTAAAACTGAATTCGCTTCTTTTTCACTCCCTTAGAGATTGAATTTAATAATTATATGTAGTCTATGTCACTCTCTGGCCCATAGAAAAAATTTAAATGCAAAGAAAATCATGTCAATCTGTTGCTCCGTTGCTGCGTAAAAGAAGAACAAATAACACACTTTCGCATTTATAATATTAGTAAATATTTTAGAAATTAAAGAGCCTCAATTAAATTAATTTAAGTCTTCGGTAGGGCGATACTGTCTAGTTTACAACTCTTACAATTCTTAATTTGTTTTGTTTGGACGTTACATTTTTAAATTACCCCCTGGCCGTCACTTCACTGTCTTTACTATGTGGGAAGGTAAGGGACTTATGATAGGGTTCTTTAATATATGAACACACTCCGATGTTTAATAACGCAGTGTGCTGCCCTGAATAACTGGCTTTATACGGCTTTAAAATCGTCCCTGTCCATCATTGATTTTATGGATGCTACACTTTCCAGCTAGTTTTCACTAATTATTGCAAAGTTTCTCTTGCTGCATAAGCACACGATGGCGACTGAACATAGAAGCTCGTTCAAATAATTCAAATGTTCCTGGAATTTGAAATGTTGCCGCCCATTGGTGCGCTGCTGCGCTGATATCAAAGCGAAAGACGCACCAGACGCACGAAACAAACGTAAACAATTAAATAGAAGTTTCAAAATGTCACTGTTTTTAAAATAATTATAATTAGCAAGTTTTATTCTTCAATAAAACTGTAAATTAAAAATAAGTGGCATATTTCAAAACTTTCTAGCGTGGTCTTAGCAAAGACGTCTGGACGGGACCTTATTCACAACATAGAGTATGTTGTCAAATAGTTCAAAACACAATATTTCAAGAAAAATATTAATAAATGTCATCAAAAATAATTTGTATTTTTAAGTTTTATCCGTGCGTTTGTTTCTGCGCAGTTTCTATCATGAGTTTTTGTTATTACACTATGTAGGGCAGTTTATTACGAAATAAAGTAGATATTTTTGTGTTGTATTAATTTTTCAAAATTTTTTGATTTAACCAGTTTGTCTATTTTTTTCATTTTCAGATGAATGAAATAAATAATTTGCATTTATGTTTGAACGTATGGTTCATTAAGGTCACACTAACTACGAGCTATTTGTAATGTGTCCGTCGCAATTCATAATGACCTCTGCTGAACACTACAATTTTAATAAAATCAAAATAAAACTTCCCCTAGCTATGCAAATGAAGATGATGGCTGTGCGCAAATCAGTTTGTTTTGCCATGATGCAAGAATAAAATTATTCAGCAACAAATTATGAAATTTAAAAAATGATAGGTAATTACCCAATAACAGCAGACTGCAAGCCATTGCGAATTTATACTTGTTTGTGGTTAGAGATAGTGAGCCAAAAATTCTGGATACGATTCAAATGTTTGATCGAGGATTTTTCACTTGTGAAAAAAATTTTCTTCAAGGGTTTATGACTGAGTGGAATGTTATTCTTTCACCTACGTAATGTGGGTGGTAATGCATATATATATATATATATATATATTAATACGCCATTTCTGGTTAAAATGTTGGTCATAGAAAACATAAATAACAGACAAAACATTTATACGCAAACACACAGGAAACAAGCTAAAATGTGCCGATGCCAATGTGATATTAATTTTGACGTTGGCTCATTTTGACTTATTTTATGTTGTGTCCGCGTATTCATCTTTTCTGTGCGTTATTGATATTCATTTTAACAATCAATGATGTTTGACAAAAATTTCAATCATTCTTCCCCTTTTGCAATAAATACTCAAAGAGCGGAAGGCAATGTTCAACCATTGTACTAGAACTCTATCTTTGCTCAACAATGAGAAGTTCACAATCTAGCAGATTGTTTGAATTTTTTTCGTTTTTATTTTTAATTTATTATTAATTTTTTTTGTATTTTTATGATATCAAAGAAAACTTGTGGCGGTTTTCTCCGTGTGCTCCTGATTATTCTTGCCAATATTATGATGGTTTTCTCCGTGTGCTCCTAATTATTCTTATCAATATTTTGATGGTTAATCCGTGTGCTTGCGATCATTCCTGCGGTTCGGTCAAAGGTCAAGGTCACACCCATCCAAGATGGCCGCCGTGACGTCGCAATCCAAGATGGTGGACCGTGAGAAATCTGAGAAGCACTAGCAGGAAGGACGAACTTTTTTCTCCTTGGAGACTATCGAAGCCAACCTTCCTTTGCGATCGATAGTGAGCGTTCCGCATCCCACATCAATGAAATAGATATTATTTACCTGTAAGCAACACGTGGTGACATCTTTTGACGACAGCCAGAACTACTTGCATCAATTTGCTTTGCATTAGATAACTTAACTCTCGCTGATGAAATATATGAAAAACTCTATTTAAGAAATGGTTCCAATTGGAGAAAACTGACAGTTTGTATCTAACATTATTCACAGAAGCTACCATGGATCGTGGTTTGTTATCTGCAGCTGAATCGGAAGGAAGCCGCTGTAGATATTGTGGCAAGAATTTTGCCATGAGAAGGAATGCTAGACGTCATGAGAAGAATGATTGTGCTAGAAACCCACTACGCAACATGTTAAGCTGTAATCATTGTAGCAGGTTGTTAACACGAATTGACAGCTTAAAAAGACATGGTAGAACATGTAAAGTCAAGACTACTTACGGCATAGAGGACACCGATGGATCCACTAGACTAAAGAAGAGTGATCTGCATTACGACAATAATTTTTCTTGTCCTGAGCGTGATGGTATTAGCTCACCCGATCGTGAGGAAGAACATAAATTGAAGGGTGCTAATGGCTTCGGGAAGACTGAAACTAATGGAAGTATCAACACCGTGAAAAGTGAGAATACATTCAAGCCTATATTCAGTAGATCCTCCATTCTTTGTAAAAATGATGGACTCCTAAAAAGGAAGCATGAAGACGATGAAGACACTTCGACATCATCGATAGCGAATTCATACGGTAATCTGGGTGAAGAGGATGTCTTCTACAGTGATTGTAACAGTGACTCTGAGGCTATTGACAAAGGCATAGACTGTTATGAAGTACCTAGAGCTGACAAGATCGAAGAATGTGGCGATGTCCTGAGACCGAACGATGGAAACGTCGTGTTATAATAAATAAATCTGATAATGCTTATTATGATCACTGGGACGATTGTGATATTAACAGTATTTATAATAAACAAGCAAGTAAGATGGTGGTAGACGAGATTGATTACACATCATGGAAAGATCCAAACATATTGGTTGACCGGCTAAGACTTCTACATGGCTCGCTTTGTGCAGGAAACTATTCGTGCATCAAAGAAATATCCTTCATACTCAAAGAACTGAGGAAAGCTGGCTACATACAATAATGGCTTCTTTTACTTGAATTTGTGTAATGTTGAGAAGTAATAAAATATTGAAAGTAAAAATTTAATGTTATTTTTCTTGTATTCTGATTTCCAACTAAGCCTGTGTGTTTCCGCTACTGTGTGATCATTCCGTTTCCTGTGTGTACTGTGTGTATACGTTTCGTTTCCTGTCTGTACTATGTGTACGTTTCGTTTCCTGTGTGTACTGTGTGTACGTTCTGTTTCCTGTGTGTACTGTGTGTACGTTCTGTTTCCTGTGTGTACTGTGTGTACGTTCCGTTTCCTGTGTGTACTGTGTGTACGTTCCGTTTCCTGTGTGTACTGTGTGTACGTTTCGTTTCCTGTGTGTACTGTGTGTACGTTCCGTTTCCTGTGTGTACTGTGTGTACGTTCCGTTTCCTGTGTGTACTGTGTGTACGTTCCGTTTCCTGTGTGTACTGTGTGTATACGTTTCGTTTCCTGTGTGTACTGTGTGTACGTTCCATTTCCTGTGTGTACTGTGTGTATACGTTTCGTTTCCTGTGTGTACTGTGTGTACGTTCCGTTTCCTGTGTGTACTGTGTGATCATTACTTTTATTGCACGTATATTGCATGTATTGTGCGTACATTGCATACATTATGTGTTGGAGCTGATGGAGCTGTTGGAGCACTTGAAGCTAATGGTCAATTGAAGCATAGGAGCAAAATGTAGATGGATCTGATGACGTGAATTGTAGCTCTTGGAGCCTGGCGTATATTGGAGAGATCGAATTTTTTTTTTCGATCAAATGATCCTCTTTTATAATTTGTAGATTTGACTCTAGTATTATTGTAAATGGTTCTTGATTTGACTAGCGTATTATTCCATACGGTGCATGTATATAAGCGAGTCCTAGACAGCAGGTCGCTCAGTTTGTTACTGACGTCGGCGGTGTAAGGATCGCCTAGTTTGTTTCTTCTGGTGCATAAGTCGTGTCAATTAGCTGTTCTTGAGACCTCGATGGCATCTTTACCGTCTTTAACGTCGAACTCGATGGAGGTTGTACCGTCGACTACGGGAACCTTGATGACAGCTACGATGGAGAAGGTGCAGATCCCGTTGGCAACGACGACGTCAACATTGGAGGAGATTTCAACACATGTGATACCACCATCATCCGAAGTTTCATCATCAGCAATGGATTCTTCAACTAATGAAGAGCGTACATTGCGTCAGTGCAAATACTGTGACGCATCATTTACTATCACCTCAAATGCTCGCAGACATGAAAGAAGCAGTTGTTCTAATAATGTTAAAAGAATACAATTTCAGTGAAATAAGTGCAAAAAACTAATTTCACGTCTTGATAGCTTACATCTTCATTATAAAAAATGCTCCGAGAAAGTTAAGTGCGAGTATAATGAACATGGTTATTGTTTTGACTCTTGTGTTGTACCGGCTGATGAGTCTATATAAGTGAGACCCTGGTGATATGGACTTCAGTCCGTCTCGGGTTGTGGTGATGAACGGATCGGATAGTTAGACTTGTATAACATAATAGACCTGTATCTAGCTATTCTTGAGAACTCGATGGCATCATTACCACTATCTACACCAACCTGGATCGAAGGTCTACCATCATCAGTGCAGAGCACGATGACAACGACGTCTACAGCTACACCTGCTCTCTCAGCACAGCAGGAGATTTCGACGCTTGCAACATCTTCCGCAGAGCAGACCTCAAAGGCTTCAGAAGTTAACATGTCAGCAGTGTTACAATGGTTGTTGTTGCAAGCTTACTGTAATGCAGGGCTGTGAAATGATAACAACATTGTTCACTGCAATATTTACTGGGCATCTTTGTGTGCAGTCACACGCAGAGCCTACAGACACACTCTCCCCTCGCGAGCTCTCCCGCTCCCGCTTCACGGCACCCCTCTGTCCGCTACCCTTCAAAACCGGTTTCAATCCTCCCCTGCCTGACCCTCTTCTGCCAGTACAGTCTGTCCATCACCATTATTGATACACAACATCAAACATTCTCCACCCCCTTGAAACCATTGGTTTCAAATTTAAAATGCTAAGTACACACACAATTTGTTGAGAACAAACTCACAAAAACTAGTCTGTAGGTAAAATCACAAGTTTCTGAACAGGTCGCTTCAAGATGCCACTGGAAGTTTTTACATTCACCACCCTGACTACACCATCAGTTCCAGGAAATGTCTCCTGGACAACTGCTAGTCGCCATCCAAGAGGAGGCATGTTGTCTTCCTTGACAAGGACCACCATTCCTGACTGAATGTTGGCATTCTTAGACTGCCATTTACTTCTTTGTTGTAGTGAGTTCAGATAGTCTTTAGACCAATGGGTCCACAACTGTTGAGATAACCTTTGAACATATTGCCACCTGGATAGCTGCTTCATTGGTAAGTCAGACACATCAGGCTCAGGAAAGGACATGAGTGGACAACCAATTAGGAAATGTCCAGGACTAAGGTAACTAGGGTCATAAGGGTCGTCGCACAACACTGTCAGTGGCCTGGAATTGAGACATGCCTCTATTTGAGCGAGCAATGTAGTCAGCTCTTCAAAGGTAAGAAGGGATTTTCCTGCCACCCTTCTCAAATGATGCTTCAATGATCGCACTCCAGCCTCCCATAGCCCACCAAAATGAGGGGAACTTGGGGGAATAAAGTGCCATGTGATACCCTCTGATGATGCAAACCCATGTAGCATTTGGCTGGATTCATCATTAAAGAAAAGTTTCCGAAGTTGTTGTAGTTCCTTGTTAGCACCAACAAAGTTGGTAGCATTGTCACTATAAAGATTTAACACCTTGCCTCGGCGAGCTATAAACCGCCGGAGTGCCGCAATAAAAGCCTCTGACGTAAGAGAACTGACCAGTTCTAAATGGATCGCTTTTGTTGCCAAGCAGACAAAAACAGCTATGTAGCACTTGACCACAGATTTGCTCCTGACACTACCAGATTTTACTGCCAGGGGTCCTGCATAGTCAATACCAGTGTTCAGAAATGCACGAGCAGGCCGAACCCTTGCTGCTGGTAATTGGCCCATCAGTTGTTGGGTAACAACTCCCTTCAGTTTTGAACATGTCACACACTTGTGGATGACAGAGCGCACATTTTGACGAATTTTTGGTATCCAGAACTCCTGGCGCAATGATGCTATCAAAAGTTGAGGCCCCGCATGTAGCAGACGTTTGTGTTCAGCTGTAATTATGAGTCTTGTAATGTGGTGTTTGGGTGGCAGGATAAGTTGGTGCTTGTTACCGAAAGGCAGCTCCGAATGATGTAAACGTCCACCCACACGTAAGCACCCCTTTGTGTCAATGAAGATATTCAAGTCCTTTAACTCACTTTTAGAGTTGACTACATTAATTTCCTTTAAATCATTTATTTCCTTTAGAAACTCCTCATGTTGTGCAATCTTGATGCAGGTTTGCAAAGATTTCTGTAACTCTTCAGCTGCCAAGAAGCCTGTCTTTTTGTTCACTGTATGTCTTGCATTGTATGCAAATCTTTGGACGTATGCAATTACTCTTTTCAGTCTAGCTAGTGAGGAAAAGTCTCTCAGAGTGTTTTGAAAACAGTTCATGGTTGGTTTTGTTGCCATTACAGAGATCACTGGCATTCGTTGTTCTGGAGTATTTTTGTCTTGATCCTTGCTGGCTGTACAGGGCCAAGCATCTGGTTGCTGCAGAAGCCATGATGGACCATACCACCACAGATGTAAGTGATGCAATGTCACTGGATCAACTCCTCTAGAGATTAAGTCAGCAGGGTTGTCTTGCGATCTTACATGTCTCCATTGACATCCATTGGTTAAATCCTGAATATGTTCTACTCTGTTTGCAACAAATGATTTCCATCTTGCAGCTGGTGAGTCTAACCAGGACAGGACAATTGTGGAATCCGACCAAAGTGTGATACTGGAAACACTGAGTTCTAGAACTGGCAATGTCCTGCTTAATAGGTCTGCAAGTAGTACTGCACCACATAATTCCAATCGAGGAAGAGTTGTGTGTTAAACTGGAGCAACCCGAGATTTGGAAACCAGTAACTTCACTGCCACGTTACCACAACTAGAAACAGATCTTAGGTACAGACAGGCCCCATATGCTTGTTCGCTGGCATCTGAGAACCCATGAACTTGCACATCACAGTTTAGACCACTGACAAGTACATGTCTATCGATTTCGATGTCTCTGACATCTGCTAGTCTCACATAGAGCTTTTGCCACTGCAATGTAAATTCTGGTGGAATGATTTCATCCCAACCTAACTGGAGGGACCAAAGTTTTTGTAGAAATATCTTGAAACAAATGACCACTGGACTAATCAGTCCCAAAGGATCAAATATGGATGAAACTGCTGAAGATATCATGCGCTTTGTTGTACCACTTAACTGATCATGTGTCCTCATAGCTGGTCCTATAGTATTCGTTGCTACATGAAATGTGTCAGTCACTGGCTGCCACAATAGACCAAGAGTTCTTACTTCATCTGAAGTTTCAAATGAGTGCAGTGCTTGATTTTCTCTATACTCTGGTGAAATTGCTTCTAGAACAGCTGGGTGATTAGAACAAAATTTTCTTAAGGGAAAGCCACCAGAGTTAAGAAGTTTGATCAGTTGATCTTGTATGCTAAGTGCCTCTTCTACTGTGTTAGCCCCACAGAGTACATCATCTACATAAAAATCCCTCTTCAATATTTCTGCTGCTTTAGGGTACTGGTGACATTCATCTGCAGCAAGCTGCTGCAGGCACCTTGTAGCCAAAAATGGCGCAGAAGCTGTGCCATAAGTTACAGTTTGAAGCTCATAGATCTTGACTAGATCATCTGGAGATTTTCTCCATAAGATTCGCTGAAGTCTGGTGTCATTAGGATGAATGTTGATCTGTCTATACATGTTTTCAATATCTGCTGTAAAGGCTATTGCATGTGTTCTGAATCTCACGATTATTGAATACAAGTCCTGCTGTATGGTTGCACCAACCAGAAGTGTATCATTGAGGGATACACCTGTTGTGGTTTTTGCAGATGCATCGAAAACTACCCGTGTTTTTGTTGTTGAACTTGATGCCTTTACCACTGCATGATGGGGAAGATAATATGCCATATTTTCATTTCTACTCGTATCCCTTATTTCTGACATGTGCCCTAACATCTCATACTCCTCCATAAATTTATTGTATTCAGTACGAAGTTCTGGTTGCTTGTGTAAACGATGTTCCAATTGCTGCAACCTTCTAAGTGCATGATCATGCGAGTCACCCAATTTAAGTTCATCTTGACAACGTGGTAATCTGACTGTGTACCTGCCATTGGAGTCCCTAGTGGTGTGGTTTATGAAGTGCTCCTCGCACTGAATTTCTTCCTTTGAGCCTAGTGCTTGATTAACTTCTTCTATTTCCCAAAATTTTTGTAGTCTCCTGTCAAGTGTTAAGTCACGTCTGGAAAGGAAAGACTTAGAATGTGAAGATGGAACCTTTGTGTTATGTGATTTAACACGTCCAGATAGGATGTAGCCTAGCTCTGTGTTTTGAAGTACTGGATAATAACCTGTCCTGGTTCTTTTATCCCCCTTTAACAAATGACAGAAAAGCTCAGCTCCAATCAGAAGATCAATTCTTCCTGGCTGATCAAACTTATCATCGGCTAGCACAACATCATGAGGAATGTTCCAGCCTTGGGTGTCTATGGATACTGCTGGAACATTGTCAGTTATTTTTTGCAGAATTGCACAGTTGAGATTTGTCCTAAAGTTGCTAGTGTTAGAATGCAGCTCAATGTTTACACTATGAGTTGCTTGAGCCAGGACATTACCGATTCCATGTATGGGCATTCTGTCGTATGACCGCCGTAGATTAAGTAACTTGGCTAATGAGTCTGTTATGAAGTTGCTTTGTGATGCTGAGTCAAGTAGGGCACGGCACAGGTGCAGCTTTCCTGAACTGTCGCATACCTTAACTATGGCTGTTGACAGTAAAACATGAGTGGTACTTCTGATTTTCAAGCTACAATAACTTGCTGTTGAGCCCCTTAGGCTATTTGCATTGCCAATGCCAGATTCTTGTGTTGATGCAGTGCTGTTCTCTAGGTATGATATTTTATTGTTATGATTCTGGCGGGTTTCTTGATTTTCTCGATGTAGCAGTGTGTGGTGCCTTTTTGTGCATTTTCCACAATGGCCAGACCAACATTTTGCTTCATGATGAGATGATCTAAGACAATTGAAGCATAAGTTGTGCTGCCTTGCATATTCGTACCTCTCTTCTACACTGGCTTCTGCGAATGAACTACATTTGTAAAGTGAATGATTCTGATTACAGAATGGGCAATTATCAGTGTTAGTTGCCACAAAAATGTTAGTATTTCTAGAAGTGCTAGCATACTTGATTTTGGAATCATTTGAAGTGACACTGGAGGCATTATTGAACCTTGCATTTTGACTTGACTGAATAAGTTCCAGTGCCTGGCATCGCTTTTCCAGAAATCCCAACAGTCTCTCAAGGGAAGGAAATTCACAAGATGCAGTTTCGTGTTCCCACTCCCTTCTTGTATTGATATCTGTATGATCAAGCAATATATGTATGAGCAGGGTTTCATGAAGTGGTGTGTCAGTCTTGAGACTAGTTATAGCATTTAGATTACGCCTGACATGGCTAACGAGCTGTCGTAATTGTGGTCCTGACTCTTTGGTTACTTTTGGTGGTGTTAACAGTTCTGTTACATATTTGGCCACAATAAGCTTGGGATTGTTATAACGCTGGTTTAGTAACTGCCATGCCACTTGAAAGTTTTCGTCGGAAATAGTCAAATTTTGCACCATTTCAAGTGCTTCACCTTTCAATGAAGAAATCAAGTAGTGAAGTTTCTGTACTTCTGGGAGAGATTTATTGCCAACGATCAAACCCTTGAATGTGTCCCTGAATTGTACCCATGTTGCAAAATCACCAGAAAATGTAGGCAGATTGACTGCAGGGAGATGTAAATAATTGGGTTTGCCATGGGTAGATTTATCTGTTGAACTGAGTGTCATAAATGTTTCTAAGTGGGCCTTAACATGATAAAACATAGCTTCAAATTCCGCTCTGTGTTCACTATGGTCAGTTTCTTCATCATCCAATTCCAATTTTAATTGTACATCGTCAAACCGTGACCATAAGTCGGGAAGTGCCTGTAATCTACTTAGAATCTCACCAATGTTCTGAGATTCACTGTAATTGGATGCAAAGGTTTGCATACGAGTCAATGAACCCTTGTACACAGCGCGTTGTTTCTTAAGTCGTTTGCACTGATCCTCATCCATGGTCAAAAATCGACATACAATATACAATGGATATGAGTAGGAGGATTAGTAGGGACAAGGGAGGCCTGTCATGATGTCTGACTAACCTGTCTCTGTTCAATGTTGATCCTGAAGAACCCCAGTAGTAGTCCAAATTATACTTCGTCTGCTGGCATTTGCTCTTTATTGCTGGGAATACTTGTCGCGGATGAACGCTAGTTCAGATGCGCGCGTAGTTGCGTTTTTACCGCTCGTGCCTCGCCGGAAACATGCGCGGACGCGACCGGGAATGATTGCGATGACGTAACACGGGAAGCTCCCAAACTGCACCAAGTCTCTTACACAAACACATTGACTGTTCGTTACATTTGTATAAATTACGCCACTGTATTGTTAGTCGTGTTTTCATAGTGCGCGGAACCGGTAAACACTCACTTGTCGTACCGATCCGGCCCGGAGGACCAAAATGTTGCAAGCTTACTGTAATGCAGGGCTGTGAAATGATAACAACATTGTTCACTGCAATATTTACTGGGCATCTTTGTGTGCAGTCACACGCAGAGCCTACAGACACACTCTCCCCTCGCGAGCTCTCCCGCTCCCGCTTCACGGCACCCCTCTGTCCGCTACCCTTCAAAACCGGTTTCAATCCTCCCCTGCCTGACCCTCTTCTGCCAGTACAGTCTGTCCATCACCATTATTGATACACAACATCAAACAGTTGTCAACAGTTCTAGTGGCATTGATGAAGGAAGAAGCATCCAGCGGTGTTCTATCACCCAGTGGCGGATCCAGGATTTTAGTTTGGGGGGGGGCTTGACCCAACTGAGGGCAATGCGAAGTTAACTATCTGACACCCATAAGTTAGTGTGACATATTTCCCCCTAACTTGAACTATTTAGATGTGATTACAATTTTTTATATATAAACACACACACACACACATATATATAAATAAATATAAATATATATATAATATGCATGTTTAACTAAATTTACAGAAACACCACAGATCTTATTCTTGTTAATGGGAACTGAAGCATAATTAATTTTAAATATTTTAGCAATTACTTTGACACATCAAACAAAAGACCAAACAAATGGTTTAAAATTTTATAAACACCAATTTAAGCAAGGCCAATGTCTTTCCACATAAATTGTTAATTATTTACTCTACAAAAGGATAAGTATTCGTTAGAACATCCAAAATGTACAAACAATACACCTGAATAATAATAAATGTGTGTGTAGATCACACTGTTTAAGTTTTGTCAACATGCATTTCAATATTATTCAAAAACATTTCTTAGTCCTTATTAGTTTTAACAAGAATTTCTTTAGAAATTATGTGAGTCCGGTTAAGTTAAATCGTGCAGCATATCATCTTAAAAATCCAAGACTACTAAGTTACAAATGACTTGTTTAACTATTGATTTTATTTTGTAGCACAAATAGTTATCTTAAATGACAAAGTCTACTTTCACTACAAAAAAATATCTTTTTTCAATTTGTAAAATACGACAAAAGTTAATTGTTTAATTATTTTTTACGTCATAATTTGACGTTATTACAAATGATATGTTGAAAAATATCTATCACACCAAATGTAAATGCAGTGTTCATTTAATCATTTATAGCCACAGTGAGAAAATATGGTTATTTTGAATTACTCAACTTTCATGATTTAGCCTATCACAACTTGCATAGCAAAATCGCAATTCCATAATATTCAACATTTAATAATCTTGCCTGTGTTTTTTTTAAAAGGAAAACCACTCTATAATATGTATAATCATAAGTTCCCAATCAACAATCATAGAGGTAAGACCATGGGTAAGACCTTAAAACTAAAATGCATACAAGACACTATTTCACAGTTTCACATATCTGACCAATTTCAACCTAACATATTAGAAACATTCATAATTTCGTGGCATAACTAGTACTTACATACATACATGAACTAATAACTAGACAGTTTAACGTATGTAACACTGTAGTGGTACAGTAGGCCTTATCAAGGTGAACACTGAAATAACAATTAGCACACAACATTTAATTTGCTCATTTAACGCATAGCGAGTCTCCTCGGATAACGTTTAGCAAATTCTTCAATGACTTCGTCAGGTTGTAGGCTGCCAGATATATCTTGGTGAATATACGTGGCAGCCAAACCGTTCAACCTCTCTTCCGTCATTGTCGTACGAAGGTACGATTTTATAAGTTTAAGCGAAGAGAAGCTGCGCTCCACACTACAAGTGGAAACTGGTAATGTAGCGAGAATTTGTAAAAGAACTTTTATATTTGGGAAAAACTCATTTGTCTCTTGATGTGCCTCTGCTGCTGTTTGGGGTGGATGTTCCCTGTCTCTCCAAAGCTCCCTCCAAAGAGTTATTTCTCCCGATAAAGAGAGAGGATGAGGCAAGTCACTGCTGTAAACACTTGCAGCTGCCACTACCGAAGTCAAATTTTCCGTTTTTATGATGGCACTTGGTACAAGGGTAAACAAGTCCAGAATTGAAGAGTGTTCTGCTCTTGAAAAGCGACTCCTCAACTGTCCCAATACATAATCGATAAAAGGAAGGAATACATTCAATCTGAAACAAAACACGACATGACATTATTCTCGAGCTCGAAAGAACAGAACAGAAATGAAATAAATGCTACATCAAAGCAAAAAGCATGTGTATGTGTTAAAGGTTTATTTTACCTGTAGTATTCCTTAGCATCAGGTGCTTCTATATTTGTGCGATGAGTTGAACGTTTGGCAGTTCTGGGTGCCTGCACTGGAATGTCCAACGGTTCTACAATACAACATGCCTCTTGGAAAATTTCTTCATATTTAGTTTCTCTGTACCTTTCCAACGTTCTTATTACACTGTCTACCATCTCATAGCAAAGGTTAAGATCTAATGCAACAGCCTGAAGTTGCTGTGAAAGTGAAACAGTAATTTCAAATACAGCGGTGGTTACTGTCAAAGGTAAAACAAAGTCGAATCGTTGAATAGAAGCCAGAAGACTTGCACTTTTCCATGACTGAGAAGTTCTGTCCATTTCTTCAAGGAACTGTACAATAGAGTCAAAGAGCTCTTTGAATTGAAGGAGTGCATCATGTCTTTCAAGCCAGCGTGTGTCACTAAGACTTTGTAACTTAACTTTTTTCGCCTCTGGATGTTTTTCAAGAATAGCATGCTTAATAAGTTCCAATCTTTTTGCTGAGTCACGTACAAAATTGGTAACGCTACTTACAACTCCCATCATGTTCCGAACACTAGGCAAGCTGCAGGCATTCACTATAGCTAGGTTTAGTTTGTGTGCTGCACAATGCATGTAAGTCGCTAGCGGTTGGAGCTGCTTTATTCGTGATTGTACACCACTAAACTTTCCAGACATGTTAGAACCCCCGTCATAACCTTGACCTCTCAAATTCTCAAGTTGTAGGCCGGCTTTATTTAATTGTTGAACGATTTGATCGCTTAATGCAGCACCAGTCAAATCAGTTGCAGATAGGAAGCATATGAACTCTTCGTGAATTGTGCTCTTTTGTACATTCAAATACCTGATACATACACTGAGTTGTTCTGTACCACTGGCATCGGTTGTTTCGTCGCCAAGGACAGCATAGTATTTTGCTTCTTTGACTTTGTCGAGTAACTTTTTCATTATGACAGAATGGCAACAATCAATCAGCTGATTCTGTGTTGTTTTGCTCAGATATGTAGCATTTTTCGGTGCTGTCTCTAAATGTTTTTGGAGAGATGAATCACCTGAGTCAATGCGAAATTGTATAAGTGCTCGAAATTTTCCTTGGCTGATTTCATCACTCAATGCACCATCATCTCGGTGGCCTCTGAATGGTATATTTTCTCGACCACACAGAATTATCGTCTTTACTATAGGAATCAACCGCTCTCTATTTGATTTAATCATTTTCAGTTTCTCAGTTTCGATTACAATATTGATAGATTTTTCAGGGTTTTCATACGAACTTTTGAAATATGTACTTTTTAACACAGCCATTTTGTGGTAATCGGTAGCGGAATGGTTTCTGAATATTTCTAATGCCTTTTTATATTTGCAAAGTGGACGCGTAACTAAAGATCCTAGAGCCACAGAATGTTTGCCCCCGCTATCTGGACCAGAAAATAGTACACAAGGCAAACAATATGCACCATTCTGTTGTTGGCTATAGACTAGCCAAGAGTATTCCTTCAGCCAATCAGATCGGAACTTTCTTTTTTGTCCACCCTCTGTCTGCTCTGGATATTCAAAATTGCGAGGTGGTTCTAAGGACTCCGTCAGGTGTTTAAACTTTTCCTCGTCACTAAGTACTTTTCCTATTGCATGAGAAATATCAAAAGGATTTTCACCGTAAGCAGTGGATGTACTAGCTACTGGCACCGGTTCCGGCTCTGTAACAACAAACATAACAACTTGTACACGAAGTAAATAATCATTCACAACGAAATCAACAAATTTCCAACAACTTAACTAACTCTTCAGAACTGCTATAATGTAATTTAATTATTTACTCTCTCTAATGTAGCTGTAATGCAATGAGTAAATTACCTTGTCCATAGGTAGAGACCGGAAAAATTCGCGGATTCATTCGGCGATGGGCTAGAAGTCAAATACATTTACCTTTTAGATGATTTTGCTTTTCGCTTACTGTTCATCTGTACGAAACTCAAACCAATTATAAACCCTCAACCAAAGAAGGAGCGAATCACAGACAAACCAGCTGAAAAGACTCACAAGTCAGCAGCCAATGAACTGACGTTATTCGCACAAGTGTACAGGGGAATGTGGAGTCTATCCTGAAAGCTATTGAAACCGCGAATTTTTCCGGTCCCTATCCATAGGTATTTAACATAGAGAATAAAATATAAAAAAATACATACAGTTATCTGGACTCCAAAATTAAACAGGATTTATTACTAATCTTAAAAATAAAATTAAACAAGGTTGCTTATACAGTCGATAATAATATAGTAATAAAATAAAACAAATAATAAATTAGGCGTGGGATTACGTTGGACACAAAAAATACAAGAGTTCAGATAATATAAAGAATTTAAAATAAAATAGATGCTAGCTCATGATCAGTCGGTTCGCAAGATATCTTTAATCAAAAGACTTCTGAGTGTATGTTGTGTGATTAGAAATTGTGCCGTAAATAATGAATACTGAGACTTAAAACGTTGTTCATAAAAATGTAAATATATAATTATTTATGATTGTTTATGTCTCGAAGCAACAACAGTTAATCACGAAAAAATAGTGATAATATTCGCAGTATGCTAGTATGGCGTCCTCTCAGGATTTAGCATACCACATAGCCATACTTGAATTGCCGCTGTCTTATTGAATTACTATTACGACCCCAGTAAAAACAATTGTAACAGAACTTCGCTGAAGTTCTGGGGCGTAATTATTGACAAGATTTGCGAATCTGCGACGTAAGATATTCCTTAAATCCCGCGTCGAAAAGGCCCGACGCGGAACCACACACAAGCCATAAGATGGCACAACAGACAGAATACTCAATAATTCAGCTAACAAAATAATAGCGTCACTAAGAACAATGTTTCAATATACAGTTCAGAAGTTCCGCCGATTTCCGGGCCAATCATCGGCCTTCAAAAACGTAATCCAAAACTATTTTTAGAGTTTATATAAACGAAAAATGTATAAATTGTACATAAATAATTATGCTCACACAAAAGTAAACAAATACTGAAAAATATAAATAAATGATTTAAATTAAAGTTTCAGTGTTCTGTAGTGCATAGTAATATCACACTAAATTACAGGTTTATTTAAAAATGGCACATAATCATTTAAGGTGTTGAAATAGTAGTCATCAACAGCTTTCCTCGACTAACTGTGTTAATATTAATTTATTTTAAGTACATACAGAATAATCAGAAGGATGTACCTACCTGATGAACTTTGAGTCAAGAATGATAAGTCACTGACATTGTTTCCAGGTAATATTGTTTCATTTTCGTTCGGTTCGCCCTCTTCTTTCTTCCTTTTCGGTAAGAAAAACGAACGAAGATCCCCTTGTTTACGTTTCTCTGTCATTTTTTCAAAATTTGACAAAAGCAAATAAAAGAACGCCGCGATAACAGTTAATAATCACTTGAATAGCTCATTATATTGTGATCGAATCCACAAACCATACATGAAGGCCTATGAGTACAAGGCGCGACTGCGGGGCGGGCAGGTGGGGCGGTGGTGGGGGCGGGCCTTTTGGAAAGAGGAGAGCGAAGAGGTGATACCGTGCGCTCTCTCCCTTTCCCACACTCCCTTTCCACATAATCTTTGTTGCAGCCGAAGCTCTTATTACAAGCACTATATACATTTCGTTTACGTCTCGCGCGAACCTGTTGTTGGTGCATAATCGTGTGTGCTTTGTGTAGTTATAATGAAAGTGGACCCAGATGCTTTTTGGGGGGGGGGGGGCTTGAGCCCCTTAGCCCGCCCCCTGGATCCGCTACTGCTATCACCCGACTGCACGTACTGTGAGAAGATCAAAAACTTGAAATTACGGGATTATGTAATACACAATTGTAGTAATAACTCTGAACGCATTAAATATCAGTGCAACAGGTGTTTAAGCAAGTTTGTACAATATGGAAGATTAAAACGGCACCTCCGGAATTGTGATTGACTGGCTGTACATTCATCGGAATCAAGCTGTATATTTTGTAACAAAACATTGGCAAATATTCAAAGTGCACAACGACACGAAATATATCACTGTCCTTTTAATGAAGTCGATAATTCGACTTTGTGTGCAAATTGTGGTGTACCATTATGTCGAGCTGATAAACTGAATAGACATTTAAATTCATGTAAAGGACATAGTCCGTATAGTAAGAAGACTGTTTGAATCGAGAGATCTACGAAACTTTGGTAATTTGTCTGTGTGTTTTTTGTACTTGTGGTTGTGTATAATTTATGTAATAAAAGTTTTTTTAAAAGAACTTACGGTGTTTTTTATTTTCTCAATCCTGTCACTTTAATGGTACTTTTTTAAAATATTAAAGTTGTTTTGTATCGACCAGGGATCGAACCTAGGACCTAAGTCGATCTAATCAATCAGTATATAGATTACACATTAAGTTAATGAATTTTGAACTTTTTCCCGAATCTCTAGCATTAAAATTACGGATTTCCAATATGGTGGATGACGGTAGTAGAGGATTTAAATTCTCTTTACGAATGTTGAACATGGTTTATTGAAATTATTATTTTTTACATGAAATTAAAACATTATTGCATCGATCGGGTATCGAACCGAGGACGGGAATCGATCGAATCAATATGTAAATTAATGAGTGATTTATTTAATGAATTTTGGAACTTTTCCCGAATTTCTAGCTAAATAATTACGGATTTTCAAGATGGCGGCCAAATTTCAAAATGGCGGTTGTCACATCAATTATAATAAATTATTACTGCACTCTAGCGGATAAGAATTAAACTAAAATGTCATCGGCGCACTCTCGCCGACGATACAATGATGATGGCTTCCAGCATCGAAGACAAGATTGCAGACATTATGTCATACTAGGTGACGATATATATGCTTTGAAAAAAGTGGTAAGAGTCAGTCTGCCTGCAACCACCATTGAGGAAGGAGCCTGTCGCCATTTTTAATTTTTTTTTGCACTCATCGGGTTCGAACCGAGGACTCCGAACTCCGTGTCGTTAATGTTTGTTTTTTATAAAAAAAATATTAAAATTTTATTAATTGAATTTTTTATAAATTTTAAAATTTTTTTCGTTAAAATCGGATAATAAATAAAAAAGTTAAAGATGGCGACCGTAACGAAAATTGAAACGGTGACGTCATCATCCAATATGGCGGATAACACATCGTCGGAATTTTTGAGAACACAATTACGTCATCCAAAATGGCGGATCCAAGATGGCGGATCCAAAATGGCCGCCGGGGTCAATGTCAAGGTCAAAGTTCAAGGTCACAACTATCCAAGATGGCCGCCGTGACGTCAGATATGGACGTGACGTCAGAGCTCGGCCAGCTCCTCGCTCCTCACCCTATTATATACTACTTGGTTGGTATGTTATAAAGATTAAAATAATAACTCCGTATTTAATAAAGCGTAATGAATGATTTTGAGTACCAATTATGACCATACAAAACCTTAAAACAACAATTTTTATTTTTTATGAAATTCAAAACCTAAGGTCTGCAAAGGCGGTAAGTATGTTTTTAAGATTAGTAATTGTACCTCCAAATTTAATAATGCGTACTAAGTGATATTTGGTATTAATTATAAACATACAACTACTAACCAGAATTTTATATTTTGTGAAATACAACCCGTAGTAAATAAAAAAATTAATAAACATCTCTCAGAATTAAATTACTAAGCATTAAAAATAAATGGTAACACTAATAAACTAAATTTATTATTTTTATATGTAAAGTGGTAACGTAAGGTGTAAAGAAAACAGTATACTTTCGAATTTACTAGTTTAAGAGTTAAAATCAAGAATTAGCAAAAAGAACATAGAGTGAAGAGTTGATTTTTGCAGTTTTTCCAAGTTTCGTCTTTTAAGTGTGGGAAAAGTGAGTATGTTCTGTTTTATCGTCAAAATTTCATATCTCCATAACAAACAAAACTGGATGTAAGAAACTTAGCATAAATAACGTAAAAAATTAATTACGTAGAGGATAAGAAGAAGGTTATAAACTAAGGAAGAATAAGGTAAAGAGTAATATTTAATATTGGTTTTAACATTTACCATGTTTCTATATTCGACGTTAAAGTGATGAAAAGGTAGTTTATTATTTTTTTAATTTGTATCTGTGAAGCTAATCAAGCGGGATATAAGTTATATGGTATTATTTACAGATATGCAACATTCACCAACTGATTCTTACAACATGTTAAAGTTCTACTTTTTAAAAGGTAAAATTTTGAAAATTAGTGTTTTTTTTTTTAAATTGAAAAATAGAATATATTCTGTTAAAATCAAACTTAATTTACGAATAGGAAATGTTTAATAAGGTTAACTTAACCTATATTCTCTTATTAAATATTTTCCGTAATATCACATCTTAAGTTGTTACAGGCGTTAATTTAAAAAAGAAACATATCATGGAATCCAATAGATCATTAATTGCAATATTAACATTAATTCTATATAAACATATGTTTATTATCTGCGGTTAAAAGAAAGAAGATTGATGGTTTTTTATTTTTGTTCGGTTAAGAGATATTGTCATATTTACTTATTTTTAATTTTTACATTGGCAGCCGGTGGGGAAAGAGGTGAAGGGTAAAACATTTTGGGGATCTTGTTTTAGTAATACTGTCAAGTAAACTAAGAGTCAACTAATGTGTTGTCTATTAAATTTGATATCTGCATTTTTATATTTCAAATAAAGCCTTGATTGTATCAGATATCCTCAAATAAAGGGTGGTGTTTGTAATAAGGTGAAATTTTTAATAATTCTATGATTATCTCTAACCATAGTAAATGAACATTTCAGTGTAAACAATGGCATAAACTTTGTTAAAATAATTTAGGTTCGAGTTTAAATATTTTTTTAATTGTCTACCTCATGAAATGAAATGATGTGATTTCATCAAGGTAAAATGTGTATTCGAGCACTCTGAAACAGAAGTTTTAAAATCAGATAGTTAATCTATATACCAAAAAAGATGCATACGCATATCTACTCCAAATATATCATTCATAAAGAGTTATGTTATGAAATAAATATTTGATGCATGTGACAATTTATTTCGCCTATTTATTGAGTAATTTTTTTTAATTTATCACATGTTTTTAATGGTAATATTTCATCAATACTCAGAAATTGTGCGAGCGAAGCCACGGGTTATAAGCTAGTAACACATGCAATCGTACGATACTATTTCATGCAATAGATCAAAGAAAATAATGTAACGATATCTACAGTATAGTGTTCAAGGTACAATAAAAATAAACCACTGTAATTGTTTTCAATTCAAATAGGCCTGTACATAGTTCATAATGACCCATCATTATTAATCATCTGTGAAACTGCAAGTTGTTTAGTATCCACCTCTAAATGAATCCTGCTCGCCAGCACTACCAACTTCAACCGTTTCTGAAATCACATTTTCATCGAACATCGACGGCATGTTTCAACTAGGGATGGGCCAATCAAATCCTCATATCTTCAAATACCATCAAAACCTTAGTATTCGAAGTATTAGATATTCGAGAACAAAACATTCTAAGAAAAATATTAAAGGAATCAAAATAAATTTAAAAATTCAGCACGTATAACCTCTGAAGTTAAGTGGTAAATATTTTAATTCATACCTATCACATTACCATTTCCCAAGTTAATGTAATTTAACATCAAATTACAATATGCATTGATTTTGAAAACTTGGTTTGTGAAATAAACACTTGGACGGTTGAATGTTTCAACAACATAGTTAAGATTTTAATTTATGTTTTATTGTTTTTTTTTACACTTGAGACCTAGATTGGATTCGAGGGGTATGTTTGAGGTACTCTTCCGGATTCAAATTCGGAATTCGGATTCGAGAAAATTGGGATTTGGCTCATCACTTGTTTTAACATATCAACGTTTGGACGTCTCAGTTTCATAACGGACGTTGAAGACAAGGTGCAAAATGGTGCATATGAAATTCCTAAATACATTCTGCTACTTGACCAAAAAAGTAATAAAATATGAAACCGGAAATCAATGAACCTCTTGGTGGGTATCGATAATCAAGTGTAGGCCTCGGACTGTCAAATCCATGACATTGACGAAGTATCGAATAGGCCTACTCAAAGACACTATTCCTCTGGCTTACTCTTAGTGCTCATCAGTGAGTTCGGATGCCTAACTGTCACGGTGCTTTCTATAACGAGCCATGTAGGAATTTTCGTTACATAAAATGAAGTCGAAATATGTGTGAACAAAAATAAAACATAATATTTGTTACTTGTGTTTATTTCAAGTATAGTTTGAAGCAAAAAAATTACGTTTTTTAATATAAGTTGTTAAATTTTCGATCATAACACGAAAAGGCGTAATTTTTCATAAACAATGTAAATCGCTACGTGAACAAAAGGCGGCAGCTTAATCATTTCATGCTTTTAAGGGGACCACCTAGTCAGGGGTGTGTTTATGTTAGTGAGGCGGGATGATAAGTGCAACGCTCGCTGGTGCTTCTAGCGCGGTGTCGTCTCTAAGCGTAAGGCTCTGAACTGGCGCACAGTCATCTCGTCGTACATGGGACAACTATGAAATTTCAGCGGTGACCGTAACATAAGATGGAATAGAAATAAAGATTAAGGTGCAATGCAAATCCCTTAAATGCTTTCATGAATCTGTACAGGTTTTTTCATGCCTAAAAATTACTCTGGAAACACGCCTTTTAGCCATATTACCTCTTCTATAAATACAATTTTCAAAATTTTAATCCGAAAACCAAACAACTTATCAGTCCTCAGCAAACTCTCAAATTATTTTTTTAAGCAGACCCCACTTGGATATCTTGAGTAGTTTTCAAATCGCGTAGTTTGTATGTGCTCCCGGGTAGGCGGGAACCTTAATGTTAAATGTGTTAAATTAAAAAGTTCAACCAAATTCGAATACTGAAATCTTGGAACAAAAGTCTGAATATGCTTGTATCGAGTATAATTATATATATCCGAGTCCAGCTCGCGATTCGAGTTCGCAGAGCCGGACTCAACACTCTTCAGTCCGTGGAAGAACTCGGTCGTGGCCGGAGTGTAGCCGTCGTCGTCGTCATTGGTGCCCTTGAGGAGAGTGTACAAGCGCCTTGTTTATTACGGGGGGTGGGGGGGAGGAGGAGGAGTTCCTGCGAAGGCCGTGGTTTGTTTCCCGATGACGGAGGAAGCGCGGTGTTGGCCTAAGGCGTGAGTCACGGCTATTGGGCTAGCGCGCCGCAGCTGCCATCGCTTCAAGGCGGTCAGCGGTGTCGACGGACTGACGCTGAGTTGCGAACACATGTGCCAGCGTGGAGTCTGCGATGCAGCATATAGCACACAGTTCACAAGGATGAAAGCCGCGCCCACAACCCGATTAGATCCGAAGTTGACCAAGTAAAAGGTTAGGTTAGGCTAAGTTCGGTCAGTGTAATTAATCCCTTCCATAATATCAAAAATGCCAAAGTGTGATTGTCTGTTAGTCCTTCTTCCACGCAGCAACGGAGCAAAGGATCGTCATGATTTTTTTTTTGCATATAGATAGTTAATGGGCCGGAGAGTGATATATATATATATATATATATATATATATATATATATATACACACAATTATAAAATTCCATTCCTAAGGGAGTGAAATGGGGTAAATTCAGGTTTATAATAGGAAATCTTAGGAGGTATATCAGATACACGCAAACAGTAAGTTTGTGTCATTTCTCTATGTCCGCCACACAGTCATATAGTAAGGTCTGGCAAATTCCTATTCTTCTCCTTTGGCGAAACCCATCCGCCTAGTTAAGCTTCTAGTCAGCACCCAAAAACTAGAGAAAAAAAAAGCCTATGAATCCCCAAACCAATCCGAAGTTCTCACATCGCTCTTGCAACTTCGCTGTCAGCTGCCAAGGAAAAATAAAGTGTCACGTTTTTTGATTGTACTTTTTTTTCTTCTAATAATAGGAAACTATGACCCGTTCTCTTAAAACCCAATTTCACGGAGAAGAAATGGTTTGCTTCTGACTTAAATTCCAAATACCGCATGAGCAGGGTCTTAATGTTAGCAGACAGTTACTTTAATCCCCATTTGGCCATTTCTTTCTGACTAATATTATTTTGCCCTAGAATATACATGCCCCAACCAACTCTTTAACTGAACCTTCCTCTGTTTCTTGTATTCTCCTGCGATATTAATGCTTGTCATATTGCATCCTACATGTCCGAACCCAAAGTTTTTCCTGTGTCGGTGCAGGTTTTACCTGGGCCCAACCTAACCAATTCTTTATAAAGATGTAAGATAGGGTAGTTAGTGATGGCTTCAATATTATTGCCACGGCTGGCCAATCCCGCGCGAAGTACATGATGCGCATATACTTAGGCCTGAAACGCACTTGTCTTAGGTCCATCTCCAACTCGGGCCCTTATTACAAAATACACTTTCATTAAATAAGCGAGTATATGAAAAAAAAATAACGTATCATTTATGTAACTAATCTACGCTAACAAACATTATTTAATTTTAGATGTGCGAGAGGATCTAACACCCTCGAAAATTAAAAAAATAATTAACGGACATCTAAGAGAATTTAATTGATGTAAACATGGCTTACGTTTTAATTCTACAATAAAAAAAAAAGACTTTCGGCGCAGCCTCCAGGCGTAGTAGATTTCTTAGTAGTAGGTACATATTTCTTCTGGAAATATTTTGGAGACTTCTTTAAACTAACGAAACATTTAAAAAAAAAAACTTAATGTACCCTATAGGCTAAATTATCCTATATGTTAGCCAACATTCAAAACAGATCAATTTAACATTTTCTCATATTCCATGAAGCGAATATATTTTCAATGTTTTTAACTTAATATCTTAACAACATTACGACTGCTAATGTAGTTATGCAATTATATTTGATCTTCTTAAAATATTTTTCATGCTTTGAATTAATACGTGGTGTGCAATAATAAATTCCAACAATTTTTTTATTAATTTTTTTCATTTTAACTACTGTTTTAACGGTAAAAGTTTCATCAAAAATTGTTTCAGCCAAAGGTTTTAGATAAAGTTTAGGCAATTTACAATAAATTATAATGGATTTGAAAATATATTAATTGAAGAAAGCAATGACATTTTTTTTATTTCTAACCTTGTCATTTCCACCCTTTGCAGAAATGGTTGGTACTAACAAAAATTGTTTCAGACAAACGTTTTACGAAAAAATGGTAATATTTACAAACTATAAGAACGGATTTCATAGTGTACCTACTAAAAGGGTTAACATTTTTTTTTAATTCTACCCCTCATTTTTCAACTTCTTGCAGGAAAGGTTCATCTAATCAAAAATGGTTTCAAACAAAAGTTTTAGATAAAAATTATAAGTTTTACAAATTATCCAAAATATACCAAGAGAGTTGTGATTTTTTTTATCCTCCAACCCTTGTTTATTCTACCACTTGCAATAATGGTTGGTCGTATAAACAATTATTTCAGAAGAAAGTTATAGATATTTTAAGGATTTTCAATAAAACAGAGCGGTTTTAACAGTGTACATGATACGTAAATTATGTTATTTTTTTATTCTACCACTTTATTTTTTACAATCCCCTGAAACAATGTTTTGTTTCATCAAAAATTGTTTCAAACAAAAGTTTCAGATAAAAATTATAAGATTTGCCAATAATTTTAACAGTTTTGATAGTGTACCATTTAAGGAAATTATGATTTTTTTTTTAGTTCTACCCCTCATTTTTTCAACCCCTTGCAGTAATGGTTCATCTAATCAATAATTATTTCAAACAAAAGTTTTAGATAAAAATTATAAGATTAATACAAAATCCGTACGAATTCGATGTTGTACATACTGAGTTTTTTTTATGTCCTCCAACACTTGTTTTTTCAACTTCTTCAGTTATGGTTGGTTGTATCAATAACTTATTCAGATAAAAGATTTCGGCTTACTCCTACGAGTTATATTGCGTTCAAATGAATGCGATATCTCCTGTACTATGGGAGTTACAGCGATTTTTATGTTTTTTTTTTTAAACCTTCCCCATTCCTACCCCTTTGGGCGGATATTGCCCATTAAGAAACTTAACCGAGAATTGTCATGATTATATATTATGTATCACTTTGGAAGTGTTGCGTGAAAAATTGCGACAGATATCTTGTCCACAAAATCGTGATACACACACTTATATATATATATATATATATATATATATATATATATATATATATATATATATAAAATTAAGAATTAACAATGGTTTTGGGGGTCTATGGATCATGAAATGAAAAACTATATAAAAAATTTCCCGAAAGTCGCACCATGGTAACGGCTACAAAACGTAGTTTTACTTTGAGATTTTTTTTTTCCTAGCCTAAGTTAATTCTAAGTGTGTAGGGGAGTGTCCAGGTTAGGGGAGGACCTAAGTGTGTCTCAGGCCGAAGCCTATACACTCTACCATGCGGGTTTTTAACCATGCAGGACAAGGGCGCGTGCATCATGTGCTTATTGGGGTTTACTGGCCAGCCATGGCTGCGATTGGCGCCATGACTGACGCCCCATTGGTCGCCTAGCTTAAAAGCTAGCTAAGTGTGACCCAGGTAAAACCTGCATAGACACAGGGAAAACCCTGGGCCGGTTCATGCGGGGATCAATTAACATGCATTAAGCAAGCAGGTTACTTTGAGATCTACCTTAAATAGTTTACGAAGATGCACGAACACGGATTAATCGGGTGTCTGACTCGGGTTTAGTGAATAGTAATTTTCCCGTAGTTATGTAGCGTTCAAGGCCTCATTCCCTTTTACAGTGGCAGCACCAGAGGGTACAATACAGTAGCAAAAATAATTTGGGAAGACTTACTGTCAGAATCTTCGTGAGTGAGAGAAATGGATTCTGCTCCCTCTTAGGGAATGACCGAGGTCGTGGGCTTTCACGAACTACTTCTTAGCCTCTGGGTTGGGACCGCGAAAGAGAAACTAACGAAGTGCCAGACCGGCATGTTGTCATGCATGGGCGTTGATCCGGCAGTATGTCCCGGGGGGGGGGGGGGGGGTAATCAATGGGAAACAGGCCCCCTCGGAATAAAAAAGGCCCCTCTTTGGAGGGGACCGCTTGCGATCGCAAAATCGTGACTGTGAAACGGGATTCATAAACCTAAAATTCAAATCTATGCTTCATGGAAAATTTTTTGTATATTTTGAAGTTTTCTGCTTGTTGTAGGCATATAATCCTAAATATGGTCAGTATAGAACATGCAAGCACCATTTCGAGACATGACTTTGTCGGTTAAAACCCACGCGCAGAACTTTTGAGCCACGCAGCTCCCCCCCCCCCCCCCCCCCCCCCCCCAAAAAAAAAATTGTTTGTCTGTAAAGTTGGTTTACGGACGATAGTTTCACGTGACAACGTCATAACAAAACATTGATGAAAAAATTGCATACTTTTATGAATAAAATTGAATCATTTTTATTGAATTATCACTATTTTGTATGGATACAAAGAAGGAGTGAAATGAAATCTACAATTTAATTGAAAAATTTACTTTTATTTGCACTCATTAATTTAAATATGTTTTTTACTTTAACGAAGAGATTATTTTAACTATAACTTTTATACATGTTTGCTATTTAACTTCTTCCAATCTGTGTTATTCTGTTAAGGATAGGACGATGATAGGAAAAGTAGGAAACAAATGGGAGTGTTTCAAGGATGATGTGAAGGAAAATGGCTTACCCAACACCAATATGCAGTCAAAAATAATATATTTGCGCCACGGACTCTGCAGTAATGCTAGGAGCAACGGGTTAGCAAAGAGCAATGAAAATGTTACATTGAAATGCATTAAAACAGAATCACGCCACGGACTCGGTCGCAATGCTAGGAGGTTCAGGTTAGCAAAGAGCAATATAAAATGAGCGTAACGGGAACAGCGAAACGGGACAATACGGGACACTTTTTCGTGCGTGCAGCCGGCGTTCATCGATTTATTAGACGTTGTCACGTCAAAAAAAATTAACCACATGGGCGAACCTGTGGCACAATCGTCTGCCCTCACCGCGCCGTACCACGCCGCGCTCCGCCCCCCCCCCCCCCCCTTGCGGGCGGCAGCACAGCGCTCATTGTGTACGGCGCGGTGCTTGGCAAGTTTCTTACTCGCGTTAACTTCAGGTTTACATTTTGTAATGACTCCGTAAATGTTACATCAGAATAGCTCTAACATTTTGTCTCTTGTCGCATACTTATAAAACATTCACATAAACCTTACATATTTCCATACAAACTTTCATCCCATATTCCCTATTGTTATTTTACACCCTTGAGGGTAAAACTTTTACAAACTTTGAATGTCATATTTATTTATATCGAATCAACAGCCTAAAAAGTAAGTTTCAAGATTCTAGCTCTAAAAATGACGATACTTCCATACAACTTTTCATCCCCCCATCCCTTTTCAACCCCTTACAACCATTATTTTTGCATTAAAAAGTAGCCTATGTCCTTTTTCAGGCTCTAGACTATCTGTGCACCAAATTTCATTTAAATCGGTTCAGTAGTTTGGGCGTGAAAGCGCGACAGACAGACAGTTACTTTCGCATTTATAATATTAGTAAGGATTCCTTTAGAAACAAGTTGCCAAGGAATAGTTTGTAATACTACACGAAATATATTGTAACTTTTTACAAAATATGTCTATGGTTTTATTTTAATATATACAATGCGTTTTTCAAGACTATACTGAGTATTAATTATGAAAATTGGCGCACAATTATATATTTTAATTGATGTTTTATTCAAGCAATTTTTTAACCATGGAAAAATAATCCAATATTTAATCATTTGCTTTTTTTGTTTTATTATGCTAATACATGTGCACAGTTAATGCTGGATAGCTAACCAGAGAATGTTTTACAAATAACTTTAACTATTGGAGGTACTTGGACCACACAAATCATAAATTCCTGGCTAAGAATCCGATCCTAGTATTATTGCGAAGAATATTTTGTATTGGTACAGTTATTTTCATGTGAATGTACAAATTTATAATATCTGTAATTTCACATCAATATTTATGTTCCATTTACAAAAAAAAAGTTTCACTGCGGTGGATTTTTTGTTGATTTTTTCGTACAGGTCCCCGTTTCTGAGATATTTTGTTTGTATCTCGCACACAATTATTTTCTCACCAAGTTTAGATTTTCGAAACGAATGCAATTAGAATTTTTAAGTTATCTAGCATTAAAAACCGCAAATGTACAGACACGCGTGCGTCTTTAAGCATTTTCCTCAAAAACCAAAACATGTGTAGCAAGTGACTCCTATTTATAATAGCTTAAATGTGTCCAAATATAAAGGTGATAGTTTCGAGACGTTAAATTATAACCATTAAACACTTACAAATGCAAAATAACGATATTTGGATTGTCATATAACAATTATTTTCGCTCGAATATAAATCATTCTTTAAATCATACGGATAGTTGTTTAATTTCGAGGTTGGTATTAGCAGAGGGACTAAAGAACATCTTCGCAGCCCTATCTAGTGACAGCCCCCTTTTACTTATGCCGGAGAAGAAAGCGAATGGGTAAGCTGGCTCGTCGAGGATGTATACGAAAGTGAAGTCTAGCCTGATGCGATGGTCAAATACACCGAGAGATAACAGTGTTTTTAAACCATAGCTCAGAGAATATGCAGTTACGCGGTCAATTTTATCACAAACGCTGATATTCTACTATCTGACCGGTTTTGGTTCGTGTATGATTTGACCAGTAGCTGTATCGTAGATATGGCCAGTCTATCGTAGATATGACTAGTCTACCGTAGATCTGTCAGGTGCCACAGTGCTATTTTTTTTTATAAATGGAACAATAATATTAATGTAAAATTAACAATATTGGTACATTTTAAAAACAACTGTATAACTAAAAAAAAGTGTCCGCAGTAACACTGGTTTCGGATTCTTACCCGGGCACATATGCCTTGTGTTGTCCCAGTACTCCAATAGTAAACCATTCCCTGATAGATGTCCATTATGAACCGCGCAGAATAAAACAAATTAAAGACCAATTACTCAGTATTCTATTATATTTTCCATGGTTTGAAAAAAATTGTGCTTGAATAAAAAAATCAATTAAAATATAAAATTATTAGCCAATTCACCAAGAAATATTCAGCATCATCTCTAAAAAATTATTTCATATTATGTAAATTAACAATACCCATGTGTTGTACAAATTTACAATATCGCTCTTATAGTATTACAAACTATTTCTTGGCCACTGGTTTCAAAAGAAATTCTTTTTAATAGTACATTTTTTTTTTCGCCTGTACTGAAGATTTCTAGTCCATGATTATAATTTAGCCTTCGGTAGACACCTGCAAACGTAACGTTCTTTTCTGGTTACCAGAACGAACACACACTTGTACACAAATAAGTTGTTTTTTCTCTCCCATTGGCTGATGTTAAATTTTACCTTCCAACTTGGTTTCGTGTGTTCGGTAATTTTAATTTTCAAAAGTTGTTATTGGCTTATTTTCCTTCGGGACGCATTAAAACTGCTTGTGGTCCAAAAGCAAAGGCGTTATAGGCCCCCGCCTATCCGGGCACACATTCGGTGTACAGAGCTCTAGAAGAAAACACGCAATTTGGAAACTGCTCAAGACATCCCAGTGGTGTCTGTTAATGAAAACCATTTAAGAATACGCTTAGGGCCGATGTGTGGTTCTGGTTCCGTATTTTTCATCTAAACGGTACTTTTAGGAGAATGAAAATGGTTCAAACGTGTGTTTTAAGAGTGAAATTGGACGTGAAACTTCCAGTACAGAATTATGAAACCACTCAAGGGACTAGCATTACACTTTTAACATCACCTCTCCGCCATATAACGTTATGGTTACCGCTCAAATTGCTAATTTGCCCTATGCGCGACGTGAAGACTACGCGCCAGTTTAGAGGCGACACCGCGCCTGAAGCACCAGCGAGTGTCGCACTTATCGTCCCGCCTCACACAATTACACCCCTGAGTAGGCGGGTACCGTAAGTCTATGTGCCTAATAGTAAGGATTTCAGGCGTCTAGCGCAAGAGGCAGCTAGTGAGTGAACTGCGTATTACGGTCAAGGCGTCGTGGTACCATCTGCGCGATAAGCTTATCTCGGCACTGTTTTCTCCTTCCCCCCCCCCCCCCCCCCCAGCGCGGCTGTATTCATGCGACCATAAAACAACGCAGTCTCCAGCGAGGTCGCACCAGAATGCGCACGGGTGATAACTTGCTGACCCTGTGACCTCTCGGGGGTCTTGGTGCCACACGTCACACCACGTTTCACTTGCCTCAGCGTCCCGTGCCGTCGCGCCGGCAATTAATCTGGCCGCTTGTTCCGGCGAAGGGGTAATTAATTCTGGGGTTGCGGCTACGAAGGGGTCAAGGGTCCCTCCTCCTTTCACCCCTACCCCCCTTCCCCTATTACACCAACCGTAACTCGTAAAGTAAACAAAACCGCTGGCTATCGCTGACCCCGCTGACCAATTTATTTTTACCTTAATTAATTACTGGTTATAAACATCTCCTTCCTCGAGTCGTGGTGCTCCGTGGTGACGTGTTGGAAAACATCGGCACCCGATAAGTGGGATGATGATTTGTTAATGTGAATTACTTTATTTCGGGATAAAGCAATTTTGTATGATGTTGATGCTTTCACCCACAACCCCTTTCCGGTATCGACATACGCTGTAGAGTTTTTTTTTTCTTGTATTTCCTATTTTTTGAAAACACATAGACGATGAGTTTATTGCACCTTTTTTTAATTTAATGCTTCCCAAGTTTATGATTTTCATGTGAAAACACTTAAGGTGCATAATTGAAAAATGGTCGCTTTAACTAACTACTGGGTTTGCTTAATACGAAAATTTTAATCGCTCATTTATGTTGAAATATGATTAATTTAATATTAAATCAAAACAAAATAAACATTTCTTAAAGTTTAAAACTGAAAATATAAAGTTTGCGGAAGATTTAGTTTCAGCACAACTTTTCTTATGAAACGTTGTTTAGGAGTAGAAACAAGCCTACATCCGAGTTATGGTTTAATGTGTCTCGAGTAGATCTACTTAAATAACTTTTATTTGTTTCAAGTTTTATAATTAATTCGCCTGCGCCTTCTTAGTGCAGTTTGGCAATGTAGAGAATACGAGGAATTCCTTTTTTTTTCTCTGCTTCATGTCAAATGTACGTATTCATCTAAAGCAGTGGCTTTAAACATTTTTTTTAAATAATTGGCCAATAATTGTTTTCTTAGCTAAAGTTTTGTGAGCCATGCGTCATATTGCCACTATAAACTACATTAACATTTTTTCTGAAAGAAATTGTTTACAGTCTTTTGCAAGATAACAACCGGAACATAAATAGATCTGTTTGGATTTAAAAAAAAAAAAACATTGTTTTGCTTAATTAATTTAGATCTGCCTCCCAGGAGTTTTAAATCTTTATAAAATATATTTATAACACAAAGAAGTTTTAAAGCATCATATAAAAACACTATAGAATAAAACAATTCAATTCAACTATGACATTACAATTCTTGTTAAGATGGCAAAAGCATATAAAAGCAAAATTATCTTTTAAAACAGTTTTTTTTAATAACTCTGTGTTCCTTTGTTAATTTAGCAAAATATTTTTTTTTTAATAACTGATTCATAAACTTAAAGCAAATTTTCATAATGGACCTTTGTCGCCGTTTCCTTAGTTTTGACCTGATGTTCTTCATCATTGAGAAAAGCTGTTCTCATATGAACCGAGTATGATTTTAAATGTTTAGAAAATTTTTTTAGTTATTTAGAATAAATATAGAAATATCTTAATTCATAATTGTTTTAAATGTACATTACACTACAGTTCAAAAGACTTTATTGCATAATTTGGTTGGGTCTTCAGTATTTACCATAATTGAAGCCATTTATTTCTTCGGATTTTAAATACTTACAAGGCGAAACCATATCGGACCTTTGACCGAGTAGTGCTTTTCTGTAGCTATCTTCATTTAAGACTTCCAATAGGGATTAAATTGAAAAATGAGAAGATATATTAAAAATAGTGGTCAATGGTGGTGTGTGCTCCGAAGATTAACGGCCACTGACCTAACTGTTGTTGAAATCACACTTAGCTCACAGAAAAAAAAAAGGATCGAGTAAATCTATATTGAATCTTTAATGATTTCTATAACGTAGGTCGCGTGTTCTTTTTTTTTTTTTTTACGTAAAATTGTGGCATCGAACATTCTTCATGTTGGCATGCATCTAAGCGAAGGATTGTTGTACGTCGCAGAAAAATACGCTTGGAAGCTCTTATTTAAAGTTTTGATCGTACATTAAATTTGAAAGGAATTTTCTAAAATATTTATCATTAAAAATATTTAGCATCTATTATTTTTTTTTTCGAAAAGAGTGTTCCCAATTATTATGCCAATTTTAAACATAATTGGTAAGCTGTAGTGTGTTACGCAAATTAATATAATTCTAAACAATTGCAATAATTTTTACCGTTAGTAGTTAGCACAAAGTAAAAAAATATATAGAAATATTTTTTACGGAACAAGATGTAAGAAAACTATAAGTATTTCGTGATAAATTTCCAAGAATAGCTTCATAGAGAGTAAAGGCCAGCCTTACAAAATACATTTTCGAGACTAGCGTTGTGCCAAAACCCAGCAGCATAACATTTTTTTTTTTTTTTCAGATTGGTTGAGTTTCTAGAATACAAGTCTATAAGCGGCACCTAAATCACAGATTTTTTTTTTAATTTAGCAGGAAAGGAGCCTGATTTCTCATGCCAACCGCTGCCAAATACAAGGAAAAATCTTCTGGTGCGGACTTGCACAGATTAAGGAGGATACATAGATATTGAGAAACGCCATGTTGGTTTAAAATGTTTTTTTTATAGAATTCAAATAGTCAAATACATATCGTTGGCAGAAACAATTATATGAATTGCTAGGCTTCTGGGTTGTAGCCGCGACGAAGGCGAAGATATGGGCATGTGTCGTTTTGCCTAAAGGTGTTTTGCCTAATTTTAGGCAAAATGCCGTTTAGGCAAAACGCCGTTAGGAAATTCGCCGTTAGGCAAAACGCTTTTTCCTCTTTAAGGCAAAACGCCATTAGGCAATTCAGCGTTAGGCAAAACACCGTTAGGCATATCGCGGTTAGGCAAATCGCCGTTAGGCAAATCGCCGTTAGGCAAACCGCTGATAGGCAAAACGCCGATAGGCAAAACGCCGTTAGGTTAGGTTGGGTTAGATTAGGTTATGTCAGGTCAGGTTAGGTTAGGCAAAACGCCGTTAGGCAAATCGAGGTTTTGTCTTCATAGTAACATTTTAAACAAAACGCCGTCAGGTAAATCGCCGTCAGGCCGAACTCCGTTAGGGAAAACGCCGTTAGGCAAATCGCCTTTTTGCAAATCGCCTTTAGGCAAATAGCCGTTAGGCAATTCGACGTTAGGCAAAACGCCTTAAGACGAAATGATTTTAGGCAAATCGCCGTAACGAATTCATGTTTAGGCAACCGCCTTTAGGCAAATCGCCTGTTACTCAAAGATATCACCAAACGTTTCGGTCAACGTTGCAGTCGCCATCATCAGAGAGCAGTTACCTACTTCTGAGTTGAGCAGTTGCCTACTGCTTCCTGATGATGGCGACTGCAACGTCAACCGAAACGTCGGTGATATCTTCCACTTCGACGCGGCTACAACACAGAAGCCAAACAAGTTCCGAAATTGGCCGCGAAAGCCTGCGATCTTTAGGAACAATTAAATTTTTGCGAAAACACCAGACTGGTTATTTGAATGCATTAAGGGGTGTCTGCTTCAGAGGTTTCTTTATTACTGCAAGAGAAGTAATTGCCTTTTTTTGCCAGCCCATTCAGGACTGTGATTTACGTATAAGCAATGGGCGTAAACCTGAAAAGAACTCGATCAATCACAAAACACCGTTTTTTTTTACTAAAAGTTGGTCTTTTTTTAATAAAGTTACGTGTTCTTAAACAAATGCGTTTAAACATTGTCGTTTTCGTTGGTTAAATAATGTTTCTTTCTTCGTTAAGAGTCAGTTACAACATAAATGCTGCAGACTTTAACAAAGAGCATTGAAGAATTACAAGCTTCATATTTTCCCTCGACGAATACCATTTATTAACGAAGACGTACGCCAGGTACAGTAGATCACGTGGTTCCGCCCGCCGCAAACAGAGCGCGCAGCGAGCTTGGTCCGACTGCAGTGCAGTGTCGTGTGTCGCAACTCGGTGCTCTAGAGAGGCAGTGATAAGCTGTGCATGAAATCGCGGTTTCTTGACGCCCCTCTTAAAACACTGTCGCACTGTCAAATATTCGCATCCATCACCTTCAAATATGTTGTGCCAAATATAGTTGGAGTGTTATGACGTCACCGAAAAAGTTTCTAGTGCAGCCATGTATATTTGACAAATTGGATGATTTGTGTTTCCGTAAAATATTTTCCATACAAAACAAGTTGCCTATCGAAAACGGAATTGACACCCTTTTCCCGTCACTACGAATCTTTGAAATGGCGAAGAACACCTGGGCAATCGAAGAGATTATAACTATGAAATAACTAAAGTAATGATAATATGAATGTAGTATGCGAATTAATTGTATGTGTAAAAATGAAAATATTTTTCTATAACTTTAATAACTCACAGAACATTTATTTTTATTATGTAACGAATATTATTGTGAGTGAAATTTATATATGTTTAAAAAAATTATCAATGCACAAATATCATAAGAATTAAACAAATTACATCCAGCACTGAGATGCGTTATTAAATTTCAAAATGAGATCAAAATTAAAAATTTTGAGATGGCTCAAAGCAAAAATAAACTTTGGTAGTGCGAAGTGAGATGATTTCAAACATGTATGAGGATATTTGTCCAAATTTATTTGACGGAGAAAATTGGAAGCCATTTTCTGTCTAAACCAGTATGTCCATAAAAGTACGCCTCAGTTAAAAATTTTAATAGTAACAACTGTAAGCGTTGTAGAGTGCTGGTTCAAGTTCATAATTAAATAGTAAATAATACAGATTTAGATTAGCGCATGTGCGAATACTGCTTTGTTATTTTCTCGTTTGCAGCCCTATGTTTAAATAATGGCTCTTTCCCCAATAAGTAGATGGTGAACCTGTTAAATTTATTTTGCAATAGGATGAGCCCCTCCCCATTGGAATCTCTTTGTAGACGAGTGGTTGAATGTCGAAGTCCCTGACCGTTGCATTCGTTGTAATGGTCGAGATAACAGAGCTCTTTTTTGCTGACTTCCACTTTCACCTGACATGACTCCATGCCATTATTTTTTTTGCTTTGGGGTTTTATAAAATATCGTGTCTACGTTCCACCGCTACCTAATGATTTCCCAGAGTTGAGACACAGAATTGAAGAGGTCCGGATCTTAAATCAAAGTATGGGAAGAATTGGTCTCGAGGTAGATGTGTGCCGTATAACTAAAGGTGCACATATTGAACATATGTAAGAAAAAAACTAGGTTAGTTTACCTTCTTCAATTTGATGTTTGATTTGTTGTGAGTATGTAGTCTAAATTAAACTTTTACAATATACCATTGAAACTGCGACATTTTTCTGGATATCCTATAATACATCTCCAACTCTATTGTCAAATACAGTTGGAGACATACATATTTGACAGTGACAGTACTTTAAGCTGCCCACGCACGAAGGTGAGTGGTATATTTATGAAAAAGGGGGTTGGGGAGGGATGTCGGCAGACGCTGGACACGTGCGCTGACGCCATCTAAGGACGCTTTATCTGGCTCCCTAGTAGTGGAGCGAGGGAGGGGCGCTGCTTTACGACGCCCCTGCTCCCGTGATGTCTCCGCGCGGGCTCGCAGCAGAGTGGCGGCGATAAGCAACACCTCCGCGAGGGTTACCCGACAACCGTTCCCCCGCGGCGTGTGTTTTGTTTTCCCAACCGACCAGTTCATCTTCCTTTCCTTCAGCAGTTACGGCTGGTTCGTGGCAGTCACAGACCAAAGTGGTCTCTCCTTGCAGAGTTAACTTCTTGGTTTTTCAATGACCACCGATTCCATGCACATATATTTCGAAAACGGGATTATTCAAGCAATTAAGTATGTGATGCCCAGCTGTATAATCTCAGAAGATAAACTCTAAGCTTGTTATCACGACGCAACAAGTCAGTAAACCTGGACTAGACCAAGATTCAGATTGAAAGGGTAGAATTTTTTTTGTACTCTTTGTGAGTCTAATTCGGAATTCGGATTCAAGAAAATTGTGATCTGACCCCTTAAATAAATAGAACATATAAAATCTTTATTTGTAATGCGTGATTTGACCTTGACTCCGCAACCTGAAAGTCAACGTCGTGTTTCTTTCCTTACCACTCTCTTTCGTTATTTTATTTTTAACAAAAAATTATGCTACGCTAACGAATTTATGTTGTTGTGTGGCCACCTCCGAATCCTCCCCTCCCCTTCTGAAACAGTGAATACCCCCTCCTCCTTCCCGTGGCAGTCATGGTAGAGGATAGAAAAGGCCTCATCATCTCCACTCGTAAAACTGTCCTTGATCTCTGCTCGTGACGTCACACGACGCTCGTAATTTACCACGTGGACCCTCTCCCCGACCTCTTTCTCTCTCTATCTCTTTTTTTTAAGCTGTCGCGTACAGTCGCCGCAAGATGTTTCGAACCGCGGAACAGCTGTCCGGGAGCAGGAGACAGCAGGAGGTTGCAGGAAGAGTGAAGGAGGGGGGAAGACAAATGAAAGAAAAATAGAAGAAGGAAAAGAACACTGTGCTACCGACGAGCACGTGGCGAACGGTGCGCGTTTGCCAAGTTTCCTGTTGTGGTTCGCGACTGGACGAATGCCTTATCCCACACAGTCACATATTTGTCCTCAGGCTGTACTTGACAGCAAAGTGTGAGACGTAACTTTGGACGAAATACGTCTTTCAAATGTTCCCATCATGTAAAGTTTTACAGGTAACCTCGTACATGCTCTAAATCTTGTCGCACTAGCTTAAACTTATCAATTACAAACATAATTTTAAATTAAACTAACTCATCACAGTAAAAAATGTAAAGTTTGAACTTATTATTTTAAAACATTTTGTACGTTTTAAACGAGTGTAATTTTGTATCTCAATAATGCTCCTTGAACAAAAATATAGTGTTGTTTGAGCTATAAAGGTTACATACATTTGTCTAGCTTGATCTAATAACCAATTTCATATACGATAATCGTATTAAAATTATTTTGTACGCCTTTTTTGTTTTCGTTGGGTACGAGTGGCTGATTACGTAAAAAATCCAACATATATTTTATAACCGGTCCCATATACAAAATATATGATGAAAACTTAAAATGGTCAACTTATCAAACAAACACGGATGATCTCGTGGCGTTGTCAGTGACGTGATCACCTTCCAACATTGTTTAATCAGCTGTATTGGAATTTGTTTGAAATGGAAGTTTGACAGTGTGCAAACATTTAAAACGTGGAAAGGTTGCTTCTAGCATAAAAAGACGTGGATTATTTATTTGGACTTTATCTTTAGTTAGAGATGATGATATTGCAAAAGATGTAGTTAAAGACGTAGTTATTTTCAGACAAATCACGGTCGTTCTGCATTCCAAATTCTTCTTTCTCATTGGCCAAGCAATCTGTTGTCACCTGACATAGCCAGTCAGGGATAAAAATTAACTGTAATAAAGAAAGGATACACAATTTTTTTTTTTTTGTAAATTGAACAAAATATGCATGCAATATTACATATATTTGTAAATTTGTCAATTTACATAAAAACAACTGTATACTACAAAATAGTAACAATAATAGTAGGTTCAAATTCTTACCTGAGCATTCATGCTGTGTGGTGTCCCCAAATCTCCAGTAGTTAGTTATATGTAAATCGTTCCCTGAATAGCTTTCCAGTATTAACTATGAACATTAATAAGCATAATAAAAAATAAAGTCCATTATTGAATATTTGATTATATTTTCCATGGTTTAAAAATATTCTTTTAATAAAACATATATTAGAATATAAAACTATGCACCTATGTATGAAAGAAATACTCAGTATTATCTTAAAAAACGTATCTCATATATGAACAAAAAATACCACAGCCATGTGTTGTACAAAGTTACAATATCTTTCTTACAGTTTTTAAAACGATTTCTTGGCTATTTATTTTGAAAGGAATCTTATGAAATTGTAAATATACATATATATTTTTTCTGTGTATTGAAACTAAAAACAATTACATTTTCATGCGATAAATAATCATCCTTACATAAATGGCGTTTTATCTCTTCTAAACTCTGCGGTTGGATGAAAAGTTTGTCGTTAGCTCTTATCTAAGATGGTTTTATAAGTTTCAAGTCAAGGCGGTTTAAGCGCGCAGCCTTACAAAACAATGCCTATGCTGGGTGGAGTCACCACTCACTCAACTCACCCGTAGTTTCTGTTAACTGAACTGAAATGGCTGTGACTGTGCCCATTTTAACGAAGACCTGTTCAGAAAACTTAGGAATTATATGTTAATTTTTTTATGTTCAAATATTTAAATTCCAATTAAATAAATGTCATTCTATTTCAATATCATGAGTTATGGCACATATGTAATAAATAGTCATTCAAGTAACCATTTGTAATTCAAACCAATACAAAATCGAATAAATATTTGTTACGTTGGTGCCAACCATTTTTTTTTAAATTGCACTGCATTTAGTTTATTGGAACCTAAATATTTGCACATAAAAACCATGACTGATTACTCCTATCTATATTTTTAAGAAAATATTTAGTCTGTGTGAAAAAAATTCTTTTCGGTATAGTCTACAGGCTCAAGTAGAATATGAAGTTCTTATTTCTTCTATAAAATAATTTATATGAACTTATTGAAGATTATAAGAACTAAATGTACATAAAATCCTATATGTTGTCCAATATTCCAAAATAATCAATTATACATTATTTTTTTCACGTTTCATGCTGCAAAAATGTTTCAGATGTTTCTAACTCAATTTATTCGGCATTAAATAGCTTAGAACGAATTTCAATATATGCTCACTAACCTGTTTCTGAATTTCTTTTTACCTTCAAATATTATTTTTATCTCTTGCACCAATACGTTGTCTAAAAATTTGATTTAGGACATGATTAAAGATAATATTTAAAATCTTTACATAAATACAAACGAATAAAATATTGTAAGTGGTAAGGAAGATTTAGTTTTTTTTATACCAATACCTTATTTTGTGGTATTATTTCATCACATCAAAAATCATTTCAGTCAATTTTTTTTATATTTAGGATTTTAACAATAATTAATAACGTATTTCATAGTATAACTATCAAAGGAGTTACGATTTTTTTGTCTTTGAAGCATTTTATTTACCTCTTGCAGTATGGTAGGTTACTTGACAAGTTCCGTAACAAAAGGGTTTTAGATAATATTTAAAAATTTTAAAATATATTACAGCCGATTCGATAGAGACATGGTACAGAAATAATGATTTTTTTTTCATTCATCGCCTGATATTTTTAACCCCATCAGTAATGATTTGTTTTATCAAAAGTTGTTTCAGACAAAAGTTTTGAATCATTTTTAGAAGATTAACAATTGTTTTTTTTTATAAATTTTATTGTTTACCTAATAAGGGAGTAACGTATTTTTGTCCTCAAATCCATGATTTTTTTCATCCTTTGCAATAACGGTTGGTTGAATACGAGATTGAGACTAAAGTTGTAGATAATATTAAAGGTTTTACAATAAATAAGAAAAGATTATAGTAATGAACATGATACGGAAAATGTGTTTTTTTAAAGTTATACCCATGTTTTTTCAACCCCGTGCAACAAAGTTCTTCTCATAAAAAATTGTTTCAGACAACTGTTTTAGATAACAAATTATTAAATTAGGTAATTATATAAAAATTTAAACATTGGAACGGATTCAATTGTGTCTTTACTAAGGGAGTTATAATTTTATTTTATTCATAACCCTGTTTTTTTCATTACTTGCCTTTATGGGTTGATCGTATTAAAAATTTATTTAGACAAAGGTATTTTATATTATTTCTTCAAGTTATAAAACTTTTAAATTGATGCAAAAATTTTCAAAATAACTTCCTCATTATTACACCTTTTGTTGCATTTTGCCCATTAATGAACTCTACCGAGGTTTTCCATTATTTTTTTTTAATTTATCGGTTTGGAATTGATTTGTGTTAAATTGCGGAAGTTATTGTGACTATAAAAATGTGTAAATATATTTAAGTTAACAATGGTTTGGGGGTGTATGTACCATAAAAGAAAAATTATATATATAAATGTTCCTGAAATTGCACCATGGTAAAGGCTACAATATAAAGTCAGTCTTTTTCGAAATCTGCTTACAAACTCGTCACTAAGTGACTGCATGAAAAATATATCATTTTTCTAACTAAAAATGAGAATACAGTAAATTTCTATCATAATAGCTATCTGCATTTCTTCACAGCAATCAATATACATTAATTAAATATACAAACATACACGACCAAGCATCAAATGTTAACACACTTTAGTGATAAATGTACACGAACAGTGATTAAACAAAAATAATTTCGTGTAAATGAAACAGTAACAAAGCCTTTGGGACATGGACCAAGAATTCTTCAAAATAAACAATAAACTTTTTGCAACATGTGTATAAAATGATATGTTAATCTATACTAATATTATAAAGTTGAAAAGTTTGTTTGCTTGTTTGTTTGTTTGAACGCGCTAATCTCAGGAACCACTGGTCCGATTTGAAAAATTCTTTGTGTTGGATAGTACATTTATCGAGGAGGTCTATAGGCTTTATTATATTATTAATAACATTAGGGATCCTTAATAAAAGTCCAATTTAGAATCAGATACATTGGAGGGGGTTAGATACAACATGCAGTACACGTACGAAGTGTGTGTTGACAATGCAGCAGGCGCATAGAAGTTTATTTCCTATTGCCTATTAACATTGTTGCCAAGCACTAGATGCCTTATCATTCTTAATTTTCCCATACAAGTAAAAAACACCCGTGTGATATTAACAACGAAGCAATCAGTACCCTCATAAGAGTTCAATTAGTATTTAAATACTTTTTATCACTTTATATCGCAAACCTAAACTATTGTTTCTTTTTCCTCTCTCTCTGTGTTTAATTTGTTTTTTATTGCCCTTTTTTTAAGTATATATATTTTACAGACTTGAAACTTTACAGTAATGTTCCTTATGTCACGCAGGATGACATTTTCCGAAAATTAGATCCCATGGGTGGTTAAAACCAGGCAACAGTGGGTACTTTGTCTGCATGCGAACATGATTTTGCATTGATCATGCCTTCTGCGTCTCCATGGCAACGGGCATCGCGCGGCAGTGGCGTACCCACAAGGAGGGGCATGTATAATGAGCGGCGCAAGAGTGATCTGCCTGTAGACTGCCGTAGCGAAGTACGGGTACATCAGTTGTACGATGCGTGCACGAGTCGAGAAACCATCGGTGCTATTTATTTTTTCTCCGGTACATTATAGAGCATTGTAATAAATTTTCATTGAATATTTTTTTATTTACCATTACTGTAAATGGGAGATGTGGCTTAATTTTTTTACATTAGTATAGCCGTGCGAAGCCGGGTCGGGCAGCTAGTCATATATAGTTGTAGACAGGAACAGCTGTCATAAGTCAATTCCAAAATTTCCAAATATGCTGGGATGAACTGTATACTCAACGCAGTTGAGACGCTTGTCCGTAAATAAATTCAGGCTATATTCTTTGTCATGTAACGTGTCACGAATTTGACAGTTCACAACAGCAGTAAATGTTGTTCTTTGAACAGTGTTCGTAAACAACGATGTGTAATTGTTAGTGTTTTTAATCCAACATCTTGGTGACGATTGAAAAACGAGTTGCCTACCTTTGAAAAAAGTCAAATTTGAGACCGAATGTACACAGTTAAAAAATTCACCTTAAATTTACAAAGAACGCGGGTTACAAATCATCCAGGGATCTTTGTTAATTTACGGTTATGTACGTAAGTTTACGTGTAGAGTTTACTTACTTTGAACATGAATCATTAATAATAATCTTACTGTAATTAACAAAACATTAAAACACTTTTTGAATCTACAGGAGAAACTTTTTTTTTTCGCGTGTGTGCGTTGTTTACAGCAAAACGCGTAACTTGGGAGTTGGAACCCGAAGTAGTTTCTACAAAGATCTGGTTAGCTGAGGTTGCGAAGAACTCTTCGCTTGTTTGAAGTTAATGCCGGTATTCCAAGACACAATAATAAGAGTATTGGTCTTTAATACGCTAACCGTATTCCTAGTGCTTGATAGGACATGGCCAGACACTTATTTTTAGGAAACGGATTTCGGTGTCCTATCTGTTGCCCAAATTACGTGCATGCGCAGAGCTCACTTTTTCGTTGATTTCGTCCAGATGGCGGACCCGCGTCTTGCACCATTAACTCGTATATAGACATTTTTGTGATCAACAGGGGACTTTCCAAGCGTGTTGGTGTGTCAAATGAAACTTTATGATAGCGAAATTATCCTGGAATACATTTTGTACAGTTTAGGGGTCATATCAAGAAAAAATCGCAAATTTAAAAGTAGTTGAGAATATTATAAATATCGTTATATGTTTGTGCTTTGGTGCTGCTATCTCTAATATTGTATCGATGGTTGCGAAACGTCTGTTAGAATACGTTAACAAGCAGTGCTTATTAGCTACCTTACCCTAACGTCTTGAAAGACCACCCTTTAAATCTTGATTGAAAATTCCGTAATTTCTAACAGAGTATGCATGACACATAATTAATAAGCTTTATTACTCACATTTTTACAGCCTGGAAAAGTTGGCATATTTATTTTTGTGAAAAGCTAAAATACAAACACTTGATGCACGTGAATTAGTTCTCTTATTTTTTTTGAATATTTTATGGGCAATCAAAATCCGTCTCGTATATTTTGAGGCGACATCGCGTGATCTGAGGCCTAGTAACAAGAGGAAAGCAGACGTGTAGGACATGTCGCGTGAAGAGTCGACGAGAGAAAAAAAAAACGGGAATATTGCGTGTTTTCAGTCCGGGATGCACATTAATTGAGGGCATGATTTTTTTCTCTCATGTCTGCACGCACATGAAAACCAATTTGTGTAGACTAAACGAAAAAATAAAAGCCCTCATCATTTGAGCCTGTTTCGTCTCTCACGAGAGTTAATTTGTGTTTATATGAATGGGAGCCATGGGTGAAGCTGGAAAAGAAAATATAACGCTTATTAGGCATTATTTTCTGTGACAAGACAGACTCCTAATTGTGTGCATAATAAGATAAAATTGACGTGTTAATTGTCTGCTGTTAAAATTCACATCTCCCCGTACCAAATATGTTTCTCAGATGTTTGTAAGTGACTGCAAGTCTCGAAGGCGCGTCAAATTGTCAATATCTAATAAGATGGGTCATTCCGGAATACACAAAACTTCAATATAAACTATCACCAAACAATATCGCAAATTTTGCATATATTTAGCTAGAAACCAATAAATTACGCTTTATTTTGGTGACAGTAGATTTATAATGTCTTTCCCCTTAAATTGCCGTCCTCATTCTATCAAGTTTATGTAAGGGGATTAGGCCCTGCAATCTTGGATTTTCCAATATTTTTGTTATAATTCTAATTATGATCTATTTATCCCAAATTTTTGGCATGCCAATGCATAAATAATATCTCTCAGACCTTCTTCACATTGTTGCAACCACATGTTTACTAACAGGCTCTCGTCTGTAAGTGCCGCGAGGGAATATGTACTCATTATTTCACGCGGGCAGCTTCAACTGTCATGACAATCCCCCCAGTTTACAAGTCGACTTCAACAAGTAGCCAAAGCTAAGTCATATGCCATGTCAGGCCAAAAAAAAAACATTAGCACAGAAGCTTTATTATATATTTTTAATTGCAAAATGGAGAGGCTTAATCCCCAAAACTATGTCATGAAGGAGAAAAATGTAATGACAAGCGCCTTAAACAAATCATGAATAACCGGAGAGTAGTTGGATTACGACAGCAGCTAAGTGAACATATTGTTACGAACGTGAGAGACCAGACCGTGATGCCAGGTTCGGGGCTGGCTGGCGGCCCTGCACGGCCACTGACGTCACGCGCCATTTCACGTGCCGTACACTGACGTAAGGCATGCCACGCGTGCTAGGTCCGATTACAACGGTCGGTTCTACCCCTTCCTCCTCCGCACCCCGCGCATCGTACTGCCTCGGCACTGTTATCTATCGTTGAGCGGCCTTGGAAATTCCGCGGGCCACCACGATGTATGGCGAGAATAAACACCGCATTTCTCGATGTTTTGGGTGTCGGGTAGCCCGGGATGACGCCACTCGTTACAGGTTCGATGGTGGCGCCCCTGAGGTACTTGAGCAGCGACGCTAACCCCTGTAACGGAGTCCCGTGACGGAGTCCTGCGACAGGTGTCGCGTGAGTGCCGCGACAGTTCCGGAGTTCCGAGAGTTCCGCGAGCGAAGGGAAGTGCGACAACGGCCAAGAGGGTGAGAGATTCCCTCGAGAGTGGCGCGACGTGGAGATCGACTGGATCGTGAGATTGCGGCGACCGAGTGGCGTGAGAATGTGTGTGTGGACAGGCGCGTGGTAAGGGGTGATATCAGTGAGGAGCGCGAACTGTGAAACTTGACAGACTTTGAGTGACTTGAAAATAAACACATTAAGTGCGAGTAATTGGTGATACGAACTTTTAAGTAAGATTATTTTTTAAGTGATGTAAATATTAGTAATTAATAAAACTGTAAAAAACCTAATCGGGCTATCACATACGAACCAGTTCTCCCCCACATCAATCGTCACAATATTATAATGCAAAAATTTGTGACTTATACACAGCAAATTTAAACAACGCGAATTTTTCGAAGTCTCTACCAGCAAAAAATGACTGGTTTTCATTGTAATAAAGACATTTATTACACAACGTGGTTGTGTTAGTCTTCATCGGGTATGATAACACTCTGGGTTTAAACCCGGGGTATGTTGGGTGCAAATCTGTACCCAATGTAAAGGGTAAATGGGTGAATGAGATTCAAGAGAAAATATGCAATTCCTCATGGAAGTATTTCAGCTGGGAAACCAAGCGAAATGTGCAGAACAAGCAAGCAAAGGTTTTTTACTTGTATTACTCAGTTTTTAAAACCATCAAACTAATTTCTAGTCAGGCAATATTTGTAGTTACGATTATATGCCGAGCTTTTTACAAATAGCAAATAAAAAGTTTTACATATCCATAGCCATAATTTGCTGTGAATCACAAAATATAATTAGTATAACATCCGAGGAAACTCACGTGGATAAAATAATGGCATGAAAATGCAAATAACCATACTCGTAAATGAAGATGAGCCTGAAGAAAGAAGCCTAGTAAGGGGTGTAATTTTGTTGGTGAGGCGGGATGATAAAGTGCCTTGCTTCCTGGTGCTTCTATTGCAGTGTCTTCTCTGAACTGGCAGCGGGAACTCTAACAGTTTATGGGTAGAAATAAAGAAAAAAATTTATAATGCAATTATTTTGAATGTTTTTAAGACTTCATACTAAGCGTTTTATGAAGAAAAAAAATATTCTGAAAACATATTCTCCTAAAAAATACTGTTACGACTTATGATGTGGTGGAGAACTGGGCTCGTAAGAGATGGCCCAATTAAGTTTTATTACAGTTTTATTAATTACTAATATTTACATTAATAATTTATAATTATACTTTAAAATGTCCTATCAAAAATCCATAGCACTTAAAAATTTTTATTTCTCAAGTCACTCAATGTCTGTCAAGTTTAGCAGTTCGCACTCCTCACTGGAGCTAGGCTCAACAGTGGTTCACCCGGAACTCGTGGCACTCACGCGGAGGCCAGCGTCGCTGCTTAAGTACATGAAGCGCCCTTCTCGAACCGACGAGAGAGTCTGTGACGAGTCTTGTCATCTTGGGCCGACCCGACGCCCGAAAAGTCCAGAAGGGTGGCATCAATTCACGCTGCTCCGCGCGGCGGCCCGCGGGAATTTCCAAGGCCGCTCAACGATAGATAAGAGAGATAACAGCGCTGAGGCATGGCGATATGTAGGGAGTGGATGAGGAGGGGGTAGTGACAACCCTTGTAATCCGGCCAGGCACGCGTGGCATGCCTTACGTCAGTGTACTGCAGGTGACACGGTGCCTGATGCCAGTGGCCGTGCAGAGCCGCCCGCCAACTACTAACCTGGCGCGTGTCGCGATCCTCGCGTTCGTAACAATACAGTTTAAAAACGAAATACCGAAACAGAATAACTCACCCGCCTTAGGAATATAGCTACGTTATCTTGAGTAGTTTTCAAACGGCGTGGTTTTTCTGAAGCTCTGTATATCGTATGTTTCCCCAGGTAGACAGGACCAAAAATAGTACTTCATAGGGTTCAAGGTCAATGGTTTGAGCATGTAAAGTACAAAAAAAACGCTTAAGTTGAGCTGAGTCTCGCTGGAAACTTACCAATTAAATAGTTTTCTGTTAAATGGACAATATTCAATGCTGTCACCATACACTTTTGCCTTAATTTTGATACGAAACTGTGGCCTTATCTGCTGTATTTATTTATTTATTTATTGGTATCTTTCTTTCAGTAAGCTAAAAATCAAGCGGCTGAATTAAAGTTTTTAGTCTTTTAAACAAAATCGTCACTGTGACAAAAATTAAAAAAAGAAATATTTGAAACAAAACTAGTTTATACCACGTGCACCATATCTACAATAGTATTTCAGACATCGTGTTAAAATTAAGTATTTACTTAGAGATGGGACTAAATAACACTCAATGGGGACAAGACCCTCAAGATTACAGTTGGTTAAGACACAGCCATCATAAATTTGAGCAAAACCTGAGAGTTCGTTTCCAACCAATATCACTCACCTCATGAGAGTCATGACGCCTTAGTGACTAAAGCCACCGTGCCCCCACTACCCTTGTCACAATGAGTGATTGAAAGACGCAAACCAATGAGATGCTTGTTCAGTTCTTGCGGAGGGTGCGCTTGCAAGTGTAGCTTGTCGTATGTCTTTTGGGGCATCAGGACGGCCAAGTGATGGGCACAAAAACTAGAAACTAATACCGAACAGCTCTATACTAACAACACAGGCGATAGTGTGAAAATTAACCTAGCGGAAAGAGGTGCGACTACAAAAATATTTTATACATAAATTTTAAATTTCATGTATTATCTTGTGTCAAACATATTTAATTCAATTTTAAGATATTTGAACCATTGAGGGTTTTTTTTTCATGTGTTTAATGATTCTAAATGTTTTTCCACGAGAAAATTAAGATATTTTCGTTATTATATTTTTGGAACCACATTTATTAAACATATGCATTATTCATACTGATCATACATTCTGATATCTATCGGACTGACGTTACGAAAACGCCAGGTTTTCAAACAAAAAACTTAGAGTTGTCCGGTATCAGTCTCTAGCGTATTTGTGAGGGGTAAACTAAAGTACTCTACACTATTGTTAAGGTGGCGCCTTTTTAAAAACGTGTTTCAGCGAAATAAAGACTTTGACAGCTAGGTATAGAAAAAAAAATTAGAAAAATAATAATTATTGAATCAAGATAAGGTAGTCTGATGCTAGATTCTTTTTTTTTTTTCGGTCACTAAATTCAGGTGTCAATAGTTCAATGTTATTCGTTGAAGCACATGTCGAAGATGTAACACCTTATCTTGAACAGGTTGCATAGACACGTAAGGCCGGAATTACAATAGTCTGTCGCATGCGTCCGTACATCACGTAACCTGCAACCAATCAGTCCGTCCGTCAAAAGTTTGGCATACTCATACTTTTGACGGATGGACGGATGAATTTTAAATATTTTTTGTATGTATACGCCAGTCAATTGCCACAAACATGCAAGCTTGTACATTCAGCTGTTTTGCATTGTAATATTGCAGTTGTTAAAACTATGATCGAAGGTTAAAACTCACGTTCACACAATTCAATCATGAGTCTGAATTTTTCCGAGGATATGCTAAAACAATTCGTACAGGAACGCCACATAAATAACAAACAAAATGGATTTTTAGCAGCACTAATTTGGAAAAATATTCTGATGGGTGACTGAGGTCATGTAAATCGCTTGGCTAGATGCGTGACGTTGAGGGGAGAATGAATGAATTACGGACGGATGTCGGACAGAGGCGTCAAGCTTACAACGACTCAAATTGGTTAGTTCTCGAAAGTAGTACCAATGGTCTACGATTTCTTCTGCCACTGTTGATCTGTCAACAGTGTTTTTTTTAACAACTTTACGTTGTTATCAGAATTCGTAAACAAACGTACATGATGCTTTGCAGGCGGAAGTTGGATAGATGAGTACCAATGAAATTTATATTAAATACTGTAATATATTCAGGCGAAGTACATCACTGTCAATATTTTTTGTAAAAAAATATTCATGGAAACTTACATATATTTGTAAATTTGTAAATTTATAGGGAAAAAACTGTATCACTACAAAATAGTGTTTGCAGCAATACCGGTTATTTATTCTTTGTGTTATCCCAGTACCTCAGACAGAAAAATTTACTTGTAAACCGTTCCCTAAATAACTTTCCAGTTTTAACTGCGCACATTAATAAGCTTAATAAAATCCAAATTTAAGTCAAATTATTAAATATTGTATTAACTTTTCCATGATTTAAAAATTTTATGCTTGAAAGAAACATTAATTAAATTATAAAATTATGCACAAATATTTGTATAATAATAATCAGCATTATCTCGAAAAACGTAATTAATATATGAATAAATAACCAACCAATAGGCACGTGTTGTACAACATTACAATATGTTTCTTGTAGTATTACAAACTGTTTCTTGGCAATAGTTTCCAAAGGAACATTTTGTTTGTGCAGTGTACCTGAAGCTCTCCGCTCGCCAGGTACACGACTCTCAGGGGTCGCAATTACCCCGACACCCGCTGCAGCGCTGGAGTCGCTGGCGCAGACGAGCTGCGAGGGAGGCGGGTCTCGGGCCTCTCTCCCTCGGGCGCAGGTGTCAGTCAGCTGGGCGCCGCGCGCTGTTGCCAAGTCTGCTCCCCACGCCGTGAGCTGACGCCTCGCCCGCTTCGGACCAGGTTCACAAACCACGCGAGGGACGCAACGTCGCAACGACGCAACACGCAACCAACGCAAGAAAATTAACGCCCATTTTGAAGTGAAACTTCTTTGGGCGCGATGGGAGTAAAAATTCAAGGCCGAAATTTAATGGAACTTTTAGCGAAAAATTGTTAGTGTTCTTTCAAATACCTATTATTTTAATTACTTCTGTAAATCAGTATTGTTAAACAAGGTAATATGAGAAGTGTTTTAACTATGTAACTATTTTTTTTTGCTGGTATATTGCTTTACACGCCTTAGTTTGAAAGGGTAATTATTTTTCACGAATTATTATTTGGTTAACTAAATCACAATTTCAATTATAATTATGAGCCCACGAGAAAGTAAATATGGTAAGTCCAACTAAGAATATGTCAGGTAAAAAAAATTTAAACCAACCCCGAGCGTGGTATATTAATGGTTTTTATTAAGTATAATTAAATTTGTAATAAATATAGAAAAATTAAGATCCTTAAATATATATATACAAAAAAAGGAATGGAAACCAAAAAACCCGCACTTTTTTTTTTTTAGTAAATATGCCTTCTCTCTATCTATCTCTCTCTTATTGTGCTGTTTTACCCATTAAATATAATTAAGAGTCGAGGTTTGAATTGCCAAAGAAGATTCACTTCTATAACGTGTACTGATTTTAACACGCAATCTTTAAAGGCAGATTTTAAAGAAATACTACCAATTGTAGCCGCTACCATGGTGCAACATTCGGAAATTTTTTATATTTTTTCGTTTCATGGTCCATAGACCTCAAAACCAAAGTGAACTCAAAAGTTTATATATATATATACTAGCTGCAGTACCCTGCTTTGCCCGGGCTGAACACCAGGTGATATATTGTCCGCGAGTTACAGCAAAATGGATAGCGATATGTCCAGTGTGTTGGACATTAAGAAATGACACATAATTACTGTTTGTGTACCTGTGACCTATGATTTTCTGTTTACCCATGGCGATCGGTTGAAAGGTTTAGAAGTTGATGCGCTACAGCGCCATCTAGCGGCGAGTTACAAAATAATGGATAGCATAAAAACCTTCTTCATGATAAAAACACTTCGATGTGCCAACTTTCATGGCGATCGGTCAAACGGTGTACATGTCAACATTCAATTATATACATTCTTATATTACGAAATTTTGGGGCTTTCACTTTTGCGGAAAGTGGATGTTCAGCACCTCGAATGGTTTGGAACACTCCATCTCGAAAGAAATGATATTTGAAATTCCTGAAATTTTCGAGATTTTGGGGATTTGACCCCAGAGGGGGAGGGGTGATTTTGAGGACCCTGAATGGCAGGGAAACACTAAAAATCGAAAGAGAATGATTTTTGAAATTTTCTAAATTTTGGGGCTTTGACCCTTGAGAAGGGGGGAGGGGGTTATGTTTAGGCCCCGAATGGCTCGTAAACACTCCAAATCGAAAGAGAAAAGGTTTTCGAAATGTTTAGAAATTTTTTTATTATTGGGTCTTTGTTTGACTCCTGGTGGGGGGAGGGTAGTTTGATGACCCCGAATGGCTCGGAAACACTTCCAATAGTAAAAAAGTATACTTAAATTTAAGAAATTTTTGAAATTTTTCGTAATTTTGGGGTTTTGCACTTCCCCCCTCCCAAAAAATTGGGTGGGAAGTCGACTTTGGGTAAAAGTTCCACCATGCCCCAGACACTTTAGTTCGTAATGACTTAATTTTAATACAATTTCCTCCAATTTTTCGAAATTTTGTGGCTTTCACTTTTGGGGAAGGGAGGTGGGGGGGGGGGGGGGGGTTGGAGGTTCAAGACATCGAATGTTTCGAAGCACTCCATCTCGAAAGAATAGATATTTAAAATTCCTAAAATTATCGAAATTTTGGGGCTTTTTCCTAGAGGGAGGGCGGGGGGTTTGAGGACCATAAATGACTCAAAAACACTTAAAATCGAAAGAGAAAGATTTTTAAAAAAATTTAAACTTTCGAAATTTTGGGGCTTTAACCACCTGGGGGGGGGGGGGGGTGATATTGAGGACCCCGAATAGCTCCGAAACACTCCAAATCGAAAGAGATATAAAGGAATATAAGAATGTAGGCATTTACTGTACTCCTATCTACCATAATAACAATATTGACAAATAGAAAAACTTATTACCTACCTATGAATAATTTTCTAAATAAATTAATAAATAACTATGTTTAAGAATTTACGTACATACATAATATTAAACTTCGAAATATACAAATATAAAAAAATTAGTAGGCCCTACCAACCTATGAATAAATTTCGAAGAAATTTATAAGTTTAAGAATTTATATACCTACATAATATTAAACTTCAAACTATCCACACAATAAAAACCTAAGAAAATTAGTGAAACTAATTATTTTTATTTGTCATAATACCTCAAATACGTATGTTTACAAAACGAAACAAAGTATAAATAATGAAAAATTTGACAAAAAACATTGTACAACTCGAATGACATTGAAAACATACACGTGAAATCAAAAAGAATTATGAGTGCCCTAGGTAGGGAGAAAAAATATATATAGAAGAAATTAAATTTAAAAAATGGGTGCGTGCACTTAGGTACGCGCATGAGAAATTATACTTCTTTGGCATCATTAAAAAATAGTTTTTAATTGCATGCAAAAATATTGCGTGGAGTCCCTCCGCGCGGAAGAAGTGAAACTTCGTAATGTGTAAATGAAAATAGGAAGGGGTAGAAAATGATTTTTAGTGAAATCATATTGTATCAAATCAAACTAAAAAAAATAAAGGAAATAAATTTGTAACGATTCATAGATTGATCTTCAGAGAGAGAGAGAGAGAGAGAGAGACCTATTGAATGTCTATAAAACTTACTTTTTTATGAGAGCAGATTTTTATTAAATATATCATGAAAGCATTCAACGTTAAAAGCAGTTTATTTAATTAAGCGGACGGGTTCGCCCGAAGGAGAAAATTGACGCGGCAAGACCTCGTGGACATAGAGAAATGACACACACTCACTATTTGTGTGTTTATGGAACATGATATTTTTCTGCAATTTAAATTGTAATATACAAAAACGGAATTTAAAATTGAAACAAATATGGCGACACTACAAACTGTCAAGATCTTTATTTTTTTCTTACTCTCTACATAGTTCCTTACAATAGAAAAACGTAACGTAATGGCTTGAATGCTATTGCACGTCAGGCATAGAGGAATGACACACATTACATAAAATTAAGATATAATATTTTAACCCGTTTAAAGATTATTTTTTTAGACAAAAGAAAGCCTATGTCCATCCCCAGGATATAATTTATCTCCTTGCCAAATTTCATTACGATCCGTTCAGCCGTTCAGCCGGGAAAAGGTAACAAACAAACAGACATACAGACAGACAGACAGACAGAGTTACTTTCGCATTTATAATATTAGTATTGATTAGTATTGATATATATATATATATAAACACGATAACTCGCAACTTTTCACAAATAACTTCCAAACTAATACACAAAATTAAGTAGTAAAAATCACAGTCTTTTTCGTTAATGGACAAATTCCTACCAAGGGGGATAATCGGAGGTTTTTTGAAAAAACAGAAAAGTCACTTTAACTCCCATAATATGGGAAAGATCACATTCGTTTGAACGTATTATAACTCGTATAAGTAATACCAAAATCTTTTGTCTGAAGAAGTTTTACATACGACCAACCATAACTGCAAGAGGTTGGAAAAATACAGGTTGGAAGACAAAAAAAATATATATTATCTCCCTTCGTAGGTACAACATTTGTCTAAAACTTTTTATTTTAGATGAACCATTGCTGCAAGGCATTAAAAAGTGAATAGAATAAAAAAAAGTAACTACCTTAATTAATAGTTACACTATCAAATCCGTTCAAATTATTTGTAAATCTTATAATTTTTACCTAAAACGTTTGTCTGAAACAAATTGTGATAATACATACCATTACTGCAAGGGGTGGAAATAACTAGGCTAAAAATACAAAATTAATTATTTATTAATAGATATATACTAACAAACCCATTTTATTTATTGTAAAACTCCTAAACTTTATCTAAAACGTTTGGCTGGAACTGTTGCCGTAAAAGAGGGTTTAAAATAAAAACAATAATAATACACTGTTAATATCAAAGTCGTCAGAATTTATTAATAACCTTCTTAATGTAACCTTAAACTTTTGTTGAAAGAAATAATTTATACGATCACGTATTAGTGCAAGGGATGAAAGATAGTGTTGAATATCACAAATAATGCATAGGCCTAACTATATTAGTAGGCATAATATAAAATTCGTTAAGACATTCAATGTTAGACGCATTAAGTTAAAAACATTCCAAATATTTTTGCTACATGGAATATGAGAAAATGTTAAATCGATCTGTTTTGAATATTGGCTAAAATATAGGATGTTATGTAGGCTACAGTAAGTTTTTAAAATGTTCCAGGAGTTTATAGAAGTTTCGAAAATATTATCAGAAGAAAGAGATACTTGGAAATCTACCTACTCCTGTAGGCTGTGCCAAAAATGATATTTTTTTAAGTACGCAAGTCGCAACACGTCGCCAAATCTATAACTTGAAATTGTATATAGTTGAAAACAAATTCCTTTACCTGTTTTTATTTGATAATTTATAATTATCTTGAAAACAAAACAATATGTCCATAATTTGATTTACAGTATTGTTTACTTTTTCTGTGCGAAAGCTTTAATGAAGTAAACACGATGTATATGATACAAAGTACATCGTGGACTTCTACACTCATTATGGATGCATCTTTAAATTTTTTTCTCAAAACTCCTTTTCAGCGCAAGCCAAAATGCAAGAAATTTCAAGGTTGGGTTCCGTTTCTACGCTTTGAGTATGGTTGCTGATAATTTACGTTCTTGCGTGGTTTATGAGCCAGGTCTTACCAAAGCGCTGTCCCTCCAGCCGTAGACTAACGACGGAATACAGACAGAGGCTTTCTTGTCTTCTGCTCACGGAGCCAAAATTGGCTTATGAGTCGTTAACAGAGCACTTGAAATTTAGCTTAAGTAAACAAGATTAAATTGCTTTTGTATACAAACAGAGTACCAAGAAACACGAATTTTTTCTGTCAGAATTATCCATTAAATGTGATATTTGTACGCAGAAATGATTAAATGCACTTGGTCATACAAAGAGTTATGAGATTTTATAACACATTAAACGCGTTCGCCATGACGCAAGTTTAAAACTCAATGACAACACTTAGTAGCCACACATGTTTTTTACGTGCAATTTTCCTTCCATCGAATGAATATGGACACAGACCGCTCTTACAAACTAAGCAGTAAATTATTTTAAACACTTGACATTGAATAGTTTTCTTGTCATTAGATTTGGAAAAATCATGTGTCATGGGTGCGACGCTGTTAACGTGTTTTTTAAATTTATATTATTATAAGACTTTGTATGTACGTGTTTCAGTTCAGTAAGTGTTTTACATTTCAATACAAGCGTAATTAACTTTATTCTACTAAAATTAAGACTTAGTATTATATGATTTGAAAAAAATTGTTGTCTTACTATTTTAAACGAAACCCAGGGCCTTGTTTGTGTTAGCTTAATTTCGCAGTTCTGCTGGTAAACAGTATCTAATCCAATTTTCGTTACCTGCCACGTACGTAGAAGACAATACGTGGTGTACATTAATTATTGGTCTACTGTGCTAACTTTCTAAGGCTGAGCTCTAAAACTATGGTCCAGCAGTGGTATACTTTATTAAAGAGAAAATACTAGGAAAATATAAAGTGAATGCCAGGTGGTTAGAAGTTAGGGATAGGACTCTTTGTCATGTTAATAAGTAAAGTCAAATCCAATTTTATTTTAAATATACTCTTTTTTAGTTACTATGGAATTCAACACGTTTTCTTAGCCCAAAAGTTTCTAACATATGTGTTTTATGATATTTCCTTCTTAACAAATTGTTTAGAGATTTTTTAAAGTAAAATACTTAAACGATATTAAACAAACTTCTAGCATTAGCCTTTGTCTGTTCTGAATACTAATTGTTTACAATAGCGACGTCAACTTTATAAACTGACACCCACTCAATTGAGTAATATCTCCACGAAAAAATTTACACTCTAGCTCACGCACTAAGGTCTCAAGACCCATTAACTTCCTGCGTTCGAGAAGGCGGATTAGGCCTTGCCATCTTGCAAATTTAAAATATATTGATACCACTTTTAATTAGTTAAAGTCAACACTTGTGTATCATGACAGTTGTCGCTCACGTGAAGTAATCAGTTGTTTTCTGGCGGCGCTTACAGACTGAAGCCTGCTAGTAAATAGTCACAACGTATAGAAGTTCTGGGAGATATGAGTTATGCCTTTACATGTCAAAAATTGGGATAAATAGTTATAAAATTAGAAATAGAGCAACAATATGAAAAAAACAAGATGGCAGTGCGTAATCCCTCTTAAATTAAAATAGGAAGTGAGTTCATAAAACTTAGAAATTCTTATTTCAGTGATTTTTTTAAGTGAAACTTCTGTATGTTCGTTAGGGTATGTTGACAGTCATTAGAACGCAACTAAGAGCGGTATTTTAAGGTTCGGGTAAGGTAGTGAATAAGAACTTTCTTATTGGGATACAACCATAACCTAACTCGCGAGCCGTATTCCAGAACGTGTCCAAATTGATTTATAGCAAGGTAACAAATCGGCGTTCGTTTTAATTAACGGTACCCTACGCGAGGCTAAAAAATTGTTTCAATGCGTTCTAGCGGACGTTTCGCAACCATCGATACAATTGTCATTGCAAAAATACAAGATATAGCAGCACCATCGCAATAAAATAGAACGGTCTTTCTAATTTTAATGTACTTTTAAAGTTGCGATTATTTCTTGTTATGACCATTAAAGTGTGCATATATATTACATGATAGTTTTGCTATAATAAAGTTTCATTGGCACATCAGTACGCTTGGTACGTTCTCCGATTATGAAAAAATTACTACATACGAGTTAAAGGCGCCAAACGCGGGGCCCTTATCTGGACGAAATCAACGAAAAAGTGAGTCCTGTGCATGTGCGGAATTTAGGCAACAAGTAAGCAACGGATAGGACACCAAAATCTTTTCCCTATAATTTAAGGGACGGGTCGTGTCCTATCGTGCACTAGGAATACGGTCAGGGTACAGGTGTAGCATATTCAATACCTAAATCCTTATTTTTTTGTCTTGTACTACCAGCCTAAAAGTAGCTTTGTGAAAAAGTATAATACTCAGACCTTTACGGAAGTGTAACTATCTGAAAGAGAGTTGTGTAACTGATTGCTGTTTAGCTCCATATTTATTTTACTTACACTTGTATGACAACATCAAGGAATTAAATGTTGTGAAGCCTTGTGGCTGCTTATAAATCAATTGCACAATGCCAACCTCAATTTTCTGAAGCCTCTTAAAATAACTATAAACTTTATTTTCAAGTAAAAAAAAAAAAATGAGCGTGCGTAACTCAGTACACGTGATAGAAGTAACTCTTCTTTGGCAATTCAAACCTCGAGTCGCGGGTGCTCTCTCTATATCTCTTTGGCGTCAGAAACGTTTCCAAACAATGTTTCACGAAAACGTTGCTTTAAAATTGGGCATTTAAATTTTACTCCCATTGCACCCAAAAAAGTTTCACTTCAATAATTTTGAAAACACAATATAACTTTCAAACTGCAACGATATCATAATTTAGATATCAAGTTACTTGCCGAAAACACATATGGCAATAGCGCTGCCTGCAGCGCCGTTAGTGAGCTTATGTAAAATTACAACAGGGCTGTGAAGTTTCATTGTAATGCTCGTGGTTGACACGCAGCCATGAATTATTACTTTCTTTTTGGGTTAAAGTCTTGTCGACTGTAAATTCATCACAGTCAGTGGCCGCGAAACAGAAGAAGGATATTGGGGAAGTAATCGGTCCATTCCAGCGTTTTCGTAGTGTAGAAAGTTTCCAAGGTTACGGAGTCGGGCCGAGATTCGAATCCGGGTCTTTTAGTTTCGAGTCCATTGCCTTACCTCTTCGCACATTAATTCCACATAAAACATAACCATTATTTCATGATAACATTTTTGCTCAAGGTATACTACATTTGGTAGGATAAATTTCATGAATGCGACGGAAGTAAAGGAACGGAAATACGTAACAACCTCGGTGCTGCCACCTGTGGCGAATGGCGCGTACCAAAGATCACAAAGCCAAAGGTAAACCTTTCAGCACTAACTGTTTAATGAATTTTAACAAATTGGGCAGTAATTTAATAAAATTCCTCGTCGTAAATCAGGTCCAAAGCAAAGGTCTAGTAATTTTTCAAGTCGTTTTCGCTTTTATCGGAATTGTTTCAGTAGATAGTTTAAAATTTAGTCTGCTAATAAAATAAATCAGTAGTCGAGTTAGCTGCTTCGGCAGCGAATTCTAGCAGCGGGCGCAGAAATTAAGTGCGATTCACTTCAAGGAATGTAATTAATATAACACAAAAATGGTCGTATATTTATCAAGCTCGACATTATTTTTAAAAAGCCATGTTAAATTTCGTGTCTGAGTTTCGTATTATCAGTGCACATGTTTTTTTTTGTCAACTAGTTGTAACCGTGGCAATAAAAAGGTTGAAATGTGTTATCAAAAATTTTATATAGAAAAAACTGTGTTTATCATTTACTTTACGATTACCTTCAATTAAATTAAAATAAAGAATATCAATAAAATAATGTTAGATTTATACATTTTAATACGTACCTAGATTATATGTAAAATTTAATATTTATTTTGCGAAGACTTCAAAGCTTTCTTTCAGTTCCTTGCAATGTTTTACAGTTTTCTTTCTAGTGATTTTTTTTACATACAGAGAATTACTAACTACCGCTTTCAGAAATAATATCAAATTAATGATCTTTAAAATGTATTTAACACTTATTTAGCCTTTAATTTATTAACACTTTAAAATAAAAAAGATATCAGTGAAATTTATCATGTGACGAACTATATAATAATATAGGTGAACTAAAAATAGTTATATGATTAATTTTATAACATAAATAAATATTATCGTTTAATGCTTCGTTTTAAAATTTTCAGCATATATGAAGAATATAATATACCTTTATTTGTTTCAGAAAAATTTTATAATCATTTTGTATTTCATATTTCATTTAACCCCATTTTCGTACATTTAATTTCATCAGTCCACCGATTTATCACGTAAGTTTATGTCAGTAGCGAGTTAGACACCCTTGACGCAGCCATTAAGTTAAGGACTGTAGGATGCCCGATAAGGTCATCTTAGAGCTTACAGAATCGCTTACAGAATGTCAGTAGCATGGCTACTTACTGATCGTTAGTCCGAGATGTGGTCACCTTACAAGTTAGTGATTAAAATAGCCACGAGTGACAACACTTTTATTGTGTGCAAGAGCTGGCAACGTCGCCGGCTGCACAGCTGAGAGCTGGTTCCTCCCTTCCTCCCCTCAGAGGAGCCTTTTCTTCCTTCGCAATACGTAATCTTTTTTTTTTCCTTTCTTTTTCCTCCAATCTTCCGTCCTCATCATACCCTCCGCTGCAGTGCTACCAACACGAAACCAGTCTTTCTTGTTTTTTTTTTTGTACATCTTTCTCTCCAGTCGCTCGCTCCTACAGCCACGCAGCAGATCTCAGCTGGGGCAATTGTGCTGGCGAGTATTGTTGTGTACTCGGCGGGTCATTATCCCAAGGTCTTCTGCTCCTTTAAACAGTCTTCCTTCTTTCTGTAGCCCTCGCGGCGGTACTCTCGATGTCAGTTAAGTGCGCCTAGATTATTACTGCAATTTTTCTCTTGACATCCCTGTCTTTCTTTTTACTGTTTACCATCCTTTTTCTCTCTTTTTTATTCTTTGTGAGATGTTCTTTACGACTTTTTGAACGTTCGATCGTTAATACGAAATGAACGCACGGAAGAGCCGTGTAACTTTCATACCTGGTCGAAAGCGAAAGTGGTAATTTAATGACCCTCACTTCACCTTGTTGCAAACTAATCTCGCTGAAAGTTGAGAAACAACCGGCTGTGGAACAGACAAGGAACATTTTACAAATTGGCCGCGTTTATAAAAGGGTCACATATTTCGAAGGAGCCACATTTATTTTTTAAATATAAAAAATATATAATTTAATTCAATTAAAATTCTTGCATAAAAAGTTTATTATCTCTTCAAGTAACAAATAACACTGTATGGACGTGCAAAATTCGCTCAATTATTAAGTATCAATAAAGTGCAAATATTAGTAGTACGCACCATGTCATTTGATCACATCTTATTCGGCACGCCTTAAAAGGATTAGAAGCAAATGACAAACACCTTCAAGTTCTGTTACCGGATCAAGTGTGAACAGGAATTGGATTACGCAGACGTTCGTGGAGTCCGACCTAGAACGAGAAAAGGACGCAATATTTGCAGGAATCCAGCAACACGTCCGTGATAGTGTTCCCGATTTTCAAACAGCATGTTTTCGCAGTGTATCATAGTAAAGTTATGCTCACCACGAACAGGCTATAAGTTAAACTAAACTGATGTAAGGAACTTCTATTTTTTGTGCAAATATGTGGTAATCTTTATAAGAAAACGTAAATGCGTTGTAATATTACTACCTTTTCCGACACAAATACTAGAAGAGATCTTGTATTTATTTTCTCCTGCCTCGAAAATTACAATTTCCCAACAAGCTTATGTAAACAATTATATAATTGGGTTTTAAAAATCACGCGTTTTCTTTACTTTATTACGATTAAAAACAAGTTTTTCATACGGCTAAAAGATATTTCCATTGAATTTCACAATTTCGTCGTCGGGTCTAAGTCTCGGTTTTCCATGATTTCTAGAAATCGCTCCAAGAGAATACTGGTTGATCTTTTGCCTTCCGTGAACGGAGGTAAGGTCCTATACGCAAATAGGTAATTTTCGTAAGTAAAAAATATCCCCGATCTGACTGCGACTAGAAACAGGGAATCTTTGTCACACCAGCCAAAAGCTCTAACCTCTTAAAATAATGGTTATTAAATATGGTCAGCTCTTTGTTTTATTATTCATCACCAGTGAGTAAGACCAGAAAATTTCTGTTTTTTCAATTAGCTCTAGGATATACACCGTAGTCCTTCGTATAGCCGGGTAAATGTCACTTTACCATTGGCTGCTGAGATGTGAGATATCCGACCTGGGTGACTTGTGATTCGATACTTCTTTGGTTGAGGCTGTTTCGCTGGCACAAAGTTCTCCAGGTAAACTGTGAGCCAGTTTAAGAAGTAGCAGGAAGCACAAGTGTTTAAATTTCAGGCTACATATATCTGGTAATACATCCACGAATTTTCTCCGGTCTTTTTCCAAAATGGTGCCAACTGCCATCATATTGTTGACTTGTTATTGACATAAATTTGTTTTACTATACAGTTTCGTTGACGTTTACATATTTGGGACCAATGATAGACGACTCAATGTTAACACCCAGGCCTCAACCCGGGCTCAAACCCAGAACACCCACGCGCCGGAAGTCGGCGTTCGTTTGACACCGCTGCAGAGGTCGACCAACTGAGCCAACAGTCTTAAGTGTCTCATGCGTCACACGCCACGTTGATTGTATCTTTTTTTTACGAAGATTTCCACGACTCTTTATACCTATGGTATTACACTAATCGAATATCTGTTGTAGATATTTGCGGCAGAACCGCCTATCTGGCACACATTCGGTGTGCAGAGCTTCTGAAGAATCCAAGTAAATTAACAAACTGGTCAAAGAAATACGAGCCAGGTCTGTTAATGAAAAGGATTTTAGAATACGCTGAGGGCGAATGGGTAATTCTGTTTCCGTGTTTTGTTTTCAAACTGTACTTTTAGGAGAGTGAAAAGGGGCTAAAATGCGTGTTTTCAGAATCATTTATGTAGACGAAATCTCCCCGGTAAGATTCTTGAAAGCAACCAAGGGCCTTGCATTACTCCTTTATCTCCAATTACATGCCAAATAATGTTAAGGCTACCGCTTGAATCTCATAGTCGTCCTACGCACGATGGGAAGACTGTGGGCCAGTCCACAGCCTTGTGCTTAGGCAAATCCACCTCTCTAATACACCCCTGACTAGGTGTACGTATTAGGGGGGTCAGGCCTCGCCATCTGGGATTTTTCCATATTTTTGTTTCAATTATAATTTTGAACTCTTTATCCAAATTTTCGGAATGTGAAGACATAAATAATATCTCCTAGATCTTCTATATCCTGTGTCAACAGCATTTTTTCGAACAGACTGTAAGCGCCGCGAGGAAATAACTTATAAATTCACTCGGTCGACTACAACTGTCATGATAACAACCACGCCAGTTCTCAATTGTTGACTTTGACAAGTAGCCAAAGCTAAGTCTTATGCCATGTCAAACCAGAACATTTATCTCTGAAGCTTTATTGTATGTTAGGTATATAAAATAATTTGTAATTGCTAGATGGTGAGGCCTAACCCGCCTTAAATAAAAGTAATCTCCACTGATATAAGTGCAAAAGTGTGGTTGTCTGTTTATCCTTCTTTCACGCAGCAACGGAGCGACCGATCAACATGCTTTTTTTGCATACAAATAGTTTATGGGCTGGAGAGTGACATATAGGCATATAATTAGGAAATTCCATCCCTAAAAGATTGAAAAACGGGTAAAATAATTTTTATGTTGGAAAATCAGAGGAGGTGTAGATCAATATCACACAAACAGTAAGTTTGTGTCATTTCACCGTGTCCGCCACACGGTCATTTATTAAGGTCTGGAAACTTCCTATTCTTCTCCCTGGCGAAACACATCCGCTTATTAAAGCTCGCGGCTGCTAGCGAACTAAAGGCGCTAATAACAGTTTAGTTTAAAACTTCGTCAACAGATGGCGTTGCCTTGAATTTGTAACGCGCTACCGTTTGGTGCGTCCGTCACGTCTTGCCTAGGGGTTACCTGCCTTCCCACTAAATGAAGCTGAAAATTGGTGTCCCGGATTTTCTGATGCGTAGCCTTGAGACACCGAGACTGTGCAATCAATGGGTCAACAAAACAAAAATTTCATGTTTTTCCAAGTGTTTGTTCTACAGCCTTGTAACTCTGTAGTGGTTTTCCTTATATGATGATGTGTTAAGCCCGGACAACACCGGCTACTTCAGTTAGTGTAAGAATAAACGAATAAAGCAACACAACGAGTGAGACCCGAGACCCGAGTGTGAAGGCGCAGTGTGGATCGCGGCCCGACCTCGGAGCTGTGTTGTTCGTCGCAGCGCGCGCTGTGTTCGCGTGAATTAATAAACAAGCTATGATTACACACATGTCGCGGGGAGCGCAGTCTTGGAGCGTGCTTCACTGCGGTCTGCGCGTCGCCTGCTGCTCCCCTTCCAACTGTTTCTATCCTTGTTTTTATTTTGTATCTCCACCTCCTCCTTCGTCTCTCTGTTCCTCCTCGCACGCGGCGCATATCCCGTCCACACCCCGCCGACCTGGCTGACTGCCAGCCGCTGCCCAGGGACGTGACAACTACAGCCTGTGCCCTGTCTCTCGTCTCAAACCGCACAGCAGTACCAACCACACTAGAGACCGGGAACCACAATGGTTTAATACACGGTTTAAACTAAGTGGTTTCTACAAAAAAAAACTTTTTTAAATAAAAATTTGTTTAATATAATCCCTTAATTTTTTTTTAACGAAAAGTCTGATTTCTCTCTAATAACAACAAAAGTTTGAAAATTAATGTTTCTTGTAATATACCGGAACAAAAAAATTACATACAAATCAAGATCTTTACATTTAAACTATCCGAATAAGTTGTAAATCATACCCAGCTAAATACTCCTATAAAATTAAAATTATTAAATTATTAATTCATATTCTGTGATTTAATCACCGACTGTACTGTAAATATGGGAAACACGGGGAATCCTCCTCCTGTAGGGAAACACCCTTTCTGTGGTTAAGTCCCAGTCAGATGTGCAGATTTGCTGGACTTCAGTTCTTTGATGTTATAACTTTTCTGATTCAACAAGAATGGCAGAAAGCGGGATGTTGTATGGTTTTCATTTGAACAAGGTAAGAATCAAAATAACTAAAGTAATAAAAAAAACCTGCTTTAAATCTAAAAAAAAACCTGTTTAAAAAAACAGGTGGTTCAAAATAAGGGAAAAAAAAAGAGTAGATCAAGAACAAGCTTAAATCAGTTTATATGTGTTCGTTGGTGCTGTTGACATTGTGTTTTCCATAATATCGGTTTAGATTTATCTTTAAGTCAATATCCATCAACATCAGCTTATTTAAGCTTGTTCTCTGTAAATCTGTGATTTATTTTTATTTCTTGTTTTTAATATTTCAATGTTTTCCATGGAAAACAGTGCAAAAATGTAATGGCGTATGTCCAAAAATTTTTATTAAATCAAAATTCCCCATTGCATGAATCATTTAAAGATTTTTTGGGTGTCTAACCAACATGGGGCAGAACATTGTCTGGTAATAAAAATTATCTTCACCCGGTTAGCATTTAAGCACGCAGACGTGGCCACTGTGGATGATTAAAAACCATCAAGTGAATAATGAAATAATATCGAAAGACATCAAGTTAAACTATGAATGAAAGTGACTTAAATTTAATTATACAATATATATCGCAGGGCTGCAATATAACATTCGATGTCTATTTCATGTAATTTTACCTACTGGAAATCTGAGATAAGTATTTTAGATCACTAGGAGTGTGCTTTCAGTGTATTTGTAATCCTTGGTCTAAGATTTAGGAAACTTTCGTTACCAAAATTATAAGGTCTTATTTTTATTCTTAATGATCGTTTTGAGATATAAATAACAAATCCTTATTTTTTCTATAGAATCTTCTCGTGTTTGAATACATTAATTAGAGAACGTTACACAATGTAATAAGTTAAGATATTTGGATTGTTCAAAAAATAGCACTAGAATTGGGAATATAATAGTTTTTGAGTTTATTCTTCCGTATTTTATGCTGCACTACGTATCTTTCTGCCACTATTGTTCTGTCTGCAGTGATTGAAAACAACCGTGTGATTGTCAGCGTTTGTAATAAACACTGGCAGTTGGGAAATAGGTACCTACCAATGGGGCTACTTTTGGAGAACTGCCACATTTGAGATGAGTTACATGTCACAGACTATACCACGGATTTTGCAAGGGCCAGTACACGGTGGAAATCTGGATGATATAGGACTGTACAGATGCTCTTATCATTTCTCAATGTGTGCTATCACCGGCGCCTTGGTCCTTGTCGAACCCAAAGTGATGGTGGTAGTTAATTTTAGTAGGTCCGAGCGCAGTGCCGCTTAGCTTGGGATTTCGGATCTATGACTTCTGATCTCTGACGACATCACCGCCATCTTGGATTACATTATCATATGACCTTTACCCTCTGACGTCATCACCTATGACCTATGATATCACTACCGCCACCCTTACCTACATCACATAACGTTTTACCTCTGATGTCATCGCCAACATCTTGGACTACATCATCACCTTTGGTTGTTGGATTGTTTTTGTTTCAGAGGAAAAGGTTGAATTTGTGAAACAATCAGGCCTAATACGTAAGAGAGGTTATGACCAAGCATAAATTATTAAATCTGTTGACAGAAATTACTTAATGAAGTATTTTGAAATTTTAAAGTTTAGACTGTACATAGGGACTACAAAACGCTTTCACTAAGAGTGACCCTAGAAAACACAATATCATTTTGTGACTTAAATTTACTCCAAGCTAGACTTATTTTACCTATAATTTATGAATCCTCGTTAGAGTGCTCATCGTTCAATGACAAGGTCACGTCCTCTGGCAGTTAACGCGAGATAAAATAACCACCCTTGTCTTTGTTTACTACAGACTGAAAGTCATCAAAGGCGTGTCAGTAGCACTGTAGTACAATCGTTGTCGTGTAGTAGACTAATTTACTAACGAATCATCGGAATAACCGTGGATCCATGCATTGCCTTAAAAAGAAACAAATTTCTCTTTTGCAAAAGATTCCTTGTGAGGCCAATTGCCAAGAAATAATACTACAGTAAATATATTGTAAACTTGTACAACACATGGCTATGATTATATTTTATATATATGAAATACGTTTGTCAAATTATTGAGTATTTCTTACGAAAATTTACGCGTAATTTTATATTTTGATTGCAGTTAAATTCAAGCATTTTTTTTGAACGTAGAAAAAAATAATCGAATATTTAATAATTGAACCTAATTTTTTTACTATACATACTATATGCGCAGTTAATACCAAAAAACTATTCAGGGAACGTTTTACAAATAACTTTAACAATTGGCGGTACTGGGACAACACAAAGCATAAATGTCCGGGTAAGAATCCGAACCTAGTACTTATCACTGCGAACACTATTTCGAAGTGATACAGTTGTTTTCATGTAAATGTACAAATTTACAAATATCTTTTATTTTATATGAATTATTATTTTCCGTTTACAAAAAAATTACAGTGTAGTTTATGACCCGCGCAGAACTTCCGCTATCTCGCAATAACTTCTGAAACTGATCTGTAGGAGTATTTACATAAATTCTAGTCTTCTGTGCTCTTGGCTAACTTTAGCTTATGATGTACCATCACTGTCAGAATCATACATTGTAAACATTGGCAAGTTTGTTTAATTACAAATATAATATCAACACTTTGATAAAGTCAAGGAAAATAAAGAAGTATCTAACCGCAGAAAATTTAAATAATCATAATTTAGAAATTATCGAAAAATTCCATCATTTAAACTTGTTTCTAAAAAATTATACGGAATTTATAACCTCAAAATTGTTTAATGACGTCTGCCCTACACAAGATTTTGACGTCTGTATTATCAAATATTTGTTCAATGTTAGACTTAAATCTCTAATTAGATTTACAAAAATTACCTTTAATATACCTTTTTAATACGAAACTATGTTAGTTTCAAAAATAATATAATATAAAATAAAAAAATAAAATAAAATACGAAGGGGTTAACATGTTTTATTGTATCTTTCACGAATTAAATTTCCTTAATAATTAGGTTTCAGGGGAAAGGTAATATGAAAAGTACAATGAAATATACAACCAGACATAGTGTAATCCGTCTAAAATGTGTTAATTTAATACTTTTCCTACCTTTTCTTTGGAAACATTTTCTTTGAATTACAAATCTTTCAAATACTTGGTATTCGAGGGTTTGCGGAGTCGACCTGCTAACACCCAATACCTACTTAAGACTTAGGGCGCGGTTACACGGGAGTCTGAACTACTTCAGGTGAACATGTTCAGCTGTTGAGTGCGGTTACACACAGTCTGAACATGTTTCGTTCGAGGCCATTTCCCATTTAACTTAAACAGGTTGGCAAAGTAGTTCAGATCGACATATCTCCTACATTAGCCTCTGATTGGCTGTTTAGAATATAAACAATCCTTTGCAGAAATCTAAGATGGAAAGTATCCTGGCACAAGTAGAGTAATATTTTACCGAATGCAACAAAAAAACAGGTAATTATATTACTTTTTTTAAATTGATCCTGACATTAATTATCTTATAACTGAGATAGGTACTCTCGCTCAAAAATAATAAAAAATAAGTTTAAAAAAATTTACTGTGTATGTTGTTTGAATTCCCGATTTGTAAAAAAAAATATTGAGTAATATGAAAACACATTAAATTTCTGCTGATAATACTGTATAAACAAGTGAGAATATCCCGCGTTTTCTGGATACAAAATAGAGAAGATGAAAAACAGTCATTCGTTGACAGTAGACAATCGGTTTTAGAGCTGAACACACTTTTCAGCAACTACCGTGTAACCGTACACTTTCGCGTTTGTAAACGTGTTTACTTAAACATGTTCATCTGAAGTAGTTCAGGGTCCCGTGTAACCGCACCCTTAGTCAGCATAAAGCTATGTACTTGTCAATTCACTTGCCCGTGAGGTTTACAGGAGAAATTCTGACGGACATATAATTGGGCCTTTATAAACAGTATTAGCCAGCTTACCATTTTGATAACTTTTTTAAAAAATAAAATGAAGTTATACTTATCAAAAAGTTGCAAAAATCATGTTATGGTCAAATTCAAACACATACAATTCTGGCAAACTATTTAAGTTTATACTTTTTTTTTCGATAAATACTTGAATAAATACTTGTAAAATAAAAAGGTGACAATTATTTCACGAGGCATAGTTACAGATTAATACAAAGAAATAAAACCTAAGAACCGCTTTTCCAGATGGTAACATTTATCTCCATGGAAGTATGTGACAAATAGGTACACCGATTTGTTTTACTCGAATACCTGCATACTTCATTCAATGTTCGGACAGCTTTCATGATGTTACTTCCGGTAACGTAAGAGTGTATACTATATATACTTCAGGTGAATTCAGACGATGCCATAGTATATAAGTATACTTCATCCAGGCGTTATGTGGAGTCAATCACGAATTTTCGACGTGATTGTCAAATGTCTATCGCCTTGACACTGCCCTCTTCCCATAGACAAGATCTTTTGTGGCGAGAGAGGTCGCACAGCTGCCAACTGCGAGGCACTGAATATACCAGCGTCGGGACCGTAAAAAAATCACTTCCCTTTTACAGCTGAAAGCAATAAACTGCATCCACTCACATTCCCCCCTCCCCTCTTTTCACCCAGCATCACCTTAAAACTTTTTTTTTCATGGGCCATGTCTGGTTCACAAAAGATGTCTGGGACACGTATGTCGTTCTATCTGCGATACATCTTCGTCAAGGTGTCGTAACTTTTTATAACTATCGTACATAACTTGAAGATGACTTGGAGCGACCACGTGTTTTATACAGTCCCGATAAAATTTTTGATCGGTTTTTGTCCTAAAGTAATCTTTCTTTTTAGCACTCTTTTTTTCTTTAATTTCAGACACTTTACGAATTTTTTCGAAGATTTTCGTGAATGTACGAATGCCATTCACACTTCACGCATTTAACTTCACATTTAATATAAGGTTGGTACAGTCAACAGGCAAATGGCTTAAATGGCTTACACTAATAACAATAATAGGTGAACATATTTCGGGATATTGAAATTGCTCAGTTTGAAATGACACATGTTCCCGAAATACGGATGCTTCTGAAGATGGTGAAATGAATGGAGCGAAACAAAATCATGGTGTGCGGAAGTAGGCCTATAACAAACAGTAAAATTGTTCAGAAACTTAAGATAGAAATGGAGATCCTTCGCGTATGAAATCATGATTGGTGTTAAGAGTTGCACACGGAATCGTTAAAATCAGTTCATTTAAGGAAGGAAATTTGAGTTTTTTTTTTCAAATGGCACACAGAAAGAATAGTTGGGTAAATTATTGAAAACTGAGTATTAATATTATGTAGAATATAATTTATTTCACTAGTAATGAGTAATGGTAGGTTTTTTTTGCGACAAAATTCGAACACTCATCATTCTGCAATAAGTATGCCCACTGTTGGCACACGAATCACAGCAATTCTCTGCGGAAGTAAACGCGTTATGACTGGTCTGGCCAAATAAGGCAGAGACTTCTCTTGCAAACTGCCGCCAATCACAAAGCAGAAATTACTGAAGGAGGAATACAGTATTGCGGTATAGTAAGCAAACAGATTGTTTCGCAAAAAATCATTGCTTCTGGCAATAAGGTATATCCACGTAAGGGATTAATTCTATTTATTTGGCGGATGTCTGCAAGGGAAACCATTGTCTTATTTGGCCTGACCATTAAAAGACCCGTTTGAATACGCGCAGTATTGCTGGGATTCGTAGACTGTCAGCAGAGTGCAAGTGAAAGTTACTCAACCAGTCACGGAGCTCAAAGTGATGCTACATTGTTTTAACATACAGCTTGTCTCAAAATATTTTGACGTGAATACGTCTTTAAAAAAGTTTCCATATTGGGAGGCAATTCACAAAACGTATGATATCAAAATCAGGGGATAAAGTTTGGTGTTGTAGCTACATATCTATCATATCCATCCAAAGTTTAATCAAACCACTGGATAGCTAAAGGATCAAAGAACTCTTTACGTTAAGTGAGGTCTGTGACGCATCGCGTGCGTGGAGGGGAAGCGCCGCCATTTTGAGGTCATTTTGCTGCGTTTCGAGATTTACATTTAGAAAGCCTATAAATACGACGTTCTTTTCAGTTTAAATTTCAAATCTCGTCAAAACCTATCTATTGCATACATAAAACATTAGTTTAAAATAGTTACAGTGAATATACATGGTGTTAAAACAAACAAAAATATAATTACAAATAAATAATGTTGGCCTATACGCAACAAATAGCCAAAAAAAAATTCAGAGATCGAATACGGTTGGAAAGGGCTTCCCAAAAGCAATGTAATGATACCAATAAAACACCATATGACAGAGTGAAGCAGTGCCGGAAACGTAAAAGAATGAATGAGGCCAAGCGGATCAACGACGGTGACAGTACATCTGCAGCTGGGGTGGTTGAAATTATGCAATGGATAATGAAATCGCTTCTATATCGACGCCGGACTGTGTAGGCATCGATTGTGTACGATCGTCGATTATGAAGACACATTGGGCAACAGCTAGTGCACGTTTCACTACGATGTTTGTCAACAATCCATTCGGACATAAGTGTGATATGTGTGATCGTCTATAGTTTCTGCGCTCATTGAAGCCAACAAAAGAAAAAACACCTGTTACGTACACGTATTCACTTACAACACACTGCCGCGTCCATGACACAGCCACACCCCATTTTTTTTCCCCGCCTGAATTACATTACCCTATTCCTTCTTTAAATTATTCATGCAATTTTGACTTCATACTATTTCTTGGACATACGCGATTGCAGTTTTACTCTGTTTGTGATCAAAAAAAATTCAAGAATGCAAATTAAGAAATAAAAATGAAAACATAATCCCACAGAGAACATGCCTGTATCGGCTATGTCAAATAAAACCTAAAATGATTTTATGGATAACACAACGACGATAGTACCGTAGGTTTCCTATTACAAAACAGTTGCGACGTTCCGGGAACTGGCATCTGTTACCGTCATCAGGCGTTCTTGAATTTTATCCATTACAAACAGTGTAAAATTGCATTGGCGTATGTCCAAGACATTTTATTAAATACATTCCCACAGTAATAAAATTTCTAACACCTACAGTATTAACATTCGTATATAATAAATGTTGCAAGAGATCATAACTTTGACAACGTAATAAATGTGTCCAAAATGACGCGCTTTTTAACATTTTACTGGCAATAAAAGTCATTAAATTCTGGACACGAGTCATTTTCCACAGTGAAGCTTGAATAAGATATCTATACATATTATCAATTTTCTTTGTTAAAATTTATTGTTAATATTACTATATAAAAATGTAAGTTACTGACCAAAACAATTGAATAAGGATTTGATACCACAGAGAGATACATCATATGTTATTAGTAAATCCCGTATATAATTTAATAGGCTATCATAGTAGTATACAAATGTATTTACTGGCGCAGGTTCCAGGAGGATTGAGAGGATGGGGTCAATAACCGACCCCTCCAACGTCACGGCGGCCATCACAAACTCAAAATTCCTCAAAATTCCTTAAAATTTTCAATATCGAGGGGAAAATGCCCATTTATAGTGAACATGTCCAATTTTTTCCACTCAAAAATTCAAAAATTTGAAAAATACGGAATGCCTCAAAAGACTTTTGCCATTGAAAGAACCCACATTCATAAAAATGGCTTAATTTTCCCATTGACAAGCCTCCCTAAGCCGCCAATTTCATGACCTTGACCGTAAACTCGAAATTCTTTAATTTTATAACAAAAAGTTTCGAAATAACGCAAAAAAATTAAAATTCCCTATAGCGGCTTAAATTCCCCGTCGTCTTGCCACCCTAAGCCGCCGAGGTCATGACCCTGACCTTGACCGTAAACACAAAATAATTAATTTTTGACCAAAAAACTTGGAAAAAAATTGTTTAATTAAAACATTGCACTTTTCGTTGCGCCCACCATCTTGAAATCGAACGTCTTACTTCCAGAATGTTGCACTTTTCATTACACCCGACATCTTGGTTTTGTATGATGGCATAGTTGCACTTTTATTTACAGCCACCATCTTGGTTTCTAGAAGGTTGCAATTTCCGTTATGTACGTCATCTAGTTGTCGCCTTCTTGTATGATGTCACAGCCGCCATCTTGGTTTTTATGTTCTGATGGAGGCCACCTTCTTTGATTCTATAAATGTTATATTTTCAGTTACGGCCGCAATATTGAAAATAATAATTAGTTTCCAATTTATATGGGGAAAAAAATAAAAATTAATAACAAATTGATTTCATTAAACTTTAATAAAAACTTGCATCATGGATTCCTTGGTTTGAAACTGACGAGGGTGATAAATTAAATATGATGATTAAACCTTCCTTCACATAAGCCACCAGAAGACTGACCTCCAACTACTAATTCCAAGGCAGACGTTACGTCAGTCAGTATGATGTCATGACAGATATCATTTTTCGCCTGCTGGAGGCTGCCATCTTGGTTCCGACATTATTTTTTCGACTGCTAGAGTGTGCTACTGACATATGAGTTTAAATATTGACCTCTATAGTGCAGGATTCACTTATTACTGTGGCGTCCCGTCATCTTGTCATTTAGGCGCCATCTTAAAATTCTCTAATTATCAAGCAAGAAATTCCTGAAGAATTCCAAAAAATATTTTATAAAACAACTTGTTAAAATTATTATTGATTTAATTGATTTTTGTCATTGGTTCGATCCTAGCTGAATGCAATAAAAGATAATTTAATTAAAATGGCAAAAAAAAATCCAGAATAAATAAAATAATTACAAAATAATTATTACAGAAATTCTATAAGTAGATAAACAAACAAGTACTAACGTTAATCGATGTATACAGTCTTCTTAGAAGGCGAAGCAAACACTTTGTATGCCTTGACATGTGTTTTCAGCTCATTTCCACATGCAAGTCGATTAACCAGCTACGTCCATTGGTGACCATGAACAAAAGTCGGTTGGCCAGTCACGAATGACCAGTCGATTGAAAAGGCTATCATATCCAGTTGGTGACAAGGTACACCAAGTTAGTGGCCAGACACGTCTATTCACATGACCAGGAACGCATGTCCAGAAGGTGGACATCCAAATCCAGTTGGTAGCCAAACGCATTAAGTAGGTAGTCAAACACATCCATTCAGTAGCCAATAAGTATTTTTCTTCTATACTCGGCTAACATTTTAAACAGCTCATGTTCAATATAATGCCATAGGCCAAGCGTCTCCGAACCACGAGGTGCTATTCGCCGATACGAAACCAACATTTTAAACAGGTCATGTTCAATATAATTCATATAGATCAGACCTTTTTTGATCCAAGAGGCTAATCATGACCTTAGTACAGACTTATAGATGATAATTCATATTCAAAAAGGAAGCACATAATAAATATAAAGACAATCAACAAAAGAAAAGGCCACACAATATATACACACACAGGACATGCAATATACATACTGGATACGCAATAAAAACGCAACGAACATGCAATACACACTGGGCACGCAATGAACACGCAACGAACACACAATACACACGCATGACATGCAATGAACACACAATACATACACTGGACACGTATGTGACAGAAAGGGAGCAAATTTGGACGAAAATTCAACTTGGTGTGACACGATTTTGTCACAGGAATACGATCTCATCACAGATAGGATACAGCTCCAACAGCTCCAGCGACATTTGACTACAAGACTAAAAGGCAAAAGGACTATGATACTACGATTCTACAAGGCCCCAAACCTTCTTCAAGACTACGAGGCAACGAAGCTACGATACTAAGAGGCTACACGGCAACAGGCTACGATACTACAGGGCTACAGGTTTCTTGACTACGAAGCTACATGTCTATGTGACTACAAGGCTGCAAGGTTAAATGCAACATTACAACAAAGGCACGAGGCAACATGGCAACAAAGGCACGAGGCAACATGGCAATAAAGGCTACTTGACTACAGGACTAAAACACTTAGAATCTACAAGTCTACGAGTCTAAAAGTTTGATACTGGCTACAATAGCTCCATTCAGCAGTGAGAGTTAATTCATCTCATACAAATAACTTGTTGTAAGTGTCCCGATTCTTGCATCAGCTGACCCCACATATTGTGTTGTAAAGGCAGTCGCTATTTTATGTGGGATGCGGGATGCTCGCTCTTGATCGCTTGAGAAGGAGAACTTTGCTAGACATCAAAGAGAAATTTATCTCATATGTCAATGTTTCTCAGCTGTCTCAAGTCATAGTAATTATCTAAGCAATAAAAATCTTCCTTTGAAATGTTGTACAGATTCTTGCTCTTTCATGTGGGATGTGGGATGCTCACAAACGATTGCAAGAGAAGGCGGACTTCGCTAGATACCAAGGAGAAGGAAGATAGTTTTAATGATAGTGTTTCCCACGTGTCTTAAGGCATATTATTTGACTGAGTAATAATTTTTGTTGTGTTTTAATTCTATCTGATATAATTTCTGTAAGTGCTGATTTAGTAACATAAATTCACATTTAAATGTAACTCTGAATAAAATTGCATGTCTCGCCAGGAATAACCTGGAGCAAACGGAGAAAACAAATTATAATCGTCGCATTGATCGGCCAAAAGAACGGGAAAACCACCAAAATTATGGCAAGATAATCAGGAGTACACAGAGAAAATCATCAAAATATTGGCAGGAATAATCAAGAGCACATGGAGAAAACAAACACACGTTTTGATAAATTAATATCAATGAATCACAAAAAAAAATATCACAAAAATAGAAAAATTATAACACTAATAAGAAACAGCTTCTGCCAGCTTGTAAACTTCTCCTTCGTTCAGGATGTTCTTGCTCAACCCAGAACTTTTTAAATTTTTTATTTATATTTTATCGTAGTTCTTTTATCTTTTTGTGATTTTTTTGTGATTATTTAGCAACGATGTATATTAGAAAAAAAATGTTTCAGACAGAAATTTTATGTAAAAATTATAAGATTTACAAACAATTGGAAATGATTCAAAACTGTACCTACTAAGAAAGTTGTGATTTCTTTTTAAATACTATCCCTTATTTTTTTAACAGTAGGGGCAGGAAGGAGGTTCTGGACCAATGTAAACATAGAAATGTAAACACAGCCCCAGAACCCCCCACCTGGGCGCCGCCATCTTGTTTCATGGGCGCCGCCATCTTGTCACGTGGGCACCGCCATTGTTGTTGACATTGGCTACCAGGGCACGCCACCATCTGCTGGAGGCCGCCATCTTAGTTCAGTCTTTAGTTACCGGAGCGCGCCACCGTCGCTCCGAAGGCGGGAATTGTATACAAAAAATCCTGGGCACTGGGTGGATTCGATCCCGGGGACGCACCAACGTCGTGGTTACGACGCGGACGCCTTGACCACTAGACCACGGGACCAGATGAAGTATGGGGAATTAAATAATGAACATATGCTTTAAAGAAGCTATGCTTAAAATAAGCTATGTCTTTAAAATTTCGAAAAATAAACCCCACACCCCAAGTATGCCTAAAAGAAACCCCCTGCCATACTAGCTATGCCTAAACCGCTATGCTTAAAATACCTGCCATATTGTATGCTTAAACCGCCATGTTTAAATATCGAAATAATAAAATATGTCTATAAACCCCCACCACTCCACAACCGCCGCCATGTTGTATGCTTAAAACAATTGACGCCATGATGTATGCTTAAAGCAAACCCCCGCCATTATTCTTAACCGCCATGTCTTAAAAAAAATATGCTTAAAGACCCCACCACTCCACAATCGCCGCCATGTTTAAATTTCGAAAAATAAAATATCGCTATGTCTACAAACCCCCACCACTCCACAACCGCCATGTCTTTAAAAAAAATATGCTTAAAAGAAGTTCGAAAAGCAAACCACCATGTTTATTTAAATTACAAAAATTATGCTAAAATCAATTACCGCCATAGTAGCTATGACTAAACCACTCCAACCCCCCCCCCCCCTCCCACTACGAGTATGCTTAATCGCCCTATTTAAATTTTGAAAAGAAATAAAATACTAACTATATTTAAATTTAAAAAAAATACCGTCATGTTTATGAAATCTCGAAGAAAAAAACGCTATATTTAAATTTCCAACCGCCATGTTTCAGTATGCTTAAAAGCCCCGCCATATTAGCTATGACTAAGGAAACATAACCTCAAAAATCCCGCGCAGAGAGAGCGAGATGTTGCCTGCTGGAGCGTCACTCGTAAACTGCGCAATAATAATCCCCACATCATATTATAAGCATAATAATGTCTTTAAAAAATGCTTTAAGTAATAAGCATAGTTAAAAAAAATTGTGTTAAGCATTACTTTACGTCGAGTAAAATAAATATTATAAATAAAGAAAAGAAGCATATTTAAATCTTTATAATAATAATACTAAGCATATTTAAATTTAATAATATTTTTACAGACCAATGTGTTAAGCAGTACTTTACGTCGAGTTACAAATGCCGTGCTGAGAGCGTGCGCCGGCGACCAGGGATGTGTTTACCTGCTGGGTGACAGTGAAAGTGTTTACCACAGAGAAACAAGGTCAGGCCATCGCTGCGTACAGGAAAGGAGCAAGCACAAGGAATATACAGAGGTGCAAAAAAAAGAAATAATGTAGACAACACACGGGTAAAAAAGAATGTTGGTTTTATTTTACTTTTGGTCTAAAACATGTGTGGCGGACGACCCCAGGGACACGTCCCCGAAGGCCCCGCCAACTCTTCAACGCCCTCGGCCGCAGCGAACGTGCGGTCGAGCCATCGCTGCGGCCAACTTCAGGCTCACGTTCCCGCGGTGGCTGTGGCTCACCCTCCACCACCTCCTCCGTAAAGAACAGCTCAGCTATATCTCCCGGTATAAGGGCTGACATATCATCACATGATACAGCCATCTCGTGTTGGGGAGATCTGCAGAACAATACATACGCAGTAGCTACAGCATAACCCAAATGTGTAAAACAATTACGTTAATATTTGGAAATAGAAAATACGTTAACGTTTGTATAAAATATCTGTGTAAAAGAAATTACGTTAAAGACATTCTACTTAAAAAATATCGTTAACATTTCGTTTTGTAAAATAAATTACTTGAGTAAAAGAAATTACATTAACCTTTGTAAAAGAGGAAAATTAAATTACATGTTTGAAACAAATTACGTTAAAACTTGTAAAGAAAATAAATTACATCAGCCTTTGTAAAAGAGGAAAATTAAATTATATAAATTCCATGTTTAAAAGAGATTACGTTAAGACTTGTAAAGAAAAAATTACTTGTGTAAAAGGAGACAACTTGTTTTTTAAGAGGAAAATTAAATATTTAAACATGTATATAAAATAAATTACGTTAAAAAAATTCGTTAACATTTCTTTTTGTAAAATACATTACGTTAAGATATTTTAAAGAGAAACTAATTCCAAAGAAAGTATGTTAAGACTTGTAAAGAAAAAAACAAAGTACATCAGCCTTTGTAAAAGGGGAAATTAAATTATATAAACATGTTTAAATTACGTTAAAATCATTCTAGCATTAAAAAAACACGTAAACAATTATGTTAACGTTTCTTTTTTCGTATTGTGACATACCAATAGGTTATTCTCCACGTGCAATGGTGGGAGGATCGGAGCGCTAGGCCACCCCATCACTCGGTACGACAGCATAGCTGAACGTAACAATAGGAAAGGGCTAATCATGGTCCGGGGAAAGGCGTAGGTCTTTATGTCCCCAAGGTAGAGTGCTGACACCGTCTTCAGAAAGCCAACGCTTATCATCTCCTGAAGACAATGCTACCTTGGTCACACGCTCCGTAAACACAGTGTGGCCTCGCGATCGGAAATGGTGTTGAGTCGCGAGAACCCGTGAATTTTGAAGCAAGCATTCCAGGTATTGAGGAAACAGGAGTGAACGCAGTGCGCTGGCCTTGATTCCCTTCGCCTTACGCGTAGAAGAACCGTCCTCCATCTTAAACGCGTAAAGCTTCGGGCGAAGACCAACAAACTCCGTGATGATATTGCCAGCGGCCTCATTCTTCATCACCCCCGTTACACCCTTATTAACCAAGGGGAAGCGTTGCTCATTACCTGGCGCATAATTGGAAGTGTCGAAACGGGAAGCTAAATCGGGGCGAATCGAATTGTAAATATCGTCACACACAATGTGGTAAATTAACGAATCCGTATCCGTGTACAGGAGATGCAGAGACTGTGGAGGAAATTTCTTTTGCATGTAATTATAGTGAAAATCGTAGAGAAATAATTTTGATAAATCTAAAATGGCAACACCTGTGTACAACGGTCTATGAAAGGTAATCGTCCCTTTAAGCATCTCTATGAGGACTAAACTCTCATCGATGATTCGCCGAGCCTTGAATGTCGGACGACCAATCAGCTCAGCCGCCCCATAAATGGAATCGTATCGTGAAACAATGCGTATATCCTTTTGCTTTCGCGTATTTTTCAAACTTTTTCCGTAAACCGAGTTCGACAGTAATTTAAAAAACGATTTCTCAAAGGGGTTCGCAGACTGGGCACGACGCTCAGCATTAAAAGCTATATAGTCCCTCATCCAGGCCGCCTGCGCAAACCGCAGCACGCGGTGAACCTGGCCGATGACCGCCCCATACTGAACGTAGTGCCCCAGTGTTTTAGCATGGACAATATATTTAGTATGCGGCGCGAGAGTAAACAGTAATTTACTCATACGCCCGTTTGGCGGTACGTCATTCACAGGGGCCAGAGGCAGATCTGATAGGCGATCGTGACAATCATCGGGAAAGGTCAAATCTACTTCCGCGAAAAATGATGTATCACCATCGATGACAATGGTGTTGAAATCCCAACTCGTATACTCATCCCTGGGAACCCATTGGAAATTACCCACAGGAAGCTTATCCAACATTGTGTGAGCATACACTGTGTTAACATCGAAATAACAAATGTACGAAGACGGAAGGCCTGGGTCGTGACTGGACATGTACACATTGTTAGCTTTCGGGTGACGTCGACTTACGTTTGTAATACCTCCACGAACCGTAGACTCTAGGAAGAGGTATATGTCTGGGTCGGTCACAAGTTCAAGACGCACACCGGTTTTAATTAAAAGTGCATCCCATGCGAGCGAGGGAGCGGTAATGTAATGAGCGGGATCAAGCGAATAATGCTGTAGGCAAATGAAACGGAAAGATTCGAATATGTCGGCCAGCAAACAAGTATCCACCTTAAGGAAGCTAAGTGCGTACTCTTTCAATGTGGCACAATGGAATACGTCCCAAGCCCTTTGAGCGTGAGTATAGTCCAGATCACTCACGTCCGTGCCACTCATTACGTTATGGAACGCATCCTTTGGTGGTAGCGAGGCAGTCTGCAAATGTTCACTTGACTTAACAAAGTCATAGGGAAACACACCTTTATGCGTAGCTAACTGAAACTGTGCGTCATCTGGAAACATTGAACGGGTGAGTTTCAACTGATCAGGCATGAGATTGCCAGCGAGAGTTTCCAGAGATGAAGTTAAAAAGTTAAGTGAATCAATAAATCTAAGACGCACAGTGCGCATGCCTCCTTGCGCATTACCTGAGACAGGTATGTATTTAGTAATACATTTGTTACTCTCTAGAGTTACGCCTAATACTTCGACCTCGCCGGGATTCTCCACAACAAAGGAGCCGTCCGGCTGTGCAATCTGCCGCGAAACTAAATGCTTCATTAAAAAGTGGGCATCATAATTTTGCAAATTATGGAATACCGCGGCAAGCTGTTTCTTTTGCATCCTGAAAGCCAGGTTGCAATTCGAATGGGCATAACCACGTATTTCACCAGTCAAATGGCAGTGATCGAGCACCTTCTGCCCAGCCAATACCTTCTTACAGATATGGCAATGTGTTTGACTCGCAAGCCTTGCAGAGACGGCTGGAGTCGGCGTCTTAATAGGAATGGTCTTTGAATAAATATCACATACCCACTTTGTCATTGAAACTAATTCTGCGACCATTTCAGCAATACAATTATCACTCTCGAATTGCACATACTTGGTCAAAGAGCTATCGTACCCACACACCAACAAAATGCTGCATGCGTATGGTACATGTTCGTTTACCCGTGTGGTATTAGATGTCTCATCACCGGGTAAACAGGTGGATATCGGCTTAAGGTATGACTCGGTGTCACAGTATGCAACAAAGCCGAGGCGATCCTGTTTTGCAATATTCGTAAACTGTAAATATTTGTTCTCCTCTGTAGGGAAACAGGAACGCACCGCTTGATGCTGGCTGCAGAGAATAGTGTGTGAAGTTAACCTGTCTTCACTTGAAAAGTATTGAAGACAGCGCTCGCAAATCCATTTCTTACGAGTAGACCTTGACAGTTGGGAATACAATAATCTGGATAGACTCTTAATTGTTACAAAGTGTAGGTGCTCTGCCGCGCCACTAGAACGTATCGCTAAAATATTTACATGTCTCGCTCTTCGCTCAGAGGATACGCGAAGAGGCTGGATAGAGGATTCAGACTTGCCACTAAAACATTGATCAACAATACTCCCCTTACTGTCTACGCACGCATAAACATTAACGGAAATATTATTGTTCCTCTCGAATGTCTTAATCTGATGGAGAGTGGACGGGAAACTCAAACCAGACGTATTGAAAGCCACAAGTGGATCCGGTTACGAACTGGCTCGGTTAACATGGGCATCCGCCGGCATCACACCTGCCATAACGGCATACAGAAAGCAATGCTGCTCGGGACATTCAATATTGACACAAGCTTTCCTATTGGATAAAAAAGTCGGTAATTTCGTGTGCGGCACGCCAACAGTGAAAGCCCTATAGCTTGAAACATGTACATCCATGTAAATCAATCGCTGTAGAGCCCACCCACTGCCACGAGCAGCGAATTCGCTAACGTTCCTATTGACTTCCGGAATGAATACTGAATCATAGATTTCCCCTACCTCATCAGAGAGCATTACCACGGCTGAGTGTGTTGTAAAATGAAATGTCTCACTCTCGCCTCCCTCCACAGATTCCTTAACAAATGAAGCCGAGAGTGAAATATAGACTTTAAAAGGGCGTACCAAGACGGAAGTTAAGGCCAGAAAGGGAACCCTACATCTCTGTAGAAACCGGTCCAAATCGGGATTAATAGGCTCAACATAATTTCCAATCCGAAAGTCCACTATCCGGTTAGCAAAAGCAGAGTCCAAGATAACACTCTCCAGGGGAGGCAGGTCGCCAGCTTCACGCGGCTCCAGCCCGGACGCCCGCGCGCTGTCGCGAGTGTCCGATGTGGAAGCCTCACTGGGACGGGGTCGCTTCGCCTCGGGGGGAGTAGACATGGCGAGGAGGGGATAGACGGGAAGTTACGTTCAGCAGTACAAATAATGTTCTGGAAACATAAAATAAACATTTGTTAATATTAAAGGAAAGGGTCTTGTGTATACTGAGTGAAGCCCAAGCTACGTGAGCGCAAACTATGTGTCGCTGTAAACATGACTGAGCGACTGTGAACTTGTTACTCTGCGCACGCCATAAACGCGACTGAGCGTACTCCCCTCCGCTCCGTGTTGTCATGACAACGAGCCTTTCCCCGCCCCGAAGTCGGGGAGGGGAGCCCGCCCCGCGGTCGGGGAGGGGCGTCCGTCCAGCCAGCGGAAGGGACCGTGTAGAGACGTAGAGACGTGATTAACAGAAAATGTGTAATACAATTAACACTAGCGGATGAGACTTACCTCACGTAGCATGCGCCGACATCAAATGCAAGCAATCACCTCCCGCCGGCGGTATTTATACATGCCCAGCTAGGTCAGTCCGGGTTGGACACACTTTCACCACACGTCCGTAAACATGTACGTCACACGGACGTTTTCCATCTGAACACATTTAAATAATATATTTATGTGGTTTGCAAGGTCATGTGTGAACACATTAGTGTGGTTTGCAAGGTCAAGAGTGAACACATTTAAAAATAATATTTATGTGGTTTGCAAGGTCAAGAGTGAACACATTTTTAAAAAAATATTTATGTGGTTGTCAGGGTCAAGTAGAAAGAAAAATACATCGAGACATTTTTTTATTATTTTTTTAATAGCCCACACCCGTTGGAATAGAGTTACAAACTTGTTACGTATAAAAGTTACATTACATTGAAATTAAAAGTTACATTGAAAACAATTGTTTTCGTATAAAATAAAAGTTACACTGAAGACAATGTTGACGTATAAAATAAAAGTTACAAATTTTACGTATAAAGATATTACACTGGAGACAATGTTGACGTATAAAATAAAAGTTACACTGAAAACAATTTACGTATAAATGTTGTTACATTAAAATCAATTTACATATAAAGATATTACATTGAAATGAATATTACACTGAAATTAAGTTTAAATGATATTACATTGAAATTAATTTTTACGTATAAAATAAATTATATTTTCTTTAAAAGGTCTGTAAGTACTTTGCGCAGTGCGGTTCTGGCAATGTCTAACACTCTTTCGTTCAATGCTTGGTCACTGCTCACCGCTGGACCCAGGTCGCCCTCATCGAGGCCCCGCGCTCTGCGGGCAGAAGGGCGCCGTCGGCGTCTCGGCTCTACCGACGGCGGTGAAGTCTGGCTGCAGGCGGGCAATTGCGGCTGCGTCTCGAAGGCGTGTGCGTAGACCTCTGCACTTGTTGCGGGTAGAGTTGTATCGGTGCGTAGCATACTAACGCAGCACTCGCCGAAGCCGGGGCAGGGTATCACTTCTAGAGGCAGGTCTTCCGGTCTTGGGTTGTGAATATGTTTCGAGTGCACGGTAGAGTCACATTCTTCCGTAACATGTCTCAACGCGCCCTGACTCCACTCGCTATACTCTACACTGCCTATGCTTGGAGTTACATCTGGATACGTGTTCCGGGGATTAAAGCTAGCCATCTTTACACCGTCACTGTTTCCGCACGACTGTTCACGCAAGGACCTGCGGGTCTATTAAAAACAATATTTACCAGATGAATAATTAAATGTATTATGCAATCACAGCACTCTGCACGTTTCGGTGTACAACCTGTTACTTGGGTATTTAGGTATGAAGGCATTGGGATGTTGTTTACTCTGGACCACCGAGCTATATTTATACCGACATCTCGCCGCTTGCGGTGACCTTGAGGTCTACACCTCCTCCTCTGACATTTCCGCCTTCTCATTGCTCTCGGCAATGTTTTCAACCATCCATGCTCTGAGCAGCGCTGCGTTGTGGCGCGACGATACCGGTCTTGTGCCTCTGCGGTTGTTGCTGTACGTTTAATCTAATAACTTTAATGATGGGCAGCCATATTCACTTTGAACGTCCACTATGCGCACATGTTTGCAACAATGTATAGCTAGCCAACGTTTCTGTTCGGCTCCGGCGACCATTATAGTTCCACTCAGGTGTGCCATCAATATATTTGGCAGGCTTGTGTAGGGAAATATTCCGTCTTCCCATTTCAGATTGTGGAAGGTGTTGGTGAGCCACGTGTTTGTTTGTTGATGTTTTCTAATTAAATGTTCCCAAGTAAATGGTGGTTGAAACGAGCGCGTAATCACGTTCCCTTCCGCGTCTGCGATGCTAACTTCCTTAACGATAAACCCGTGCTGTGAGAAGAAGCCTTGGAGGTTAACACACTTTGCCATGGCGGCTGAGACACGACTGAACATACATCGTGTTTAGCTCATTATTTTAATACTTTGATACCTCGGGTTGTACGATACTAATCTATCGTGTAGAATAATTGCGTATGCCTGTGTTAGCGGCGGTATATTGTTTGCTGCGGTAATGTCTATTTTACAATCTATGACGGTTGAGGTCAGTTTTTCGTTTTGACATGACACATCGAATACAAAGAGAGGGGCCTTATCTTTAAATCCCTCCGGGTCAAGTAGAGGCGTATTTAGTCTACCGTAGTAGCTCGCTTGAAAGTCCGAGTACATATTATATGCAAGTAGGTAGTAACCATTCGTAAAGTTTATTGCTAGGTCCGAATATGGATACGCCTCGGAATTAAGATAGACCTTGATATTTTGTAAATTACAATGGTCGAATTTAGATTTGTTTGCGGCTAGAACATTATGCCTGCTGGTTTGAAATGCCACTATTATATAACGAGGGCGTTCGCTGGAGAAACTAGATTTTACAGCCCAACTGACGCTCTGTGATGGTGGTAAACTCGGGTAAACTTCTACTCCCCACGATCTGAAAGCCATATCTATGTCGCGGCCTTTTTCAATCATTTTCAACAGCCGTGTGCGCTGGGTGGGGCTTACAGTTACATGCGGAACAAGCCAGTCGATAGATTGCAAACTTAAAGTCACTTGCTGTGGCTGATCGCTTGTGTCCATTATAGCGTTAATATAACTGTTTGTGGTGATTTTAACGAGCGTTTGTTTACAATTTATTAATATTTGTTTATAGTCTTCTGCAAAGCCTAGCAACTGGTTCAACGGAACGCATATTTCAAACTCCCCTTGCGCTGTAAGTGGTAAACTGTAATCGCCGTCCGGACACCATCCCGCCATCTTATTTACGGATTTTTCATCACGCGTGCGCGATAAATAGTTTTTCACAGTTGTCACAATTCCAACTTCACGTACATCGTCGATTGTCACGCCGTTAAGTTCGAATGATATTCGGTTTATCATATGTAGTATACCATTGTTTACGATTTTTGCATTGTCTGGTTTCTGCCCGTTTGGTTTCGTGAATGCACCGCGAATTCGCAGAAACGATTAAGCAATGTGCGTATACACGTCAGAGTTTTGTATTGCTATAACTATCTCGGAGCTTGGTTCGTACGGTCCCGCAATGTATGGTTTGTACGTGTGCATTTCACATTTTGAGACTGCATCGTCAAACTGCGGTGATTGTTGCACATCGAGTATACTATATTCCATTTGGAAATACTTTGAAACCTAATTTTTCTAGGAACCTCACGTTAGCAGGTGTTAACCGCTTGATGTTTGCTTTCGTACTGGCTCTATGCTTGCTCACCCCCGCCCCTTTATGCAAACCAAAGTATCTTACCCCGATACTTTTTTCAAATGTAAGCGTAGTGTAATCACCTCGTTTCTAAAGTTGATTAATTTACCGTTCTGGTCTACCACTCTAATAACCAACTCTCGTATTTGTTGCATGGTAACCGGACTGTAAATGAGTGTTTGGGGCGTATCACTGAGCTTATATCCTGGAGGAACGTTCGGGGAAAATTCGTGTATCGTACTGTTTGGTTTTCATTTAAGAAGGCTGTGGCCAATAATATTCGCCATGATTCTAATCACGTTTACCGGCATCACGTTTACGGGCTGGGTCGACTCGTGAATTTTATTCGCCTCGTAGACTTCCGGTTCGAATCCAAGCATCGGGGCTAGGGAACAGTCGCCGGTGCAGTCGATTTGTGCATTGCTGTGCAATACGCATTGTAGAGTGTTTGGATTACCTTTCAACGAAAACATTACGTCTGTGGGTAGGTGTTGTTTAATATACGTTTCAATGTCTAAGACTTCGTAGGAACCTATTGGTAATTTAATTTCTCGCGTCATCTCTTCGTTCTTCAGCTTGTACCTAAACATCCGGTTGTTTTTGTCCACGTTCGGGATGGAATTGTATACGGTAAAATCTACGAGAGCAAGCTGCCATAACCCTGTCACTGACGTCGATCGGTGGGAAGTGTGTTGAACACAGTTCCGATGTGTTTCCACTTAGTATTAGCGTGATGGACATGTTCTTTCGAAGCCGGTTCTCTTATATACCGAGATGAGAAACTTTATGCACAAGTGTCCGCATGAATGAGTTTAACTTTTGCTGTCTATCGTAATTATATGTTATTTTGCAGCCTCTCAGGTATCGCTGCATTTCTAAAGGGGGCGGCAGGTCTCCAAAACTATCGTAGTACCGAACCGTACGACCGGCCTTGGCATACGCTACCCAATGCGTTCCGGGCCCCTTACTCGTATCTAAATTAATAATACCGCTCTCGTTGTGATATGGTTTTGTGGGTAATTTATCCTTCATAAACACATTTCTAAAATGTGGAATTTTTAATTTCCTAATTGCTGTCTTTATGTCTGTGGTGGTAGGGGCTCGCTTTGGCAGGTTACTCAGTATCCTTATTTCCTTTTCCCGCCCGTCTTCCTTCTTCTTCTCCGCTTGACCCCTCCCCCTGACTTTGGGTAGGGACGCAGGTATAGGCCCGAACCGTTTTTTGCAAGCGCCCGCATTTTACTATTGTGCTGTGCGTTGTTCACGGTCTTGGCTATACCCGCCGCTCTGCCAATCAGGCATCCTAGCGCTGCCAGCGCTGGGAAAATGAAAGGTAGTAGCCCGCCTTTTTTCGCGCGGTTTTTCTTTGTTGAGACGCCGCCGCCAATCTTACGTTTTACTCTCATTATCTTATTGACTCCCCACGCTGCAATATTTTCACCGAATTTCGTTGCGGGATTCTTTGCTATTTGTGCGGCTTAGTTCGCTAATATATCGTCGGCTATATGTCTGTCACTTTGGTTATTACTTTTAGAATAGCTAATATCGTGGAGACGACACGCCTTGTCAAGGGAATTGACTCCTGTATCTCCGCGTGCTAGCCTCTTGGCGAGTTTCGTTCCCGGACCGCAGAAATTATATCCTGGCAGATGTACTTCTACTGGCAGCTTGTTAATAACAGAGTTTATTATTCCTCCACCTCTTTGTACCTTCTTTCGTGTACAATGCATAACACTATACTGATTCGAGTTGGTATAAGTACGCTGTTTTTATAGTTTTCTGTTTAGTTGCGTAATGGAAGTAGTGCCACAACGCGAGTCGCTGCCTGTGCGGATTACACAGGCTAATGAAGCCAGTGCTCGCGAGTCGCGGCATGGTTCTTTATTACCGTCGACAATAAGATGTTTGATTGTCGGTCCGTCTGAATGCGGAAAAACGTGTGTCCTACTCAGTTTACTCGAGGAACCGAACGGTCTTCGGTTCGAGAATGTTTATCTATATTCAAAATCGCTGCACCAACCAAAGTATAAACGGCTGGCTACGGTTCTTAGAGCGGTGGAAGGTTTGGGATTTTTCCCGTATACGGGAAATGCTGATGTGGTACCTCCTAGCGAGGCAAGAGCCAATTCAGTGTTTGTGTTTGACGATATAATGTGTGAGAAACAAGGAATCATACAACAATATTTTTCTATGGGTCGACACGCACATGTTGATTGTTTTTACCTAGGTCAAACTTATGGCAGAATACCTAAACATTTGCTTCGTGATAATGCGAATGTTATCGTGCTTTTCCGCATGGATATGCTTAATTTGCGACATGCCTATGATGATCATGTAAACAGTGATATGGAGTTTCGCGCGTTTAAGGATATGTGCTTCTTGTGTTGGAAAAATGAACATGGTTTTCTTGTTATCGTAAAGGATTATCCTTTACTTAATGGCAGGTATCATTGTGGTTTTAATCATTTTATTGTTGCGAGTCATTGGAGGATGTCCTACAGCGTATCGAAGTTTGGAGGTGGTCCTCTGAAATGTCAGCTTGACTCGTGTATATCTCGCGATCTTGATGGGAATTGCGATTTGGGCGGAAAACGTTTAAAGCGTGTGGGTATGCCAAAGGATGCTGGGGATGGCGCGAGTAAACATTATATCTACTCGGTCGCGAGTGTAATCACTCGCACAGTGACGGAGGAGCTGTTGCGGCGGTTTACGGAGCTCAATTCATCGTTAGTCAATGTACGGGATGTGCAGGTTGGTATTATCGAGTTTTTACGTAATATGGAGTTGAAGGAGCAGCGGTCTGTGGACCAAATCAATTCTCGTCTGTCGGTACTGCCAACAAAGTTGGGTGATATGTATGTTACTTTGTTGGAGAATAAACTCGATCTATTTGAGAATACGATTATAGAAAAGGTAAACGGTATCTTGGCGGAACTGATATTGAAACTTACCGCTAGTGGCGCTGACATTTCGCAACGTGTTTCTCAATTGGCTCGTACTATTGGTGTTGTTAATAATGGTGTTGATGGATTGGTTTCTGCATCGACTGTGAGGACTGTTGCTAAGCGGCCCACACCTCAGAAGCCGCCTCCTAATACATAGACATTTTGTATATAAAAAGGCTTTATGCTGTATGGTTATCTTCAGTCATGTCTGCCGAGGCAAACGCTTTAGATCATGTTGTACGGAACATATGTGCCAAATATATTTTGGCTAAGCAAGCGCGAATGGAGAGGGATGCGATTAATCAGGAAATGTTCAAGTCTGTTAATTCGCATTTGGATAGTCTTGGACAGTCGTTTGTGCAGTCTATCCCGCAACGTGTTATTGTTCCGAAACAAGAGTCTTCAGATGTGAAGCCGGAACCGGTAGTGAGTGATGGTTATGATTCTGACACTAGTATACGTCGCAATGTTATGAATGATTCATTGGGTGAATTACAGTCTTACTTACGGAGCTACAACCTTCGCTCGGGTGATGGGACCTATGGTCTCTATAAACGCAACAACCATTGGTTCTTAGGGGATACGGAAGTATTTTTTCACGATAATAATTTAATTCGCGTCAACGAAGAATTGATACAGCCTGCTCCCGGCTTATTCGAATTATTGTTCCGCCGAGTGCCGCACACCTACTTCGATTCTGCCTTAAAACAATACGGACATTTACTAGATATTACAAACGCCTATTATAAAAGGAATGATCCTACGACAAAACGTTATAAAAGCGAAACGCATGCAAAGTTTGATATCATTAAAGGATTGTTTCCGAATATTGACTCATCTCAGCGAGGAAGTGGCTTGTTACAAAAAACATTGGATTTGCAACGCACAAAGCAATTTATCTATTGGGACAACCCGAACCAACTTATTGCTCGCCTCAGATTACTAATGGCCTCGCAAGCTGCTGGCCATACCGGACATAGCAACGAGGTGATATCTATTCTTGAAGAGTTGAAGGAAGCTGGATATATCGTAAAATGAGTGTCGCACAACGTGGGATTTCTAATGAACTGCATCGCAGAGTTCGCAGAATTTTTCCTCGTATAGGTGTGTTGACATATGGGCTTCGCGATTTATTACAGATTGATTTGGTGGAGATGATTCCGTACAGCAGGATAAATAGCGGTTTCAAGTACATCCTTACTGCTATAGATGTTTATAGCAAACGTGCTTATGCAGTTCCAGTTAAACGAAAGACGGGAATATTAGTCACTGCGGCCATGAAGAGTATTTTAATTGAGGCGGGAAGTTTTAAGAATATTCAAAGCGACGCTGGAGCGGAATTTTACAATAAACATTTTCAAGCCTTAATGCAAAAGTACGCAATTAATCACTACTCTAGTTATAGCGAAGTCAAGGCGTCTGTTGTAGAACGTTTTGATAGGACTTTAAAGGATATGCTTTACCGTGAGTTCTCGGCACAAGGAAATTATAAGTGGCTTAAACTTTTACCGAAATTACTTTCTGTCTACAATAATAGGTTCCACCGCACTATAGGCATGGCTCCGAATGCTTTGAGGGATAACACTTTGCTACAAACAGTTTACAGATATGTTAAGAAAATAGATTCTAGACGGTTAAAGGCTCGCGTGGGTTCGTACGTACGTATATCAAAACACAAGACAGTGTTTGAGAAGGGTTTCAAACCGAGGTGGTCGCACGAAGTTTTCAGAGTGGTCAGAGTTATGAATAATTTTCCATGTGTGTTTCATTTGAGTGATTTGGACGGTAATGAAATTAAAGGCAGGTTTTATGGTCCTGAGATTCAAGTAACTGCGTACCCCGATACTTATTTAGTGAATAAAATTCATAAAAAGTGTGGCGAACGTTTCCTAGTGTCGTGGAAAGGTTTTCCCGTTTCCGTAAAGACCTGGATTACTCACCGTGATATTAGCCGGTAGGTTTGTGGGTCTTTCCCCTCCGGCTTTGTTTTTCGGCCTCGCCGCCTGTGTCCGGCATAACAACTTGCCCCCTCGGGCGTTCGCGGGCGAGACCGGGAGTGGCGCTTTCACTTTCCCCCCTCCGGCCACGCGCCGCATCGGTAAACACTTTCCCTAGCGTCAGGTGTTTTGTCAACAAGTCATCTGCAGACGCATCGCGGCCACCGGTGTGAGAACATGCTTCCCTACACACCATTTAATTTATATTTATTTTGTTACATGTCGCTGGGGTAGGCGGGGTGCGTTCCGGTGAGTTTTTATTTTATGTATGCTTATTTGCTTCGTGCCGCAGCTGAGCGGGTCGGTGTTCTTGTTTTTGCTGGGTCTTCGCCCACTCCGTGCGGTTTTTATTTTATTTTAAATATGTTTATTACTTAACGCTAAGGCGCACGCTTCCAGCACGGCGTTTGTAATGCTTAACACATTGGCCGAGAGCCATTTACTACAAAGTGTTTGTAAACATATTATACAATTAAATTATGCTTAATATTAAAACTTTTAACTATACTTATTTTCTATATTATATTTATTTTACTCGACGTAAATTAATGCTTAACACAATTTTTTTTAACTATGCTTATTACTTAAAGCATTTTTTTAAAGACATTGTTATGCTTATAATATGATGTGGGGATTATTATTGCGCAGTTTACGAGTGACGCTCCAGCAGGCAACATCTCGCTCTCTCTGCGTGGGATTTTTGAGGTTATGTTTCTTTAGTCATAGCTAATATGGCGGGGCTTTTAAGCATACTGAAACATGGCGGTTGGAAATTTAAATATAGCGTTTTTTTCTTCGAGATTTCATAAACATGACTGTATTTTTTTTAAATTTAAATATAGCGGTATTTTATTTCTTTTCGAAATTTAAATATGGCGATTAAGCATACTCGTAGTGGGGGAGGGGTTGAGTGGTTTAGTCATAGCTATATGGCGGTAATTGATTTTAGCATAATTTTTGTAATTTAAATAAACATGGTGGTTTGCTTTTCGAAATTTAACAACATGGCGGTTGCTTATTTTAAGCATATTTTTTTTAAAGACATGGCGGTTGTGGAGTGGTGGGGGTTTATAGACATAGCAATATTTTATTTTTCGAAATTTAAACATGACGGCGATTGTGGAGTGGTGGGGTCTTTAAGCATATTTTTTTTTTTAAGACATGGCGGTTAAGAATAATGGCGGGGGTTTGCTTTAAGCATACATCATGGCGTCAATTGTTTTAAGCATACAACATGGCGGTGGTTGTGGAGTGGTGGGGGTTTATAGACATATTTTATTTTTTCGATATTTAAACATGGCGGTTTAAGCATACAATATGGCAGGTATTTTAAGCATAGCGGTTTAGGCATAGCTAGTATGGCGGGGGTTTCTTTTAGGCATACTTGGGGTGTGGGGTTTATTTTTCGAAATTTTAAAGACATAGCTTCTTTTAAGCATAGCTTCTTTAAAGCATATGTTCATTATTTAATTCCCCATACTTCATCTGGTCCCGTGGTCTAGTGGTCAAGGCGTCCGAGTCGTAACTACGACGTTGGTGCGTCCCCGGGATCGAATCCACCCAGTGCCCAGGATTTTTTGTATACAATTCCCGCCTTCGGAGCGAGGTGGCGCGCTCCGGTAACTAAAGGCTGAACTAAGATGGCGGCCTCCAGCAGACGGTGGCGCGCCCTGGTAGCCAATGTCAACAACAATGGCGGCGCCCACGTGACAAGATGGCGGCGCCCATGAAACATGATGGCGGCGCCCAGGTGGGGGGTTCTGGGGCTGTGTTTACATTTCTATGTTTACATTGGTCCAGAACCTCCTTCCTGCCCCTACTTTCAACCCCTTGCATCAATGGTTCGTCCAATCAAAAATTGTTTCAGACAAAAGTTTTAGATAAAAATTATTACATAAATACACTAATCGTACGAATTAGATGATGTTTCTACGAAGAGAGGTATTATTTTTTTGTCCTCCTACCCTTTTTTTTTCATCCCCTCATGGTTATGGTTATACGAATCAAAAACGTATTCATACAAAATATTTTAGTGTTTCTCCGAGTTATAATATATTCTAACGGTCGTGATATTTTCCATATTATGGGAGTTACAGTGTTTTTTCTGATTTTCTTAAACCCTTCCCCATTTCTACACATTAGGTAAAGTATTGTCCATTGACAAACTCGACCTATATTTTCCACTACTCTAGTTATGTAACAGATTAATAGCGATTTATGGAAATTTGTGACTACTCCTTGGTGTCCAGCGAAGTCCGCTTTCTCTTGCCATCGTAAGTGAGCATCTCGCATTCCACATAAAACGACTGCCTGTGCAACACAGCATGATGCACCAACTGATGCAATAATCTGGACTACTTGCTAAAAGTTATTTGTATCAGATAACTGGCTACTGTAGCCAGTGCAAAACATGTAGACTCATAGACTTGTAGCTTCTGAAACATTCCGACCTGTAGCCTCTTAGTCTCGTAGCCTTTATTGCCATGTTGCCTCTAGCCTTGCAGCCATTTAGTCTCATAGACTTGTAGCTTCGTAGCCAAGAACCCAGTAACACTGTAGTCTCGTAGCCTGTTGCTATGTAACCTCTTAGACTCGTAGCTTCGTTCCCTCGTAGTCTTGAAGCTATTTGGAGCCTCGTAGAATCGTAGCCTCATAGTCCTGTTAGCTTTTAGGCTTGTAGTCAAATGTCGCTGCAGCTGTTGTAGCTGCATTCTATCGTACATCTGTGATGAGATTGTATTCATGTGGTAAAATCGTTTCACACCAAGTTGAATTTTCGTCTAAACTTGCTCCCTTTTGTCACATGCGTGTCCTTTGTGTGTATTGTGTGTTCATTGCGTGTCCTGTGTATGTATTGTGTGTTCTTTTCGTGTTCATTGTGTGTCCAGTGTATATTGCGTTTTCCTTGTGTGTTTATTGCGTGTCCTGTGTGTGTACCATGTGTCCATTACATGTCCAGAGTGTGTATTGTGTGTTCATTGTGTCTTCTGTGTGTACTATGTGTGTACTGTGTGTCCATTTATGTCCTGCGTGCGTATTGTGTGTCCATTGCGTGTCTTATGTGTGTACTGTGTGTCCAGTGTATAATGTGTATCAATTGCGTTTCCTGTGTGTGTACTGTTGATCCGGTGTGATAAGTGTGTACATATCGTATTCTGTGTGTGTACTGTGTGTCCATTGCAGGTCCCGTGTATGTACTGTGGGTCCATTGCGTGTCATTGCGTGTTTTTTGTGTGTACTGTGTGTCCATTGGGTGCCCTGCGTGTGTAATGAGTTCTCGTTGCGGATTTATTGCGTTTCCATTCTGTGTATTGCATGTCCTGTATGTATGTATATATATATATATATATATATATATATATATATAGTATGATTTTTTCCTCGGTTGAATGTGCTTTATCTTTATTATGTGCTTCCTTTTTTGACGACGAATAATCATCGATAAGTAGTAGGTACTCATGTGATGATTGATGTCATGGTTCAGAGACGTCTGGTCTATATGCCTGACATAGAACATGACCTGGTTAAAATGTTGGTCCCGAATCGGCGAATAGCAATTCTTGGTTCGGAGACGCTTGGCCTATGCGCATGATTTTGTGCATGAACTGTTTAAAATGTTAGCCGAGTATCAACGAAAAATACTTCTAGGCTTCTGACTGTGTGTTTGACCACATACTGGATGCATTTGGCTACCAACTGGATATGTGTGGCTACCTACTGGACATGCGTTCCTGGCCACTGAATAGACCTGTCTGGCCGCTGACTTGATGTACCTTGCCACCAACTGGACGTGACAGCCTTTCCAACCGAATGGTCGTTCGTGTCTGGCCAACCGACTGACGTAGCTGGTTAATCGACTTACATGTGAAAATTCGCTAAATCACGTGTCAAGGCATACAACGTATTCGCCTCACTTTCTTAGAAGACTGTAGACATTGATAAATGTTAGTACTTTGTTTTTTGTACTTGTAGAATTTCTGTAATAATTGATTTGTAAATCCTTTTTTATGATGGCATTTTTTGGCCATTTTCATTCAATTATCTTTTATTGCATCCAGCGAGGATCTAAACACGGACAAAATCAATCGAATCAATAATAATTTAAACAAGTGGTTTTTTAAATTATTTTCCCGATTCTTTTGGTTAATACTTAGAGATTTTCAAGATGGCACCAAAATGCAAGATGGTGGAATCCACAGTAATACATTATTCCTGCACTTTAGAGGTTAAACTAATATGTTGGTAGCGCACTCTAGCAGACAAAAACAATATGTCCGATCCAAGAGGGTTGCCTCCAGCAGGCGAAAATAGACGGATGTCATAACGACATAATGCCTGACATATCTGCCATGACATTTGTGGTTTTAGGTTATTCTTCAGGTGGCTTGTGTGGGGGAAGGTTCCATCGTCATTTTTAACCGATCGCCTTTGTCGGTTCCGAACCAAGGACCACATTATGCATTTTAAAATTAAAATTTAATAAAATTAATTTTGTATTAATTTGAAAATGTCCCGTTTGAATCTGATAATAATTACGTTTTTTCAATTGGTGGCCATAACAAAAATTGTACGTTCTAAGATCATAGATGGTTGCCTCCAGCAGCACAGAAAACCAAGATAGCTGTCGTGATATGATCATAATGGTGGCAGCCAACAGACGACAACAAGATGCCATCTGTAATGGGTATTGCAATGTTCTAGAATCCAATATGGCGGCCGTAACGAAAAGTGGCATAATTCGGGAAGTGAGACGTTCAATTTCAAGATAGCGGGCGTTACGAATAGTGCAATGTTTAAAGTAAACCATATTTTTTAAATTTTTTTTTAAATTTTTTTGGTTAAGAACAAATGTTTTTGTGTTTACGGTCTGGGTAAAGTTTGTGACCTCGGTGGCATAGGGAGGCTTTCGTTTAGTAATTTAAGACGTTTTTAGTAATTTGGGGACTTTCAAAGGCAGAATTGTTTTGAGAAATTCCGAATTTTGAATTTTTGAACTACTGTAGGGAAAGAAGGGAAGTTTTCCTTATAAACAGAAATGATTTTCTCAAACTAGGGAAATTTTGAGGTATTTACAGGAATTTTAAGGAATTTTTATTCCGAGATGGCCGCCGTGACATCTGATGGGTCAGTCATTGACTCATACCCTCAATCCTTTTCCTAGAACCTGCACCAGTAAATACATTTATTTGTTTACTACTTATCGTACCTGGCTCCGCACAAGTTGATAAATATTTTTAGTTTTTTAAGTTTTCATTAAGGATAAAAAAATTAATTATATCAAAATTTATTAATATTGAAATAATTTTTTTGTAACTGGTCGTCAAATTAAAATTCGTTTCTTCATTACATATGCTATATAATTGTAAATTGAACTAAAGAAAGCCACTAGAGAAACATAAATAACAAATAGGTATATGGTTTTGCATGACAGCATATTTCTTGGACATGTAATATTTTGTTCAGTATTAGACAAGGAGGCAGTCAAGTTTGTCGGTTTTGTCCTAATTTATTTACAAATGTTCTGTAACTCTTAGAAATATAATTTTAAAAAAGGCAAAACACTTATTTTTATAGGGAATAATGTAGCTTTATAATGTTGAAATATTTCTTTTAAATCGGCCCAATAGTTTTTAGTGTAAATTTTTTAACAAAAAAAATCTCACACTCTCTCTATATGATGTTAAGTTAAAAAAAAAACAAGTAATCTTCAGTTAATTCTATATGAGCGTTATTAAATATAATATTTGGGGAGGTTTCTTTAGAATATCCTTCCGCGAAACGCAGGTGTGTCTATCTGTATTCACTCTATGCTTCGAACATTTCGCTCGGGGAGGATGGTTTACGACGGCAGGGGTCTTGCCGGCGTGGGAACAGCGGGGCTCTTATGGAATACCAATGCTCCAGGATGGAGAACAACTGACACCTGGTACGTGCGGTCACACCCCTTCACCTAAACCACGTGATCGTCCATAGAAGAGGGGATTGGGAGAGATGACACAGCCACCTGACGTGTGGCCTGACAACTACATGACTCCCGTTTTGACGCCTTCCTCGTTGGACGCCAGCCAGAGGAACCTGCTGCCATCACTTCATAGGGACCACGCTAGTAAAAAAAAAAAAACCTGGTTGTGTGAATAACATTTAGATTCACACGCCATATTCTAATTTTTTACAAAATGTTGTTTAGAATAAACAAATCCAAAGTAAAAAACTTATAGCGCTATTGCTAATATTTATGGAGTGATCTTATCATCTAGCCCTCGAACAGAATCGAATCTCTAGTACTGTATTTTATATATTCTAGGTTAATGAAAAATATGCAAACAAAAAACTATTGGAAGAAATGTAGTAAATGTTCCAATTTAACACTGACAATTGTGACGTTTGCTAAATGCATATTTGAGTATCTTATAACCGTTCTAAAAAAAAGTTTAATTTTTATTATGTAAATAAAATAAAGCCACCTACCGATTAGAAAAACTTAACTTATAAAACAAATATGTATAATGTAACATGTGTAAGGGAATACAATTACGGAAGGATAGCAAAAAAAAATATTATACAGTTTTATATATGTATTACAAAAATAATACACCATTTCTTAAATCACAGTAATATAGATATCTGTCTAAAATTAAATCATTCCTCTGTAAGTCCAATGTTAACACTCCCCACTGGAGTTTAGCTCGACTGTGGCTGTCTCTAATGTTCGTCTCTTACCACACACCTTTGTTCCAACCTATTGCTTCGCACTACTCACACAACACAGTGCCAAATGCATCGGTCACTGATGCACCAAGTTTTGCACACGAAGTTCGTACCTGTCGCCCGCTATGGCTCGCCAAAGGGTCACTCAAACCCTTCACTTTACTCTTTCTCGTAATTGCTTCAAGGATTCGCCGTTATCGCCACTAGTCTTACCCATATACTCGCTGTTATCGACACCAACCTTGCACATTCACTCGCTTTTGTCGCCACCAACATTGCACATTCACTCGATTTTGTCGCCACCAACCTCGCACATTCACTCGCTTTTGTCACCACCAACATTGCACATTCATTCACTTTTGTCGCCACCAACCTCGCACATTCACTCTCCGGTATCGCCTCCAACCTCGTACATTCACTCGCCGATATCGCAAACAGCCTCGCACATTCACTCGCCAGTATCGCCACCAGCCTCGTACATTTACTCGCCGTTGTCACCACCAACATCGCACATTCAATCACCGTGTCGCCACCAGCCTTGCACATTCACTCATCAATATCGCCACCAGCCTCGCACATTCCTCACCGGTATCGCAACAACCCTGGAACATTCACTAACCATTGTCTCCAGCAGCCTCGCACAATCACTTACTGTTGTCACCGACAGCCTCTCACATTCATTGGCCAATATCGCCACCAGCCTTGCAAATTTACTCGTTAGCTTCTTTACAAGCCTCGCACTTTCACTCGCCGTTGTCACCACCATTCTCGCACATTATATGGTTGTTGTCACCACCAGCCTTGCAAATTCACTCGCCGGTATCGCCACCAGCTTAATACATTCACTCACCTTTGTTGCCTCCAGCTCCTTTGACTCACTCCCCACCAGAGGTTGGCGTTGTCTTTTATACCTTGCGAAGTTATGCCTTGGATAGGTCTCGTAGCCCTCCGAAATTTTATGTCATCAGAATCCACGACTTAGAACTTTAATCATAGTCCTAGTTACGCCACTTCACGCAGACGGGTCTCTGGAGACATGTGGAACCTTCAAGGAAGGCAGAGAGACGCCGCTGCCAATGGGATTGCCGTGCCGCCGGTGGGAGACGGCGGGTGCTACCTGCATCGCGCCCCTCCTGCAGACTGGCTAGCCTCGCCGCTAGCTTAATATTTTCATGCCATGAATGATACATATATATATTGTACTTTATTTAATATTTGACATTTTAAATCTAAAATCGGATTTAATGAATTAATTAAAGTTAGGTCTCTTTGTGATTTTAATTCGAGAAAATTGTAATGTGACACCCATCACTGCTTGCGACATAATCTCTTATTTTACAACAATGGTAGCTAACTTTGAAATAGAGGAAACTATGTCTCTATTTTTTTTTAACAAAGAAGTTTGCTTTAACTGTAAATAAAGCACACATATCGAACAAAAATTTCTTTGCAGCAACATAAAATGGAAACGGTTAGCGGTTTAGTGGTGTACGAACAAACCTATACCTAGTTCATATTGTTCACACACAGACAAAATTATTCAAGCATTTCTCACCACACAACGGTAAGGTTGAGGAGGTGGACTCGCACTACAGAGGATTCTAGTTTGAATAATTCCTCTCGGCCATTGGATTTTAGTTTTGAATATTTCATCATATTATTATTTTCACCACGTAAATGCTGGGATAGTTATTAGAAAGTGACTTTCGCTAAACAATCTGTTCGCTTACTTGACTGCAATACGGCATTTCTGCGTCAGTAATTTCTGCTTTGTGATTAGCGGCCGTTTGCGAGAGAAAACTTTGCCTTATTTGGCCAGGCCAATAAAAACGCGTTTTCTTCCCCACAGGATTGCTGTGTTTCGTGTGCCGACATTTGGTATGCACCTGAAAAAAAACTCAACCAATTACAAAAAAAGGCGATGATAAAGTGTTTTGACACACGGCTTGTCTGGAAATCGTTTAGCGAAAAACCACTCACCTTATTTATTGTTATTGGCAGACCTTGGTTTCAGAAGAAGCGTCTGGATAGTGTTTAGTTCAACAAATCTCTATAAACACAGCAAAATTTTTCGTGATTTATTATTTATTCTTTGAGATAGCCGGGGTGATAACACAGCAGAAAAGTGTACGAAAGTAAATATGTTACCCCCAATTATTTCCGTAAAACAATTACTACAGACACTAATTTTTCAGTGATTGAATTTTTTTTAAATTCAAAATCATCCAGACGGTTGTTAACTTCACTTAACTACTTCCTGCATTCTTTGCATTAAAAAAGTTGTTTAACTACAACTTCAGGGGGGTTGGGATTGGGAAGCGCTTTATGGTATATTTTTTCAACTATTTTTTTCTTCGGGGTACACTTTCGTACACTGTCACGGGGTACACTGTCGACGTAATAATGACTCATTCGGTATAAATATTGAAAATTATAATTTAATAATTTTCGATATATTGTTCTTAGCTTGCGTTTCAGAGCTACATGGATTATTAACTTTGATTTGAGTGTAATATGATGAGTTTATATATATCGGTATAATTTTAGTCACATTACCATTTACCATGTAAATCTTGTGCCTAGCTATTACAGTTAGCTATTAGTAGGGCCATGCATTTTCGCGAAAATATTTTCAGACCAGCTGTGTGTTAAAACATTGTGGCATTGTCTGTGTTTCTTGGTTGGCTGAGTTTATTTCAGGTACATGTCTATTTTCAGCACACCGATCATAGACATCCGGTGCAGAAGCAAAAGCGTCCTGAATTACCCGGCCAAATAGGGCGATGGCATTTCTTGCAGACGGCTGCCAATCACAAGGGAACAACGGCTAACGCGGGTAATGCAGTCTAGTGATGAAACATTTTATTTTTTTCACAAAAAAATACAGGTCCCTGGCTGTGAGGTGAATTCCGAGTGGTCTAGCACAAGCGGAAGCTAGTAAATACTTTACAATCCCTCGAGTATGGGTTTAGCTGCGAGTCGAACAAACGCTGCAATGACAAGGGAACAAAGCAGCAAAAATTTGACGTTTTTTCATTTTTCAACAAACTCTTTACATCTTTTTGTTTTCACTTTTTGATTTATTATTGGTAGAGACCTGCTAATTTATCATTAAAATTTCCCGGCATTCTAGAATGCAGCTGTATACACTCTAGTTACTTGTTGGTTAATTTCAGGATATTTGACGCTAACTTAATAGTCAAATACTATGAAACAACTTTAAAAACATTCATACCGGAACATGTACGACCCGGGGAGAAAGTAAACTATGACACCAGCTAATGAACAATAATGCCAACGATTTGACAATGCACACGCTATTGTAGTCTAGGTGTCTGGTTTGGCACCAGAAAAAAAAACACTGAGCGCGAGTCTTTCAGTACTCGCCAGTGATGTGTAACATCTGACATCAGTAACGAGCAAATTCGTGTGTTCTCATGATGCAAATGCACTTATAAAACAAAACTGGGACACGAAATTTAACGTCAAATTCTTTAAAATACTGTCAATCGTTATAAATATACGGGAATTTAGTTTTCTACTATATTTATAGACTCGAATCACTCGATTCACTCGTATCTTCAACAACCGCTGCTAGAATTCGCTGTCAAAGCAGCTACGTGGACTATCGAATCGTTCAATTTACAGACAAAAATTTGAAACAAAATAATGAAACGGCTTCGATAAATGCAAAAAAAATACTTGAAAAAAATACAATATTCCATCTTTGGACCTGATTTTCGACCAGAAATTACATTAAAATACTGCCATGTTGTTAAAATTAACTAAACAGTTAGTAATATAAAGTTTCGTTTGGTATTTGTGACCTTTGGTTCGCACCATCCGCCACAGATGGCATAGCCTAACTGTAGTAGTAACACATTTACGTCCTTAACTTCCGTCGCATTAATGAAATTATTCTTACAAAATGCTGTATACCGAGAGCCAAGATGTTACACATAATAAAAAAAATTTGCACGTCTCATATTATTGTATGCAGCCAGTGAGAGTTCCTTTTACTCTTCACAGTTTCTGAACGTGGTTCAGGAACGTTTAAAAGTCGATAATTTTTCAATAATTAGGGAAATGTAATATTCGCGAAAATATTTGGAGAAGAGTTGATTGATAAATATGGGCATGCATATTTCGCGAAAAGATTCCGAGTCCATCTGGAAGTTAAAACACGGTAACATCTTCTGCGTTTCGTGATTGGGTGACTTTCTTTCAGGTACATGTCGGTTGTTACCACACCAATCACAGCTATTCTGCGCGGAAGCAAACGCCCCTCTGAGTGGCTCGGTCAAACAACGCAACGAATTATTTCACAGACGGCCGCCAATCACAAGGAAGAAACCTCTGGATCGGGTGTACCTGGTTGCAGTTTAAAATTTGTTGAGATATATATATTTTTTTTTTCGTGGAAAATGCCTGCCTTTAGTGTTAAAACGCCGTGGCTTCGTATGTGTTTCGTGAAAGGTCGAGTTTCTTTCAGATACACTTCAAGCAAACGAATCACAGCCACTTTGTGCGCAAAAAAGCATGCCCGCAATGGCGTGGTCAAATAAGACAATGGCTCTCCTTGCAGACGGGGGCCAATCGCAAGAAAAGGCGTTGGCGCAGGTGTACCCTGTTGCAGTCTAATAAACGTAACAATTATTAGCGATAAATACTTGCACCTAGTTTTATGTATTGCTAGAGACAGGAAAATTTGGCGGGTTCATTTCGCAATAGGTTGATTTTGCTCACTGTTCATCTGGACGACTATGGACCAATTAGAAACCCTAAAACAAAACAAAAACTGTGTAGTATATCATAAAGGTCATCGAAATTGCAATTTAATTCCAGACCACAATTATTATTAGAAATACACAAACATTAACTTTGATTATTTATTTATTTGCCGTAAATTGTAAACGTTTTCCTGCTAGGACATTGATATAGACCAGACAAATTTGCGGATTCATTTTTTGATAGGCTGAAATTAAAATACCTATACATTCAACTGGCTTATGCAGTTGGCTCTCATTATATTTAGGGGTGTTTTGAGCCAATGAAAAACAATCAAGAAAGCAGTATCGAATCCAGGTCAGCTCAGTTCAGACGTCTCACATGCCAGCAGCCAATGGACAGGAGGCTTTAGCCCGATGTATACAGGGGACTGTGGAGTCTATCCTTGATGCAACTGAATATGCAAAATTTTCAGTTACTAACAACGACTCTCTTGCAGATTATGTAACGTCCCAAACTTACTCAACATATATATACCAAAAAATATCTAATAGTAGTGAATATTCACGGAGGTGTAGGTTTACTTGTGTTACTTTTTACAGCTTGAAAATTAGGCGTAACAAATATCTGGCGACCCAGCAACAAATCCAAGAAAGCTATGGGAACTAAATTTGCAGAAAAATAACTCAATCAAAAGCAATGGCAAGAAAATGAAACTGCCATATAGTAAAGACCGGAAAAATTTGAGGTTTCAGTTACCTCTAGGATGGACTTCACAGTCCTCTACATACACGAGCAAATATTCCCTGCTCATTGGCCGCTGACTCGAGAGTTGTCTAGACTGGGTTGCCTGTGATTCGATACTTCTTTGGCTGAGGGTCTCCCATTGGCCCAGTGTCCTTCAGATTAGACCCTAAGCCAATAGAAGCAGAATCGTGAAAGTATAATTGTTAAAATTTTAGCCTGATGCAAAAATGAGTCCCCAGATATTTCCGGTTTCTACCAATTAGACACATGATACCAAACCTCAAATAAAATTTTATAAGAAACCATAATTTTTTTTCTTCATTTTCTGTTACTAGGATGATCTTCACACACTCGTACACAACTGTATCAGTGAATATTGTCCACTGGCTTCTGTGAAATTTAACCTTCTGGCCCGTATTGCACGTAACTGGGTCATTTGTAGGGGAAAAATTCGCTGATTCATTTAGTGGTATGCTAGAATTCATAAAGTTTTATCTTTTACCTGCTCCTATTATTGACCAAAACGTTTTGTGGAAGACTCTAAGCCAATTAGAAACCCTCATCGAATCACAGGAACCTATGTTATAAATTTCTTAAAAGAGCAACCCGCGAACAGGGGACTTTCGCTCAAGTGTGCATAGGCCTGTGGAGTCTATCCTAGAAATCATTGGAATAAGCGAATTTTTCCAGTCCTTAGTCATTTGAATTGGATGTTGTAAGGTCGTTATTAATTTTTTTCCCTTCTGTGTGTGTAAAAAAAAATACTAGTTGTTAGGGACTGAAAAAGTTCTCTGGTTCAATGACCTTCAGGATGTAAACCAAGATCCTACTCGGGCGAACGTTGCGTGTTTATTGGCTGCGGACTTGTGAGAATATTTAACTGGGTAACTTGTGATTCGACACTTCAGTGAGCGAGAGTTTCTAATTGGCCAAGATTTCTCCGAATTAACAGCGAACCGATAGTAGAATACGCACAAAGGTACAATTATTTGAATTTTTGCATATCACTAAATTAATCCGCGAATTCTTTCCTGGTCTCTACATGAGGTTCAATGAAAATGCAGTTTTAAGCCTACAAAGGTATTCATTCCATACTTTTTCTAAATAATAGCACTAATTTAGCAGATCTCTAACGAACGTCCATAGTTTAAAAACTTGTCTGTGCGGAGCGTTTCCGACACTAGCTCACAGTTCATCTGGAAGGCTCGGGGCTAATCAGCGATATTCGACACGTCGAATCACGGGCATAAAATAGACGTGGCGTCTCACGAATAGGAGAGTGATGTGTGCAGGACTGAGCAGTCTGCCACAGAAGACAATGAACCCACGCAGTCCGCCACCGCTGGCCGGCGTGCAGGCCTCACACACCGCCCAGGGGGATGGGGGGGGGGGGGGGGCTGCCCTTCGACAAGCAATGACCTGTCGCCGTATATCAGCATCCGCCCGTCCCGTGGATCCAGTGAAATAAGCCACCGAGTTCAAGGAGGAGCATGAGAGACGGGGAAAAAAAAACACCTTTGCGGTTGCAAGACGAAGGCCCGGTTACAGTGTTGCCAGACGAATGTGCTGAGAACTTTCATTTTAAATTGACTTAAGGTAGAGTAAAATTTAAGTAAATTTTTTTTTAAGAAATCTATAAATAATAAGGCAGCCAAAATTTTAACATCTTATTATTAGATACCAGAAAAATTCGCGCTTTTATTTCGTGATTATTCAAATTCATTTACCATTGTGCGTCTTCTGATATTGGTTCAGTGTTAATCTGGAGGAATCTTGGCCAAATATAAACTCGTATTCAAAGAAGTTTCGAATCACAAGTTACCCAGTTGAGACGCCTCACAAGTCCGCAGCCAATGAACAGACGACGCGACGTTCGTCCGAGTAGGATCTTGGATTATATGCTGAATGTCATTAAAATCAGCGAATTTTCCCAGTCCCTAATTATTTTAAGGCGAAGGCATAGTTCTCTAAAAATAAAAAATAAAAAACTAACGCTTATACTGCTGTAATTTGTGTGTCGATAGTGAGCGTGTACCTGGAAAAAAATCCGCAGACAAGATAATAATATTTTAACACACAGCTTGTAACTAAATGTTTTCGCGAAAAATACAACCATTAGTATATAAATGTATGTCCGTCCGTAGTGTGGTGTCAGTGTGGGTGTCCGCAATCTTGAACTGTGACGTCATGGCAGCCATCTTGGATAACCTTAACTTTGACCTTGAGACCGGTTGCCATATTGGATGACGTTGACCTATGACATAGACCTTGACCTTTTAACCTATGACCCGGCCGCCATCTTGGATTATGATGTCACCTCTGCAATATTGGATTCTAGAATGTTGATCATTTCGTTACGTTCGTCATCTTGGATTCTAGAATGTTGCTTTTTTCGTTAAGGGGCCCGCCTCTTCAGGGGTGTATGTGTGTTAGTGAGGCGGGATGATAAGCGCGACGCTCGCTGGTGCTTCTAGCGCGGTATAGCCTCTAAGCGCAAGTCTCTGAACTGGCGCGCATTCGTCTCGTCGTCACAGGATAACTGTGAAATTTGAGCGGTGACCGTAAAATTATATGGCGGAGAAATGAAGATAAAGGTGTTATGCAAGCCCCTTAAGTGCTTTCAAGAATCTGTACTGATTGTTTTATGCCTAAAAATTACTCTGAAAACACGCGTTTTAGGCATTTTAACGCTTCTAAAAATACTGTTTAAAAACTTAATCCGAAATTAAAAGTACTTTTCCGTCCTCAGCGAACTCTTAAATGCTATTCGTAAATAGGCCCCACTCGGATATCTTGAGTAGTTTTGAAATCGCGTTGTTTTTCCTGAAGCTCTGCACACCGTATGTGTGACCAGGTAGGCGGGCCCCTTAACGCCCACCAACTTTAATTTTGACACCATATACGCCATATGGAATTGTCACGTCCGCCCTCTTGATTTCTGAAGTCATGTCTAGCATCTTAAATTCTGATGTCACAACCATTTTCTTAGATTTTGATATCATGTCCGCCATATGTTGTCATCTGCTTGATGCCACCATCATGGATGACATCATGACCACCATATTGTATTTTTCTGTTCCCATGGAGGCTGCCATCTTTGTTTCAGCTGTTTGTTTCTGGAGAGCACCAGCATCGCTCTGTCTTATGCACATAAGGTCGATGTTACATTACCTACCAGTGTTGTAATGTTTCTTACCGACATATTTAAATTAATTTTTTACACAAAATTCATTGGAAGTGCTGTGATTCGAACCATGGCAGCTCTGACGTCTGGGTTGGAAAACCTTTTCTTTAATCGAGACCTTTTACAGAATTATAATTAAACAAGGTATATAAAAAATATCACACACATATGCGGAATTGTAATTTTTTTTTAATTTGAAGGAATAATAGTATCACTTTTCGAGACCGAGCCGTCATCTTTTATTTTTCAATACTCGTTACCAGGAGTGCTAGTAGCATATAGTACACACATCATCTGTTAGGGATCGCGATTGCCATCTTGGATTACGCCATTTTGAAAGTCCGTATTTATTAATAAAAATCGGGAAGAATTTTAAAATCAATTAAAAATGAATTCATAAAATTTTAATAGAACATTATTCCGGTTATCTTGTCCATTGGCCCCCGGGTGGGATACGGCCCATTGACGCAGCGCATATATCGTCAGATTATCAGCTTAGCCTCGCCACCCTCCTTCCCCAGGTTCCACCTTCCTCGGCTCATTGTCATCGGTCCCTCAGCTCTCTGGAGAATTCTGCGGGCTCCCAGAGGCCGCCGCGTGGAGTGGTATAACTAGAGCGCCATTTTTCTGGGAGCTTCAGGTGACAAGTCGACCCTGCTGACGCGACACTTCAAAGTGGTGCGAGACCATTCCAGAAGTGGCGACGAGGGGTATTAAAACGGCGACGCCAGCTCCTGGAGAGTGAAGTGAAGAGGGCAGGTGACCCCTTGGCGAGCGATGACCGGACAAGCGATGGGCTTCGTGTGCGGAGACTGATGTGTCGGGGACTACGTCGCGGTGTGGACGAGCGAGTAGCGCGAGGCTGTGTGTTGGACAGAGGTGCGAGGTAAGAGACGCGCTCAGGAGAGTCACTTTCGAGCCGAGCTACAGTGGGGGGAGTGAATTATGGACGGAATGAAAGAGCGATTGATTAGTGGACGGACATTTTAACTGTTGCAATTAAACTGATAGCGTGAATAAAATTTGATTAATAAAATTGTATTTAATTAACTAGGATATACTTTTGATCCCATTTTTCCACTCGTATCCACATTTTAACTAATAGTCCCTCAGTTTTCACAAGAGACAGGACATATTAAAAACTAATAAGACTTTCAAATATCACTGTTATGTAGTTAAGAGTTTGGTTGTGAACTGCAGATCTTTTTGCGTGATTGAGCACTCTGCCCTTAAAGGCCGTTCGATTATTTTTGAACTGAAGTTGTGCGAGTATGATTCACTCGTCGCTCAGTATTATAGAGATTTCTGATCAACACTTGGGTCAAGGTAAATTCGTGTTGAATTCATAATTTACAATGTATGATACTCAATATTATGTACAGTGTGCGTAGGATTTCTGGGGAAGGAATGAGCAGTCCACACTAAGGTGTAGGTAATGGGCAGTATAGTAATTTTGTAATAGTCATTGATATTATTTATTTATAAATAAAATATTTAAATGTGAATGTGCCTTGACGTCTTTGTACCCCTGTCTTTTTCCAAGCTTGTTGGTTATTATCCCAGAAAGTTTATAAAGTTACCATTCACAAATTAAAAAAATAAATATAATTAGCTTAGGAGAAAATTTCCCAATAGTTAAGGGATTTAAAAATTATTCGTTTAAAATTAAGTTAAATTTCAAATATAATTTTTTTAGTGCCAACTACATCTTTGTATTTAATTTCGTATGGAATGGTTCTCGCAAATATAAATGATTTGTTATTTGTGAAAGGATTTTAAATTCTTGTAGATATAAACTAATTAGCAACATTTTAACCAATTTATTAACATCATAACAATGTAAGTACTGCATGTTTTATTTTGTGAACTGCAGATAAACAAATATATTAACTTTATTTCTACACTTACTATCGACAGCAAACTACATGACAATGATTATAATTTTTTTTCATAAAATCTACGTATGTGATAAATGGTTGCACTTTCCGTGAATGATAGATACTCCACATTACCATTCAGCTACATTAATTTTATTTTCCCATTTGAAAAAAAAATTTCCCTGTCCACTCCGAATGCAAATGAATTCGGCGAAAAACATCGCACTCAGGGGGTTGAAACGGAGGAAGCTATCCGTTGAAATTATTTGTCGTGTAAAATATAGCCCGGCGCCCCTCTTTTTCCTGCTCTATCAATTCCTCTCTCTCCCCTTTTTGAATTCCTCACGGTGGATCGCGGTTGTGGGCGACGGGGGTAGGAAGAAGGGATTTTCCAACCCTTAGCACCGTCGAACAATAGGGGCTGGCCCCGATAGGAAGTCATTAACGGGGGTGGCTCGGTCAAGAATCGCCGACGATCATATCTCGCGCGCGGGTGCACTTGACCGCCCGATACGGCTGGCAGGGACGGACGAGTCCATTTTCGAATTTTCCATAGGGGGTGAAGGGAGGCTTCGAGGACATAACGTGATAACGAATGTCAATGGGGTGGTGGTGTGGGGGATGGGGGTTTGGAAAAAAGTCACTTCTTTCCCCGCTGGACGTAAAAATTTATTTCACTTTATATCACCACTGTATTTTCCAACTTTCCACGCCACAAAGGGAATGATGTCCTTGTGATCTCGTCTTCACCACCCCAACCCACCCCACTTCGCCAAAGCAGAGGATTCAAAAGGAAGTAACGGTTGCGCTGGTTTTCCCTCTGATGTAGATATCAACGAAATCGGCCCATTTCTGCCTCTAGACTTTACGGTTACACCCGACTTACACTCCGTTGAGCCCATCGCAGGGAGCTATGGAAACTCCAACCGATCGCAGCTTTTTACCCTCCCTGCATTTTCTGGAAAATTGGGCTGCGTATCTAGCTGCGTGGGGGTTTCGTTTTTTTTCTGGACAAGGCTGACAAACACTCTGTGAATTACATGATAAAAATTGTATCGTAACAATGTTCCAATCTCTACTGTGCTGCAGGAAAGGTGCATTTAAATCTTATGAAACGACCACGATTTTGAAAGCTGCACAATGCACTGCCACTCCATGACCATACAAGGGGATCGTCTATGCAAGGTTAGAGCGCTACATTGTATCGTTTCTAAAAGATGATTGACAAGTCATCTTCATGAAAGTTGAGTTTTTATGAGCATCAGCTTCCTTGCAAATAAAAGTCTCTGGAAGGCGTGACGTATAGTTAAAATTTCATTTCATATCTGAGGGATAAGAAAAAATATTCTGGTGTTTGTGGGGCACGTCAAGACTATTGTGTCCAAAAGAGAAGGAACCATTTATAAAAGGTAAGATATGCTAAGACTATGATATGTCTTAGAGATTAGGAAAGCTTCTAGAAGTTGTAGGGGAAAAAACGTCAATTAGGAAACACTATCATCTAATCTTGGTGAACGTTTAGAGCAGGTAACATGGGATCTGTGGGAAGACTGCGATTTCTGTGAGTTTAGTTAGAGATAATGAGTTTTCTTTGAGAAGAGGTAGTGTTGCATCAGCCAGTGTTTAAACAATATACTTCATTATTAAGTATTCTTGTAGAAGCTTAAGACCCCTTAGTACTACATACTTTTGTAAAAATACTATATTTAAATAAGAATAAAGTTATGTTTTAAAATACTTCATATAGCTAGGTTTCATTTGTATGTTTAATGCAATAGTTTAAGAAAGTGATTTTTTTCAAACGGATTATGTGGTGTAAGTATCCAAAATTACCTAATTTAAGTAATTTTTTGCAACATCTAAGAATAAATTTAATCAAGTTGTTTCTTGTGAACAAGTCATCTTATATTTGAAAGTGTAATAGGCCTATTTAATATTGTAATATTACAAAAAATAATCCAGAGAAAATAAAGTAATGAGCTTAATCGTAGTACTATCCCGAGTATTACAGGTTGCAAATATTGATTCTCAAAAGAAATTGTAAGTAAAGAGTTGGAAAAAAATTCTTCAAATACAATAAGTCTTGTTGTGAGTGCAAACTTGTACATCGGTGCAACAAGCTGTTTACCTATCATCGATTAGGAGGTAAGTTGTCACACACTGTTTAATAGTTCGTTAAGAAATCCAGGACATTAAAGCTCAGACATTTAAAATCGGAAGGGGATTCGAAAACAGTTAAACGATGCCACTTTTCGCAATATTTTCTATTTTTCTTTGACCAACTTCCATTTGTCAGCGAAGTTTTAAGTATTAAAAACATAGAACAAAATACTAAAATTGCTTGGAGTACAGTGAGAAATATTATAAAAATACAATATTTATCCTTCATCTTTAAAAGCTTTCACTAGGAAAAATGACTTCCTTTTGTAACGCTTATTAATTTTTTTTTGTATTTGCTTAAAGTTTATGTCTCAACTAAAAACTCATGATCTATAAATTTAATATTATTGTTTTATGTTAATAAATGACCCCAGGTTGAGTATTGAGAAGCAGTGTGCAGTAGCCATAGGTGGGTACAGTTAAACCAAAAGTTAACTTCGTTAATCGTTAATTTTTTATTTAAAAGTTAACATCGATAATCTTTAAGGCTTTAAATTTTCGAAAATTTAATGCAAGTTGAAGTTAACAGTTAGAAGTTATCCATCCAAAACTTGTACTGCTTTTGGGCTGGAAAACATGGGTAAATAAAAAAATGGTAGTTAAACTAATTATTATTGATAATGTAGAATTCAGACTAAACACACATTTATTTAGCTCTAAGACAGATAACAATAATGTAGTATAAATAAGATTATCATTTATCATAATTTTGCATTAGGTGCATGTTGCCCTTCATAAACATTAGCACATTAAAATTGTCACCCGACAGCGATGATCGTTTAGCCCGTAAAATATATTTGCCCGTAGACAAGAGACGTTCTACTAAAACACTATACCGGATATCAGTGTTGTATTTAATAAAAAGATTTATCAAAATGGTTCATCTAGAAAGACAGCATCCATAAAAAATTCATTTTACTTTGAGTCCAGACGAAATCTCAACAAATTCTAAGCTATGTTATTCAGAGATTTGTAGCCTCTAGATATATCTTCTTCAGAGTGAGTAACAGTGCTAAAAAATCATCCCCTTCTTCTTTATTAATGCTGCTTCCGCTAATACTAAAATTATCCTTTTTGTTTGATTCCCTTTCTCCATTCAGAGCGTCTTAAACTTTAACTTTTATAAGCTTCTTGACTTTTGATAACTTGCTGCTATCATAATTTTTCAGCCACAGTAGTCTAAACTTTGGGTGAAAGGCTGCAGCCAAATTAAATTCTTCGTCTTCCATAAACCGTCCAAAAATTATTTTTATCGCATATAATAAGGTATTGGCCAAACGGGTACAACAACGAACCAGGTGGCAAAAATCTTGCAGCTTGAACACTGTTGTTGCAAAAGTTGGTAGTGGTCACAAGATACGCTTGAGCTTCACCCTGAATTAAGTGTAGCGCCCTAGTCACTAGTGAAATGACCTGAAAGGAAATTATAATTAAAATTATGTTTATGTACTTACGATAACGTAAAGCAAATAATTGAATTGGCTAAATAAATACGCAATGTTATGTCGCGTACGTAAAGTAGAATATAGATTAGACATATCAATTATAATAAAATATATAAAGATATTAACCTTCACATACTCCTTCATTATAACTACATCTTGATCACTGAAAGCTTGTAAGACCATCTGAGTCATACTCTATGAAGAGCAGGTCTTTTTTTTTTTTTCAAAATAGTGTTGAGGACTACAAGAGTATCATAGGTGGAGTTCCAACATGTTGTATTTGGTAGAATGTTTTCTTTCCAATTCAGATTCGGTATTGTCACTTGCCATTGTTCTACGAGAGTGTAAGTTCCAAGTGGCAAGAGCTTTTGCCATAGCAGCTCTGTATGGATTTTTTAAAATATATTATTTAGAGCAGCATCAGTATCTGTGCTTGCTATTAAGTTGAATGTGTGAGCAGCATATCTCACGTGAAGTGGCAAATCACGGTTTTCCATAATGTCATATTCAGTGGTGTTACTAGCATCAGATGTAGCAAGCACATTTTTTAATGAAATAAACTCCAACTTTTGTTCAAGGTTAGATTCAGTTAAAAGGGCAGAAACAGCATCATCAGTATCAGAGTTAAGATTATGGGATGTTAATTGCAAGTCTGTAAATAAGTCTCTGTGCCAAATAGCACAAACTCCTTCACAAAGTTGCTACCATTGTCCGTTGTAGTTCTGAAAATTAAATATTAAAGTTTAGGTACACGATATTGCCAGACACACGAGACTTAATGAATGATTTCTTACCATCTCACTTACCAAATAACTTTTTTCAATATGGTATTCATAATGAATATTAATCATCGTCTGTACAAGTACATTTAATGAATCAACACCTTTTATTCTCATGCAAGCTAACACTACATGCATTCTCACTCTGGAAACAGGACATATCCAGTGAACAGTCATTCCCAAGTAACTTTTGGTATGAGCAGCAGTCTGCTGTCGTAGCCAGCCAATCGATTTCGCTAAGTGCGCTGAAAAAATATTCAAAATAATATATAAAAAATATTTCTAGATCAGGTAATGTGAAAAATAACCTGTTTTGTTTGTTTTCCATGAAAGGTACTTAATGAAATGTTGCTTCAACTGAGGATGTTAATCAACTATACGTCTTCCCATTGTCCTCATGGAAACTGAGTTCTTACTGGGGTTCAGAATTTTAATTATCTTCTCAAAGTTATCAGATTCTACAGCAGTAGTCTAGAATAGTTCCTCCGAGCCCAGGGTGCAGGATGTGGATTGGGATGGGTTCAATGACCGACCTCTCTGATGTCACGACAGCCATCTTGGATGACCTTGACATTGACCATTGACTTTGACCTTGGAGGCCATTTGTATCCACCATCTGGGACCCGCCATTTTGTTTTCTCGAACTTTCCGCCATTTTAAATTTTAAATTCCACCATTTTGTTTCTAGAACTTTTCGAATTTTTTAATTATGACGTAACTCTTGCAATTTTCGTTACGACCGCCCTCTTGAAAATACGTAATTTTTTTTCTCAGTATGAAGAAAAAAATTAAATTAAGAAACAAATTATTAATCAAATTATATAAAAATATTATTAAAAAATTCGCTTAAATCATGGAGTCCTTAGTTAGAACCCGGTGAATGCAAAATTAAAAAAAAAAAATGGTGACAGAGCCTTCCTCCACAGAAGCCGCCGGCAGATTGACCTCTTCTAGACGTCTGCTGGAGTCTACCATCTTGTTTTCATATAATGGAGTGAGCTACCACCATGCAAATTTAATTTTTGTCCACTAGAGTTAAATAATCACTTATTATTACTGAGGCACCCAGAATCTTGAAATTAGGTGCCATCTTGGATATGTGTAATTATTCAGCTGAAAATATGGGAAAAATTCAAAAATTATTTCAATAAATTAACAATTAATATACATATTGATTCGATCAGTTCCTGTTCTTGGTTCGATACCTGGGCGATGCCAAAATAATTAATTTTACGTAAAAATTACCCTTATTCAATAAAATATGATGGAAAAACTAAAATAAGCTTATTATCCTAGCCAACCAGCCTCCTATAAGCCGATATGTCCGCCAACTTGAAAATAAGTAATAATTAACCTAGAAATTCGGGAACAAGCTAAAAATTCAACCAGAAAAAATCAATAATTAATTTACTGATTGAATTGATAGATTCCTGTCCTTGCTTCAATTCTTGACAGATGCAAATATTTTAATTTTATGTAAAAAAATACTTATTTAATAAAAGATGTTCACAATCCTAAAAGAGCTTAAATTAATTTACTACCAGCCTCCCATTAGTCAATAAAGCCGCCATCTTGAAAGTTTGTATTTATTAAACTAGAAATTCGGGAAATTTCCAAAATTTTTTACAAAATTCACTTATTTAAATTAGGCTAAGATTGCCACGATAGATTTCCGACTTGGTTTAGTCTCGCCAATTGCTAATATCACTAAAACTTAAAATAAGTTTTTTATCCTGTTTCCCTTTATCTTTCGTTGAGTTTATTAATCATTCACTCTACGAAAATCATCACTACACAAAATACCTGTCCAACGAATTAAATACGCTGTCGCTATGCCTAACATAGAAGTCTAATTTTTCGATACTTAGAATATATTCCGACAAGTTCATGTAAAATGAATGCTATATGTATAGGCCAAGTGTCTACGGACCACGAGACCAGGTCATGAACAATGTGAGTCGTATAGACCATACCTTTCCAAACCTCATGACCATCTTCGTCGATAGCTAATATAACATATTTCAGCCAGTAAAGACAAAATCTTTGAACTGTCAGACCTAAAGTACAGATAAAATCAATTAAAAGCATTTAGACCATCGGATCATGTTTTTACACTTACAAGAGGACCAAGAATCCTTTAAAAATATTTAATCATGACAAAGAGGTTTTGGACTAGTAAATATTCAGAGCTACTACAGATTTGACGACGCGCATTTAAGGAAACCACACACATTCAAGAAAATTAAAGAACACACTCAACATACTGTACACACAGTACACACACAGGATACGGAATGAACACACAGTACACACAGGAAACGGAATGAACACACTGTACAGACAGTAAACACAGGAAACGGAATGAACATACTGTACACACAGTACACACACAGGACACGGAATGAACACTCAGTACACACAGTACACACAGGAAATGGAATGAACACACAGTACACGCAGTAGACACAGAATGAACACACAGTTCACACAGTACACATGGCAGACAAGGAATGAACACACAATACACACAGTACACATGCATGTAACGCAGACATTCAACATGCAGTAGCGTGAACTCAGGCCTAGAAATCATAATTCGTGAAATAACATTAATCACTTTTAAAATCTTCGATGTAATTTATTATTTTTATTTATACAAATGTAGGTAAAACAAGTCATTAAAGTATGTAGCATGCTTCCCTCAGTTATTTGAGTATTAGGGATACTTATTTGATGTGCGAATAGTTTCCTGCTCAAAGCGAAGCATGTAGAAGTCTTTACCCGTCAACCAATATGTTATGATCTTTCCATGATGAGTAATTAACTTTCTGCTGCCACCTTCAATGCATGTTTATTGTAAATAACTTTAATATCACTTTTGTTCCGGCGATCATAGTAAGCTTTATCAGAATAATTTATTTTATTACAACGTTTCCATTGTTTTGGTCTCATGGATTCATCACAGTCTTCGATCACGTCACCAGCTTCAGAGCCAATGTCGATATTTCCATATAAATCAACTTCTGTATTGTAATTACTGTAAGAACTCGAAATTGTTGACGCAGAAGCTTCCTTAGAGTATAAATTCTTCCTTTTTAAGTGTCCATCATTATTGCAAAGTATAGGATATACTGAATATGGGCTTCATTGTATTCTCATTTTTCGAGGTGATGATACTTCCATTAGTTTCAGTCTTCCTTTAACAATCAGCATCCTTCAACTTAAGTTCATCGTCGCAATCGGGAGAGCTAATAACATCACTCTTTCATAGTGTAGTATCTTTGTCAATGTTCTCTATACCGTAAGTGGGCTTGGCTTTACATGTTCTACAGTGTCTTTTTAAGCTGTCAATTCGTGTTAACAACCTGCTACAGCGATTACAGCTTAACATTTTGGTATTGGGCTTTAAACCCAATCATTCTTCTCGTGATATCTAGCATTCCTTCTCAGATCAAAAAATATCGGAAAGTTCGAGCAAAATAAATGGTGGTATTCAAAATGACGGAAATTTCGAGAAAACCTAATGGCGATGGAGAATACATAATTGCCGCCGGGGTCAAAGATAAATGGTCAAGGTTAGGGTCATCCAAGATGGCAGCCATGATGTCAGAAAGGTCGATCATTGAACCCATCCCAATCCACGCCCTGCACCCTCGGCTCAAAGTAACTATTCTACACTACTTACAGCATGTAGTGGAATCATGTTGGCAACAAAAAAGTTTACAATTTATTGGTTCACACTAGCTTGGAATTCGCCACTGCCGGTTGCCGCGATGCCTAAAGAATCACCAATGCTTCGTTGACATAATCTTTAAGTAACAGGTGGAGCTGAAAACAAATCACTTCTGCTGCTATCTACATATACATCAGAATACTTCACAGCACTTGAAGAAGGTTCGGGATCGGTCTTTTTTTTTTCCCACCCGTTGATCCTGCTGTAACTTTTTCTTCAAACTGTACATATTTGGATGCATGCCTCCTTTTCATATGCTGTTTAAGATTATAACGATTTATTGTACAAACTTTAGGCAAAAACAGTTTGCATTCGTAAATCAACTTCCCTCTCCGAATCTTGATTGGAATACAAAGTAATCATTAAGTGTGGCCAAGGATGTTATTCAGTTTCAGTACTTTCAGTAGAAGAAGTAGTGGATTTGATCAATTTTAACCACCAACCAACACAAAAGAAAAACTATAAAAAATAGCACCATTAGCAGTACATAAAAAGTTAGGTTATAATTGTCGTATCCACTGGCACTGAGCAGAGCGAGTAATCAATAGCGCCGCGTCGCGCCGGTGTTGTCAGCCATAAAATACGGACACTCCACAACAAATCTAGCTTTCCTGCTCTCACCCACGCCATGCATGCCATAACAGTTATATATGCTTCACACTCGCACGCGCACTTTGCATATATCGTACACCATTCAACTCGCCAAACAAACAAATTGACAACGTGTCAACAAACAACCAAAGTAATTACTTTTATGACAGACATTTTAAGTACTTTTAATTTAATTATTGGTGTAAACATTAGTTATAGCTAAAACTGTGTCTAATTAATTGTTTTATCAATATTCCGAACCTATTTTACCACACGTAACAACGTTTAAAAACAAATACAAATAAACTTTTAATGTTGCGGTTATAGGTATATTTTATAGTTATTATAAAAGACATATTTTTAATAATTGTAAGAAGATTTTACAATGGTCGCATACTATCTTGCAATACATTATCGCTATAAATAATAATGTCTAGCTATAGTCCATTCTATCAATGTGCATATAAGCATTGATGTCTTTAGGGATAGCATGATAGTGAAATATACCGTGAAATGGTAAGGCATGAAATAAATACCACCAGAATTCGAGTTTTTACAGCTTTTAAGGAAAGTGTTTCAAAAACAAATATTAGAGGAAATGTCGTGAATTCAAAAATTCAAAACTGATGACTCTGGAGTATACTAGTTCTCTTTGTGTTTCTCTTCTTACTCATACTATGGTTATACCTAAAATAGTTTACTAAAAAAATTCATTGTGATAATATAATAAGGATATGTAATGTATCGGGGAAAAAAATTTTGTGAAACGAGAATTTATAATTTTGAATGTTTTAATACCATGGTTAAAGTTTTCTTTTTTTAACATATTATAGTTTTGGCTTTTTAACCTATATTCAGATTTAAGGTGTAGATTCAAGGTACTCAAGACAATCGACTAATTGGAGATTCGGATTCGAGGAAATGGGGATCCGACCCATCAATAGCTCTTAAATGATACGTGTGGAGTTTGTTCCTCCCGTGCTGTTGAACACCCCATAGAGTAAATAAAGTACTAGTACAGAGTGGACACTCAATGCTATTGCAGTTCTACGTTTTTTTTATTCAGAAATGCTCTAGTTGCTATACAAAAACGCAAACTTGACAAACATTAAAATGAAGTTGCAATGGCTTAAAACCGAGATAAAATACCTTCTGGAGTAAGACTTACGTTTCAAATTATAAGTAAATTTTAATTTAAATACAACATTGTTCGTAGAAAGTACAATTTGCAGTTAATATGCTTAAAACACTAATTTGAATAGTAGGGAAATTTGTAGCTTCAACTGAATGTTGGCGAGCTTGTGACTTTTTTCGTGCATGCATTAATATTTATAAAAATATGTATTTTAATTTTTTTTTCCTTATAAGCAAATCATTTAACTAAATATCGGTAAACGTAACATAACATGATTTAGGAGAGCAATATTTTTAAAACAATAAGTAAATTTCTTACCTTCGGGACAGTGTTTGCCTTAACCTCATTTCGGTTAAAAATGTTTTGTTTACGTTTCATAACATTTGTTAAAATGCATAACATGTAACATATTTTTGGATTATATTAAATTGCTGCATTTTTTAATGTCCAAGAAACAATTTCTGTTCTAGTAGAATCACGTTGATTGAAGTTAAGGTTAGGATTTTCGTAGGTACCTACCGAATTGCATTACAAATCGCAAACAAAACTAATGCATAAAAAAACGTGCAGAAGTATTTAATCATTAACACAGGCAATGTGTATTTCTGGCAAATTTAACTGCCTAAGTTGTACAATTTTCCCACAAAAACTGAAATGAAGCTGTTACCAATGGCATCAATTCTTTATGGATTAGGTGAAAGTACAAATCATTCTCGTATCTTCACTTCTTGAAGACAGGTGTATAGCAATTGTTACGGAAAAAAAAAACCTTAATTTCAACATAAAAATTTAAAGACACTTCATTTTATCGCAACCCTCACCTCGGTAATTGTTCCGTATCACGTATCCAAGTTTATCCCTTGATACTGTTGGCATGATCATGTATGATTTATCCGGTGGCACATGATGCTTGCTGTTTTAATTAATGTTAAAACAGCAAGAATCATTACCACAGGATAATGCCATTAGTAACAAGGGATAAACTTGGATACGCAATACAAAATTTTTACCCACACCTCCCTCTCGACCAAAAAATAAAATTCATACAAAACATTTAGACTAATTAAAGTATATAAGTAGCAAGTTTGAGCAGAATTTGAGACTCATTGACATTTAGAACAGTACCTAGGTATTAATGTATTGTGTGCTTGTCCTCAACGTGCGACTACACACAGCCTAAAAAGAGGAAATTCTGTAGGGCATGAAAACAAAATACTCATCACTATTTTAATTACACAAAACTTTTATTTTGTATCGTTTTAATAATTTACACATACCTAGTTTCGTCAAGCGGAAACTTAAAGTAAAATTAATTATTATTATCTCTTCTCTTGTTGTATCAGTAGTTAACACAACACGTAGCCGAATCAGGCATGTTTCATAACAGTCAACAGTGATTTATAAAGTAGTTCATGAAATCATTGATATTATTTAACGAGATTACTATTTCAACATGATTGAAACAAAATTTCCTTAGAAAGTTTTTTATTGAACCTAATATTACTTAATTCAACGCCGACGCCATTAATTATGGTGTTGTTTGTTAAACAAGTGGTTCAACATGCCAACGAAAATTTGTTTATTTTCTTTTAAGTAAATATATTATTTTCATTTCAACAATACCAATTTATGCCATAAATTTGATAAAATGTTAAAACAAATGTAATATTTATTTAATCAACGTGGTATTTTGATTATAATTTTCGTGCTCAGATGTTGGATAAAACTGTATAGCAACTGGAAAAATGCAACTAGGTCGTTGGAAAAATGTGATTGCCTTGCCCTATGAAGTGTCCCCCCCCCCCTGGAACACCCCTTGGAAACTACAACCTCTCCGTGTTTGGAGTTGATGACCCGAGGCGTCGTCAGGACGAGCTGTGTTGAAGAAGTGGGAAGGGGGAGGGGGTATTCGCCTTCCCCTACCACGCCTCCCCTCCTCCAGCACGACTTCCCCCTCCGCGTACTTCATAAACCATCACGCTACAAATAGCCACGCCTCGTGGGCGCCTACTCACCAAGCCAAGACCACGGACTACTCTTTGTTTACAACCGGAGCGTAGTAGTGATGGGTGTCTTATGTAGTGGTGAAGGAGGGGGCGAGGAGGAGGGCAAAAGAGGTAGATGTCAGTGCACCGAACACTTGCAGAGACGTAAAAGAAGGAACGATGAAATAAAAAAATATAAACAGGTCCTACTGACGGGACGAGCATCCGTAATTGTGGTACGCCCTACCGTGATTCTACCGAACAGCCTTCGTCGAGTGCTGATTTAATCCGTGTCTCTAAACTTGTCTCGAATTCGAATGTTCTCAAAAGTTCCCAACCGTCACTCGCAAAGCACATCCCGTTGGATGGCGTCAACACGAAAAGTTGTACAAACACTGATGGCAGATAAACAACGGCAGAAAAAATTTGGTATTACTTTTAAGAGGTGTCGAATTTAATTCAAGCTTACTTAACACTGACTTTAAACAATATAAACAATTGCTGGGCTGCAGTTAAACGCTACTAATCCAGACATTTTGAAAATATTTCTGAGAGTCGTGGTTGTACATAGCTGTAATAAACAGATTTCTTCGTGGTTTTATGCTGAGTACCAATGAAATTTAAGAAAATATATTTTTAAAAATGACTTAAGAAGTTTAGAAATTTGCAATACGCGGTTTAATCGAATGACAATGGTGCAATAAGTCAAAAGATTTTGATTATCAATACTTATCTGAACTGTTACAAATAGATCATAAAAAATAGGCAGTAGGGACCACAGCACCAAAAAATGGCGAGTGAAACCGAGCCTTAAACACAGTCTGTCTAAAACCTTTTCCGAGTGACAGAGTATGATAGCATGAAGTTTTGTATCAACACCCCTTTGACTGAATGGGTAGATTTGAAATAAGTAGAAATCTATACATGTACGCAGAGCTGAGCGTATTTCAAAGAAAGTAGACGTAAAGCACATGTAGACATAATTTATGTCAACATTAAAACCGGTTTTGTGAAGTGCAGTGTTAAGTTGTGTTTAGTAAATTTCTATATATGTGGTATTTTCGCGGAATATTTTAGTAGCAAGGTAGATTGCAAATATTTAGGTCCACATTTTGCACTGTTTTGCAGACTGGCCCAAAATTGTTTTGAAAATCCCATCTAAGTCTGTGGGCCGGTAAACAGCCAGCTAGCTCTTGAGCTACAGAATCGTGACGAATCACTCAAAAACTGGAGCGTTTTTGAGGTAGTAAATTAGACAATAATAAATAATTTTCGTTAATATACAAAGGAAAACGAATTTTAGCCTGACCAAAAACTAATTAGTAAATGTTCAGGGTTTTATCCAGTATGATTCTAAATTCGACCAACAAACTTGGGCTGCAGATCCTTCACGACAAATCAAGTTGAAAACCTCCAAAGGACTTGTGTTATAAAGTGCTTCCCAATGCTGGTATACGTCTTTAAAGTTAAGAATGAAGAACATTTTTAATATAAATAATATAAAAGTAAATTTTTTTAATGGAGCACAGAGCGACTTTACTATGTTTATTTGAATTATGTTCTTCAACCACCACGAATTTTGCCGCTGTAGCCAAATTATTTCATTGAAATAATTGGGAGTAAAACCTTCAGTTTCCACATATTTCTGTGGTGGTTGTAGATAATAATTCACTTAAACATAATCTAGACGGCTTTCGGTCTTAAATACTTATATACTATTAAAGATAAAAATGATGTTCAGTTACGATTTAAACGACAAAAATTAATTACACGTTACGTATTATTTTAATGCTGAAAAATGAAAACTGTACGTGTATTTTAAAAGATGACAATTTAATGTTAGCACAAATATTTTAACTACGTAAAATTTTACAGAGAACATTTAAAAATAATAGTAATAATAGGTAATAATATAAAGATTTTTGTTGAAAGAGAGAAAACTTAAAATATGTTGTCTCAGAAGTTAAAAAACTTAAAGTTGAAGTGAAAATAAACTCAAAAGAATTTGTTTGCGAGAAAAATTAATTAATGAACTGGAACATTTTTGTAATATTAATGAAGTGATATGGTTGAAAGAATTTTTGATTAGTGGTTGTTTCATATCCCATCTGGGACAAAAAATCTTTTGCTATTGATTAAACTAGTTAGATTGCAGAATTGGCACATAATAATTTTACATGGTAGTAGTAACCAAACTTTAGTAAGTGCAAGTGATGAACTGTATTACTAACATTTTAAACTATAGTATAAGACAGTTAGTTGCACGGTTTTGGATACAGATTTTTGTTTCCTACAATAATAAATTTTGCCTTGTGCAAATTCAAAATTATTACTATAGATACAAAAATTAACAGAAAATTAAATAATTTATTTACGATAATGAGCGAATTGCTGAAGGGATGACCTTGTGTCAAGAATACCAGTGCTTTTGGAAATTCTGATCCATTCTTAAGAGCCAGAATTAATCTTACATCTCTCGAAAAAAATAGCACTTAAATTTTAATTGAACGAAGATATTGATAACTTATAGTCAAGCACTTCTATCGTGGTCGGTACCCGTTCAAGCATAGTTTAATATGTATTCAGTGCAATTAGAATTAAATTATCTTGCTTGTTGTTCGTGTAGAATGTTTTTTAAATCTTATTAGTTTTGTGGTATCGTTTTAAAATTTAAGTTGCCAACTCTTTTTGTGCACTCAAATACGAATTTTTGGGGTTTCGTACTTGCCAGAAAGCTGATGGCAAGTAAATGTTGCATTCCGGGGAAAATGATCGATATAGGTTCCAAACAATACGTTTTTCTGGACAGCGAATAAGAAAAAAAAAGGAAACTTTGCTGTGGGCTGTAGTGTTTAGTGCTGTCACGATCTATAATGCCGCTGTTAAACTACGAGGAAAATTCAAACGCATTTAGATCGTAATGTGACTATTTATAGATATTTTTACCCCACTATGCTCCGAATAAATAATAAAAAAATATATATAATACAAGCCGTGTGGCCGATGCGAAAGTATTTAATCCTCATTTTTGATGAATATTACCAAATACTCTCATAGTACTGACTCTTATTTAATAAAAGAATTATAAACACTAATTTCCATATTTCTAACTTTGAAAAATTACAAACGACCAAATGAATTTTTCATTCCCTTTAAACTCACTTAGGGGATAAATTTTCAAAAACACTTTCTTAGTGCTGACCTACGTTACATAAGGAACTTATACTCAAAAGTTCATGCTTCTAGACCAACAAGTTTAAGCCGTGCTTTGTCTGTCAGTCTGTGTTAAAGTTTCGTTAAGTAGCTGCTTAAAACTAACAAGGTTTAAGTGGGGAATCCCGAAGGGGCTGCAGAAATTTCCTACACGCTGACGTCACGGGACGTCTCGCCGTGTTCGGGAGAGTGTTCACCCCTGCGCCACGCAAGGGACCAGGTCTTGTTTTGTTTTAATTTACTATTTTTTTTTCTACCTGCGCCGGTTGCGGCCGCAGTCCGGTCCTCGCTCGGGAGAAGAGGAACAACAAGAAGAAGGACGGGAAGTGGAGGGGGGCGGGGACAGGTCTGGAGGCGCCTGCTGGTCGGGTGCTGAGGTCCGAGGTCCCTCTTCTCCCTCTTCTCCCTCTTCAACCTCTTCTCGCTCTTCTCGCTCTTCTCCTGCTGGACTCGGCAAACACCCTGCCACGCTCTCGGGCGATCGTCTACGAACACGTCGGTAGGAGGCACACATCTGTCGCGAAAATTGCAACAGACATGATAAAAAAAATAATAAATTACAACAACAAATTAAATGAACAAACCAATTACTAGCAATAAATGAAACATGTTTCTAATATCACAATTGATAAAAAAAATTTAATAGTTAAAACAGGACAAAATTAATTAAAAAAAAATTAAAATTAAATTAAACACAGGCCAAATACATTATAAACTTAAAAAAATCATTTAACTCAATATCAAAACATTTGAACCTTTAACAAATACTTCATTTAACAAACGCACACACACACATACACACAAGCTCATAAAAATAAGGATCACATACAGTTCTTTATCCACGTTTGCAAAATTTTGTTGTGTTGTTTAGATATTTTATTACAGACGTCCTGGAAGACGAACGTGAAATTTGTTGCCTAATTGAACAGGTGACCTGACGCTCTATCAATTCTGGAGTAAGATCCGACGTGCCAGATCGCAATTAATATTAAGGTAATTAACTCAATAAAATTGTTTCCATATGCGTTCAACACCAACATCTTACCAGCTGACTGGCAGGCTGGTGGGCGGCGAGTACTGCTGCTCGCCGCCAGGGGCGCATGCGCCGCTGGTCCCAATCCAGACGCGCTCAAACTCAATGCGGACAGAAGTGTCGCAAGTTCCGGAACTTGCCCTCGTCAACTCTTCTTTCTGAACCATTTTTCTGTATCCTGTAACCAACCTGTCTGCATAATGCATGATCTTTGCATCCCGCATGGAAGAGCCCAGGGTTTTCCCTGTGTTTATGCAGGTTTTACCTGGGCCCAACTTATATAGTTTTAGTCTAGAGTTAAGAGTGAGGAGAGTTAGTCATGGCATCAATCGCTGCCATGGCTGGCCAATACCCTCCTATCACACGCTGCATGTTACCCCCACTGCATGGGTAAAACCCTGCATGATTAGGCGTACAGGCCTGAGACGCACTTAGGGCCGTATTCCAAGACACAAAAATAAGGGTTTAGGTGTTGAATATGCAATACCTGTACCCTAACCATATTCCAAGTGCACGATAGGACACGGCCAGTCCCTTATTTTTAGGGCACTGATTTTTGGTGTCCTATCTGTGGCCGATTTGATCCGTAACTGTATATATATATATATATATTTTTTTCGTTTTTAATGAACTTTAACGGAACTTATACGATTACAATTTCCCCCCCCCCCTAATATCTTAAAAAACAGCAAACATAAATACGGCCAAAAATTCATCCTTTATTCTTGTTCAACCAAAATTAAATATATTATTTCACATTATAATTCCATAGTTTTAAAAAATAAGCTAATATTACGATGGATTCCACGAAGTACAACTGTTTATAGCCTCACACAAGTCCTCGTTTATTAAAACGGCTGCCGATCTGATACCTTACAGGGGTTCAGTTAGGACACGTTTTGGAATATGACCCGAGAGTTAGGGTACGGCAGTTGCCCAATAAGGCAGTGCATATTCGCTACCTTACTCAAACGTCTTGGAATACCGCCCTTAGTCTTCCCTACCTAAACCCCTCCCAAATTCACATACTTTAATTCAGGTTAGGAAAATAATTACGAAAAAAATATCTGAACGCCTATTAGATTGCAACAAATTATATGCTCACCAGTGGTTTCTTCCTTGTGATTGGCGGCCGTCTGCGAGAGAAGTCGTTACCTTATTTGACAGAGCCACTGAGGACGTGTTTGCTTCCGCACTGAATTACTCTAATTTGTGTTGTAAAAATCTACATGTACCTGAAAGAAATTCACCCAATCACGAATCACAGATGATGCCACAGTGTTTTAACTTCCAACTACTTTCTGAATATTTTCGTGATTTTCGCATGCCCCTACACACATTTGACGACAACCCGCCAGTATGATTTTTTTAAAAATATTTTTTGATTATTATTAGTTAAATGCTATTTCGGTAAATTATACACTATACATTTCTTGTATCTGTTGTTATGCCACAAATATTTTCAGCAGATATTTACTAAGTGTAATGTAATATGCGTAAAAAATATAAAAGTGTTTATTGTAATTGTTACTATCCGCGTGACTCTTACAGCACTTAGCAAATATATCTTGAAAATATTTGTGACATAATAAAAAATTTATGATGGGTATAGGGTTAACAGTACAGAAATATCACTTCACTCACAGTATCAAAAAAAAAAAAATTATGTGTGACACCAACTAAAAAGTTCATATTATACTAAACATGGCTTTTAATTCTCTCCATAAAATAACCTTAAGATAACCTCAATCATGTTTAAAATCCTGTCTCACTACTGAGATTCATTGCTCGACTGAGCTAGCAGAAATAGTTGTCAAGAAGTATTTTGTAATACTACAAGAAAAATATTGTAATAACTTTGTACAACACATGACTATAGTGATTTCTGCTTATATGTAATACGTTTTTAGAGAAATTACTTAGTATTTCTTACGAAAATTGGCTTATAATTTTATATTTTGATTGATGTTTTATTCAAGCATATTGTTAAGAGTGGAGTTAAACTAGGGTCGTAAAGGATAGCTGAATTAATTAGTAGGGGAGAGCAGGGTAAAGTGACCATCCTAAGATAAAACGATACATAAATTTTATATTGTAGTTAAAATTGAAATATGAAATAACCCTTCATATAATATAGTTTTCGTACAATAAAAAAAATATAAATTTCTTTATGTCTTGCAAACCATTATTTTTTTATTAAAATTTTAAATTAATTGTACCAAATGGCCACTTTGCCCGCATATGTCGGGTAATATGGCTATTGACTGGCCATTTTACCCGACGTAGGTAAAACATTAACACAACTCATTATAATAATAAATATAAAACCAAGGTGTGTATATACAATTTGTTAGCAAGTTCAGGATATAGAATTAAAAAATTAAATGTTTCCACAATATCTAAATAAAATAATATTACGAACTAAAAACCCAACAAAACATCATTAAAAAAGCAATTGCATTTACACTATGTTAACAAACAGAGTGCTAAAGTTTTAAGTGTCTTCAAATAAAATGTCTTGACTTTACTTAAACAAGAAACAATTAAAAATTAAATCGTAACCTATCAAACATAACTTAAACAGTTTAGCGGCTACAGCCTTCACATAAAAAGTCACCATTTTCCTCTTCGCAGCAAGCACACTCTTCGTGAGCCCAGCGGTGACATCCGGAACACCTAATCCACACTTCATTTGTTTTTGAGTTTGAATATGCTTCCAAAACAATATAAGCAGTCAGCGTCATCGCTCTCACCTTCGTCCTCTTCGTTGAAAAGGCTTCGCCTACTTTTGGCAGGTATTTTCATCATTTCAATTTTTTTTTTTTGGGGGGGGGGGGGGGTGTTGAGATTTGTTTATGTTTTGTTTTGACTTTTGTTGTTTGTTTTGGTTCTCTTTTTGTTATTTTGGCCTTCCCTTTTAGACTTCTCTTCCAAAAGTTCTCTCTTGTACGGACTCCAAGTAAGAATCTCTGCTTTACCTTTCTTACGGTTAGTTTTGCGTTTGGTGATGTTGGATTTTGGCAAAGGTAATATATCTCTTGGAGATATTGCAAATGATGTGCTTGGTTCAGAACCCGTCACTGGACTCTTATATAGACATTTACTAATGTTTTTGGACTTTACACTCTTAGTTGATCCATCTTCACAGCCAGCTTCTAAATCTTCACCTCCAGTAATTGTATCTTCACCGCCATCAACTTTGTATTCACCTCCAGCAGCTGTACCTCCATCAACATCGGCTGTATATTCACCATCAGCAGCTGTACATTCACCGTCAGTCATCGTACCTTCACTACCAGCAGCTGTATCAACTACACCACCCACTGTTACACCTTTTCCTTGAGCTATTTCTTCACCACCATCAGACATTGCATCATCGTTACTGCAAACTTCTATAGGATTAACATTGGCCAATGAAATATCCGTGGGTTCTGCAGCGAAAAAATCTGAGTCGGAAAATATGTTAGGGTCCAGCGGAACAATACCACATTTCCGAAATCCATTAATAGCTGTAGCTGGCAAAGCTGCTCGTAAAAATGCTTCTCCAAGCAGCTTACTTACTTGTAACTGAGTAACAACTCTCCCAGGGTTGTTACGGAGAAACTTCAGTATGAGCTGAACTCAAGCGCTCTGCGCATGTGGGGTTACGTGGCCTCCCGCCTCTTTCGAGCCCGCCTGTTCTGGCCGTAACCGCCAATCAGGCTTCTAGATATGCCATCCATTGTAGGCAACACTTCGATATTTGTAATGCTAATTTCTTTTATCTTAAAGAAACTAAATCACGGGATAACATTTCCGGCCACCTGTGCTTGTTTTTGAAATGTGAGCCGTCCTAGAGATACTGCCAATTTATCAGCCAAGCCTCTCCTGCTGACAAAGTTTGGTGTAAGGTTGTAGCCCACACGAAAACAACACATGCACATTGACATACACGTTAAACGTTATAGTGCAGATTAAAAGAATTAAAATGTTCAATAGTTTCTTTTATCATTTAGTAATACGTAAATAGAGCTAAGTATACAGTTCGGGCAAAGTTAACATACGGTCGGGTAAAATGGCCATGTAGTCGGGCAAAGTGGCCAGCCACCTGGCCACTTTGCCCTCTGAGACGCCATTACACAAAAACTAGCGGGGGGAAAAACCTATGACATCTTCTACAGTTATTAATATGTGGTTATAAAGTTTAAAACTAGCTCTTTTCCTTAGGCTATATTAAATAATTATGGCATTACTAAGCATTTACACATGACCAACAGTAATTATCACTTACCTTACATCAGAAATAATAAAAACCGTAAAAGCTTAATAAATCAAATAACTTTCACTGCAAACAGGCTGGGTGCTCTCAGAACACTAATGGCATCTCTTACAAATGTTTCACATCCTCGCCACCAGACTTCAGCACTCACCAGCGGAGTAACAGCCGATGGCCACTTTACCCGCCCTGGCCACTTTACCCTGCTCTCCCCTACATTTTTATTTATTACTTCTGTCTACACTATAAATTTAATTATAGCACTCAAGAACTCTCTCCACAACAATTAGGCATATACTGATCATTGAAACATTAACACTTTCCACTGGAATTTGGCTCGACAGTGGCTCGCTCTTCTGTCCGCCTGTGTCCGCTTTCTTCGCACACTCACCCACACCGCGCCGCAGCACAGTCCTCAAATATCGCTCGCCGCACCCGACTGGCTCGCCAGGCCTTCTCGCAGGTATCGCCTCCTGATAGGTCCTCTTCTCCTCTCGCTGATCGCACGGGTATCGCCAGTATCAGTCCCCGAGGTGGATACTCTTTCCCCTACTCTGCTACTCACTACACTCTCTCCCCTCGTGCTTTGGGGAAAAGAGGGGGGAGGGGTTATACCCATGACGGCTAGGCGTAAAAGCACCCAGAAGCCATGTGTAAGCGGCCTTGGTCAAGCGTGGAATCACCCAGACGACGCGTTGGAGGTCACAAGTGTTCCTGACCCGAGGGAGGCGACGACTCCAGAATTATTCAGACGCTCCTAGGCGTCCAGGCCGTCTTTCATTCCTCCAGACTGTTGGGCTCCATGACTGACGCGGTGAGTGTATGGAGGGGGAAGGCTGTGACTGACAGGCCACTATGGCTAGCAACACACGCACGCACACATACACACACACACACACGACCCTCGGGGGGGGGAGGGGGGGGTACATGGCAGTCCCGGGCTCCAGGGCAGTCGGCGACCAGCGTAACAATATATTTTTCAATCAATGGATAAGATAATTAAATATTGAGTAATTTGACTTAATTTAGTTTTATTATGCTTATTTATGTGCGCATTTAATACTGGAAAGCTATTCAGGGAATGGTATACAAATATCAATTACTGTTGGTGGTAATGAGGCAACACAAAGCATAAATTCTTGGGTAAGAATCTGAACCTAGTATTAATGCGAACTCTATTTTGAAGTGATGAAGATGTTTTTATGTAAATGTACAAATTTACATGATTATTTCTGTTCCATCAAAAAAAAATACAGTGTAGGAAATATACAGGAAAACCCACAAGTTACGTGAGACCGATCCTAAGAGTTTGGTTTTCAAAAATTGAATTGTCGCACACCTATACATCATTTTGCTCGCCAAGGCGCCTTTTTTTTTAGCGGGAGAATATTACTGATTTTTGGGCTTCAACGCACTTCGTATGCCAGATACCACACCCTCGCAGTATATTTCACCAACACGCTACACTGAAAATATGTGTACGTGTCTATGTACCTTGTGATTGGACCATAGTTAGTCTGATATGCACAAAATACCTTCAAGCCAATGGCAATCATAGAGAAACAGTCGTTTAATGCAATATGATACACTCGGCAGCCAATGATAAGTTTACCATCCCTAAAGTATGAGTAGCATTGTGGTAGAATCACCAGGAAATTAGCTTGGTTTTAAAATCACTGTGGCCTGAATACGAGAGAACTTCAAAACTAAAAGGGTTTGAATTCCAGCCTGTCGGGCAATGAATTGGTAAAATTTTCTTTCATCTACGTAAACATTTGTTCACCAGGATAGAATCAACTGTCCCATTCGTTTCCGAGAACTATTTAATTGCTTATTGGTAGTGAGAGAAAAAATTCACGTTTTCAATGACCTTCAGGATATACTACACTGTCCTCAATTTTTTTATTAAAGTAAATAACTCCAGTTCATTGGCTGCTGACTTGTGAGTCGTCTCAACTGGTTTGCCTGTGATTCAATACTTCTTTGGTTTAGTCTCATTGGCCAGGATTCGTACAGATAAACAATGAGTAGGGACCGGAAAAATTCGCGGGTTCAATGACCTCCAGAATGAACTCCATAGTTCTACGTACACTCGGTCAAATGCCATCCACTCATTGGCTGCTGTCTTGTGAGACGTCCCAACTTAGCTGCCTGTGATTCGATAAAGTTTTGGTCGGGTGTTTCTCATTGGCCCAGAGTCATCCAGGTGAGTTGTGCGCCAATAGCAGAGGCAGCACTGAGGTATAACTATTTGTATTTTAGCCTATCGTGAATTGAATTCGCGAATTTTTCCGGTCTCTAACAATGAGCCAATATCAAAAGCCAAATAGAGGTATATGTATTTTAATATTAGCCTGTTGCGAAAAGATTGCGCAGTTTTTTACGCTGTCTATTCAGAGGCTGCCGTTTGTGTAAGATGTGACTAGTTACGTGTTTTAAAATTGTAGCATCACTTGTGTCACGTTATGATTCGAGTCTATAACAGGTGCACGCCCACTGTTTGGCACACGCATCACAGATATCCCATAGAGATACAGATATTTCGCGAATTAATTTAGTTGCAAGTTAGAATACAAACAATCACACTCTCGCCCTGTGTTCATGATTGGACCGCAGTTATTTGGATATGTCCCGCTACGACCGTGAGCCAACGATGCCCAGCTAGGAGATATTTAAGCGAATAAGGTAGTGCCAGCTAACAAGAAAAAAAAACTCGATTAGAAATCAACCAACCTAAGGCCAGACATATCAGCGAAATTTCTGGGTCTCTAAATATACGTGTCCTGAATGGCCCAGCTAAACCAGGCAATGGCTTCTTTTACAGATGGCTGACGATTACAAACATCACTGTAGTCCAATGATCGGTCAAATGTTCTCACAGAAGAATACCGTCCTCTAACACAGTATAATATCCACATGGCCGTCAAATCTAACGCAGAATGCTCACGTGGTGAGGGTCGTGGTTACGATACCAACACACCAAAATTACCCTCGTTTTCATAAATTGCTCGGAAGCTAAGTGGTTGAGCTTACAGTCATTTTGGATGTCCTTAGCACATACCTAGTACATAACAAAGCGTCATAAAATCTTATAAAAAAATCTCTTTCAATTGTTGATGCCCGTAGAAAATGAACAAAAGGCATATTTTTAACGTGAATACATAATATAAATCGAGTTGTCAGTTTGAAAAATAGTGTTTAACGAAAATAAGATGGGTTTTGAAACGTTATATATTGTGACGAGCATTCTATAGGCTGTGCTCGTGGCGGGTGGGTCAGCCAGGCCAGGCATTAATTTTACATAAGGCGTTCATCACGTGCCTTGGCGGATTACAAGGGTCCTCGCTACACCCTCCTTCCCCTCCCCCACGTGCTCAACACCAACCCAGATTGGGCTATTGTTACTGACCTGTAGTGGCCTGGAAATTCTGCGGGCTTACAGAGGCTGCCGCACTTGGAGTGCCGTGGCTCCAACGCATTTCTTGATGCTTCGGACATCCGGTCGGTCCGGGATGACACGACACGTCCCAAAAACTCCAGTCCATATCGTACAGTTGGCCAACAGGCATAAAAGTGGGGAAGCCGGCCTCCGTGGGAGTTACAACAGGCGAGTTAAGTGAAGTGCGAGTTCGGCGAGCGGCACAGTCACGGAGCGACGGGACCGTGCGAGGTGACCGAGTGGCGCGAGACGGCGTGTGCGGACAGTGCGAGGTAAGGGGCGAACCACTGTTGAGCCTATTTCCAGTGAGGAGCTGAAGAGAACACCGATATCATACAGACTCAAAACAGCCACCGGAGACTCTTCACCTGTGCGTGGACAGCTGGATACCTATAGAGGTAAGGATTGGAACATGGACATTATCACAGACCTTTAGTATGGCTGATATCACCCATAAGGTAATTCTGTGGATTGACCGATATTTAGTGATTTGTAAACTTTTTTTTAATTTGATGATTTAATTAGTAATGTAAATATTAGTATCAAATAAAACTATATAAAATTAACAGGAGTAGTATAGGAATGGACGTCCGACGGCAGGCGCAGGCGCGTGGATTGTGATTGTCGGTCCGCCATCTTGGATTTTGATGTCACGGCGACCATCTTGGATGAGTGTAATGGGACACAACGTAACGGGACATAACGTAACGGGACATAACGTAATGGGACAAGTAGATCACGGCAGCCATCTTGGATCCGCCATCTTGGATCCGCCATTTTGGATGACATTATTTTGTTTTCTAGAACTTTCCGGCATTGTGTTGTCCGCCATATTGGATGATGACGTCACCGTTGCAATTTCCGGGTTCTGTTCACCATAACTTTGATCTCTTATATTGACATTGAACTTTGTCATTGACCTTGAACTTTGACCTTGACCTTGAAATTTGACCTTGACCTTGAACTTCGACCTTGACCTTGATATTTGACCTTGACCTTGATCTTTGACTTTGACCTTGACGCCCATCATGGATTCGTCATTTTATGTTCAGTACATGTTACCAGGAGCTACCACATGCTAGTGGTCATTGCCAACATCTTGTTTTCGTCTGCTGGAGGGGTAACCATATTGTGTGTACTCGTCTTACCATCATGTTAGTTTTATTCTAACCTGTTACAGTGCAGTAATCATTTATTATTACCGAGGTGCCCGCCATCTTAAAATTTGGCCGCCATCTTGAAATCATGTAATTATTTAGCTAGAAATGCGGGAAAAATTCCAAAATTCATCAAAAATATCACTCATTAATTTACATATTGAATCGATGGATCCCTGTCCACGGTTCGATTCTTGACCAGTGACAGTTGTAACTAAATATTAAATAAATTTTAGATTCTGTTTTCCATTATCTTTCACAGAGTTTATTAATCATTCGCTCTACGAAAATCAACTCAAGTCAATATTCCTCACCAACGAATTAATACAGTACCGCTATGCATTACATGAAAGTCTAATTTTTCAATAATCGGAATAACATATAAGCCGTTCATGTACAAAGCCACACATATAGATCAATTGTCTTCAGTCCTTGAGACCAAGTCATGTCATTATCAGACGTATAGGCTAGAAATTTCAGGACCGCATGACCTTCGTCGTTATCTAATTATATACAATTAATCCATCGTGACATTTTTTATACATACTAAGGGACTAAGTGACCTTGAAAAATATTTTAGTAACACCAAGAGGTTTTAAACTAGTAAATATTCAATCACTACATTTTGTACTACGCGCAATCAACAAAAGGGAAGCACCGACAACGTAAAGGCAGCACCGCCAACGAAAAGGCAGCACATTTGGAAGCACCGACAAGTAAAAGGCAGCACCGCCATCGAAAAGGCAACTCAATTGGAAGCACCGACAACGAAAAGGTAGCACCGCCAACGAAAAGGCAGCTCATTTATCATTGGCTCCAATATTCATTGGCTCCAATATTCATCGGCTCCAATATTCATCACCTCCAATATTCATTGGCTCCAATATTCATCGGCTCCAATATTCATCGACTCCAATATTCATTTGCTCCAATATTCATGGGCTCCAATTGCTCCAAATGCTCCAATATTCATTGGCTCCAATATTCATTGGTTCCAATACTCATCAGCGCCAATATTCATTGGCTCCAATATTCATTGGCTCCAATATTCATGGGCTCCAATATTCATTGGCTCCAATTGCTCCAAATGCTCCAATATTCAACGGCTCCAATATTCAACGGCTCCAATATTCATCGGCTCCAATATTCATTGGCTCCAATATTCATCGGCTCCAATATTCATCGGCTTCAATATTCATTGGCTCCAATATTCATCAGCTCCAATATTCATCGGCTCCAATATACATCGGCTCCAATATTCATCGACTCCAATATTCATTGACTCCAATATTCATTGGCTCCAATATTCATTGGCTCCAATATTCATTGTCTTCAATACTCATCGTCTCCAATATTCATTGGCTCCAATATTCATGGGCTCCAATATCAATTGGCTCCAATTGCTCCAAATGCCCTAATATTCATTGACTCCAATATTCATTGGTTCCAATATTAATCGGCTCCAATATTCATTGGCTTCATTATTCATTGGCTCCAATATTCATCGGCTCCAATATTCATCGGCTCCAATATTCATCGGCTCCAATATTCATCGGCTCCAATATTCATCGGCTACAATATTCATCGGCTCCAATATTCATCGGCTTCAATATTCATCGGCTCCAATATTCATCGGCTCCAATATTTATCGGCTCCAATATTCATCGACTCCAATATTCATTGGCTCCAATATTCATGGGCTCCAATATCAATTGGCTCCAATTGCTCCAAATGCTTCAATATTCATTGGCTCCATTAATTTGCTCACTCCAATATTCATTGGCTCCAAAAGGCTCCACCAGTCTTTTGACTCCAACAGTCTTTTTGCTCCTATATTCATTGGCTTCATTATTAATTGACTCCAATATTCGTTGGCTCCAATATTCATTGGATACAATATTCATTGTCTTCATCAGTCATTGACAATAACATTCTTTTGGTTCCAAAAGTCTTTTGACTCCAAATATATTTGGCTAGAATTCTTCGAGTCTAAGAGACTATGAGGCCACATGGCTACGAGTCTAAAATGATCTAGCTGGTTACAAGTTACACATGGCTCGTGAGGCTACAGAGCTACGAAACCTCTAAAAAAGGAGTTTACGTGACTGTGTGGATACAGGAATACAAGTCTACATGACTACTTGACTACGAAGCTACGAAGCTACTCGTCTACAAGGCTCCAATTGTCACATCTGTCTTCGATGGAATTTTCTCTTTTGCTCCATCTGCACCATCAGCATTATTTTATAAGATTATAAGGCTACTTTCTTACGTAGTTTCAAGTCTACGAGGCTCCAATGCATCATGACTACGAGACTACGACTCATGAGGTTACGAGACTATGCGATTGCAAGTCTTCAAGGTTACATGATCGCGAGGCTATAGGACTACGAAGCTTCCAGAACGCATGGTTACGAGACTGCATGTCTAATTGGCCGCGCGGCTACGAAACTTCATGTCTCTAACTGTCTACAATAGCACTATTCAGTGGCGAGAGTTAATTTATCTCATGCAAAATATCCTGTTTAAAGTAGTGTCGATTATTATCATCAGATGACATCACGTGTTGCTTGCAGGTAAATAATATTTATTTCTTTTATGCGGGATGCGGGATGCTCACTATCGATCGCAATAGAACGATGGCTTCGATAGGCTCTATGGAAAAGGAATTTTGTTCTTCCAGTAAGTGTTTCACAGATTTCTCAAAGCATATTATTAATTTGACTGAATAATGATATTTTTTTAAATTCTACCTGATAAAAATATTGCAAGTTTTTATTTAGTAGCAGAAAGTAACGAATTAAATGTAACTCCAAATAAAATGTAATGTCTCATTAGACAAAAAAAAAAAAATCCATGCAGAGAGCGGTTTCTCAGAATAGTCAGAAGCACTTGAAGAAACCACAGGAATGATCGCAAAAACACGGGGAAAAATTATCAAAATATTGACAAGAATAATCAGGAGCACACAGAGAAAACCATCATAGTATTGGCAAGAAATATCAGGACCTCACGGAGATAACCACCATAATATTAACCAGATTAATCAGAAGCACTCAGAGAAAACCGCCACACGTTTTCTTTGTTTTCATAAAATAAAAAAATTAAAAATTAAAAATAAAATAAATTAAAAATTTAAAACAAAAAAAAATTACAAAAAATACATAAAATTCTGGCTTGTTCTAGAACTCTATCTTTGCTCATCAATGATAAGTTTTCAAGCTAGCAGAATCTATTTATGTTTTTTTTTGTAATTTTTTTTTGTTTTAAATTTTTAATTTATTTTATTTTTAATTTTTAATTTTTTTATTTTTGATAACAAAGAAAACGTGTGGCGGTTTTCTCTGAGTGCTTCTGATTAATCTGGTTAATATTATGGTGGTTATCTCCGTGAGGTCCTGATATTTCTTGCCAATACTATGATGGTTTTCTCTGCGTGCTCCTGATTATTCTTGTCAATATTTTGATAATTTTCCCCGTGTTTTTGCGATCATTCCTGTGGTTTCTTCAAGTGCTTCTGACTATTCTGAGAAACCGCTCTCTGCATGGATTTTTTTTTGTCTAATGAGACATGACATTTTATTTGGAGTTACATTTAATTCGTTACTTTCTGCTACTAAATCAAAACTTGCAATATTTTTATCAGGTGGAATTTAAAAAAATATCATTACTCAGTCAAATTAATAATATGCTTTGAGAAATCTGTGAAACACTTACTGGAAGAACAAAATTCCTTTTCCATAGAGCCTATCGAAGCCATCGTTCTATTGCGATCGATAGTGAGCATCCCGCATCCCGCATATAAGAAATAAATATTATTTACCTACAAGCAACACGTGATGTCATCTGATGATAATAATCGACACTACTTTAAATAGGATATTTTGCATGAGATAAATTAACTCTCGCCACTGAATAGTGCTATTGTAGACAGTTAGAGACATGAAGTTTCGTAGCCGCGCGGCCAATTAGACATGCAGTCTCGTAACCATGCGTTCTGGAAACTTCGTAGTCCTATAGCCTCGCGATCATGTAACCTTGAAGACTTGCAATCGCATAGTCTCGTAACCTCATGAGTCGTAGTCTCGTAGTCATGATGCATTGGAGCCTCGTAGACTTGAAACTACGTAAGAAAGTAGCCTTATAATCTTATAAAATAATGCTGATGGTGCAGATGGAGCAAAAGAGAAAATTCCATCGAAGACAGATGTGACAATTGGAGCCTTGTAGACGAGTAGCTTCGTAGCTTCGTAGTCAAGTAGTCATGTAGACTTGTATTCCTGTATCCACACAGTCACGTAAACTCGTTTTCTAGAGGTTTCGTAGCTCTGTAGCCTCACGAGCCATGTATAACTTGTAACCAGCTAGATCATTTTAGACTCGTAGCCATGTGGCCTCATAGTCTCTTAGACTCGAAGAATTCTAGCCAAATATATTTGGAGTCAAAAGACTTTTGGAACCAAAAGAATGTTAGTGTCAATGACTGATGAAGACAATGAATATTGTATCCAATGAATATTGGAGCCAACGAATATTGGAGTCAATTAATAATGAAGCCAATGAATATAGGAGCAAAAAGACTGTTGGAGTCAAAAGACTGGTGGAGCCTTTTGGAGCCAATGAATATTGGAGTGAGCAAATTAATGGAGCCAATGAATATTGAAGCATTTGGAGCAATTGGAGCCAATTGATATTGGAGCCCATGAATATTGGAGCCAATGAATATTGGAGTCGATGAATATTGGAGTCGATGAATATTGGAGCCGATGAATATTGGAGCCGAAGAATATTGGAGCCGATGAATATTGAAGCCGATGAATATTGGAGCCGATGAATATTGGAGCCGATGAATATTGGAGCCGATGAATATTGGAGCCGATGAATATTGGAGCCGATGAATATTGGAGCCGATGAATATTGGAGCCAATGAATATTGGAGCCAATGAATAATGGAGCCAATGAATATTGGAGCCGATTAATATTGGAACCAATGAATATTGGAGTCAATGAATATTAGGGCATTTGGAGCAATTGGAGCCAATTGATATTGGAGCCCATGAATATTGGAGCCAATGAATATTGGAGCCGATGAGTATTGGAGACAATGAATATTGGAGCCAATGAATATTGGAGCCAATGAATATTGGAGTCGATGAATATTGGAGCCGATGTATATTGGAGCCGATGAATATTGAAGCCGATAAATATTGGAGCCGATGAATATTGAAGCCGATGAATATTGGAGCCGATGAATATTGGAGCCAATGAATATTGGAGCCGATGAATATTGGAGCCGTTGAATATTGGAGCCGTTGAATATTGGAGCATTTGGAGCAATTGGAGCCAATGAATATTGGAGCCCATGAATATTGGAGCCAATGAATATTGGAGCCAATGAATATTGGCGCCGATGAGTATTGGAACCAATGAATATTGGAGCCAATGAATATTGGAGCCAATGAATATTGGAGCATTTGGAGCAATTGGAGCCCATGAATATTGGAGCCAATGAATATTGGAGTCGATGAATATTGGAGCCGATGAATATTGGAGCCAATGAATATTGGAGGTGATGAATATTGGAGCCGATGAATATTGGAGCCAATGAATATTGGAGCCAATGATAAATGAGCTGCCTTTTCGTTGGCGGTGCTACCTTTTCGTTGTCGGTGCTTCCAATTGAGTTGCCTTTTCGATGGCGGTGCTGCCTTTTACTTGTCGGTGCTCCCAAATGTGCTGCCTTTTCGTTGGCGGTGCTGCCTTTACGTTGTCGGTGCTTCCCTTTTGTTGATTGCGCGTAGTACAAAATGTAGTGATTGAATATTTACTAGTTTAAAACCTCTTGGTGTTACTAAAATATTTTTCAAGGTCACTTAGTCCCTTAGTATGTATAAAAAATGTCACGATGGATTAATTGTATATAATTAGATAACGACGAAGGTCATGCGGTCCTGAAATTTCTAGCCTATACGTCTGATAATGACATGACTTGGTCTCAAGGACTGAAGACAATTGATCTATATGTGTGGCTTTGTACATGAACGGCTTATAGGTTATTCCGATTATTGAAAAATTAGACTTTCATGTAATGCATAGCGGTACTGTATTAATTCGTTGGTGAGGAATATTGACTTGAGTTGATTTTCGTAGAGCGAATGATTAATAAACTCTGTGAAAGATAATGGAAAACAGAATCTAAAATTTATTTAATATTTAGTTACAACTGTCACTGGTCAAGAATCTAACCGTGGACAGGGATCCATCGATTCAATATGTAAATTAATGAGTGATATTTTTGATGAATTTTGGAATTTTTCCCGCATTTCTAGCTAAATAATTACATGATTTCAAGATGGCGGCCAAATTTCAAGATGGCGGGCACCTCGGTAATAATAAATGATTACTGCACTGTAACAGGTTAGAATAAAACTAACATGATGGTAAGACGAGTACACACAATATGGTTACCCCTCCAGCAGACGAAAACAAGATGTTGGCAATGACCACTAGCATATGGTAGCTCCTGGTAACATGTACTGAACATAAAATGACGAATCCATGATGGGCGTCAAGGTCAAAGTCAAAGATCAAGGTCAAGGTCAAGGTCAAAGATCAAGTTCAAGGTCAAATTTCAAGGTAAAGGTCAAATTTCAAGGTCAAGGTCGAAGTTCAAGGTCAAGGTCAAATTTCAAGGTCAAGGTCAAAGTTCAAGGTCAATGACAAAGTTCAATGTCAATATAAGAGATCAAAGTTATGGTGAACAGAACATTATACTAACATGTCGTCAGCACACTCTAGCAGACGAAAACAAGATGGCGGCCTCCAGCGGACAAAGACAAGATGACTGACATGACGTCATACCAGCTGATGGTAAATACCTTGTTATTGGTGGTGGTAGGTCAGACTGTAGGTGGCTTCTGTGGAGGAAGGATCTGATGTTTTTTTTTTGCCTTCACCGGTTGCGAACCAAGGACGGGAATCGATATAATCAATAAGAATTATATAAAGTTAATATTTTGATGAATTTTGGAATTTTTCCCGATTTTCTAACATAAAAATTACGGATTTCCAAGATGGCGTCTTAATTTCAAGATGGCGACCATAACGATAATTGCAACATTAATAGGATCCAATATGGCGGTCGTAACATAAAGTGTAAGAATGACATGGTACTCAACCAAGATGGCGGGTGTAACGAAATATGCAACATTTATATAATCCAAGATGGCTACCGTAACGATAACTGCAACAGTGGTTTTTAAAATTATTATTTAATTCGATTATTTAAATTTTTTAATGATTTTTAAAATTTTTCCCGATTTTCTAACATAAATATTATGGATTTTCAAGATGCCGGACGTAACGAAAATTGCAACGGTGACGTCATCATCCAATATGACGGAAAACACATTGCCGTAATGTTCGAGAAAACAAAATTACGTCATCCAAGATGGCGGATCCAAAATGGCCGTCGGGGTCAAGGTCAAGGTCACATCCTGATAGAGGCTTAACTGAGGCTTGAGTTAAGGATGCTTAAGCCTCTATCAGGAATTTCGTGGTTTTTAATGCAAAACGACTTTTGTGGTTTTTCGAAATCCTAATTTTTCCTCGAAACGGGAATTTTTCCCTCGAAAACGGGAAATTTTTTCTTAAAAAGGGATTTTTTGAGTCATTTTGAGTCATTTTTGAGGAATTTTGAGGAATTTTTGAGTCCAAGATGGCCGCCGTGACGTCACAATCCAAGATGGCGGACAGACAATCACAATCCACACAATCCACAGCCAGAAGCCAGCCGCAGGAGCCCCCAATATATACTACTAACAGGGCTATCCTTACGAACCTGTTCTCCCCACTTGTAACATTTGGTATCAGAAGTGGGATTGTCCTTTTTAATATATTTAGGATTAATTTAAAGTGAATTGAAAAATAATAATAAAATCATAAAAAAATTGAATTTAGAATTTAGAGATTGAAATAGGGTTAGGAACTGTAGTTACTTTTGAGTGTAGTTATGATAAAGTTAGTTATAGTTTTTATTAGAAGTTTAGGTTAGCTTGTAGGTTAAATAATAGTGCTGTTCATGGGACGGGATTTATAGTGATATACCGATAGAAGTAAGTTTGTGGCCGACGAAATTCAGAAAATAATGACTTACTTGGCCAAATTAATATTGACCAGGAGGAGGTGAAGAATGAAAAGAAAAACTGCCAAGAAGAGATGAAGAACAAAATTTATAAATGCCACGAAGAGAGGAAGAATAAAATTGATAGTAGTCAAGAAGTAATGAAGAATAAAATGAAAAGTGAAATAAAGATCTTCTAAGAAGATATGAATTCCACGAGGACTGAATTCTATGACATGAAGCAGGGTTAGGAAGAAATTAGAAATTAAATAGTTGATGCTCAAGACTAAATGAAGAAGAGGATCGACGAATTCAGAATTCAGTTCGAGGATGAATTAGAATGTTTGAAGCAGCATCTCGCAAAACAGGAACAGCAGCTTATTCAAGTCGAACAGGACACTGAACACCATGTAGAAGCTTTAACAGAGAAGTGCCGATGAATTATCAAAGAAGCTTCTGATGCTATAAACTGGAAGAGTTTCTCCTTGGAAGTGAAGGTGGAAGGCGCTGCAACTGGCCATCCAAAATTCAAGCCACCCATTTTCGATTGCCAAACATTGTGCGCTGTCTACAAGTGAGAATTCGAGACAGCTGCTGAAGTGAATGTCTGGGGCAAGGAAGATAAGGCTAGAGCATTTGTCCTGACACTGCGAGGATCTCCGCTCGAGCTGCTTCACACCGTACCCATTTCTGAGAAGGACTATACAGTACTAGTAGAAGCTCTTGAGCTGAGGTATGGCAACCGACACATGGACAATGTTTATAGAACGGCCTTCAAGACATATCAACTGCAATACCTTGGAAACATTCCAGGAATTCGAACCTTACATTGAGCGACTCGTGCACCTCGCCTACCCATAAACACCAACAGCGTTCTGCCAGCAACTAGCCATGAATATGTTTTTAGATGGAATCAGATATGCATAGGTTTTGCAAACTCTTCATTTGGCCCTGCACAAGAAGAGCTGTGATGCCTGGTCCATGCCTTGGAAATCTAGGCAGCACATAGTGCTAAAAGAAACACAAGCAGAAGGACAAGGAGAAATGGACTGCAGCTCTACAATGAAAAGGGAAAGCCAGAAACACCACTAATGAAGGTGATATTATCAGGGAATTGGAGAAGTTACCGGATGATACTTCAGGTACCCAGATCGAAAGAGCAGGTGAACACCCGTGGTGCTTCGCCTGCAAAGAAACAGGACAAATCCAGTGTGACTGTTGGACATGAAAGAAGATATCGCAGCAGGAAGAGAAGCAGTAAAAACAACAGGGAAGCAAGCAATAGCTGGTGTGAGGGGGCACATGCCAACTCTATGGGAAATTGTAGCCTCTAGGGTTTTTCCTGGATCCTTACTTCATAGAGGTCTTGACCGTTTGTTGCTTATTGGATGGGTCAATGGCAGACAATGTTTACTAACTTTTAGCACAGGAGCATAGGCATCAATATTTAGCACCGACATTGTATGTAGGTAAACGCTGAAGAGAACACCCATCCCATACAAAATCAAACAGCCACTGGAGAATTTACACCTATGCATGTACAGATGGATTTGGAGATAAGGATGGAATTTCGACAATCACTGGCTCTTCTTGCTGATATTGCCGATGAAGTAATTATAGTAGTAGACATAATGTATCAATATGGACTCGTTGTTTATATGAATGGTAAGATTTTTCGTGTAAGAGGGGAAGAGGTAGATATGTTTACCACCAACCAATTGGAAGTTCTTGTATTGAAAGTGTTAACAAATATGTTTGAATTCCAGCAAACCATGAGCAGATAATAGCAGCTAGGATAAAGTGAGACCTCAGGGGCAATATAATAACCTAACTGAGCTAGATAAAACATTAGGATTGTAAAAGCTCTTGGTCACATGAAGCAATGTAAATGTTGGTGAGGCTGTACCAGTCAGGGTATCCAACATCGATTCACGAACACGGGTTCTGAAAGAGGAGATCCTATAGATAGTTGTAATGTAGTCTCATGTGTAGGTCAGTGTAAGTCTTCTTCACCTATTAGACATACCAAGCAGTCACTGAACCCAAATCTAGAACAGTTATTTCGGCATAACCTTAAAGTTGAAATAGAAGAAGTTACTGCTTTTCTGGTAATCAACCAGGATGTACTTTTCCTAGGGTAAACAGACTTTGGGCGAACAAGCATGGTCTACCCTTGCATCAACACATGTGATGCAGAACCAATCAGACAAGCCCCACTGTAGCTGCTTCTAGCAAAACAGGACGAAGCAGAGATGTTGATTTCTTGTATAATGGAGGGCAGTGTAATAGAACAATCAGTAGCCCTTGAGTTTCCCCAGTCATTTTAGTACAAATAAGGATGGCCAACTGAGGTTCTGTGTGGACTACAGAAGCTGAATTATGTCACCAAAAAGGTCAGCTATCCCATCCTATGCATCGATGTGACACTTGATACACTATCTGGCACTAGATGGTTCTCTATACTGAACCTCATTATTTTGGTGGGAAATACAATGAAGGAACATTTGAGATACCTCCATGATGTGTTCGACAGGCTTCGCCATGCACAACTTAAGTTAATCCTAAGTAGTGCTTCTTGTTACAGTATGAGGTAACATTCCTGGGACATATTCTATCGCAGGGTGGAGGGCGAACAGATCCTAAGAATATCCGGTCTGTTAAGGAGTGGCCTCAGCCTAAGAATAAGCATGACATAAGGAGTTTATTTAGACTACTATAGTTGGTTTGGGCCTGGGTTCTCAGCAGTCACAAAACCACTTCATCAGCCGACTGAGAACCAGATCCAATTTCTGTGTACTGCGTAATGTGGGACTGTGTTTCATGACCTCAAGCGATCCCTGTGTACTCGTCCCATCAACATAGAGAGTATATCCTCGGCACAGATGCAAGCAGAGATGGGCTGTGGCTGTGCTTTCCCTGGTCCAAGATGGAAATGAATGTGAAATAGCATATTACAGAAAAGTTTTGTCTAAGCTTGAATACAATTACTGTGCCAGAAGAAGAGAACTCTTAGCTATAGTGAAGTCTGTGCAACATTTCCAAAAATATTTATATGGAAGAAAATTCCTTACACTCACTCATCATGATGCGCTTAAGTGGCTGTTACAATTCAAATATACAGAGGGACCACTGGCTAGGTGGAGTGAACAGATACATCAGTTAGATTGTTGGATAGAACATAGAAGAGGCCAAATACACAGCAATCTCAGTGCTAACTCCCATAGAAATTGCAAGGTTGACTACAACCATTGCAAAAGGGAAGAGAAAAATAAGGAAATCGAATATATTCAGCGAACAACCTTAACTAACAGGGAAGATAAATGGGATAATACCAGCTTGAAAGCAGCATGGAGATATTTTCTGACCTGGGACCCAGCAAAAGCTGGCTAGAAAAAGGTACTGGACATTCATCATGGCATGAGATATCCAGTGACTGAATGGCTGTGAAAGCGTACTGGGCACAGTATTCCTTAAATATGGTGAATGGGCTACTAATGAGGGCATGGGATAGTCCAAATGTAAAATTAGTTACAATGCAACTCCTTCCAAAGAGTCTAGTGGAAGAGATGTTGAGAGAAATCCATGATGGTACCTCAGGTGGTCACCTGGGGGTGAAAACTAGTCTAGCCAAGACCCATCAATGCTACAATTGGTTGAGGTGTCACCAGGATGTGAAGGCATGGTGTAGACAATGCGAAGCATGCTCGGCTAAAAAAGGGCCACAACATCAGAGTCGTGGGGAAATGAAGGCCTATAATGTAGGGGCCTCTTTTAGAGGGTAGCCATTAAAATCGCTGGATCATTTATCAAGACTAAAAATGACAACTGGTATACTCTAGTAGCAATGGATTTCTTCAGTAAGTGGCCAGAGGCTTATGAATTTCCTAACCACGAAGCCACTAGCATTGCAGATGCAATAGACAACTTAATTTCCAGATTTGGGTTAGCAATGGTAGCAATGGGTACCAAGGTCGCAATTTTGAGTCGACAGAATTTTAAAACTACAGGCCTATATCCTCAGTCTGTTGGCATGGTGGAGAGGTTTTAAATAACTCTCAAGAAACACATTGACAAGATTGTGGCCGACCAGCGTTAGGATTGGGATTAACATATCAAGTTATTCCTAATGGAATGTAGTACTGCTATCCATGACTACACTTGTCGGATCCCTGCGAGTATTGTGTTTGGACAGGAGTTGTGGCTAGCCTGTGACATCATGATCGGCCATCCTCGCCAAGAGCCAACCAAGACCAATGGCTATGTAAATCATATGGAGGAGCATATGCCACTCATACATGAATATGCCTGTAAAAACTTTCTATTAGCGACGAACCTAATAAATACGATGTAGGACCTAAAGGCTAACTCAACTGGATTTCAGGTGTGTGATTTGGTGTGGCTGTACATCCTGCAACGAAGGAAGGGCAGGTCCCTAAGCTTCAAGCAGTGTGGGAAGGCCTGTATGTCTTGAAACTTCTAAATGATATGGTCGGCAGCATCCAAAGAGGAAAGGAGGGATGGATGAAAGTGGTACATTTGGACCGATTAAGAGAATATGCCGAAAGGGATGCTTTACCTGTTCTGGACAAACAGGTTTAAGGAGAAGGCAGTGTTATGAGCATACTAGAGGCTGGTCTCATGAAGGGTGGATCAGCCAGGCCAAGCAGTGACGCGTCATCCATTGAGGTATGACATGTCTTATGGGATTACAAGGGTCCTCGCTACCCCCACACCCCACCCAAACACCGTCCCTACTCGGGGTATTTCAACTGACTGTTAATAGTCTTGGAATTCTGCGGGCTTACAGAGGCCGCCGTGCTTGGTGTGAGGTAGCTCCAATGTGTTTCTGGATGCCTCAGGTGTCGGGTCGGCCCGGGATGACGCGACACGTCACAACCACTCCAGTCCATTCCAGCGAGACGGCCAACAGGTATAAAAACGATGACTTCGGCCTTTGCGGGAGTTCCGAGAGGGCGAGAGACGAACACACACCCCACCCCTCACCACAAGCGACGGGACAGTGCGTGTTCGATCGTGTGGTGTGAACCTGTGTGTGTGGACATGTGCGTAATAAGGGCCGAATTACTGTTGAGACTAGCTCCAGTGAGGAGTTTCAACTGTGGACTTGACAGATATTTAGTGATTTGTGGACAGACATATTTTAATGCAATTATTTATTTAGTAATATAAATATTACTAGCAAATAAAACTGTATAAAATTAATTGGAATGTTCCTACGAACACATTCTCCCCGCTCGTAACCATATATAAGTAAGATTTTTAAAATTTGCAATTATAAACTGTCTTGTAGGTTATTAAAAGTAATATGCATGTTTATCAAACATTCGAATCCGGGGGACATATCTACTTTGAGAGCAGATATTGAACACAAGCATTTGCCAATATGAACCAAATAAAACTCATTTCGAGCAGAAAATAGTGTTAAACCACTTTTGAAGAGTTAAAAAAAAGGTTTATGATATAACAACCGTGAGTTGAAATTACGAAGAATAATGTGAAAACATTACGATGTTCGAGCACATGGCGAATTTTTACATTGGAGTTGCAAGAAATGACGGCTATAAGTTAGCACCGCTTGTGACGGTTTTAAAAAGAAGCCACTCGCCAGCGCCGAATGGACAATACTCTGCAGGAGGAAGCGAGCCTCGATGAATGACTGCGCACGCTTGCATCGAGTGATCTGGCACAGGGACGTAACTAGAGGGAGGCAGACGGGGCTTGTGCCTCCCCCCCCCCCTCCTACCCACCCGGAGGGAGAGGGTGTGGTGTCGCTAAACTGGCAGAGTAGTTTTTACCATAGATATTTACTTGAATATCGTAGTGTTAGATCACAAAACAAATGTTGGAGGGCAGATTGCATGAATTATTTGTATTGAAAAATACATAGGTACATTTATATCGTCAAATGTTTAAAAACTGGTTCTTTTCGCGTACCATCCAACTTGCGATGTATTGAAACTGAAATGACTGCAAATAAATTTATTTATTTACCAAGTTATTTCAATCAAAAATATTTGGAGTGGTGGACATAACAATGTGGTGGCGATGTGAGGTGTTGTCGAGAAAGATTTTGGTTGGTTGTTTTTAAAAAAAATGGGTGTGCCAAAATGAGTTCTTGCCCCGGGTGGAAACTAGTCTAGTTAACTTCGCTAATCCAGCACGCAACTCCAACTCCGCTTCTGTTAAGTCTGTTTATTCTGTGACCACGTACGTGCGCGATGCCAGGAGTTCTGGCCACCCCTCGCTCAGCAAAACCAGTAGCTAAACACCGGTAGCCCCCGGGACCAGCCGGAATAAATTATCTGCTGATTTTATCTTTTCAGACTTCCTATTCTTTTAATGCCGGAGATTTGAACAGACCCTCCTTTTTTTATTATTATTATTTACCTGTCTCCGACTCTTCTTTTTTTCTTTCTATGTTAAAAGAGATTGAAAATCTGGCCAGCTTATAACTTGCGCAAGCGAGAAGGTAAAAAATACGTGCGATGGCAGCGAGAGAGATTACATCAACTTTTTTTTTTTTTTTGGCGCATTAGTTTTGATCTCAATCTCGCGAGCGTCCGTTTGTTCATAATCCTGGATGAGTTTCCTATCTTTTGTGTTAAAGGATAGCTGACAAATTGGCGGCAAAGGAGGAAGTGAAGGTATTTCGTTGTAGCTATTGAAATTTTAATTATTTTTGACGCCCGCGGCTTAAAACATTTTCAATGCGAATATTATTTGTAACTGTCAAAAGGGCAATTATTTTCTGACCAACCGAATTTTCAACTTGCCATCTTGAATAATTATTTCTTTACATGCAGCCTCTCTTTTCTTCAAAGGTATTGTGAAACTTCCCTTCCGTTGCAAAAAATAAATAAATAAGAATTTGGAATATTATTAATAGATACCGGAAGAAGTCGCGGATTCAATGTTCTTCAGGATAGCCTTCATTAATCTCTGATTTTCTCCAGAAAACGCCACACGTTCAATGGGTGCTAACTTGTGAGGCGTCTCCACTGGGTAACTTGTGATTCGATGCCTATTTGGTTGATAGTTTCTGATTGGCCCAGAGAGCTCCAGTTAAACAGCGACCCAATAGCAGAATTTTCAGAATGGTACACATATTTGAATTTCAGGGCATCACGAAATGAATCCGCTAATTTTGCCGGTCTTTTAACTATTTAGTATGAAGCTGTTTAATGTATGGAAAATACGCCTTAAATTAAATTTTAATGTAACTCTTATTTTTTCCCTTAAAAGTATTGTAGAGATGTCTTGGACTGATTGAAGATGTATTTATTAGGTACTAGTAGTTACGCGTTACGCAAATGCAGAAATATAGTTTATAGCAGAAAACAAATGACATGTTGTCAATAAAAGAAAAAAAATATATATATATATATTACGGATTAGTACGGACTAAAAACTTATTATTTTACATAGAACATGATAAAAAGTGGCGTATATTTGTAGTGAAAAAATTCAGGAATTAGTGGTAAAGTAAAAACACTGTAGCATCGTCATTTTTTTTATTGTTGTCTTTCAGATACGCGCTCACTATCGGCCAAATAATAGTAGAATTTTTTTGGTGTGAAAGAAAATACTTCCTTAATGGCACTTCCAATTAAGGTAATTGTTATATTGCTACAAGTGACAATTACAAGGAAGAAACCACTGGTGCAAACCTTAAAGCAGTCTAATGAACTGGCAAATATTTTATAGAAATAAAACTTTGCACAATTTTTTAGTTTTAAAATATTCATATTTTTTTACAGTAATTTAGTATTATACAAAATTAGCTATTTTATAAATGAATATCTTTGTGATACTGTAGTATTTACTGTCGTGGGAAATGTAACATACGCAGTATTATTTTTGTAAATAGAAAATAAATATTCACGAAAAAATTACGTAAATTTACATGAGAACAACTGTATCACTGCAAAATAGTGTTCGCTGTAATACTGGGTTCGGACATTTACCCGGGCATTCATGCTTTGTGTTGTTCCAGTACCTCCAATCGTTAATGTTTTTTTGTGAACTGTTCCCTGAATAGCTTTCCAGTATTAACTGCGCACATAAATAAGCACAATATAATAAAATGAAATCCAATCTTTGAATATTCGATTATCTTTTCTATGGTTTAAAAAAGTTATGCTTGAATAAAACATCGATTAAAATATAAAATTTGTAGCCAATCTTCGTAAGAAATACTAAGTTTTATCTAAAAAAACATAATTAATATATGCAAAAATAACCATAGCCATGTGTTGTATAAAGTTACAGTATCTTTCAAACACTTCCTTGTACACTACTTTCCAAAAGGATTCTTTTGAAAGATGTACAAAAAAATGGTTCTGTGTAATTTTAAAATGTTGGCTTGTCTGGATTGAAATGAATCCAAAAATAATTGGGGTTATACTTATGAGGGAAATTCAAGTATTGTCACTGCAAAGTTCATTTGTCGTGAGCAAAAAAATTGGTAAATATACTATTAACAAATTGTGGCAAATCAGATTTTTTCCAATGTGTGAATTTAACTCTAATGTGGTACCTTGACTAAATGCACGGACTCTTAAAGGGCTGGGGCACTAAGGACGTCTTTAGCCTGCATGCCACACGATTCTTCGCCTCTATGCGCCAGACACCGAACTGAGGTGCATTCTAAGCGTCGTTAACGCGTATCTACGGGACTTACAGCAAAACAACGAAACATTGAAAACAGAAGACGGAATCTGCCCTAGTTTCTACGAAGACCCTGTTATCTAAGATTAGGAACAGCTCTTCGGTTATTTGAGGTTAATTCTTCGTTGAAAACTCCTTAAATTCACTTTTATATCTAACAGTGTGTCCGTTTAATACAGGTTATACCTCAACGAAACTACCTTAAGAAATAGCAATGGTCCAAAAATATAAATCATAATCAGATCTGGAATTGTTTGTAAATGGTGATGCCAAAATCTTAGACCCTTCTTGCTTCATTGTTTTCCCGTTTTGAACACAGAAGGAAATTTTACTCCGCGCTAGTACAGTCAATTTCATGTAACTTGTCTCAAATGTGACAGTTCTCAATGTAATGTCACTGGCTCCAATTTCTCAACTGTCACTTTCAAAGCATCAAATGAAGATTATTTTACGAACAGTAGATACCACATAAAGTTATTCACATACGCTGTTGACAGTACAACAGTTACAGCAGGCTACGTAGATCACTTTACTACTTCTGAGAACTGTCAATTTGAGACAAGTTACATGACTAGAGCCACGATTTTACAGATTAACTTTACTCCAAGCTAGACTCAAGTCTAAGCCTTTTTAGAATACATATTGGTCGATAACGAAATAACTTCATTTGGAAGGTTTCACGTTACAAGTGGGGACTGGAAAAATTCGCGGTTTGAATGCTCTTCAGGATGGACTACACTGTCCTCTGAATACTCGGTAAAATAACTTCAGTTAGTTGGCTGCTGACTTGTGAGTTGTCTCAACTAGTTTTCCTGTGATTCGTTACTTCTTTGGTTGAGGGTTTCTCATTGGCCCAGAGTCGTCATATAAACAGCGAGCCAATAGCAAACGCAACCTAAAGGTATCTATATGTATTTGAATTTCAGCCTATTGCGAAATTAATCCGCAAATTTGTACGGTCTCTAGTGATAGGGTGGTCACTTCTTCCCCTTGTTTATGACTGCCTGAGGATCGGATGTGTCAGGAGCACTGTACTGCAACTGACGTGAAGCGTTTACATTGGTACCAAAATAATCATGGCTCTTTACATTGCACTGAATACATTTAGAGGTGATGATTAGAGACCCTGAAATTTCGCGAATTCGTCTGGCCTCAGGGTAGAATTCAAAGTCATAGGTGTGTTAAACCGATGTTTGCTTATCCAAGGGTTGATTTCTTAGTGAGAACAGTTTTATACTTGTTAATTGGCACTAGCTGATTCGCTTACCGCTCTCCTAGCTGGGCATCGTTGGCTCTCGGTCGTAGAGGGGCGTGTCCAAATAACTGCTGTCCAATCATGAACACAGTGCGAGAGTGGGAAGGTTTGCATTCTAACTTGCGACTAAATGAATGCGTGAAATTTCCGTATCTCTAGTGATGATTCATCGTTAGAATTCGCGGTTTCGATGGCCTTCAGGATAGACTGCACATACCCCTGTACACTCGGGCAAATAACGCAAGTTAATTGGATGCCGACTTGTAAGTCATCTCAGCTGGTTTGTCAGTGATTCGATCCTTCTTTGGTTGAGAGTTTATAACTGGTTGAGATTAGTCCAGATGAACAGTAAGCCAATAGCAAAATTATCTAAGAGGTATATATGTTTGAATTCTAGCCTATCACTGAATGAATCCGGGAATTTTGCAGGTCTCTATTCATCGTCATAAAATTTTGGGTCAAGTTAGTCTAGGCACTTCTTCCTACCCGTTTGGTAGAGCAAACAGAAGGCTTTGAATTTTAGCCTGACGTGAATGAATTGGGGAAATTTCCGTGTCTCAACCCTAAATATAGTAAATGTCCATCCCGACGATTCTAGCAGTCGCTGCCAAACACGTGGCGCGCAGCAATCGTCTCCCAAGGCACACGTGTCGCCACTGTGCCTGCGCGCTGAGTGGTTGTTGCTGGGCCGGAGCTGATAACACGCGGCTAAACGCTCCCCCCTTCCTCCATAACCCCATCACCTGCCTTTGTCCGCTGCTGATTGGCCCCTTACGGCCGCGAGGCGACGGCCGGATTGGTTACCGCCGCGACCAGCGCCCGCGACCGAGCGCAGCAAGAAATTTTCACCGCACGCAGAGGACAGTTAGGGTCGGTTGCACCATTGGAGTTCAGGCGTGATCTGGAGTCTCAAGCTGGTCTGATCGTTGTTCGACCACATCTTCTCTTGCGCCATTGCGTCATGAGTGCTGAGCGAAGATCAATGGGAAATTCCACGTGAACCGACTCTCGGGTCAGTTCATAGCATTGAACTCGACTCCACTCTGCACGAACAGACATGGTTGGAATTCTCACGGACTTTATGCAGGTTAATTTATTCAAACCTACATATAAGAGTATTATTTGCAATATTTCAGATAATATATATTACAAGAGCAACCATTTTTCTGATCACACATATTACAAGATCAACCATTTTTACTTATTTTAGTGTTTCAATCTCTTCTCACGAGAAATACCCATTTTTTCAAACGTTTGAAATTATTTTTTATTTAAATGTTTTCATATTTTATTGTGACATGATTACTTTCCATATTAAATAAAAGCGTTTTTTTAATACAAATCTATTCTTATTTCCGACAGCTTCATTATGTATTAACTTTTAAATACCAGTATGTGTTTTCAGCCGTTATTAAAATGCAAAAGAAGAGGCAGTGGCAATATGTGCTGCTATCTCGTGGCAATCGCAACTATTCATTCGCCGAGTTACAATCGACTGTAGCTACTTCATATCGTCCAAGTCCACTAATAGAAATACAAATAACATTTCTTCGACACTGTTGCTGCATGATGTCGCAGATTGGAAACATATGAACTACCTACTGGCAGGTAACTGCTCCCTGATGATGGCGACTGCAATGTCGGCCGAAACTTCAGTGAGTTATTCGCCAAGGACACGGCTACAACCCAGAAGCCAAGCAAAATTAAGAGTTCTTAATAAGTGGTACAGGTAAAACCACAGTTAAAAATTATGAAAGTCTTTTCGAAAACTTCACATATATAGTAATTAATATTGAGTTAGGATTTGCTTGAAGAAATTAAGGAAATAACCATTTTCTTGTTTTCAATTTTAACTATTGCTTCAAATGTCACCTATTTCGTAATTTAATGTTCTGGCTATAAAACTTAATTTTTACATAAAAATAGATCGAAGTCGAAAGTGTTTGCACTTTGAATATGATACTGTACATGACAGATTACATTGCTAATAAAGAAAATTCGAATTTTTTTAAAGCACGAAATCTTAATGTTGTATCTATATGTACCTATAATTACAAAATTAAAGATGGAACATTTTTAAAAATGTTTTTCTAAATAATTTTGAAGAAAATTTTAGGAAATAAATCACCCAATCATAAATATTATGCCGTATTATGTATTAATGATACCTAAGATTGTACATCCGTATTTTTGTTTCAGAAGCGCTGTTCTTTTAAAAGATAACTCTTGTATCATACAACACACTAAGAAGGGAGAGGAGCCTAAACGCGCGTAACAGTTGAGGTGGATGTCAAATTGAAACATGAATTAACCCTCTGCGCCCTCCCATTTAGCCGATCATTATCACACTGATTAAGTCCGAGAGCCGACCTACCTGATGAGCCATTGATAGAGTTTTGACTGCGATAACCACGTTAGTTACCTCTTTGGGCCGCAGGGCAGCGCTAATGGTGTGGTCCCTCGTCCCCACACCCATTCACCTATCACCCCTATTCCCTTTGGCCTCCCGGGCCGCCATATTGGCGCAGCACTATGCTCCCCCTTCCTTTCCTTTTCCCTTCCATTTCGCGCACCAGATTCCAATCCGCGTATCCGTTCAGCGCGGAACTAGATTACAATGTTTGCCAATTACACCCGGTCTCCGCACTCGACTTGCGCGCATGTATGCCGCGTAATCGATAAACCCTTGGGGGAGAGGGAGGGGTGGTAGCGTCCCTCACTTGCTGCGAATATCTGCACCCTTTTGCACTTTTGTACCGTATATGCTCGGGCGTTACAAATAGGGGCATGCATTTTTCGCGAAATTATATGGAGACTAGCTGAGAGTTAAAACACAGTACACAATAAAAAAAAAACCATCGGTACATTTACAAAAAATTTCTTCGGTTACCAGTTGCCAAGAAATAAAGTTTATTATACTACGAACAAGACACTGTAACTTTGTATAACAGAAGGCTATGGGTAATTTTGCTGTTACGAATTATGTTTTTCGAATTTATTACGAAAACTGGCGCAATATTATATATTCTAATTGATGTTTCATTCAAGGAAGCTTTTTTGAAACCATGGAAAAGTTAATTAGATTGTCAATAATTGAAATTTATTTTATTTTCCTTAATAATGAGTGCACCTAATACTGAAAAGCTATTCAGGGAATGTTTTACAAATAACTTTTAACTATTGGAGGTACTGAGACAACGCAAAGCATACATGCCCCTGTCAGGATCCAAACTCAGTATGACTGCGAGTATGACTCACTATTTTGCAGTGATGAAGTAAAATTTATAAATATCTGGCATTTTACATGAATATTTCTGTTCCATATACAAAAAAAAATAATTACACTGTAGTATCGCCAGGGTTTCGTGATTGTCTTAGTTTCAATCAGGTATATTTAAACTGTTCGTATACGAATCAGTCATTAATTTTGCAAGCAAACGCATCTTGAATGGCCTGGTGAAATAAGGCACTTGCTTCTCCTGCAGAAGGTACCAATTTCAAGGAAGAAACCGCGAAAAATACATGATGGTTAGCGACAATAAAAATTCGTGGTGTCAATGATCTCTAGGGTAGACTCCACAGTCATTGTGTCTTCACATAGGTGTCATGCATATAACTTTACTAATACAGTGCCATTATCAAATATATTCTTCATCAGCGTACGAACCCAGCAAAAAATAAAAATAAATATAATTATATTTGTTAGTTGAACCTCCTGTGTGCAAAACTCTAATATTAATGTGATATAAACCACTTTTTCGGTATAAATTAAATGTTTCTGATTACAAATACCATTCGGGAGCTAGTGGAAAAATCTTTGCATCAAATAATTGAGAGTTTTTGTACACAGTTGAACAACTATATACAAACTTAGGTTGATTTTAAAAATACGTTTAAATATTTTAGAAAGAAAATAATATCAAGGATCAACAAATTTACTGAAAAAAAAGGTAAACATTTTGATTTATAGTGTAGACAGAAGCACGTGCGATGTTGCAAATATTCAAACAGGAAATACTTACATAAATATTGGCATTTTATTTTATACTGGCCACACTAGGGTTACTGGAATGTAAACAAAGCATTGCTTTCGGTATAAAGAAAGGTAAAACAGATTGACAGTATATTATATTTCACTGCAAAAAAAAAACCCATGAGTTTGTAGGATTTCAGAATATTTTTTGTCAAAGCTTACTTTTTTCCCTCACAATTCTTTAAAGACTTTAAAGACCGATATTTAACAAATAAAAAAATTGGTTGTCTGTAAAGTCGGTTTACGGACGATAGTTTAACGTGACAACGTCATAACAAAACATTGATGAAATGATTGCCTACTTTTATGAATAAAATTGAATCACTTTTATTTTAATAATAAAAGAATAAATACTTGAAATTATACTAGTAATCAGATTTTTAAAATGCAAGAATAATTAACCTTTATTGCCGAAATTCTTGTTGTAATAAGCAATGAAAACCACATTAACTTTTCACTTCACTTTATAAACAGTCGAGTGGAAGAGAGATAGATGCGGCGCAAGCGTACAATGAGCGTAACGGGACACAGTAACGGAACAATGTGTGTAACGGGACACTTTTTCGTGAGTACAGCCGGCGTTCATCGATTTATTAGACGTTGTCACGTCAAAAATAGAATAGTCAGTTCAGGAACGATAAATTCATACTGCCATAATGGCGTATTATCTATTTATTTCCGAGAAAATAGGAAGGAAACATCTCCATTAACATTGTTTAACTTTGCAAAATTTTGAAGACTTGCATAAAGCAAATCAGTGAATTTTTCTTTAGGCTATGTCAAAAACAACTTTTGACAAGTTTCATTTTCATATAACTCTTTTCATCTAAAATCAATTCCTACACAAGTATCTGTAATATCTATTTGCGGAAAGATTTCAAGACCAGCTGTATGTTAAACACTTAAACATCGTCTATGTCTCTTGTTTAATTGAATGATTTCAAGGTACGTCTGTACTGTCAGCACACAAAAAACACTAATTTTGTGCGTATGCAAACAGTATCTTGAATGGTCCAGCCAATGATTTCTCTTGCAGCCGGCCGCTAATCACGAGGAAGAACCCGCTAGCACAGCTAACCTTGTTGCAGGACGGTCACATTATTTCTCGAAAAAATTATATTTTCCTACTCTAGGCACATCTAGCATCATCTAGGCACATATAACATTGTGACTGTTCTAGTAAAATTATTTTTTTTCTCCAATTAATCTTTTCCCCATCTGGACCATTTTATTAAAATGATTGATTTCTGTTTTTTTTCCCCTATCACAAGAAATAATGGTGCCATTCGATCAGTACTAATATCAGAATATTATTTTTGGGATTCTGTATTCAAAGATGAAAGTTTATTTTTAATATTATAAAATGAAAGTGATTTAAAAAAGGATTAAAAACTACATACAAGATGGAGGGAATGCTTCCACATTACGCCAGCTGTGCGGTGCGCGGTAAAAACTTGTTACTGCTACCGCACGCTCGCCTGCTGAGGATGCCCGGCTACTGTGCGGCGGAGCACACTTCGCTTCTCTTCTCTCCTCTTTTTCCCTCGCTCTTCGCGCGCTCTCTCTCTCCCTCCCATCCACCCTATTCTTCTTCACCCAGGCGCTCGCCACGCCGATAACTCCACGGCCACCAAATACTTTATTTACTACGGGCGACGTCGCTCCACCGTCGTGTCGTTGACCCTCTACGTCATTTCCCCTCCCCTACTTCCCCTCTTCAGCTTCCCCTTCACTACTTCCCCTCCTACCATGGGTAAACCGGTTCCCCGTCCGGCGGTATTACTCGTACCATCATTATGGCACGGGTGCCATTATACAGCCTCGCGTACCATAATGTACAATGATGAAGCATTTTCAGTATGAAAAAAATACCATTACTTGACATCTTTGTAAACAAACAGTAATATATATATATATATATAACTTTTATAAAAAAATATTGGTTCATTAAGGTATTAAATTTTTAAGATAAATTCATTTGGGATTCAAACATGTTTATAGAGTTTCCATAAACTATAAACTATGCAATTTCTATTTTTCTGTGTATTTTATTCAGTGACGTATTTTTAAACTATAATTTAAGGTATATTCTCACACGCAATGTGGGTTATTTTATTTTCTATTAATTTTTTTGTATTTTTATGTGCTAGTTCTGTAAATGCATCACGATAGCTTTTCGCATATTATGCGTTTGGTCATAGATTACGCTTCCAATAACTCTAATACTGGTAATAGTCCCAGCAGTTTTCATAATATTTCACAGCTCGCCCATAATGGTCTGGTGAATAAATTTGTGAAAACACCAAACTGCAAGAATGTTTTCGTTTTAATTTATGAGAACACTACCAAAATATTAGAACGACAAAATATTAAAAATTTAACACGATAGTAAAGAGGTTTAATAATTTACATAAGATAAAAATATTTATCATTCTCTTTTTTCAATATATACCTACTTCTTGACATTATTAGTATTACTTACATTAATTGTTTAGGTTAATTAAGTAAATTAACTATTTTTAGAGCCAACTTGTTGTGACTGCTTATAGTATTCTTTATGTCTAGGTACAGTATTTAACTATAAATATCATTCAATGAAAAATATTGCCAAATTTTGTTATTTGAATTTATTTAGGAATGTAAAATATGTTAATTATTAGGTAAGATAGTAACAAACGTTTATTTAAAATTATAAATGTTAAATATGTTGAGCAATTTTTACCATCAGTTAAACTGTCAAACCATAGTTTGATAGATTTTATTAGAATGAAATTTTTTTTTCTTATTTCAAACATAAATCGAAGAACTTTTAAAGCAATTTTTTTATAAATCTGTGAAATATTGTTTCTTGAAGCACAGGAATATGATTTATTTTCAGTTCATGCCGAGTTGTTAGGGAAAGGATTTTTCGCGAAAACATTTCGAGACTAGCTGGGAGATAAATACTGTTGAATAGTCATTGTTTAACGAGCGGTCGAGTTTCTTTCAGGTGCACGTTTACTGTCGGCAGACCAATCACAATAAGTATGTGCGGAAACAAACACGTTCTGAATGACTCGCTCACATACGGCAATGGCTAATCTTGCTGACGATGACGGCCTCCAATCATAAGGAATATACGATATTCCAGTCAATTAGCGTTTTATTATTTTTTTCGGCGATATTTCTTTTTTTCGAACGAGTAGGAATAATTTATTATGAGCTAACTATTTTATCTGGATTTTACTTCTAAACATGTTAGTCGTTGCGGCGTTGTAGCCATGTGCCATAATTCCGTATCAGGTGCGCCATAATTTTGGATGTCCCGTACCATAATAATAAAAACCCTCTTCCCCTTCCCGAAGACTCCGGGCTTTGACACGATCTTTGGCATCGCGCGACGCGCCGTAAGCTTAACTTTTTTCCAAGGCCAGATGCGCGTGGCTGCGTGGCCGCGCGCGCTAATGAAAACAAACACTGGCTGTGTGGCGCACCAAGGCCATCCACCGCGCGGGCTGCTGGCCGTCCCGTGGTGGAGGGAGTACACCCGGGGTGAGGAGAGCACCTATTGTCCGTTTCACGCTGAGATTGCAGTGCAGAGCGATTGGCGAACACGGTCAGAATTATTTTGTATAATATCGGTAATCATAAATAGTGTGTAAATTTTTTACATTATTTCTTCTTTTATCAAGTACGTAAAATGGTGTCTATTGACGGTATTATTACAGTTGTAGCCATTCGGTCAAAAAAAAAATTAAATGCAAAACGCCAATTATTATTTTACAAGAGCAAAAATATTTGTAAAAGTCACTTTTAACAACAATGCATTCCACGAAAGTACGTGGAATATTATAAAGAGCCAATATTCTTAAAATTTAATGTTATAAAAAATGTTAACAAAAGCGGACGCAATCAAGAAAAAAAAAATTAAATTTATCAGGTGATGCTCTGGATGAAATAAAACAGAAAAATGTATTTATGCAATTCTAATTCCAAATTTTTTCTTACAAAATACCATTTCTCAGATACATTACACATACTGTCATTACATTACAAAGTTGTGTATGAAACTTCTGCGCTCTATGGTGTGTATCTGGCAACAGAGCACGCCGAAACAAGGACATCGCAATGACAGAAGTCGTGCATTGGAAAGAGAAAGTAAATGTCCATTATCTGCAAACTACATTCTGAGGATGATATGCGCAATACATCAGATAATATATAAATTATTAATTTATTTATTTTGCCCTATAACTGTGGCGAACATAAAGGTTCCGCCTACCCGGGCACACACGCGGTGCGCAGAGCTCCAGGAAAAACACGATTTGGAAACCACTCAAGATATCCGAGAGGTGTCTGTTTACAAATATAATAATAATAATAATAATTAGCTGATGGCCGAAAAGTAGTCTTGATTCTGGATTAAGTTTTAAAACTGTATTTTGATGAGAGTTAAAATGGCTAAGAGGCGTGTTTACAGAGTAATTTTTTTTAGCGTAAACAACCGGTACAGATACTTGAAAGCAATTAAGGGACTTGCATTTCGCCTATTTCTTCATTTATTCGCCATGTAATATTTTGGTTACCGCTCATATTTAACAGTTGTCCTGTGACGCCGAGAAGAGTTCGCGCTATTTCAGAGCCTTGCGCTTAGAGGCGATACCGCGCCAGAAGAGCCCGTGAGCGTCGCGCTTATCTTCCCGCCTCACCAACTCAGACACGATCCTGACTAGGCGTGCCCCTTGAAGCCCGGTCATCCTGACGAAATTTCGTCTCAAATGTAAGTAAATACATTCCATTCATTATACGCAAATATTACCAGGAATATTTATTGGTGCTTAAAGCAATTTCTTTTTCTTAATTCCTAACGTGCAAACATTTACAAAGAGAATGTTTCATACAAGGCGTAGAAAATAACAAAATCTTTGAAGTCACGCTATCACCCCATCGGACCAATCAGAACCCAGCAGTCGATCATGAAACATACTGAACATTAAATGCAATAGAATTTTAGCTTTTGTTTTCCGATGTTTTTGCTATAAAAATTGCAAACTAGCAAATAAGTTTTGTGCTGCCATTATTTCAAAATACGACTTACGCATCGTACACTGTATACCTTTATATAGATAGTTAAACAAAATTATTATTGTAAAATTACAGATATTGTTAATTTGTAGATTTGTATAAAAAAACTCTATCACTACAAAATAGTGTTCACAGTTATAATGGGTTAGGATTTTTACCTGAGTTGTTCCAGTACCTACAATGACTGAAGTTATTTGTAAACCGTTCCTTGAATAGCTTTCCAGTATAAACTGCGCACATAATAAAGAAAATACAACCAATTAAAGTCAAATTGTTGAATAATCGATTATCTTTTCCATGGTTTTAAAAATATGCTTCAATGAAAAATAAAAATATGAATAAATGAGCTAATTTTCATAAAAAAACTTTATCTTGAATTTTTTTAATATATGCAAAAAAAACATAGCCATGTGTTGTACAAAGAAAAAAAAATATTTCTTGTAGTTTTATAAATTATTACTTGGCAACTGGTTTCCAAAGGCATCTTACGTAAAATTACAATTTTTTTTCACTGTAGATACGTAATTAAATAAGGTATGCTATTATTAAATAAGTAGTATGTCTTGAAGTAAGCCTTCTTTGTATATATACAATAAATAGTTAAAATGTGAATCAAATCCAAATAAACCAACAGATTCTTTTTGTTTAGCATGTCGAGAAGCTGCCTTGAATAAATTTTTAGATCTTTGTAATAATTTATTCAGATAATATCCCGACGAGAGACTTGGAAGAGAAGTAGGTAAATCAGCGTTGTTCGTTTGGTATTCAGTCTTTGTGGTTTACTAGAGACAAAAAAAAATTCGCGCTTTCGCTTGTCTCTAGGATATACTCCACAATCCTCGACATTCTCAGGCAAATGCCACCTGCTCATTGGCCACTGGGATGCTTAGAATTTGATTATTTTGCTTGGAAGTTTTTTATTGGCTCAAAGTCCTTCAGATAAACTGTGAGCCAATCACAAGGGCAATATAAATTTACATTTGTTTGTATTCTAACATATCGCGAAATGAATCCGCAATTATTGCCAAGTCTCTAGATACTACATGTAGTAGACTACATACCAAAATTACTCGTATTTTAAAGAAAAAAAGCCAAATGAGATTGCTTGCAAGAGGCAGATCATATTTTCTTCTTTGTTTCACCAAGTTACTGCATGTGCAACACATGACATTTAAATTTTCACATATTTAAAAATAATTAAAATTTTGAGACTTTCAAGAAGTAAAAATATATTAAAGTATAATTTAATACATTATCAAAAATATAAGTAGCATGCCGTGGCTTCAAACGCTTTACTCACCTTTCTAAAGCTAGTTTTATGTTGCAACTCCTGGAAAAACTGGCTCGCAGGGTCTAGTTGGTATAGCTGTTATTACTTTGCGGTTTAATTTCAATCCAGGCTATATGAAACTAGCCTATATATTCCAGTTTTTGTAGAATGCTCATTGGTCTACAACAAGGTCACGTCGCTGTATTTGGTTACACGTGATTGGATAATAATTTCTTCTCCTTGTTTTATGTGGCTGAGGGTTGTCAAGGGCGTGTCCAGAACTCTGAAGACCAATCAATCGACTAACAGCAGATACAAGTAAGTGTCCTTAAAAACTACTTTGCTAACCATTACATTTGTGAAATTATTGTGGCTCTGACCTTAAGAGTAAGAATATTTAAAGCGTTCATATACCGAACTATCTTGACACTAAACATTTGAACGCTTAGTTAAATTCGAAGTCACGCGAGTGAGCTATGGGTTTGTTCACGTGTGTGGTAAATTATGGCATTTGATCAAACGAAACGTTTTATTGATAAAATCTGATCCAACGATGATATAACGTTTTACGTATAGAATATCTCGGATTTTAATTTCCTTCACTGATTTTTAAAAGTGGTAGTGCTAACTACGTATTAAAGAAAAAAGTGTGTTTTTTTTTTTGGCAAAGTATGACATTTTATCAAACGAAACATTTTTTAATCAAAACTGATCCAACAATGATCTAACGACTGACGTTTAGAAAATCCCAGATTTCCATTACATTTACAGATTTTCAAAAATGGTGGTACTAATTACGCACTCTTTGAAACATTTTTCATTGGTAAATTATTGCATTTAATCAAACAAAAAGTTTTACTGATTAAATTTCATCTATGATATAACGATTTACGTATATAAAAACTGAGATTTTAATTTCCTTCACTAATTTTTAAAAGTAGGGGTGCTAATTACGTATTAAAAAGTACTTTTTTTTTTGGCAATGTATGATATTTTATCAAATGAAACTTTATATTCATCAAATCTGGTTCTAACAATGATCTAACGAATGACATAAATAAAACTTTGATTTTCAAAAATGGGTGCGCTAACTTCGCACCGTACATACATGCGAGTCCTAGGCTCCCGTCCGACGATGAACTAGTTCAAGGGGAACCTCACTCTAGAGCACGAAGAAGAAGGGGGAAGGGGTGAGTGTTTTTTTTTGGGGGGGGGGGGGGAGAGATGGTCAGCGGTGGTGGAGGGAGGGGCTCCTCAAGTTTTCATAGCCGTCACAAAAAGTATATATTACGACCTTCTTACACTCCACGAAAGACTCCTGTTATTACTTTGTTGCGGGGCAGCTCGTTTTAGGAACTGTCGAACACGAAAAGAAAAAAAAATCGAACAAGAGAAAGAAAACGAACTCGTCTTCTTGAAAATCTCCTCCCCACTACGTCCCAGCTCTGGCGATTGCCTGAGGCGACCGGGAAACACACTATCCATTGACCTCGAGTCAGTCGTCCTAATAATCCGCCTTCGCGTATGTGTGTGAGTTAGAACATGAACGACAAACTTCCGTTGCAATTTCATTACGACTAAATATATTTGACAAACACTTTAAACGACTAATGGTCTAACATTTTTCCCAAGGCCGGTGTACGTGTTTAAAGTTGGAACTGAACATATCTGTTTTGCAAATAATGGAAAATGTGTTTAACATAGAATACTGAGTGTCTAGCTTATAATAAATGAACCAAATTCTACAGCCACAATAAAACTCGTATTATAAATGCTTTATTTTACATACGTGTGTGACGTGTTACCAAAACCAATTATATCCATGGAATCATTTAACAACAGCGACAACCTTCATCAGGATGGTTGCAGAACTTCGTTGAATGAAACGTAATGCAGACGTTTAGTGCCCAGTCATAATTACCTTCTCTATTTTTTACAATAAAAATGTTGTTCAGCTCCAAATTCAAAGAGGCATACCAGTTTGGGAATCACTTTAGACAGTAAGTTGTATAAATGTTTTCATCCTTTTTTGTCGTGATTTACCTGAAGCTGAACTTTGTCCGTCGAATTCACTCTCATCCTGTATTTATATAAGTATCAACAGTTAAAGTTGGTTTAAGTTGGGTAAGTTACGTGGATAAAATACTCGCAAAAAATTTCGTTCTTTATTAATTTTGTATCGGAGGGTACATTTTTAAACATCAAGGTGTTTGTAACTAAATTTTGAAAATTTAGGAATCTAGATTTGCTGAGTATTAAAATAATAGGTTTAAAATCTGTAATGTGTATGAAACTTGGCAAAATTGTATATAGTTTTTTATACAGACAGCGAAATCGCACGAACGAGTAGTGAGCTTCGGATATGTTCGGGACTTATCGGGGGTTAGTGAAACACCAGGCTCATGAGGCTAGGTTGGTAAAAGGCTTGGGGGGGGGGGGGGCGAAGAGCATAAAAGAAACGTGTTATTTTGGCGACGATTATGCAGGTTTTCTGCGGTTGACTGTATAAGCTGCTATTACGTCTAATGGTTTCCTAATTTCCCCTCAACCTCACACAAAAAATAAGGGGGCTGAGAAACGCGATAGGCAATTTCGACCACGCGCATTTTCTCTCGTGATTTTTATTCGCCTTCAATGTGTACAGGTCTCAATTATTTTGCAGCTACGCAGACACTGAAACTAAATGGCGTTTTTGAAGACCCGCTAGTTGTATAATGAGTATTTTACAGTAGTACTTGTAAAAAAATTGGCACTAATAAGAAAACGAAACAATAAATAATGTTAACAGTCCCAGTATGATGTGATCTTATCATTTGATCCCTTCTTATTTAAAATGTGAAAGTTACATGAGAAAATTTTGTGGATATTTTCACTTAAATTTCACACATATATAAATCTTTCGATATAATATCTGATGACAAATGCAAAAATCGCTATGGTTTTAAATCTACAGAGATAGCCAGCAAACCTTATACGGTAAATGCCATGCAAACGAAATATCATTACATTTAACATTTCAACGACAGTCATTAATAGTTTATTAATAAATTGCTGTAAAATTTTTGTATTATTTTAACTTTATACTAATAAGTGTGATTTTCATAAAGTTAGTTTCTTTAACTGAATTCTATAATTTAATAAGTGGAATTTAATAATTTTCCAGCGAGTTCCACCCTTCAATCTCAGTTTCATAAACGGAATTATTACCTGTCAGCAGGTTACAATTGCAAACATTTCGCTGATTCATATAAGCCGCTGCTTTTGAACACAACTTTACTTCCTCACAAGCACCACTCTGTTGTCGCGTTTTGAAAATAAAAACGTTCCAGCTTAGCCCTTGAACTTCGTCCAACAACCGTCCATCCGTCACTCTTTGGTTCCGTCAACGTTACTGATAACATCATCCATCCGTCCGAATATCTTCCCAAATAAGTGCTACCAACAATCCATGTTCTTCTCAAAGATTTACCTTGATGTTGTTAAATATTTATGTTGTTTTCCTATACTTTTCGCAGTTGCAAATATTCGGAAAAAACTGAGTAATTATGTAAAGAATTGTTAAGACGTGAGATAAAACAGATGCTATGTTACTATGCAAAACAACTGAACAAACAAAAACAAATTCCACAGGCCTGTGTTCAGACAATTGACTGGCGCAACTAAACCATATATATATTCCATCCGAAAGTATGAATCCATCAAAAGTATGAGTTTGCCAGACGTTTGACGGATGGATGGATGAAATTTTTCGGACCGTCTGATAGGCTGCAGGTCACTTGATCGACGGACTGACGCAAACGAAAGGCTATTGTAATTCCGGCTTTAGCGCTGAGCAAGCGATTTGAGGGGGTGGTAGCCTTAATTATTCTGCTTACATAATTTTGTGTTTTTTTACATTATTTAAAGTATATTCATAATCTGATTATCGTTAATTATTATAAAATGTTTTATAAACTAAAAAAAAATATTTATATAATGTTTTCTTATAAACTTAAAGGCCAATTTTTTGGTCAACCTTAGAGTGAACAAAGAGCTCGTGATAATGTTGTATTCAGTGTTAAATTAAATGTTTTTTCCATAACCTTTGCCGTGTATTACATAATTTTCTGTATACAATTTAATTTTTTTTTGGGAAATCCGATTTTTTGTATTTATGAATGATATACATAAGTTAAAAATAAAAAAATCAGTAATTAAAAAGCTTGTAGAACACGAATACATGTTCTTTTTTTATGACTTGATGTAAGTTTTTGGACATACGCCATTGCTAAGAACTTTTTCTGTTTGAAGAAAAACTAATAAATAAAATAAATAAATAAAAATACTCAAAAAAAAAGGACAAAAACACACAAAATTAAGCAAACAATTGCTGTTGTCAACAAGGATATGAACACCACAAAATATTCCGAAACAGGAATATGGTCAGCAAACAAACAAAGAAAAACAAAGAAAAATGTACTAAGAGAACGAAAAAGTCCCCACAAATGATGACAACACAAAAATATTGAAACCCAAAATAATTCAGCACAACAGTTGAAGCGAGACAAAAAACATGACAAAACGAAAAGACAAACAAACACAATAGTTTTACCTAAACAGAAACAAGCGACGTTTCGGGAACTGCTATCTGCTCCCTTCCTCAGGCAGAGACGCACATGGTACGGAAACACAGGTGCGACTGAGAAGGGATTTTTTATTTTTTTTTTCCTAACCTAAGTTAAAACTAAGTGTTTTGGGAGGGGTCCGGGTTAGGGAGAGACTCTAAGTGCGTCTCAGGCCGAAGCCTATACGCTCTAATCATGCAGGGGGTACCATGCAGAAAAGGGAACATGCATCGTGTGCTAGGAGGGGGATTGGCCAGCCATGGCAGCGATTGGCGCCATGACTAACTCCCCTCACTGACTATTCTAGACTAAAACTAGATAAGTTGGGCCCAGGTAAAACCTGCATAGACACAGGGAAAACCCTGGGCACTTACATGCGGGATGCAAAATTTCATGCATTAATTACATGCGGGTTGGCTACGGGAATAGAAGGATGGCTCAGGAAGAAGAGTTGGAAGAGTAGAAAATATCTACTTAGCAAGGGCGGGCACTTGGACATTTTTGTCCGCATTTGGGTTTTTGGTCATGACTGGTTTTTAGGGGGCGACTTCGTCGTTTCCCCCAGGCTGCCAGCCAGCCAGGTGAGCTGAAAGAAAGAAAGGTACATCTTACAACTATGAGTTTATATGGCCGCAGCACCCAGGTTGCCCCAGTTACCACGGCCATGTATGCCCGACACATTGTGCTGCCAGCCTGGGCATGTCAATCATTGGCTAGTCCAATGTTGCTTATTTGCACCGCAGGACGTGGTCGGGCACATGGTCGGACACCTATTCTTCGATAGTGAGTCTACTCACTTAATAATTAAGAATAAACATTCCTATGAGAGTGGGGAATTTGTGTGTTGGTGTATTCATTAGGGCCCCGCTGGGCCAAAAAATAATTAGGGCCCCGATGGGCCAAAAAAATTCATTAGGGCCCCGCTGGGCCAAAAAGCATGTGTGTCGCCGGGATTCGCGGGCGGTGGGGGGGGGGGGGAATTTAATTCAGTCACAATGTGCTGCCAGCCTGAGCATGTCAATCATTGGCTAGTCCAATGTTGCATATTTGCACTCCAGGACGTGGTCAGGCACATGTTCAGAATTTTATTACTTAATGCTAATATTAGGACTTAAAGTTATGTCTTAAGAAATTAAAATGCTTAATACTAAGTCTGGAGCTGCCAGAAATACGAGTGTAAAAACTGCGCGATTCTTAAGCAGAGTTTTCTCGCCAGTCCGCAACCACAGAGTTGGGGTCGGGCCTCGGCTGAGCGCAGGTGCGCTGTGATTGGCCGGAGCCTCCAGCCAATCACGGGCCACTACGGTGGTCGATGCGCCAGGATGGATTTCGGGCGTTTGTATTTTTGTGTTTCGTCGGGATCATAATTTCCGAGTGAGGAAATATGCGGATTTAAACTATTTACGCATTTATCGTAAAAAGTTTGTGTTGTACGAGTGTAAAAGTATTGCAAAGTCTCTGACTCGGTTTCACGATGCAATGCTTCTACAGGGCAGTATCGTGGGGCGTCTGTGGCGATTCGAATGCACCTATTCTGAATCCGCTGCAGTTTTATTAGGTGTGTGGGGGCATCTGTTGCCCAGACTGGGGCTGCATATGTAATTATTGGGCGTATTAGTGCATTGTACAGCAGTAGGCCGGTTTTAACCTTGCTGCCGCATCGTCTACTCATTACTGGGTATAGTGCACTGATCCTAGCCTGCGCTTGCGCTCGCCTAGTGTCAATGTGATTGCGCCAGAGTAGTTTCCTATCCATGTGAACACCTAGATATTTCACTACATCCTTATGCGGTATTTGTTCGTCAAACAAACGTATTTGCGGCCTGTGTTCTACAGGCGGGAGATTTTTACGAGTAAATACAATAACCTCTGATTTCGTTGTATTTACTTTTATACGCCAAGTCGTGCACCATTGTTCGAACTCAGTGAGCGCGACTTGCAGTCTGTTGGTAGCTAGCTGGAGGTTGTGGGACCTGCTATACAGCACTGTGTCATCTGCATAACAGCCCAGCTTTACTAGTCGGTGTGCGGGGCGTGGCATGTCACTGACATATATATTAAAGAGTACAGGGCCTAAGATGCTTCCCTGCGGTACACCTGCTCTTATTTGTTTTATGTCTGATAGAGCTCCTTCAGTATATACTCTAAAGGTTCTGTCTGCTAAATAGGACGCGACTAGTTTAATATAACAGTCTGGAAATCCTGTTTGGTAGAGTTTGTAGATTAGCCCCGCATGAAATACTTTGTCGAAGGCTTTCTCTACGTCTATAAACGTAGCGACTACATAATCCTGTATATTAAATGCGCTTGTGATTTCTTCTGTCAGGCGCACGAGCTGATGTACTGTCGAGTGTGTAGGGTAAAGTAAGGTAATTTCGTGATAAAATTAATTTTTCGCTAATAAATATTGTTTTATTCAACAATTACTGTCGTATTTGGGCAAAATTGTTTAACATTTGTGTAATACTAACATTATAAGTAATATACTTACCATTATATACATCTTTTCAACACAAAATTTAATTTCAAATTTTAAATGGTTTGACAGGTAATTTCGTGATATGGGTATCTAATTTCGTGATAGGGGTTAGGCAATTTCGTGATACAATAACAATACAAATATTTTCAAACAATTACCAACTATAATAACAAATAATATAATTTTAACTTGTAACATGCATTCTAATTGCTTTTTTCTTCATTTCATCATAAAAAAAATTCAAATAACCTTCGAAAAATTAGGTTTAGTCTAGTTTATTTAGATGCTTACATCGCTCAACTCACTTTCAGCATTAGCACAATTATCATACATGAAAACTAGTTCCCCAGAATCAGCAGGTTGGCACTCTTCGTGATAAGGCATCAAGCAATAACAGCATTGTAGCCATTTAGCGCCATTTCTTATTTGAACGTCTCTGAAATAACTGTTCCCGCACATACCACAGATCCAATCTTCATCAAGAATTTGGACTTCCTTTGATTTTGTCTTGCATTCGCGAAGTTCTGGACCAGATATGGACGGTTCTAATGTTGGTGTCGAAGCTTTTGAAGTTGATGGGACAATCTTGGAAGTTGATGGAACAGCCTTGGAAGTTGATGGGACAATCTTGGAAGTTGATGGGACAGCCTTGGAAGTTGATGGGATATTCTTGGAAATTGATGGAACATTCTTGGAAGTTCATGGAACAGCCTTGGAAGTTGATGGGACAATCTTGGAAGTTGATGGGACAGCCTTGGAAGTTGATGGGACAATCTTGGAAGTTGATGGGACAATCTTGGAATTTGATGGAACAGCCTTGGAAGTTGATGGGACAATCTTGGAAGTTGATGGGTCAGCCTTGGAAGTTGATGGTGTAGCCTTAGTAGTTGATGGGACAGCCTTGGAAGTTGATGGGGTAGCCTTGGACGTTGATGGGGTAGCCTTTGTGGTTGATAAGATATCCTTCGATGATGACATTACAGGATTCGATGTTAGTAGGGCAGCATCTAAAGTTGAAGTGGCAGGTCTACTGGAGTAAGGCATCTTGCACTTGAGTCTCGCTTTCTCTTTCCTTTGTTAATGAGTGTGTCTCTTGACATTGATGGCAGGACCAAGATATTGTCAGCTACCAATATCTGATCCTTTTCCAGCTGTTCTTGAGGTAGAGGCTTGTTTGTTAGTTTGGAGGGTTCAAAAGCTTCCTTAGGAATAGCACACTTGTTGAATGGATAAATTCCCATTTTCTTGAAAGAATTTGTAATGTTCTTAGTGCAGAAGCTCCCAATAAAGGCAGTATTCATAATCGTATGAAAATTTGTTCTATTTGGTTTTTCCATTGGATTTTCCTTCATGTAGGAGTTAAGACGTTGACCCAATGTGATTTTAAGGATTTGTAAACTCCTACATCTAACGGTTGCAAAAAATGAGTTGTATGGGCTGGGAAAGTAAATAAAAAAATCTGATTTTCTTTCGCAAACGAAATAACTTCAGGGTTAATATGCGATGCGTGTGAATCCATGAAGAGGATGACTGGTCGAGCAGGAGGAATGGAGGCTACAAAGAACTGGAACCATTCAAAGAACAGATCACTGTTAATCCACCCTTTTGGAGAGAACTTCACTATTGCATTAGGCAAACAATCTCTCTTTAGGTTACCTATCGTTCCACCTGACACCTTTGAAAATAATCATAGGCGGAATCCATGTCCCATTTGCGCACACACATCCCAAAAGTGTATGTGATTCTCCCCTGTATGCATAAACTCTCTTATAAACATATCGCTTTCCCACTGCTGTTACAACTTTGTTTGCTTTCACGACATACGAAAGACCTGTTTCGTCACAGTTCCATAGCCTATCAGGTGCTTCTTTGATATCCAATCGGTCCAGTAATTCCTCTAATTTAATATAAAAATCCCAAATGATTTCTTCATTTGCCATAGAAGCCTTGTATGCTGCAAGGTTTTCTGGAGCTCTTAATATGAGGTTGTACCTACTCTTGAAATTTGTCCACCACCATTTGCTAGCACTTTCACAGTCAGAATTTAATAAATTTTCACGGCCGGCACTTTTTGCGAGTTCATGTGCTACTTTCCTTACTGTAGAAACAGTTAAACCAAATCCTAACTCTTGCATCTCTATGATGTAATTATACAGACTAATTTCTAGGTTTGAAGTGAGAGCGAATGGTCTTCCTAGTTTTGGCAGAGGTTCATTTCTGTTTTCACAGGGGATATTTTTTAAATAGTCTCTTAGTGTACTCCATGGCACACCCATTTCCTCGGAGGCTTTATAAAGTGAACAATTTTGTTGTTTAACTAATTCAGCAGCTGCAATTAACTGTCTGGAGTCATATTTGCTGTATTTACTTCTTGCTTTATTCATCATTCAACTTTAAAATAAAAAAATAGCCAATGTATTTTTGTGATAGCATATAGGTAATTTCGTGATATAGGTAATTTCGTGACACACTATAATTAGCTTTCTAAGTGAAACTAAGTTATTGTAAACTTAATTTACAACACAAACTCTCATAATAATTTTGTTCTAACAAGCTTAGAAAACTTACAAGATCAATTCATATTAAAGGCTTTGAAAATTTATCTTTAGCAAGGACAAAAATGCTAAGAAACGCCATGAACAACATAAGCAATAACAACTGTATGCAGAAGCACAAAATCATACAATTATTCACACTTTAAGAGGTTTATATTCTCTACAAAACTGTGTATTAAATGCTAACATACCATGTACATGGACCCTTTTATGAATATTCGAAGTTAAACCTGCAAAAGAGTACTCATATTTAACGAAACTTTGCTCACTTTTACGAAAACTTTTGTTTTGTGACGTTGACGCAATCCAAGACACGAACGATACATACCACACTATTTAGCGGAGAACGCTGAAACTACCAGACCAAAATTCAGCTCCAAAAAACCGCTGGTATTTTCGTTACAAACGTCATAAAAAATGTCACGAAATTACCTGTGTCACGAAATTACCTTACTTTACCCTACTGCGAAAGCCGAACTGTTCATCCGGCAGTATGTTATTCTCGTGGATGTGTACATTAAGTCTGTGTAGTATAATACTCTCCACGACTTTAGACACAGTACTTAGCAGACTGATAGGTCTGTAATTCTGTGGCAGTGTTTTATTTTTACCTGGCTTGTGAAAGACTATAACTCTAGCCTCTTTCCATTGTGAGGGAAAAATGTTTAACCGAAACATTGCATTTATGCACTCGGCTAGATATTCGAGTGTTTCGTTCGGGAGTTGTTTGAGAACAACAGCCTGTATGCCGTCATTTCCGGGAGCTTTTCGCGGCTTCATTTTCTTGATAGCACGCTTTATTTCTTGTGCCTGTGTAAGTAAAGACTCAGAGGTTGTGGGCAGTCGCAATTTAACACGGAGTTCGCGGTAAATTTGCGCCGTGAATATCCTGTCGCAGGGCTGCATGTTGGGCTGGAATGCTGCTTCCAGTGTGTCGGCGAAAGCTTGTGCCTTATCACAGGGCTGAAAAACTACACCATTGTTTGTTTCAAGGGGCGGGATTTTGTCCGATTTATTTAAAATCCGCTTCGTCATTGTCCAGGCACTTCCGTCCTGGGTGTCGAGTCGCGCGATTTTAGTTTCCCACTGGCTGCCTCGCCAGAGTGAGATTTCATCTGAAATGATTGTTTGTAGTTCGTTTATTCGGCGTTTCGTCTCTTGTGTACGACGCCGTGTGTATTCACGCCGCAGTCGATTTTTTTGTGAAATCAAGCTGCGGATGTATTCTGGCAGCTCGTCGTGTGCTAACCTAACCTCCTTTTCTGGGATGCACTGGCTAATACCATCCTGGATTTTTTCTGTTAGTTCTAATATCGCGGAGTTTAAATTATCGCTGTTTTCAATAGTTATTTCGGCCGCGTCTGGGAGATTTACTGCTAAATAGTTTTTAAATTGTTGCCAGTCCGCGTTTTTATAGTCCCTGATTTTTCGTGGCTGGTTGGAGTCTATATTTGCGTCATCAAATTTTAAATGGACAGGGAAATGATCCGATGACATGTCGTGTACAACCTCGAGTTCGAATCCCGTGTTGACACGTTTGTTCAGGGCGATATCTAAAATATCAGGCATGTCGTTCAGTCGACCAGAGTCATGCGTGGGCTCTGAGGGAGCGTGTACAGTGTAGTTTTTGTTGAGTTGGTGAGTGTAGAGTAGTCTGCCGTTCGCTGTAGCGCGCCTGCAGTTCCACTCTATGTGTTTTGCATTTATATCGCCTACAGCAAGGAAGCTCGGGGCCGCTCCATATAAAGTATCCAGGTCTGCCTCGCTGAGGGACCTGCCTGGTGGGGCGTCCATTGCAATTAATTTAATTTGTTGCCGATTTATGTTTAAATTAATTCCTATAGCCTCCAGTTGTTGGAAATCCGGGATCTGGCAGGCAGTGTGTTGTACACTAGTGTGTACAGCAAGGGCTACTCCGCCGCCTCGTGCGTCTCGATCACGCCTATAAATGACATAATTTAATATTGTCAGCCTGTCTGTCGGAGTCAGATGCGTTTCGTTTATCGCAGCTATTTTTATTTTATATTTATCCAGGTGGTTAATAAATTCCGGTAGTTTATTTTTAATGCCGCGTGCATTCCAGAAGAGGAGGGAATGTAACTTAAGACTAGTGGCTGCGTGTGTACTGCAATTTGGTGCCGAATTATTGTAGGTCATCGACGACGACCCCAGCAAGCGCACACACGCAATCCATGGTGGCACGTATTTTGTCGGCCATGGATTTGGACGTGTCTAGCCAGATGACTAGAAGCTGGCACAGAGGGCCGATGGCACTCTGCAGTTGGGCGTTGCCTATGATGGCCTCGTGGGAGTGGATGACCGCCTGGATGTCCGCGAGCTGCGGTGCCTGGGCGCTGGTGGACGGTGTCTGCTGGGCAGTTGGCAGCTCTGGTGCTGCATCGACTGCCATTGCTGCCACGGGTGCGGCCTGCGGCTGGGTGGGGGCTGGCGTTCTCTTCGCCGGTGTGGGAACTGGCTTGGTGGCTGTCAGCTTGTCCTGGGCGGGCTGTCGGGGCCTGTCCTGGGTGGTGCGCGGGGGCTTTCCTTGGCCATTTTTGTGGCCCGTGGGGTTCTTCTTGAACCCCTTCTTCCTCTGCCACGGGTTGTTGGCAAGCACTGGGTAGTCCAGTTCATTGTGGCTGGGCTCCCAGTGCTGCTGCAGGGGCGCAAACCGGCTCCCGCTGGCCTGCGCCAGGTAGTCGCCGAAGCACGGCGGCGGTGGGCCCCAGGGGTTGTGTCTTGGGGGGGCGTGATGTCCCTGCGGTGTCTGCTGTTGAGGCTGGGGCTGGTTGGTGGCGCGCGTGTTGTCGCGCATGTCGCGGCGGGACTGCAGCTCCCGCTTCTTTCGTTCTTGGGGGGGAAGGTGCCTCCGAGTTTCCTTCTTGTACGCACTGCACCCCTTGGAATTGGCGCAGTGCGGTTCCTCGCAGTGAGCACACTTTTTGTGCTCCTGCTGGCCCCCGTGCGGGCATTCGGTGGCGCAGTGCGGGCCACTGCACCATCTGCAGACTGGTGCCGCACTGCAGCCTTTGCCCACGTGGTTAAAACGTTGGCAGTTGCTGCACTGCGCAGGTCCCTTTGGTCGCCTGTAGTCGTCCACGCGAATCCGCATTCCAGCGAATTCGCGCAGAGCCTGTATGGTCGCTGAGTCGCACGACTGCGGCACCTCAATGACGAGGGCGTCGCACTTCTCCCGCCTCCGCCTGTTCTCCAGGAACCAGTGGTTCTGGACGGGCAGGTTCAGTGCGGCGAACTCCTCTTGTAGGAAGTCCGTTGGTGTGTGACGGTGTACGCCGCGCAGTACGAATTTTTTCGGTACTTCGTGCTGTTGCAGAAGCACCGAATGCTGCGCACCAATGGCCTGAAGGGCCTTGATCGCGCGCGTGTAGTCCGCGATGGTGGCGGTGTGGACCATGATTTCGTCCTTCCCGCGGTTTGTGCAGGTGAAGCGCTCGGTGAGGGCGTTTCTGAGTGCATGGTACACTCGCGGGTATTGGTGCCCCTGGTCAAGGAACACATAGAGTGGCTTGACGCGAGGGGCCTTGGGCGCTGCCGCAGGTGGCTGTTGGTTGGGGGGGGGCGGGGCCCGCCTGCTCGGTTGAGGAAGAGGCCGCCATCTCGTGGTGCGACCTCTTCGCCTTTTTCATGGCGACTGTCTGCCAGTCGCCATCGGTTGCATCCTCCTGAGGGGAGGGCATTGTGTCGTCCATTTCTGTCATACTAAGTCCGTGCCTCACACTCTAGCGCACCCACTGACCGTCCACCGGGGCTAAGTTAGCCGGGTTCAGGCTAGGCTGTAGGGGATCTAACTCCCCGGGTGTCACAGAGCTCGTTGGTCGTCAATAACTATATACTTAACCTTTACAGCACAACTGTAATCGCCTGTGCGCACTAGGCACACAGGCACCTTTCAAGAACGTCTGCTGCCAGCCGTGATAGCACCGAGAAGTGCTATCAACAACTGCACAAGCAAGACCGCTGGAGCTGCTCCGGGACACGTCTGTCCTCTACCAAGGCGCAGCTAGAACTCTCTTCTAAACCCCCGTGACGACTGAGAAGGGGCTGGAAAATGAGGGTATTTATCAGAGAAAGGGCTACATCTTGCTCAGCCAATGACAGACTGTCTCCCCATTGGCTGTGCACCATGTAGTTAAAGCGGATTGGTTATGGTGGGTTGAGTATTGGCTATTGTTTTGTGCTGCAAGGATGTTTCTCTCTTTATCAAAGGGATCCACATATTTTTTAATTCAATGCTCTGCTGGCTGAAAATATTTTTATTGCTAATAATGAAGGCTGATTCTTTGATTTTCCTTTTTATTTTATCGGATTCCTGTATGAGTGGTGTGGAGTCTTCCCAGAGAATTTTGTGGCTATTTTCCCATGTATGTTCAGCAAGTCTGGATTTTAGGGTTTCACCCTTCTTGCAGTTGTTTTTGTGTTCTTTGATTCGGGTGGATAGAGCTCTGCCAGTTTCACCTATGTACATGTGGCCACATTCACAGGGGATTTGATACACACATTTGTGGGTTTGTAATTTTTCTGTGGCTGGTTTTACCTTGGTAACAATACTTTTAATAGTAGATTTAGAACGGAATGCTGTTTGAAGTCCATTTTTATTTCCTAGGCGTCTTATTTTTTCTGAAAGCCCTTGAACATACGGAATAACTAGGGTTCCTGCAGGTTTCTCAGTTTCTGTGGATTTGAGTGTTTTGTTGGATTTCAAATGCTGTTTGATGGTGTTGACAGGGTAACCATTGGCTATGAGTTCTTTTTTTATATGATTGTGTTCAACCGCAATGGATTTCTCATCAGAACAAATAATCTCAGCTCGGTTGGTTAGTGTGTGAATTATGCCAGTTTTTGTTGTTTTGGGATGGTTGGATGCAAAATTAAGGTATTGGCCTGTGTGCGTAGGTTTCCTGTATACTTTTGTTTCCAGGCTGTTGTTTTTTCTGCTGACTAGTACATCCAGGAAAGGAATGCTACCTTTGGTTTCCTTTTCATATGTGAATTTTATTGATGGCCTCAGAGAGTTGAGGTGGTTCACAAATTCCTCCAAAGTTCCCGAAACGTCGCTTGTTTCTGTTTAGGTAAAACTATTGTGTTTGTTTGTATTTTCGTTTTGTCATGTTTTTTGTCTCGCTTCAACTGTTGTGCTGAATTATTTTGGGTTTCAATATTTTTGTGTTGTCATCATTTGTGGGGACTTTTTCGTTCTCTTAGTACATTTTTCTTTGTTTTTCTTTGTTTGTTTGCTGACCATATTCCTGTTTCGGAATATTTTGTGGTGTTCATATCCTTGTTGACAACAGCAATTGTTTGCTTAATTTTGTGTGTTTTTGTCCTTTTTTTTGAGTATTTTTATTTATTTATTTTATTTATTAGTTTTTCTTCAAACAGAAAAAGTTCTTAGCAATGGCGTATGTCCAAAAACTTACATAAAGTCATGCACTCCCATTGCACAAATCTTTTAAAGATAACTTCTTTTTTTATGCTGAGGTTAACATAGTAATTAGCTTTTTAATTTATAAAAACTGTTAAATAAATTTGTATTTAACTAAAAAAAACACTTCATAAACAATTAACGAATGTTATAATAACAATTTGTTTGAAATAATTTGCGAAAACACGAACTCACAGCAGAAAAATAATTCAGGATACTATCACTACGGACTGGGAAAATCCGCGGGTTCAATGACGTTTAAGATGGACTCCACGATCCTCTGCACACTTGAGGAAACCTCATCTGTTCTTTGGCTGCTGACTTGCGCTGTGTCTCAACTGGATGGCTTGTGATTTGATAAGTCTTTGATGGAGGTCTTTAAATGGTCAAGATTCCTCTAGGTGAATAGCAAACCAATAGCAGAAGACGCACAAAGGTAAAATTTTTCGAAATTTAACAAATAAATATTTAAGTCCTCAAATTTTCCGGTTGCTAACTTATATAAATATAATAATAAATTTATTTCTTTTTATTTTAAACTAGACTATATTTCAGCAAACTAAACAGAAAATGTATCACTCACAAAAGCAAGTATGTTTGTAAGTGCACCTAGTCACTTTATCTCTACGTGCGATATTATGAATAATGAAAACATAAAACAAATTAACAATTGAAATTTAAACAAATAAAAATAAATCCAGCATTAGTTTTTATAGAGTTAAAATTTAAAATTGCAATTAATTTAAATACATGACAAAGTATAACATTGTTTCAGAAAAAAATCTACGTATAAAACAGTCCAAAATTAATTTTTAAATGCAAATAAATAAAAGTACATAGGAAAACAGAACCTTACTGGAAATTTTGGCGAAAATTGAAATATATATATATATATATATATATATTTGTTTGGAATTCCAAGTTTTCAGAGTTTAACAGCGCCAACCCTTCGCTTTGCTAATGTACCACCCAACCCAGCGCCGCGAGCGTCTAATGGGGCACCCGTGTCCACGGGAGCCACCGCGCCGTGCATGTGCGTACAGTGCGGGTAGTAAAAAACGAGCGAGGACATACGCTCGCTCCTGTCGTTATTGCCCATCCCCTCCTTCCCTCTCCATCCCTCACACGCTCCTTTCCCCAGCTCCCTCCAGCCGCCAATCAGCGGAATGGCGGGAGCAATAGAGGCCCCTGGGCGTCGCGTCGGATTGTGCCGGGGGAACCCCCACCCGTCGGCACAATACGAGATTATGTCGGCCGTCGGAGGGAAATGCCGGAGAGTGGCGGGGGAAAGGGAGGAGGGGGGATATTTAATTAACTCCTAGTCGCGCGGGTTTAATTGGACAGAGTGCCGGCTTCGAACACCGAGCCTGGAGGGTTTCGAAGGCAAGAGCGACTGGAAAATCGGGTTTTGTAACCAGAGGCGCTCATTGTTCACGCCAGTAAGTGGCCAATACTCTCCTCCCCCCGCCCCCCTACCCCACAGCTATTTTCCTTCTCCATCCGACCAATTCCCTCAATATCCCATGTCCTCTAACATAGATTTTTTTTATTTGCCGCCGAACGACGTGTACTGAAACCTTTCCATCTTCAACGAGTCAAATTACTCAATCTGTTATAACGTAAGCCGATGTTTAAATCCGTTCAACGGTCGTTCAAAGGGAAGTTTCCAAGTTATCTTTTTTTTCCTAATGCCTTTTTTTCGTGATACAAACTTGAAGGTTATTTCAATGCTGATTTCATGTCTTCGCACATAAATATTTCAGGCTGTACTGTTTAGCTCTATTACTAACATTCACATAAAAAAGGGAAAAAAATTAATTATGAAACCTTTTTCTCAATGCCCAAGGTTATTCAAACTCTAATCGTACATGAATTTGTAAAAACCTGCGGAATCTGCGTTATTTTCTGGTACCAGGATGAACTTCACAAACATGTAGGCAAATAAGTTATTTTTTATTGTCCAAGCAAGAAAAGTATGGGAAATAAGAATGACATTACGCCCATTATTTCAGTGAAATTATTATATGAAAGCGCAAGTTAGGCAGGGGTGCTATAACTTTGCGCAATTAAAAATTATTGAGACATTTATCGTTTCCCCTTAAATACTTTCTCCAAATTTATTTTTATTTTTTAAAATAAACTAATTATTCCATTCAAACACAAGGGCGTTTTCCGGACTCGGGAAGGTCTTTAATCCATAAGTCGTATGCATGTTTTCAACTAAGTTTTTTTTGTGATGATCCTTCAGTTGAGATCAGTAGTTTATAATATATGGATAGAGCTTTATATGTATATTTACAAGAAAATTTTGGCAAATATTTATCTACGTTTTTGTTTAATTTTAATATATTTTTGAAATGGCAGAATAGTCATTAATTGTACGAATGTTACATTTCAAGTCAACTCAAGTCTTAAAGACGTTAAGGTTACCTACAATGATGAAAGAGGGATCGAATCTGTAACACAGGATGTCAATAAAAGAATGTCCCAGGTTCAATGGTTTAATATAATAGTTTAATTTAGACTATTTACCACAGATAATAACTCAAATTGAAGGTAAAAAACCCTAGTTTTTCATACAAATGTCCAATATGTGCATCTTAAGTTATACGGTACACATAGGTACACCCTAAAGTCCGATTCTTCCCACATTTTGGTTAACACGTTCAGAGTAATGCTAGCAATAGCCACTACAATTATGTGTCTGAACTCTGAAAAATCATTAGGTAGCAGCGGAACGTAGAAACGACCTTTTTTAAAGCCCCAAAGGAAAAAAAATTGCTTGGCGTTTAGTCAGGTGAACGTGGACGCCAGCGAAAAAGAGCTCTGTCGTGTCGACCAATTCGACCAATCCAACGGTCAGGCACTTAGACGGTCAACCACTCTCGTGCAAAGATATTCCAATGGGGAGGGATAAAATTACAGACTCACTCTTAACAAATTTCAGAAAAAAAAAAAAATTTATGCTCAGGAGCCCCCATTTTGCGCAGGTGACGCTACAAGCGAGAAAACAAACAAAGCAGTACTCTCGCATGTGCTAAAAACTGTTTGAGTTGCTCTTTAATTGTGACCTTGAACCAAAAATCAACAACGCTCGCAGTTGATACTAAAAAATTTTTAACTGGGACATTATTTTACGGCCAAACTGTATGAACCCCATACTTCAGTCTGGACAGATCATTTACAGGCACTTTCGTAGGTATGCGTCAGACCAATTTTTATGACATTAATATTTCAAGCCATTATCCTGTGCGTTCTACGTAACGAGGTGAGGGTCTGAATGTGTTTTATTACTCCAACAGAAGGATCATTAATAACGGCCTAACGTGAGATGTGAAAATAAAAATAGTGTGTTCAACCGCTGAGCACAAAAACCACGGGTGGTGTCGAGTTTGGGAAATTAATCTTCGCTATGTGGTAGCATCCACACACTTGACTGATCGTGACACGAAATCCAAGGTGGGCCACTTAATTTTCTCGATATATTTATGAAGAAACGGTATCAAAATATCTATGTAACCTAAATAATTTTAAAATAGTTCAAAGTCAAGGTCAACATGGTTCAAGAGAAGTAGGTACGAAATTATGTCTTTCAGGACAAAAACTAGGGGAAATAATTACTTTCTCCCCAAGGAGATTCTGCATGCACCGCTGCAGGTGTGTCGTAACATTTGGTTTAGCTTCCTGTTTTTCATAGGAATAATGTGAGGTCAAGGAGGATATTAATAGCTAGTTGCCTAAGTCATCAAATTTAACCAAATCTTAGGAAAAGAAATAATAACTTACTAATAGGGACAGGATAAATTGGCATTTCAAGATAGGCTAAATTTCAAATAAAGTTTGTAACTTCTGCCCAACTTTATAGTTTTTACAAGAACACATTTCCAAATGACATTTACTAAGCCACATATAAATACTGTGACTACTGCAGTTCCAAGTTGTTTGTACTGTTGACACCTACAGAAGGATGCACGGAACATTGGTAGGGTGCAAAAAAAATTCGCGGATTCATTTCGCGATAGGCTAAATATAAAATAATTGTACATTTGGGCTGATACTGCTATTTGCTGGCAGTTTATCTGGAGAACTGTTGACCGATGAGAGACTATCAAACATAGTAACATCTATTATAAGGTAACCGGTCGATACTTCTTACAAATAAGCAGCCAATGAATATGTAGGATTTTCTGGAGTAATCAGAGTATAGTTGAGGTTATACTATAGTTCATTGAACCCAAGAATTTTTACCAGCACATGATTGTTAGGTATTATATATAAGAACTGTTAGAGGTACGGAAATTTCGTACATTCGTTAAGTTGCAAGTTATAATGCAAACCTCCACACTCTCACCCTTTGTTCATGAATGGACCGCAGTTATTTGGACACGCCCCTCTACGACTGTGAGCCAACGATGCCCAGCTAGGAGAGAAGTTAGCGAATCAGGTACTGCCAATCAACAAGGATAAAAATGTTCTCGCTAAGAAATCGACCAGTGGATAAGCAAATACGCATTAAGCACATCAATTACTTTGAATTATACCCAGAGGACAGACGAATACGCGATATTTCCGGGTGTCTGAGGACTGTCAATTTTTGAGACGGTTACATGAGACAGACTATAGGGAGAAACTGATGTTATCCCTGCGTGCGTGTCTCCGTTGTGGAGTCACGTGGCCCGAGTTATAAACTCACAGAGTAAAAATAAAATTAAAAAAATTAAATAAAAAGGAGCGGCACTATCGCATCAACAAAAGTCTCTCGCTCATCTTCAAGACCTTTAAAAACCTCCTAGACGTGGTTCACTCCCGCGTTGATAGATGGCAGCGCGGTCGTAATTTTTACGATCCTGACGCGCACCGCCTACTTGTCTTTGATAAAAAAAAAATGAGTTCGGCTGTTGTGGTACACCATAAAAATATTTTGTAGGTTTTTAATTGATTGACAATTATTTGCTGAAACGTTTTACTGTAGTCCCACTAGAAAAATATCCGTAGAGTTTTAAAAAATATATATATTTGTGGACTTGCAAACTACATGCCATAACGTCGTATTTTATAAATGCATTCTATTTTCACCAAAGGATTTCGCGGGACCACCTGTCTGTTCAAAAACTATATCATCTTCTGTTTTTTTTTTTTTGAATGGTCGAGTTTCTTTCATGAACACGCCCACGAATAGCCCGCAAGTTTGTGCGGAATCAAACGCGTCCTGAATGGGCCAGCCAAATTTAGCAATTGGTCTTTTTCTTACAGATGGCCACCGATTAGAATGAAGAAACCGCGAAAGCGTGCATACCTTATTGCACTATTGATAAGTCAAATTTTTCTTTCACTGAATTTGCCTTACGAAATAATGATGCGAAATTTTTAGGTCTTTTAATATTTGTTTGATATTAATTCACAAAAATGATTTTGTTAATAATAACTGTTATATTACACATTAATTTTAACTATTAGATTCCAAAGGCTTTCTTAATAAAATACACAAGATCATTTGATAGTGTAAAGAGAGGCAAAGATTGGAGAGAGATAAAGGAAGAGTAACTAACAGTCATCATCTTCCTTGCCAGCACCACCTTGTTTACGTTCGGAACGAATTTTTACTGCGGTTATGTTTGAGCTCTTGGAGACTTTTTTTTTCTGTTTCAATTTCCCGCACTGGCTGGCCCTCCTTCCAAAGAAAAAAAAAATACCTCCACCCATTTCAAGTCGCTCGTTGCTTGTCGGAAGGTCGGAAGGAAGAAGGCCGAGGTCTCTATGCCCTCTTCACATGTCTGCGATCGGTGTAAACTGTTTACGGAGTATCTTTCGACCCCCTTCCTCCTTCCTTGCCCAGTCGCCCCGCAAACGCACGGCACCATCCACCAGACCCGCCACATGTTTAGAAATGCGCGCCCGTGCCGCGTTAAACGAAGAAAGATGAGGGTAAAGCCCCGAAAACACCACAAGAGGTAAGTAGAATCATTGTCACCAGGGCTGCTAACTTGTGTGTTGATATATTTTCAGTGGGAGTCACTATTCTCTGTAGTAGCTTAAATCGCGCATCCTACTTAATAACTTAACTTAATAGCTGAAACCAAGTTGGCATGAACTCTCTACTAACTTAAACAATCCAGATATACAGCCATATGCAGAGGTCATCCTTTACTTTAACTTTAAGGGATACTTCATGAAGGGAGGCACCGTCCTTATAGTTTAAGTATCGTGCAGAGTCGCTTGAAGTACAGCCCGTTCCTTTACTTTATAAAGTGAAGGTTCGCCTCTTACTAAATTGCGAGTGAGGCCGATCGTGTCCGAAGTTAACCGAACCTCCGTGACGTCACGAATACGTCATGGTTAACAGCCAATAGGAACTGACCCACGATTGACTTGTTTACTTTTTTGATAACACGTTGATTGTAGTTGGTTTGTATTTGTTATATTTATATTCAAATCATAAACTACCTTGAGAATACATCATGACGTCCTCTCAAAAATCCGAGCGATTTTCATCCATCGAACGAAGCATTTTGTTAGGGCTTGTTCGTTCCTGGGCACATGTCATCGAATGTAAGAAGACAGACTTCAGCAACTTGGCTGCCAAGAAATATGCCTGGGCGCGAATTGAATGCGAGTTCAATTCCCAACCTGATGTCATCAAGGTACGTTATTTGCATTATCATATTGAAGTAAATCCATGTGATAGTTATTCTTATATATATATATATATCAGTGGCGTAGCCAGGATTTGTGTATGGGGGGTGTTAAGAAGCATGGCCCCCCCCCCCGTATTAAAGCGGGGGGTCCGGGGGTCCTCCCCCGGGAAAATTTGGATTTTAAGGTGTAAAATAGTGCTATTTGAGCAGTTTTCGGTACTTAAATTAAAATATTGTAATGGTAAAAATTTTATTAATTTTAATATGAAATTTGTTTCAGTGATGAATAAGAAATTAATTAAAGATTTGGTGCTAAGGGGGGGGTTTGAACCCCTAAAACCCCCCCCTGGCTACGCCCCTGATATATATTACAATATAATTTGGTTTAGATATATATTAGGAAAAAAAAGATCGCTAAATGATTGTTCTTAACCATCAGTGACAGGTTATTTGTTATACAAAATAAGTAGTTTTCTCTATTGGTGTGCAGAACAAACTATGGACTCAACAGCTGGCTGAGCACCTAAATAAATACAAGTTTTTTTTTTAATTTTGATTATTTTCTTACCACCAAACATTGATTTATACTTTATAGACAGAACCATCTTTTTAACTTAACGTGTGTACATTTAGCACTACATTTGTAATTCGCATATAATAATAATATCACAGCTAAATTAATTTTAACTTGCAGCGCTCCAGTGCCCAGCTGAAGAAATGCTGGGAAAATGTCAAGACCAAGCAGAAGAAAGCCCTTGCTCTTGCCACAAGACAGCGAATGGCAACTGGTGGAGGACCTTTTGTTAAAGATCCTCCCACAGATCCTGAGCTGGAAATAGCATTGGGCGGTGTGTTGCATTGTGTGGATGATGCTGTAGACTGTGACATGACTTTTCCTTCAGAATCTTCAGCTTCTGTAGAAATTGTGATGCCACAGTCTAATAATACTGGCTCTGGTGCACTCAGTACTGGCAGCTTACTTGTGAATGCATCACAAGAAGAACCTCATAGTATTATTCTACCAACACCTGTTTCTGGTTTTCGTGCTAGAAATAAACCAGCAATTGATGTGGAGGTGGAGCGCAGGTTTTTAAACCTTGAGCGAGCCGACAAGCGTGCACGGAGAGTTCTCGCAATGCAACAGGCTGAGCACAGGCTTAAATTGAGAGCAAGTAAGGCATTGGCAGAGGCAGAAGAGCAGCGCCTTGCAAACGAGCAGGCAGAAGCGGCTCGAGCAGTGGAAGCTGAGAAACGAGCTATTAAATTTGAGCTCATGGCAGAACAGCGTAGGGCTGAGCTGCACGCACAGCAAATGCGACACGCTGACGAGCTACATAAGCTGCGCATCAAGATCCTCACGGAAGCAAATGATGTAGTGTTTTAAAAACAATTTTTTTTTTGTTTTTAAGATACTGCATTGTTTGCTTCGCAGTAACATGATAATAGGCCTCCTGGGGAACTCGCCATTTAAAATAAAGAGTAACGAGTTGAGTGTTATACCTCCAGATGTTTACCACACGTGGTAGACATCTAAGGTGATTTGGAAACTGGCACAGTCAGGTAAGTATCGTCTTGTTCCAATTATGCTAAATGTGCATGCCAATATTTTTTAATGGTAAAAAAGTGTCCTTTAGCTTCTCTTACTGATCTATTTCAATTTAAGTTACCTGTGACACTACTTGCAATGTGTGGTTGCAAATGTCTCCTGTACACCTTATAAATTGGGTATTGTTCTTATTTATTACAAAGTGAAATTTTTGGTGTCTATATAATTCATTTTATTTACCAAATTAGGTCAATTTGTAGCATCATTGCTACTAAATATTAATCTGGGGTAAATCTGGGTCATATTCTTTATTCCAGAAATGATTTCCAATTATATTCTAAGCGCACTACTTATTTTTAATAAAGATAATCAAATATAACTAACCATCAATACAAATTGTTTATGCATAAATAAACTTAGTTTTTACTTTCTCTCCAACTACGTAGCATTTAGTGTGTAGTCAAAATCACCCTTGCAACAATTTACCTAAGTGATGACTGCATAATATCCAAAAACATCCTTACAATTGTTTTTCTACAGTAAAACAAGGTTGCTGGTAAAACAATCAGCTATTCACAATAACTGGTTATACAGTTAAGACATATCCTATTAAAATTCATAACATAGTTTACAAGGAATAGTAAACCTAGCCATACAGAAAATGTAGTACTCATAGGTGAACTTATGGGCATTGAATTAGGATTCATAAATGGTTCACAAGGAGTATGAAGCTAAATTGGATGACATAATTTAGGACTGGTTCACAATATGGTAATTTTTGTAGAGAAGCAGCTTCTGGGAAATAAGGGTAATACCTACTTATGTAAAAGGTTTATAAAGTTAAGTCAGAAACATTAATAATAAGTATTTTATATGTAAGTAATACTTTACTATGTAATAATATGAGTAACCTAATCAACCTTTCACTTATTACTTGTCTTACTTCCCAGAAGCCACTTTTCTGTAAATTTCATTTAAAACATTGTGATGTGGCATATGGAATGTTTTGAAAAATGTTAATTTTAAATGCATACTAGTGAGAACTTATTAGACATTATAAATACACAACAAAATACTGTACTCTGGTTTAAGAACTCATCTGATGTGTAGAAGGAATTAAATTATTATTTTTTTTATAATTTATCATCAGCTGAATTACTTGATGGTACTGTATGCATTAATGTCAGTAAATATTCTGCATGTTCAGTTTCATAACTAAACAAAGGCTTTAGCTCATTCCAATTTTATTAAAAGTTTAAACACAAAAAACAACAAAATACATAATAGTTTCAAATTTTATTTAAGAATTTTACTTTCTACACATTACTCTTTGTAAAAGTGAATGATTTAAAATGAAATTTTAATTCCTGAATATATCTTGTGAGACAATAAGCTATTACAGAGAAGTATCGAAAGATAATAATGTAATTTCCATATTCAGGTGTTATTGTGTAAATGTAGGAATTAACAATACTGATCATGTTTTAAAGCATCTTTGAATGTATAATGCAGCAAGGTTAAAATTCCTTGTACTACAAACACATTCATTCTAGGAATACCTTTAAGAAGCATAGATACACAATAAGTAGCAAAAATGAAACAAAAAAGGCACTACTTACGTTTCTGTGCCAGTTTCCAAATCACCTTGGATATCTACCACAGGTGTTAGACCCTAGAGGTCTACCATGGGTGGTAAACATCCGGAGGTACAGCACTCAACTCGTTACTCTTTATTTTACATGGCGAGTTCCCCAGGAGGCCTATTACCATGTCACTACAAAGAAAACAACGCATTATATTAAAAATAACTTAAGGAATTATGTTTAAAACTAGCTGCCCGACCCGGCTTCGCACGGCTATACTAATGGAAATAAATTAAGCCACATCTCCCATTTACAGAAATGGTAAATTTAAAAAAAATTCAGTGAAAATTTATTACAATGCTGTATAATGTACCGGAGAGAAAATGAATAGCACCGATGGTTTCCCGACTCGTGCACGCAACGTACAACTGATGTACCCGTACTTCGCTACGGCAGTCTACAGGCAGATCACTCTTGCGCCACTCATTATACATGCCCCTCCTTGTGGGTACGCCACTGCCGCGCGATGCCCGTTGCCATGGAGATGCAGAAGGCATCAACAATGCAAAATCCTGTTCTTATGCAGACAAAGTACCCACTGTTTCCTGGTTTTAACCACCCATGGGATCTAATTTTCGGAAAATGTCATCCTGTGTAACATAAGGAACATTACTGTGAAGTTTCAAGTCTGTAAAATATATATACTTGAAAAAAAAGGGCAATAAAAAAAACAAATTAAACACAGAGAGAGGAAAAAAACAATAGTTTAGGTTTGTGATTTAAAGTGATAAAAAGTATTTAAATACTAAAGAACTCTTATGACGGTACTGATTGCTTCGTTGTTAATATCACACGGGTGTTTTTTACTTGTATGGGAAAATTAAGAATGACAAGGCATCTAGTGCGTGGCAACAATGTTAATATGCAATAGGAAATAAATTTCTAGCGCCTGCGGCATTGTCAACACACACTTCGTACGTGTACTGCATGTTGTATCTAACCCCCTCCAACACATTTGATTCTAAATTGGACTTTTAGTAAGAATCCCTAATGTTATTGATAATATAATATAGCCTATAGCCTTCCTCGATAAATGTACTATCCAACACTGAAATAATTTTTCAATTCGGACCAGTGGTTCCTGAGATTAGCGCGTTCAAACAAACAAACAAACAAACAAACAAACTCTTCAGTTTTATAATATTAGTATAGATTCTACGCCATTTGCTTTTGTGATTACATGTTGATTAAAAAAAATAACATTGGTGGTAAGACAGGGTTTTCAATCTACTCAAAATAAATTAACGAAATTCAGAAAAAGTTTCGCTGAATGAAATCTGCACGCACTTCAACTCCACGATTATTTCGTGGTGCCGCATTTGCAACAGGAACAGCAGGCATGAAGTGCTCCTCGTCAGCTGGAGGAGGTGGCAGTGGCTCAGCACGTGCAACAGCTATATTATGCAAAACAGCACATGCAGCGATGACCCTGCTGGTAGTATGGAGACTTGAGCGTAGCTTGTGTCCCAAGCATGAGAACCTCCGCTTCCATACTCCAAACAGTCTTTCTACTGTATTCCGGGTCCGCTTGTGGGCTACATTGTAGCGAGTTTCCTCAACTGTATTCGGCACCAGTATTGGAGTAAAAAGAAAATGCAGTTGAGGATAGCCATTGTCTCCCAACAGTACTCCTGGCAGAACTCTATTTTCAAAACGAGTCATCACCCGGCTGTTGCTGAAAATCCTTGAGTCATGTGTACTGCCAGGCCACCTTGTCACAATATCAAGAATCTCAAGGTTAGGACCTGAAACAACCTATAAAAAAAAATGGACAAACACCATATTTGCATACTGTTAAAATTGCAAGTAAATACCAGTTTCAAAAAACTTTCATAGATATTTATTATCATCGTTCCATCTTTTTTCAATAACAGTACTATAATAAATATCCCAGGAAACATACCTGAACATTGAGAGACATGTAACCCTTCCTATTACGGTAGAGTTCTGCAAACTGCCCACCAGGGCTTCTAATGCCAATGTGAGTGCAGTCTATGCACCCAGTTACACCAGGAAACCCACCATTTACATAGAACTGCCTATGGTATTCTTGAAGTTGCTGCCGTCCAGGAAAATAAACATACTCCAAAAGGTGCTCGGCCAATTGTGCAGAAACAACCTATTACAAAGTTACCAGATAAGTCAGTTTTTTTCAAAAAGTAGGTATATATATTCCACTACTTAAATATAGGTAAAACTTAAGTCCCTGCAAAAATAAAATAATAAAATAAAGGCTGAGTAAGAAACTAACATTTAGGTTAGGTACGATATGTTACAAATGCTTTGAAATTGAAATAAGAGATAATGGCAGTCTAGTCTAGGTAGATTTTATTATAAATAAAATTAGTAGGTTAGGTTAGCTAATTTAAATATATGTACTATAAACTACTGAGGATGGTTATTTAAAGACTAGCAAGATATTTTTTAAATCAGTAATCAACTAGGCTTTCTAATGTAAACAATTAACGGTAATTTCTCTGAAACTATTAGGTATTTCTTATGTCAGGATTTTGCAAAATATAGAGGAGTTTTAATAGCACTAAATTACATTTGTTTGATATGTTAATATTTTTTTTTAAAGGAAAAGGGATTAAACTATAATTTTACCAAAATTCATTAAAAATAGTGAACTAAATTCCTGCTTAATAGGGCCACAAACAACTACTCACATAACATTATCTTACATGTGTTAACATTGCATTACCTTTACAATCCTTGACACTGTTGCTTGATTGACATGGCATAGGTCATCACAAACATTCTGCAAGGGAAACACGTGAGATTACTCATACTGTACATAAAAAAAAGTAATTGTACAAAGTAGTGGCTTCAGGAAAACTAGATGAACAAAAAGTTTTTTTTGGAATTAATAAATCACATCGATTAAATTAATATATCTTTCACTACTTTTTAAAAATATTATTACAATAGCTGACACAACCTACCTTACCCTTTTATTAATATACATAATTATTATCCAGCAAATCTCCGCCAAATTACCCATTGAGTTAAAATTTAATTGGGCAATTAAACACACACTAAAATAATGTTGTATGTACATACCTGAAAACTATTGCTGCCATAAAATCGCAAGGCTATGACAACTTTAAGAACTGGTGGCAATGGCAATCCTCTCCTATCATTGTTGTCGGCAGCAACAAGAGGCACAATAGTGTCCATCACAATCTGTTTAGAAAATCGAAAACGTTTGACGAATTCGATGTCGGAGAAGAATTCGCAAGGATTTTGACCATCACGTAAATACCGTCGGGGATGATGGTTTTCTCTATTTTCGACCCGTTGAATAAAATCCAAATATTCTTCGTCAAACAATCTCGGGACATCCATCAGAGCAAATATAAACTCACACAGTACTTTATTTACTCTAAGAACACACAATAATGTTTAGAAATCACTTACGAAACGGCTATTTTCTAGTAAATAAAGTAAGCACTTCAAAATGTAAACAAAGATGGTCTGGGTGGATATGGGATAAGTTGTTTTAACACTAGAATATTTAAAAGAGTCGCATATGCAACAAAACTCTTCCTACACATTCATTTTAAATAATTATCATTATTTACAAGCAGCGCAAGTCCAATTCCTCTTTATATTACAGTAGAAGTTTAATTAAATAAGTTATTTTTTTCAAATAATGACCGCTATCTTAATTTAGGGTCCCTTAAGGCTCGGATCGGGTGGCCTAAAGTATGACAGCTTCCTTCACTTGAAATCTAGGGTGCCGTGATGAAGTGAAGTAGAAGGGAGGTTCTTGCACGGTACTTAAGGCCACTTTTTGCGTTTGAGGGACCCTTAAAGATAAAGTGAGATCTCTGCATATGGCTGATAGTCTAGCATTACAGAAATTATTTGTACGAAAATAAGGTAAAATAAAACAAGATAAAAAACTATAAGCAACATTTTGCTAATGCATACTTCAGAAGTGTGTTATTTTGTTCAAATAAACTAAATTTTATAATTCTATTATTTAACTTAAGGAAAAACATGTGTATATTAATTAATGTTCGTGAAGTTATTTTGTTCTATAAACTGATTTTAATAAAATATTTATTACTTTCTAAATGATGAAATTTAAAGTTTTTGGTTAGTGTTAAACCAAGTGAATTACGGTTATTTTCAGATTAATTTGAAATAATCTAGTTCATATGAGGAGTGATAAAAAAATTCTGTGATTGCATTTTTACAACAGAAACTTTTTAGGCTACAACTACTTGAAGTAATTAGCCCGGTAGCCTGATACGTTGAGACAGTCAGTGTCAAGTTTGAACAATTTGTCACTTGTCAGTCGGCTTCCAGAGCCGGAAGAGTGAGGTCGTGTTTACCGTGTCTGTCGCACATCATGGATAGAGACTCACGGAAATTTCCTGGATTCGTCTGGCCTCAGGGTAGAATTAAAAGTCATAGGTGTGCTCAATCCATGTTGGCTTTCCCACAGGTTGATTGCTTATAGATAACATTTTTATCCTGGTTAATCGGCACTACCTGAATCGCGTTCATCTCTCCTAGATGGGCATCGTTGGCTCACGGTCATAGAGGGGTGTGTTCAAATAACTGCAGTCCAATCATGAACACCGAGCTAGTGTGCATTATAATTTGCGACTTAGTAAATGAATGAAATGCATGGATGCATTTTGTATCATAAAATGCATTTTGAATCTTTAATCATAGATTTCATTTCATACAACGTGGTTGTTTGCGAAATGGAGACCAAAAATAATGTGTCAATGGCTTCCTCCGTCGTCTCAACGCGCAGTGCCACATCTCGCTTCTGATCCGGGAGTTTTTGGCCGAAGAAATCCAATTCCAGAAATGCTTCCAATCACGAAATTAACATTGGGATGAGTGCACATCGCAAGCCGAGGAGATTATTTTGTAGAAGATGAGTTCAAATTTGATTTAAGGATATTACTTTTTTGTAATAATATTATTCAACGATATTTTTTGTTAACACCACGTATTTATACCCATGCAGGCGTACACTGTAATTGGTTTTGTTAACTGATGAGAAAAATTTATGTAAAATTACAGATATTTGTAAATTTGTACTACATCATAAAAACAACTGTATCACTGCAAATTAGTGTACGCAGTAATTCTGGGTTCAGATTATTACCCGGGATATTTATGCTTTGTGATGTCCCAGTAAATTCAATAGTTAAAATTTATTTTTAAATCGTTCCCTGAATAACTTTATATTATTAACTGCCCACCTAATTAACTCAACACAACAAAATAAAGTCAAAATGTTGAATATTTGAATATCTTTTAAATAGTTCAAAGAACTTACACTTGCATAAAATATCAAATAAAATATAAAGTTATGTGCCAATTTTAGTAATAAATACTCAGTATTATCTCTAAGAACGTATTTCGTATATGCAAGAATTACCACAGCCATGTTTTGTTCAACGTTACAAATTCTTTTCTGTGTGTACGAGTTGAGAGAACTGTAACACGTCTGCACGTTGAACGGCGACGCTTCAAAGTCCGCCCATCGCAGGACTTGGCCCGGGTAAACACACTCGCGCGCGGTGGGAGAGGGACAACGCGCAGGCCCACGGGAGCCGACGCGTGGTCGCTCGTAAACACGCGTCGCGCGCGCGCAACCCGCAGTTCAGACGTAATGAGGCATCCGCGAGGTTTATCACGTCGTAACGACGCCAACGGCCGCGGCCCTTAGGGTAGGGTGATGGGGGGGGGGGGGGGACAAGCGGCTAAGTAACGCTGACTGTTCACAACGATTGCTAGTAGCGTCCCTCCTTAATTCGCGGCGTATTTGACCAACGCACGGTCCCAGGCCGCTATCCCAAGACGTTCGGGTGTGGTGGGGAACAAGAACTGCCTCGCTGGGATACGACCACAACCCAGCTCGCGGACTGTGTTCCGGAACGTGTCCAAACACGAATCACAGCGAGGGAGCAAAACTGGCAACCGTTTTAATACAGTGTCCTGCGCGAGGCTAAAAACTGAACGCCTTTTAGCAGACGTTTGTAACTAACGGTAACATTGTTACTGAAAAAATATAACAGATAGCAGCACCATGGAAAAAAATTATCACCGTCTTTCTAATATTCTCAAGTACTTTTTAAGTTGCGATTATTTCTTGTTATGACTAATAAAGTGTAGAGATGTATTCCAGGAAAGTTCCGCTATCATAAAGTTTCATTTGGCACACCAAAATACGATTGGTACAAAAATGACTGTATATGAGTTAATGGCGCCATACGTAGGTCGGCCTTCTGGACGAAATCAACGAAAAAGTGTGCTCTGCGCATGCGCTGAATTTTGGCAACAGATCGGCAACTTATAGAACAACAAAATTCGTTCCCAAAAAATAAGATACTAGTTATTCGGTTAGGGTAGAGGTGTTGCATATTCAACATCAAAATCCGTATATTTGGGTTTTGGAAATACCGGTCCTAGAGTAATTATTTAAAATTTTCTTTGGCTTAACGTCTTTGCAGACAGCGAAGCCACTTGAGACGGTAGCCACGGGCAGGTATTTTTCGCTAATTGGCCATTGCCTTATTTTCCCGGGCCATTCAGTAAGTTTGCTTCCGCACAAAATTGCTGTGATTTCAGAGCCAAAATATGGGCTTATAGGCTTATCTAAGAAACCAATCACGTAATACAGAAAATGCTACCTAAAGTTATTTTAAAACATAACTAGTTGTTAAATCTTTTCGCATCAGTACCTGCTCCTCTGGTTGTGGCTTTGCTATCGCGCTAGAAGGACGGTATTATTCATAACCTTTTCCAAAAATATTTTCAACGCATAGCTATAAAATTAAAATAATTTAGGATCCCCATGAAACTGCGAGTCCAGTGTAATACCTCCACTCCACCTCGCTGCAACCCTGCATTTCATCTGAAAATGTTAAGTTGTTCATTGGCTGCCGCTTGTACACAATTGGAAAGAAAAGAATTTAAAAACCTATATTTCTGTGCATGTTTAAACGAGCGAACAGTGAATGGAGGTATACATTTCATGACACCGAAACATACACCTTACTAAATAAAATATAACCCGAGCCAAGAATATTGAAATCGTACATATAATGCTTGCAAGTTGAGTGGGGAAATTTTTTTTGAAGTGTATGTTTAACAATTTTTTTTTTTACTTTGAACACACACGTTCGTATGTATTTGTATGTATATATATATATATATATATATATATAACCATGGTTCCTGATTTTCAGGGGCGTGTCCAAGTATCGACAGTCCAGTCTCGCCATGAGAATAAGCCCCGATGCTTGAAGGCACACTTGGTGGTGTAAAATGTCGTGAATTGGTTTCGATAGGGGTTTGAAGGGGCCCGCCTAGTGAGCGTTGTATCTGTATCAGCGAGGCGGATGGTAAGCGCGACGCTCGCTGGTGTTTCTAGCCCTGTATCACCTCTAAGCACAAGGATATGGACTGGCGCGCAGTCTTCACATCGTACATAGGACAGTCATAAGATTTGAATGGTAACCATAACATTTTATGGCAAAAAAAAATGGAAATTTAGTTGTAACGCAAGTCCCTTGAGTGCTTTCAATAATCTGTACCGGTTGTTTCATGCCTAAATATTACTCTGACAAGTACAATTTTAAAACGAAATCCGGAAACAGAGCTGATTACCCACCCTCCGAGTATTCTTAAATGTTTTTCGTAAGTTGACACCATCTGATATTTTGATCAGTTTATAAATCGCGTCGTTTCTTCTGAAGCTCTACACACCGTGTGTGTGCCCAGGTCAGTCGGCTGTGACGGGACATATGCGATTAAAGTGGGATCCGAACCACCTGGATCTCAACTCAGTGTTCTTAAATTTGTATCATGCCCGAGTTGTTGGTTGAACCCATGACCCTCTCCATACGAGAGTTCCTGTAAGCGAATCACAGCCATACCGAAGACCCTAAATGTAAGGACCTGAAAAATTCGCAGTTTCAGTGACCAACTAGGATGCTTTCCACAGTCCCTGCTCATTGGCTGCTTTCTCTACGGTTGGATGGATTGGGTTGCCTGTGATCGGATGATTCTTTGGATGGGGGTCTCACATTGGCCCAGAGTCCTTAAGAAAAATCGTGAGTCAATAACAGAAATAACACAAAGATATAATAATTTTAATTTTATGCTATTTTTCCGGCTTGTACCTATATTACGTGAAAGCTTGAATCTGAAAAAATAGAATTTCAGCAAGCACGCGATAACCCATTAACCGAATCATTATTTTTAATTTCCCGCGCTATGAAGGGCTTTGACGCATTGTTGACCTGTGCAATTTATTGAAGTGAAACTTCTAATGCGACTTCCAACAAGGTTGCGTTAAACGTTTAACGCTCCTGGGGAGAGGGAATAGAAAGAGACAGAGCGAGAGTGAAAGCGTGGCACTCGAACGCGCTATTGTAAGGAACTAAGTAGAGAGTAAGAAAAAAATAAAGATCCTGGCAGTTTGTAGTGTCGCCATATTTGTTTCAATTTTCAATACCCTTTTTGTATATTACAATTAAAATTGCAGAAAAAAAAAGTTTCATAGACACATAAATAGTGAGTGTGTGTCATTTCTTCATGTCCACGAGGTCTGGCCGCGTCAATTTTCTCCTTGGGGCGAACCCGTCCGCTTAGTTAAATAAACACCTTTAATCGTTGAATGATTTCATGATTTATTTCATGAAAATCTGCTCTCATAAAAAAGTTAGTTTTATAGACATTCAATAGGTCTCTATCTCTCTCTCTGAAAATCAATTTATAAATCGTTACAAATTTATTTCCTTTATTTTTTAGTTTGATTTGATACAATATGATTTCACTAAAAATCAATTTCTACCCCTTCCTATTTTCATTTCCACATTACGAAGTTTCACTTCTTCCGCGCGGAGGGACTCCACGCACTATTTTTTTAATAGGCAAGGATACCTTTAAGTTGTATATATTCCATGGGAATGCATCGAGCAATATATACTGATACATTTATTGATTGGCAAGGAACTATCTCGGCATAAAGAGTCCAAAGAACATTTCTGTAAAAACTACAGTTTGCTTGCATCATGCACGGAGTCGCGAACAGCGGATACGTTTTCACGCGAATTTTAGAGTTTAACCTGGCTCATGATTCTGTCTTGTCACAAACGACTCTCGACGGTATTTGGGGTAGCCTGCAGCGCACGTCGTACTGGACAAGTTGAAATCAACTAGAGTTTGTCAAAGGATTACTTTTCTTTTTTTCTTTTTTTAAATTTAGTTCTCTTCTCTCTCTTTTTTTATGGCGAAAGCTGGCACTAGGCCGTAATAAAAGTGTGCGTTCATAAACCACAGTTTTAGTGCCCCACGCGACGTTGCGGCCGAAGGTAAATAAATACTGATATGTGGCACGAGCTGCAAGGGCAGAATTAATCATGATCTTCTGTTTGCGATGGCGAGGTCGCGTGGAGAGGGCAGGATTTAAAGCTATGAGATAGAATTATACTATTAAAAGTTCTTTTTTTCTTTTCAAAAAAGAAAAATTACTATATATTTTTTTAAATTTCTGTACCTCAGAGGAAAATGAGCCTAATCATCAATTTGGTAATTTTGGCTTTATTGCAGACACTGTCTTAAAAGTTAGTTTTATGTCGAAACATAACATATTAGCTCTCTAAAACATTTTTCTCAACCAATTAACGAGAGTAATAAGAGCTGAAGTTCAAAGCTTACTCTCTGAGCCAGACTTATGTTAGTCAAGTTGCTACAATGTACCTACCTGCAATTTTATGTACATCTTGCTGTTGGAAAAAGTCCTATTGGAAGAAATTAAACATAAGTTCCTTCTTGCCGCCCACACGCATATGGAGGATGATGGAAAACACATCACTTAAAGAGAACTTCTTTTACTCTCCTGCAATGCTGTACAATTGAGATTTAGGGTCGTTTGGTTATTAGGTATAGATTTATAATGGGTGGGAATAAATGTATAAGTATACTTGAGATCCATTATACAATTAAACACATTATTTATTTTGATCTATGAGAAAAATGATTTTTTTTTTACTTAAGATCTGTGTTTGGACATTAAAATAGTTAAGAACTTAAAACAAACTAAAGAACAGTGTATCATATACCAACATGTCATACACAAATTTACCTTAAGAATATACTTTAAGATTACGAAAGTTGTTAAAAATTGCTTATTAAACATAAATGTTCATAACAATATCCTATTCAGTGTAATATAAAAATTAAAAAACAAAAATATAAATTGTGACCAAGTCCTAATGCAAATTATAGATTTTAGAAAAGAAATTAGAAACAGAGTTTATCTATTAAAACGTATTAACTACTCAAATGTGAAAATAAAATAATTTATTACTTGAATTTTGAAAGGATAAACAATAGGAACAAACCAGCCAAATTCATATTTTTTTTTGACACAAGGGTATACTTTATATTCTCATACATAATCAAGACGTAGTTATTTGTTGATTGGATGCGCCCTCATACCCTCGGTCTTGGATATTAACGAGTAAGCCAGTTTCTGTATACAAATTCGTTTGTTTTGGCTTCCAGTCCTTTAGAACGTATCAAATAATACAAAAATTAAGATAGGGTTCTTTAAATTAAATAACAGCCTGCACTCTGTTGTTTTGCCAAAACATAATTGGCATTTCGCAGCTCCCATGAATTAGTATTATATAAAAGTTTAATTAAAAGCACATTATGGAACTTTTTATATGGCACATAGAAGTTGGTATATTCACGTATCATATGTACTTGCAAATATCTTAAAATTTATTACACATAGAGATAGCCACATTCATTTTTACATTATAAAAACACACCACACAAATCAAACTAATCTAATTGCTAAGGCGAGGAAGACCGATACATTGAGCGTAATATATATATATATATATATATATATATATATATATATATATATATATATATATAGGTATACTAGCGGACCCAACCGACGTTGTTCTGTTCAAACGTTTTAAATTCGAAAATTTACAGGAAATTTCCCTGAATCTAATCGCAGCGTCATCTGCCGGGTCGAACTGAAATTACTATAATTACTATAAGATACTATAAATGTTATAATGTTACAATTTATTTTACAAACTTATATTTTTATTTTCAAAGAGACATCAATACGTCATAAGATGCATAGAATAAAATGAGAACTAACAATTTAAAAATGTAGGTTAAGTTGATTGTTATTGAATGCACGTCTATACATAATTAAAAGTAATGAAAAATCGTGTTAAATACTCACTTTGATACTGCACCTTACATATTTTGCACAATGTATATTTTTTATTACATTTTAATATGTAGAATAAAATGAGAACTGACAATTTAAATTTGGAGGTTAAGTTGATTGGTATTGAATTCACGTGTATACATAATTAAAATCACGAAAAATCATGTAAAATACTCACTTCAATACTGCACCTCACAAATTTGCACCTATATTTTTAATTACACTTTAAAATGATATTTCAATAAATAATAATATAATTATCTCAATAACCAATTATATTTTAATTTTAATGTAATAACAACAATTCATAAAATCTATCCAAAGATTAACATCAACACATAAATAAATACACAACACACACATATATATATACTGTTAACCTAAACCATTCAAAGACCAACAACAATTTATAAATAAAAAATTAATTAAATAAACATTTTCCAGTAGACCAAATTTTGAATCTAAACCATCCTCGAATCCCCGTGAACTCACACAAAAAAAATCATCAAAATCGGTCCAGCCGTCTAGGAGGAGTTCAGTGACATAAACACGCACACAAGAAATATATATATATATAAAGATACATAATTACGTGCGATGATTTCACCGTTTTATATGTTTGGTAATCAGGTTATGGATCGTTTATTTACATGCAGACCGTCAAAACCTCAACGAAAGCTATAATTTTTGCACGTTTATGCGAAACTTTTGCTAGGTAAACTGTAAAACATAAAAAAAATCTTTGGAACGTTCACCTTCAAAAAGTGAGTTAAAACAAATAAAAAATAAGGCAATGTTTGTACAAAAAAAATCTCCAAAAAACCTTTAAAATTGTATGAAAAGTAATTTAAACGAACAAGGGTCCTTAAACGGGGGAACCCAATAGCTAGCTGCGAATCAGTCTCTTGGGTAGGCCAATGTAAGTCTTCCTCGCCTGTTAGACGTGATGCGCAAACACTAAACCCAAATCTAGAACAACTACTAAGGCGGTGCCAAAATAATCTAACAGATGGTTAGATGGAAGATGTAACAGCTTTTCTGATAAACAACCAGGATGTATTTTCCTTAGGGGATACTGACCTTGGAAGAATAAGCCTGGTCTATCATCGCATCAACACAGGTGATGCAGAGGCGATCCGACAGGCATCACGATGGCTGCCTCTAGCAAAACAGGAAGAAGCTGAGAAGTTAATAGCGGGTATGATGGAGGGTGGTGTAATATAACCATCAGCAAGCTCTTGGGTTTCCCCAGTTGTTTTAGTGGCAAAGAAGGATGGCCAACTAAGGTTCTGTGTGAACTACCGGAAGCTGAATGACATCACCAAAAAGGACAGCTACCCCCTCCCACGTATCGATGACACACTTAATACACTCTCTGGCACCAGATGGTTCTCTAGATTGGACCTGAAGATTGGTTACTGGCAAGTGGAGCTACACCCAGAGGATAAGGAGAAGACTGATTTTACGACAGGTAGTGGTCTGTTCCAGTTCACTGTGTTACCATTCGGGTTATGTAATGCTCCTGCAACTTTTGAGAGATTTATGGAACTTGTCCTGAATGGCTTGACTTGGAAAACATGCCTAGTTTATCTGGACGACATTATTTTAGTACGGAATACAGTGAAGGAACATTTTATAAATCTCCAGGATTTATTCGACAGGCTTCACTGTGCCCAACTTAAGTAAGTCCTAAGAAGTGCTTCATGTTCCAGCATGAAGTATCATTCCTGGGGCATATCGTATCACAGGATGGAGTGTGAACAGATCCTGAGAAGATCCATTCTGTTATGAATTAAGAAGTTTCCTGGGACTCTTTACTTACTATAGACGATTTGTGCCCGGGTTCTCGAAAATCTCAAAACCACTGCATCAGCTGACAAAAGACAAGAGACAATTTATCTGGACCTCAGCATGTGAGACTGCATTTCAAGACATCAAGAAATCCCTGTGAACTAGCCCCATACTTGCCTACCCCATTTAAATGGAGAGTATATCCTCGACACAAATGCGAGCGGAGATGGTTTGGGCGCCGTCCTGTCCCAGGTAAAGGATGAAAATGAACGAGTAATAGCATACTACAGCAAAGTTTTGTCTAAGTTAATGATGTAAATATTGGCAATCAATAAAACTGTTTTAGTAAATTCTTTAATTGGACTAACCATTTACGAACCCAGTAGTTTTCCCTCTAATGTTACTTCTAATGCGACTTCCAACAAGGTTGCGTTAAACATTTAACGCTACCATGGAGAATAACGCTACCATGGAGAATTATTTGCATGCAATTAAAAACTATTTTTAATGATGCCAAAGAAGTATAACTTCTCACGCGCGTACCTAAGTACACACACCCACTTTTTTTGTTTTAATAATCTGTAACAATATCCTTGTGGTAGCATTACAAACTATTTCTTGGCGCCTGATTTCCAAAGGAATAGTTTGTAAAAGTACAGAATTTTTTTTTCTCTGTTGTCGGTGTTTTGTCACGTCAAAGAACGACACGAGGTTGCGATTACGAGTCTGGACATAAATTCGAGCTGAAATTCGCTCATAGGTCTTCGCTATTTTCTTGCATTCGCCCAGCAAGGTCATCATGGCCAGCCTGTTGAGACTGCGTGGTAGTTGCCTGCTCTGTGCGAAGACAATAAATAGTTGTAGAGTGCAAGGCACTTGCAACATTTTAATACAATGTAGGACACAATGATCCATGGTACGCTGTAGATGCAGAAGTTAGATTTGACCCTAAGGAATATATTTTGCAGCCCTGAGATGGAAAAAAAACATTATATTGAAGAGTGTGGGAACAGGAAAAGGTGCGTAAATCAGCATGTTGTCAAACTTTAAATTTTGTCCACCCGACTACTTTCTAAGCACTTGGAAGACTCGAGATTTGGCGGCCTTTGAGAAGTTGGTTCTATAGAAAACTTCGTCGCCAATTGCTACACGTATCGTGAGAGCGACGTAGGATCCCAAAACATGTTACGCAATGGGGTGACGTTACGATAAACATATACGTACCTTTAATACACACAGGATTTAAAAGACGCATTTGCTGAATGAAATCTTTTAGTGTTTTCAGATTTTAAATGAGGTAATCGCTTGAGAACTGTACAGTCAGGATATTTTCCATACACTTATTCAGGAACAAATCATTAATTAATTAACATTTTTTTTAAGATGACGGAAAATTTAATTTCTGTCCGGATTATGCATTCATATTGTAACCCGCCTTTCTTCCCCGAAGAAAGGGGGGTAACGTCCCCGACACACTCTGGGTAAACTTTATACTGTCCCACAAACACTTTAAATAATAGAGGAGAAGGTGGTAATATGGAACCCCACTTTGTTTTTTTTTTGTTATTGTGGCTCTGCAATAGGGTTAAAAAAGTAAATTATAGCTTTGATGGATCCCCAAACTATCAGTGCAAGGGTAATAGGTATAATTTCCCAATTGTTAGACACACAATAATTACAATTGTTTAATATGTCAAAAAAGGTAAAAGTGGGTGGTAATCATTATGTGATGGTAATATGGAACCCTACCTTCAGAATCAAAATAACACACTTTAGTCCTCACAAAAAAGCACGAGAAAGTGACAGAAAACAAACAAATATCTTAAGAATAATGTTATATGAATACAATACATAACTGGTCTTGATTGAACGGTGTTGACATAACTGTTTATACACAATGATCAGTTCAAATATCTTCACTTGCAATAATCACAAACATATTGTCGGTCGTCTGCACCAGCACACTCACTGTGAGCCCAGTACCCACAAACCATACACTGAATCCACAGCTCACCCGATCTGGAATCAGAGAACCGTTCATCGCAAAATATGCATATTGCATCCTTCTGTGCAGAATCTTCTTCCCCTACAGGCATATCCAAATCTGTTTACCCCGATTTATCGCCTTTAAACTCTTCGTCAGATGAGATGTAAGGTGATGCTTTCCTTTTTGTAGTTTTTGACTTAAAGTTTCTGGAGGTGCTTGGAATGTCTGCTGATGTTGATGGAGTGGCATTTGTCCTGTCTGTGTTTGTGTCATCACTCTGAAGAGTTAGTGCTTCTCGTCCTTCTCTGCACCCTCTTCCTTTTCCACGCTGTCGTTCTGTGCCTTGTCTAAGCTCTCGACCCTGTGTTTGGTTCTGTTCAATCCGACGCTTAGAGTCTTGTAGTTATTGTTGGTAAGGTGAACTAGTCAAAACAGAACACTTCATAGGTTGTCTTCCCCGGCGTGAAGAAGTTCTCTTTTTTTCGGGCACAGTGTGAATGTGAAGAGGTGAAACATGTGGTGCTTCAATGACATTTGCTCGAGTTATTTCAGTGTCACTTGTCTCATTGGCTGCTTCTGTAGAAAGTGCTGCATGTTCTGCTTCATGTTCACCAGCAAGAAATTCAGCATCTGAAAATTTACTTATACAGAAAGGGAATATACCTGTCACTTCGAATCCGCTTATAGTTGTCGCAGCTGTGCAGCATTGATTGTAATCTCGACCAAACATTTCACAGATGTCGTACGGCCCAGGAGTTTTGTCCTTTTGCATAATCCATTGTCTGACATTTTCGTTGTAGTAAATCTTCAAAGGACCCATGAATGTGCGGTCCAGGGGCTGCAACTTATGACTCGTGTGGGATAGCAGGCACACAATCGTTGTGTGATTTCCCCTCGCCAAATCAATTACGTCAACATTCCAGGTGTGGGAGTAGTGGCCGTCGAGTATGAGGAGAGCTGGCTCTTCCTCCGTTGGTTTCACATAATCAAGGAAATGTTTGAACCATTGTGTAAACAAGTCCATTTGAATCCATCCGGAAGGGTGAGCAACACCAATGGTTCCGGGAGGTGCCCCTCTCAAGAGTGTGTCCGTCATATTCTTGCGGGGAAAGATCAGCATTGGGGGTACAAAGTTTCCTCCTGCACTCATACAACATACTACAGTCACTAGGGATCCACGTTCTGCTGCAGTTAATGCACACACCTGTCGTTTCCCTTTAAGAGCTATCACCTCGGCCATTTTCGATTGAACTATCGTCAAACCACTCTCAACCACATTATAAACCTAGTTAGCTTTAAAGTTTGTCTTTTCATATTATGTGGATATAACCCATTAACTCTCTCTCTCTCTCTGGTGATACCGGTCGCCCTGGCATATGATGTTCCGGTAGGTTTTCTCAAAGTCAATTGGTTTTTGTGGCGTCTGAGAAAATGGTTCAGCCAAGCCCTTCCAGTTTATTGCTGTTTGAAAGGGTGACTAAGTTCGTTGCGCTTAGCAATTTGGAAGCCCATTCGACGAACATCCATTCGCGTGAAGCCGTAGAATTTCACCTCCATGAAAAGAAGATAATGCACTAACTCTTTCTCCATTTTATCATTAAGAACAGGTGGTCGCCCAAGTTTCTTGTTAACTGCCTCGCCATCAGGTGTGTTTCCACAGTAAGCAAGGCGTCTACGTGTGGTTTTTGGGACTCTGTAACACTTGGCGGCCTTTTTGAGGCCCATTTTATTTTCGCAGATGGCTTCTATCGCCAGCTCCATAGTGTGTTTGTTCCATAATTTTCTCTTCTTCGCCTCCTTACCACCTGCGAGCGCTGTCCTCGGCATTCTGCAACAAATAAATGAATAAATACTTAGCTATGAAGTCAAATAATGTAGACAGTTAAGTAAAGTCTGCATTTTATTTGACTCGGAATTATACTATAAGATGTTGGTAATAGGGAACCCTTTTGCATTTGGGGGTTCCATATTATCAACACAGCAATTTTGGAAAACATGTTGTTGTCATGGATCTCAAGAAAGATTTTCAATAATGTAATACCATGGAAGCGGTAGGAAAATTAGTACACAACAACTACACACTACGAAAATTCAGTTGCCTACACAACACAGTCAACAATAACAGAATAAACATACCTCAAAAAACATTCGAAATCTCCAAAAACAAACTTGAGCGTCTTGTCTTCCGACAGCTGCACACAAGCGACTGAAACATGGTGGGGGTTCGTTTCTCGAGGAGGACTAGTTCCACCACTCATCAAGTGAGTGCAGCACTTCTCGGCCGGAATATCGAGGGGTTCCATATAATCAGCGGGTTCCATATTACCACCTTTTCCTCTAATAAATGTCAAAATCACTATTTATCCGAGGAGCCGGGCGTAAACATAAAGAAGTAGCAAACAAACTAAGGGCTAGTCTTTGGTTACTAAATACAAAAAAAGAATAATCACAAATACAAAGTTTGGCAATTAATTTACAATTTTGCGTGTATGGCAAATACCAGTACGTCTCATACCGAACTTATATATAGTTAAATATACAATATATTTAAATATACCTTTAAAACCCCTATAAATTATAGATTTAAATATTTCAGATACCATGTAGCTAGTAATATAAGCCACTTGCAAAAATCGTATACAAAAAAGGCCTCGTTACAATAAAATCGTATATAAAATAAATACAACTATATAATTATTAATTTCTTATTTAATATTTTACATAGAGTTCAAAGTCTTAAACGTATACGTTTTTCTGAAGAGACGTAAGCAATCAGAGCTGTTTCCCTGACCTACGCAACAGCACAGCGAGATCAAAAGCGTCCACACAAAACAATGCATACGCGACGGGTCACTGCATTAATGTAGAACTTCCTACATGCCATGTCTCATAGAAGCAAAATCCGTTATCATAAGGGCTTAGCTAAAAATTTAACTTCCTTAAAATCTTCTGAAAATGCCCAATAAACTTTCTCCAGTTTTATTTAAAAACAGTCATAAAACGGGAGGAGCGTGGGCCTATTCATATTACTTTAAAGGCACGTAAAACAGACGTCTTCAAGATGTAATTCGTGCACAAATGTTTAAGTATCCAAAATTTAATGAATTGCAGTCAAACTCCAAAATGTGCAGCACTGTTGGCGGGGGCCAAATCCAAATCTACATGTCGCCTCGTTACCTTGCAGGTGCCGGCGATCCGTAGCAAAGGCATTCCTATTTGTGCACAGTTGGTGACGGGCCGCCTCTCCTTGTCCCGAGGCATTTGGCTCGTCTTCCGGCGAGACCCCGCGCGTGCGCGCCCAGCTGTCCCGCCACGTTTTCTTCCCCACTGCCAGCAGTCGTCTCGCCTCGCTCCCTCAGTCCGGCGATCGTGACGTCCAGTTAGCACCCGACGACACCGCGCCCAGTAGCCGTCCATGGAAACAGTATCGATATTACGTATTAAAGAAAACGGAATCAAACCAAAACAAAAATATTAAATAAATGAACTACCCACAATAAAATTTTTAAATAAATTATTACTGGCTTAAATAAATACGGAAGAATAGCTGAACAATATTTAAAGACAAAAAATAAAATATTAAATAAATGATATAAAAAGGGTGCAGGAAGATTGAGGCCCAGCAAGTGGCCTCAATATTGTTAGGAACGTGAGCAGGGCCGCGGCGCGCGCAGGTTTGGAGCTGGCTGGCGGGCCAGCACAGCCACTGATGTCACGTGGCCGCCGCAACGTCAGATGTGCCGCGCGCGCCTGGTGGATTACAAGGGTCGTCGCTTCCCCCCTCCAATCACCGCACGGCGCTCCGTCTCGGCGCCGTTAACCTGACACTTGCAGCTGGGGAGTTCCGCAGGCAGCCATGCGAGCTGCCGACGCCTGTCTCTGACGTAGGGTCGGCTCAGAATGACGCAACTGGCCCCAGACGCGCTCGCGACTTCTATAAGTGGCGCATGGGCTTATATAAGCCCAGGATGCCGGCCTCCATGTTCAGTTCAGTTCCGGTGCGATAATCTGGGCGATAGTGCCGCGGATGCGGTGGAGTTCCTGATCGAGGAGTTCCTCGCCGTGAGAGTTTTCCCTTAGCGAGCGTGCCGCGGGTGCAGCGAGAGTCCAGAGCGAAGTTCCGAGCGAAGCGTCAAGCAGAACCTCGGCGAAGGGAAGTGCGACGGCGGCGGTGGAGTGCGACGATGGAGTCCCACGACGGTGGTCCACGAGTGGTGCTGCGGCGAGAGTTACGCCAAAGGTGCGATCCAGCGAGGTGTGTGGTGTGTAAAAACCGAGGGACTGGAGACTAAACATTGATTATTATAAATTTTTAGAAGATTATTTGTTAGTGATGTAAATATTGGCAATCAATAAATCTGTGTAGTAATAAAATCTTTAAAAGGGCTATCCTTTACGAACCCAGTAGTTTATCCACGACGAATATTTCATTTTAATAATTCGTAACAATATATTTGGATACATGTTTGTATCTTATTTTAATTTTCGTCATTCGAGGCGTATCAAACAAATCACTTTACTGGAGACCTGGAAATTTGGCCTCATAACTTGGAGAGAGGCAGGAATGCTTGATATGAAATCTTTCAACTGCCATCTGATTGGAATACACATAGTTTTTAACGTATTAAACGTCTAGAAACCAATATAAAAATTATGAAATTCATTAATTATAGTTTTTTGTAAATGAAACAGAAATATTCGTGTTAAAGTAGAGAAATTATTTTCTGTGTGTAAAATCGAAAACTATCCGACTGCATAGTAAAATGTGATAGCAGCCAGTGTACAATAGATACAGTGTGTACGATTGTTCTGAGTTTATCCTTTACCAGATTTTAACCCGAATTTGGTACATTTCTACTCATTGCACAACTTAAATGCCATTTAAACATTTATTGGTATTTATTTAAGCTTGTCTTCTAATAATAACTTGAATTTTGTAGGTCTCTATCAAACACAAGATATAGAAGAGCACAGAAATTTGCAGGGCAGCATGGTTGTAAAATATGAGTAAGGACCTGAAAAAATTGAAGTTTCAGTGACCTATAGGATAGACCACACAGTCCTCAACACACACACGTGAGAAAATACACCATGCTGATTGGTTGCTGACTCGAGAGTCAGACTGGGTTGTTTGTGATTCGATACTTCCTTGACTGAGAATCTCCCATTGGTCAGAGTCCTTCACATAAACCGTGAGCCAATGGCAGAAGAAACGTAAAGGTGTAATAGTTTTAACTTAAGCCTATTGCGAAATGAATCCGCGAATTTTTCCGGTCTCTAAAAATGAGATATTAAGGTCTACAATCACCATCTTCACGAATCACCACGAGCAGTTTGTGCCAGCGCCTTTACTCGAAATGAAGCGCCTACAGCGCTCGTATTTTAGCTGCTGCCCGTGTTAGGTGAGGGTTGGGGAAGGGGGATGGCAATTCTGCGGGACTCCCTGTCATTAAAGGGAGACGTTTTTACACGATCTATCGGGCGTCGCGTCGGGAGGAAAAGGGGTTTCGGTGCTTCCACGGAGGGGATGAGAGACTCGATCGGTGAGGTCGATTCAAGTTCGGAGGTCATAAAAGCAAAGTCCCGTGATTACTTCTTCGAGCCGATCGCCCAGAAAAGAAGAAGAAGAAAAGGGAAAGAGAAAGAGTGAGACATATCCACACACATATACACACACACTGCTAAGACCCTCTCACTCTTAGACTGCATTACAGTCTTAAGGCGCGCGGTGTGCCACATTTCTAACTAACTCATTACTAATTTCAGGAGATGTGTTTTATTCGAATTTTTATTGCTCAAGAAGAATTTTAAGAACTCATATTGCAATTTATAATATTTTTACTATTATATTTATAAATTTTTAATGGATTAACAATTTTTTAAAACTTTAATTTACAACTATAAACCATTCAAATCCTTGGCACGAATTCATACGATAGTAATTGTAAAGTGAAGTTGATAAAAAAAATAATAATAACACACATATTTAATCACTATCTCTGCCACTAACCAAAGTTGATCAAAGCTTCCTTCATTGCATTTTTCAGAGTCATGTTTTTTGAAAAATACTAAAATACTTCAACACAATATTGCGCTACCTTTCTTGTAGCCTACTAATTTAGTACCGTTTTGGTACCAAGAAAGTCTCTATCTTTGAACTTGCTTGGACAGAACCTCATTTCTCCAAAAAAAAAAAGGCCATGTTTTCCCTTACCACAACAGTTTGGGAGCGTGCCTCTATTGCAGCGCGCTCTTGAGCTGATAAGACGACACGTCTTCACAGCTGTGGACACGAAAACTGTAGGAGCAATTTAGATGATGTAGTCTACACTTACCCGAAGATACTCACCGTGCAATACTCACGACTATGCGTGGGAATGTGGTTTTACAACCCGAATTCTGCACCTATACCGTGAGGCTGCTCAAGGTTCATAAATGTAAGCATCCATGTTTCGATCTTCTTGGATCTCTTCAGGTAAGTGTAGTCAAACTTACGACATGGTTTACAGATTTCAGTAAATCAAGAGGCTGGCGTGCTAGGCACAACAAATTTGATACCTTTAATCATACCGCCAGAGAATTACATCTTTAGATGATGTTGCTTTAAAAAAAAATTCCATTCATTGTGAAAATCATTCACGTTTTCGACCCCCAACTAACGTCATTCTTGGATTATCTTGACCTTGACTCATGACCTTGATCTCGATTGGCACAAACGATACTCCATCTTGAAATCGAGCGCCCCACTAACTAATATTGCACTTTTCGTTATGCATGATATCTTGAATGTGTACGATGTCATCGTTGAAAATTTCGTCACGACCGCCATCTTGGATTGTTCTGCCATCTTGAATACTAATAATAAGTCCGCCATCTTGGATATGATTTCACAGCCACTTTTTCGATTATGACATTATGTAAGCCATTGTGTTATCGTCTGCTAGAGGCTGCCATATTGGATTATGACACGGCCACCATATTGTTTTTTTTTTCGGTTCTGCTGGGTGGCCGCCACCTACAAAACCAACATCTTGGATTCCCCTTTTTACTCCTAGAGAGCGACATCATCGCTCTGTCTTATCACATAAGGTCAATGTTCCATTACCTACCAAGGATGTTATGGTCCTTAACAAAATATTAAATGTAAATTTTTATACAAAATACATTAGAAGCACTGTAATTCTAACCAACATAGCTCTGACCTCTGGGTTCGAAATATACGCCTTTAACCACTTGGCTATCAAGAAATTTAACAGACTTCGAAATAAATAAGGTGATAAAGAATAACACATATATTCGGACTTGTATTTTTTTTTAATTGATGGAATAATAGCATCGCTTGTTCGAGACAGAACCTCCATCTTATTTTCAGTACTCGCCACCAAGAAAACTAGTGACATGTAGTACACACGGCGTCAGATAGAGAGTTCTGCCACTATTTTGTTTTTAATACAGTACTTGTTACTAGAAGCACTAGTGTTACATAGTACACATGTCATCTGGAATAGTGCATTACCGCCATATTAGTTTAAAATTAGTTTAAATTTTACAAGCTAGATTGCAGGAATCATTTAGTGCCTGGGCGCCTGCCATCTTGACATTTGGCCACCATATTGGATGTCTCTAATTATTTATATAGAATTTAGAAAAAAAACCATCACCTCAGTTTAATTCTTGACAAATGCAAAAAATTAAATTTCTAAAAAAAGACAGGTTCGAAAAATAAAAATACAACAAAATAAAAAATAAAAATATATAAAATTTTTACAAGTACAAAAAGAAAGCAATTTATTAGTGTTTATCGCATTTTACAGTCCTCTTAGAAGGCAAAGCGACTCCTTTGCATGTGTATTCAGGGCAGTTTTACATGACAGTCGATTAACCAGGTACATCCAAATGTTGGCTAGTCACATCCAGTCAGTGGCCAGGCATGACATCTACAGCCAGGAACGTTCCGTTTGTGGTCAGGCAACCAGACACATTCAGCGACCAGACACATCCAGTCGGTGGCCAGCCACATCCAGTTGGTAGCCAGGCGCCTCCAATAGATGGTCAAACACATCAAATCAGAAACCAAAAGGATAATCGCAGAGCATTTTAAACAGTTCATGTTCAATGTCAGCCTTATCAATCAGGCATATCTGAACCACGAGACCAATCATACCATGACTACAGTCTTGTAAATGGACATTAAAAAAAAAGGAAACACATTTAAAAAAAAAGGAAGCACATATGGAAGCACAATTGGAAACACACTCAACGAAAAGGAAGCACATTTGGAACCAAATTTTTAAGCACATACAGAAATAGGAAGCACATTTGGAAGCATATTTGACAAAAAAGAAGTTGTATTACGAGAACTCAGTCTTAGTTACAAACCAGAGTTTGAGAAATAAAAATAATTATTTGTAACATCCAAAATATAATTTACGTTTTAAATGTTATACAAATGCAGGTGAATCATGCCATTATTGTATGTAGCCAGCTTCCCACATTTATTTGAGTATTAAAACTACTTCGTTGAGGTGCGATAGTTTCCTGCCCTAAGCGAAGCCATCAGTAGTCTCAAACTATTGACCAATATGTTAGGCTATTTCCCTGATGTGTAACCGATCGTTTTTGGTGCTGTCATCTTCCTGAAATGTTTCTTATTAATATTTTAAGCTTGTAAGCTTGATCAGAATAATTTATTTTATCATATCGTTTCCATAATTTTAGTCTTAAAGCTTCATCACAGTCTCACATCATGTCAGCTATAGGTGCTTCATCGCAGTCTTTCTTCTTGTCACCAGCTTCAGAGTCACAGTCGCCATCATCGTAGATGTCAGCGTCTTCTCCTGGATTACTGAAATAATTCGAAATCCATGACGTCTAAGCTTCTTCATCGTCTAATAGCTTCCTTTTTAAGTGTCCATCATATTTCAAAGTATGTAGGATATACTTGATATGGGCTTGAATTTATTCTCACTTTTCACTGTGATGATAATTCCATTGGTTTCAGTCTTCCTTAAACCGTCAACATCGTTCAATTTAAGTTCTTTGTGAAGATCAGGGGAGCTGTGAACATAATCATGTTCAAGATAAGTAAAATTATTGTCGCAATGCAGCACATTCTTCTATTGAATAGTAGGTCCATCGTTGTTCTGTATCTTGTAAATGTGCTCGACTTTACAAGTTCTACCGTGTCTTTTTAAGCTCTCTCTTCGCGTAAACGACTTGCTACACCGAACACAACTTATAATTTTGCGTATTGGATATTTAACACAGACATTCTTTCTCAGGACAAACTCCTTGCTGCAGTATCTACAGCGGTGTCCTTTCGATATGGCTGCAATCTATGAACCAGGATCCATGTTAGCTTCTGCCAAAAACTGCCACAAACTGATATTGTTTTAAATTTGAAATTTTACTTAATTATAAATTTTAATATTTCATCAGCGATAGTTAATTTACAATTTTAAAAGACTCGTGGTCAAGTAGTTTTGCTTTTCCACAACAGATGTCGCCAGGTTTTGTGTTGAGGTAAATATTTATTTTCATGTGGGGTGGGAATGGTCACTCACGCTCCCAAGAGAAGGAGTGCTACGCTAGACATCAATGAGAAGGAAGTACGTCTTGCATGATAGTGTTTCTTAGCTGTATCAAGGAATATTATTTGACTGAGTATTGATTTTTTTGTTGATTTACACCTGATAAAATTATTGTAAATGCTGATTTAGTAACAGTTATTTACTAATTAAATGTAACTATATAACATTGCATGTCTCATTAAGTAAAAAAAATTCATACAAATATTTATTTCTCAGAAATAACCAGAAGCACTTGGAAAACATCAGCAGAACTCTCACTAGGTATAACCAGGAACACACGGAGAAACCAACAGAAAAATCGCCATGAATCACCAGAAGAACTTGGAGAAACCAACAAAATATTGGCAGGAATAATTAGAAGGATATGGAGAAAACTAACTTAACATTGAGATGAATAATCAGGAGCACATAGAGAAAACTAATGCACTTTTTCTTAAATCCAGACTAGTGAATGTCAAGATGACGGGCAACTTGGCACTAAATGATTACTGTACTCTAGTCGGTAAAAATTAAACCAATATGGCAGTAATGCAATATAGCAGACGATGTGTGTACTACGTGACACACGTGTCCAGGTAGGAAGTACTAAAAATAAGATGGTGATTGTGACTCAAAAAGGCGATGCTATTATTCGTTCAAATTAAAAATAATTAAAGTCCGAATATGTGTTTTATTTTTTATATACCTTACTTAATTCTCAATCTGGTAAATGTTGATGACCGAGCGATTAAAGGCGTATGTTTCACAACCCAGAGATCAGAGCTGTGTTGTTCGAATCACAGCACTTCCAATGTATTTTACATAAAAAATTATATTTAATATGTCAATAAGGACCATAACAGCTCTGGTAGATATTGGAACATTGACCTATGTGATGAGACAGAGCGATTTTGGCTCTATCTAGGAATAAACAGCGGAAACAAATACGTCGGTATCCGAGATGGCTGCCTCCAGTAGAAATGAAATTAAAACAATATGGCGTCCGTGACATAATTTAAGATGGCAGCCTCCAGCAGACGAAATCTTAATGGCGGACATGATGTCAGAATCGAAAGTAGTGGCTGTGACATCAGATCCAAGATGGTGGAATTTTTATTAGAATTCAAGATAGCTGCTATTGCAAAGTTCTAGGATCCAATATGGCGGTCGTAACGAAAAGTGAAACGATGATGTCATGCACATTCAAGATGGCATGCAAAACAAAAAATGCATCATTAGTGAGCGGGGTGAATAATTTCAAGATGGCGGATCCAATATGCCCGTCGAGGTCAATGTCAAGTTCATGGATCAAGGTCAAGGTCATCATAGTTGGCCGCCGTGACGTCAGGGCGGTCGGTCACTGACCCACTCCACGCTCCTCACTCCGACTCCAGTCCCCGGATCCCCATTCATATACTACTTTTACTAACCAAAAAACTTGAATTAAACACAACTGTAGGTTAATTGTTATTAATGTGATACATTTTGAAATACTTCAAAACAGTTCCCAGTGAGGTAATTTATTTTTCGCACTTTAAATGCAATTCAGTATGCAAAATATATATCTCCTAATGCGTATTTCGATGCTATAGAATTCGAAAAAAATATTTTGTCCAAAAAATACAACCTTCATTTTGTATGATGTACATGTGGCAACAGCGCACGAAGAAACAAGGACAGCATTAAAGGCAGTCGGCGTGTGTTAGAAAAAGAGAGAAACCGCCCATTTACGTCCATGCTGCCATCGAAAAGAGGGATGCTCTTTTGATATCGCAGCAAATATAGGAGGTACATTCTAACTGAAAACGCACCTAAAAAAAAAACAAGTATCAATCGCGGTTGCAGATAAATGAATCATCTTGGTTGCAGATAACAGTGTTTTCATGGTTGCTTATAACTGAGTATTCTTGGATGCAGATAACTAAATGTTTTTGGTTAAAGTTGAATGAAACCTCGTGGAAAACACGCTGGATTGTGTTCTCCGTTAAAAAGAATAAACAGACCCATGGGAGGCAGAAGAATGCTGAGGACTTAACAAGTTCCTGGGTGTTCAGTTAATTCATCAAGTTTTTTTTTTTTTTTGTGATTTACTCTACAAAAAATTTCAACATATTTCTCATAAATTTCCGAAGATTTGTGGACAATTCTTAAGCAGCATTAACTTAAATTTACTGTTAACATTTTTAATTGAGCATACAATTTTTTTGACAGAGAGTTTTGTTGATTTTTCTCTTTTTTATGTCCAGTTGTTATTGATCGTAAATTTGTAACACGCTGCTTTTTTAGCATAAATAAATAATTTTTAATTATTAAACTTATAATTTGGGAGACTCAAATACTTTATGATCACATTTATAAGTTATATATCACCTGAACGTAGTGCAAAACTTACACAATGATATTTAAATTGGTCCACACAGAAAGGGTTTCAATTAATAAACATTCGATCTGAGGAAGATATTCTCAACGACGTTATTTCAAAAAAATAAGAAATATTGGTGACAGTATATTTTTTAACATGTCATTATTAGTATCCAACATACCAGTTAATTTTTTTTAAGGACAAAATCAATCCTGCCAAATTTGTATATTAATAAGAACATAATTTAGTTGTAGATGCCTAAAAAAATTTTAATAAAATTATTTTTACAGTAAAGAATGACAGAGTAAACACAAAGAAAAAGGATTGGTGGGGATCAACAGAAAAAAATTAAAACAGCGAGAGGAGAAGGAACAGTTATAATTTAAAAATGTATTCTGATTTTTACGACAACAGCTCCCAAGAAGCCTCCAACCATGAGAGTAAATTATAAATTTAAATCAGAAAACACTAACTTTTATCCGTGCACAGTTCTGAGATCTACAAATGAAGGGCCTTCCTTTAAAGTCATAAAAATAATAGAATTCGAAATGTAAATAAAAAATGGAATGTATGAAATATTAAAAAATACTTTCTAAAACATTTAAACTGTTTCTTTAACGCTTGTACTTTATCAGGGTGTCTGGAGTAGGTAATAAACTTAGCGCTGTCAAGATAGTTCTTTTTTTTTCATGATCAAAGAAAATACGAAATTCGCGTACACGTGGCCAAAGGTTCCACTAGCCATTTTTGCAAACCTATTTCAGACAAGAGTTTTTGGCGCGTATCCAAATTTTTTTTTAATGTGTAACATCTTTAGCTCTCAGTATACGGCATTTGGTATGATTAATTTCGTGAATGGAAGGAAGTCGACTGGAGCTGACATGTGCAAGCACGGTGCTGCCATCTGTGGAAGTCTCGGATGTATCGAAAAGATGACGGACCCGCGTGATTCATCCGTATTAATAGCTTTCCCGAACATTGCAAAATTTGCATCGCGCATATGATTAAAAAAACTTTACAGGAGGACAGTAAAACTATTTTTAAATATTTTGTGTTATAATTTAAAGTCATAAAAAGAAATAATGAAAACTTAAAAAATAAGCATTACAATTTTGACAATCCTTAGTTAACACTGAGAAGTAGAGAGGGAAGTGTTTATCGTATAAATTTTTAGCCTACATATATTCGACGCCATGTTCAATAAAATAATTTCGTGATGAAATTTTTTTCTGTTAAATTGTTAGCTCAATAAGGTTGCATATTTTTTAAGTTGGTGATAGCGTCTCACGAACAGCGATGACGCCGGAGCCGATAACTCACAAACCAGGTAGTGCCGGGGAAGAAATGCAGGCATCCATCCCACCATTCGCCACCGAGGAAAACAGATCCATATTTCATGTGGTTGTCAGTGACCGGAAAAATTTATATCGTGACATCTAAGGACCAGACATGTGTAGGATTGGAAAGGTCGCATAGTTCGTAAATGGCGAGAATATAAAAGCAATAGCATAATCTAAACGACTTGAGAAAATTCGACGGGGTTGGTTTTGTCGGCTAGAAACTAATATGAAATCATTTTGGCTGTAACATTATTAAACTCACATAAGAAAAAACCTTACAGTAACCAGATCTTAGAAATAATTATATTTCAATTATTTCCTTTTACAATTGCATAATTAAATGATGTAATAAGTTAAAAATTAGCTTAAAATGGTAATATAATTTTCGTTCTAGGATTAGACTATTATTGTGTAATTTTAATTATGTTTCAGTCAAAACTATGTATGTCAATTTTTTTTGTTTCATGCCCTAAATAAATGAAAAACCTTAAGATATTAAAAACATTTACACTTTATTAACTATTTTTTTTTAATTAGGTCTCCTTAATGATACTATCTAGCCGACTAACAAACTCCATTGAATTCTTTCATGTCGTTTAGTTTAAGGAGTATATAAGTTGGGATATTTTACTCTCGGTTTAAAAATAATTCCTTATTTTGTCTCTGAAATCGGTCTTTAATGATTACACACTACTAACTCCAAAACATAAAACCAAAGAAATATAGTTTTGTCCCGAACTGTATCAGGATCTAGGTTCACCTTAGCAATATTTGGGTTCAGGATCTAGTGCTTGACAATTGATTTATAATTGATTAAATTTTGTCTAACTCGTATTTTAGTATCTTAATATTCAATGACATAAAAACTAAGTATTTTTATAAGATTTTATTACAGTTGTAGGTGGTGTTCTTTGATGGTCTAAAACAATTTTAGGGTAACCTAGTTATTTCACAATAGATAAACATCTTTGGCTCGGAAAATTGTGATATTAATTTACATGAATGCAATACACAAAAATTGGCGTTGTTTGAAGTGGTAGTAACAATCAAAGCGAAAACGCATATAGGAATGTACCATTAACTAGTTCCTTCAAGAGTCAACTGATACATTCAAACACACATGTTTACAGACAATAAACATAAATGTTGGTATTTAAACATAAACATTAATCGAGTTCTCCCAATTTCTTTAAACTTGGTTGCTACACATTATTAAATAGTTATGCATCCTATTTGTTATTTAAAATAAACGCATTAGACAGGCATATGAAAAAAACAACGATCATTTAACAAGCGCGAATTAAACAAAACGAGGACTCCAACCTGACGTGTAACATTTGTTGATTCAAGTCTTTATTTTTTAAAAAAAGTTGTTAAGTGGTTTCATCCACACTGAAATAGTTGTGCAAGTCAAAAGAATTATATTAAGAAAGTAAAATCATAGATACTTCACCATTCACATTATTGAAAATTATTTATAATTCTGATCTGAATGTGAATTACATTGTGATGTTGGTATTGACGGAATTATTAGTGTACAATAAGCGCAGCGTAGGCCCTATCTAGTGACAGCTTCCTGGCTCAGATTATGTTATTGTTTTTTTATTCTCGTCAGTCAGGCACGGAGCGATCATTATTATCCTCTTAATGGCATAGCCAGAGCGAGGTGGTGCAGTTATGAGTCCCTTACCACCCAGCTCCAACCGACCTGAAGCGGTAATCATTTGTTTGTATTATTCCTACAATTTTTTTTCTTGAAAGTATACATATGTATGTAAATGTCTGTGTTGGTTTTCTAAAGAAATTTATAAAATAATTAAAATTTGTTAACTTACAGAAATGATTAAGAAAAGTTAAAACCACTAATAATAGTATTAATAAATATAATTGTGACAGTTATTATAATCAACCAGTTTTTACAACAAATTTAGTTTGGCCAATAATCACGTTCCCCGCTTAGTAACAGAATAAATGAATTTATGAGCTCGACACTTTGATTTATATTTAAGCTAAACTTTATCTAGTCTTCTCCAAAGCCGTCTATGTTTATCTGGACAGGATTCAACTAACATTACGCACTTTGTGGAATGGAACGGATTTGGTCCAAAGTTTGTTCGGCATAAGGGTCGTTAGTAGAAACTGGAAAAATTTCCGGTGTGGATGCTCTTCAGGATGGACTACACAGTCCTCTGTAGACTCGTCTAAATAACTACAGTTCGTTGGCTGCTGATTTGTGAGTCGTCTCAACTGGTTTACCTGCGATTCGATACTTCTTTGTTTGAGGGTTTCTCATTGGCCTAGGGTCGTCCAGATGAACAGGGAGCCAATAACAAAAGCAACTTATAGGTAAAGGCAATTTCAGTTTATTGCGAAATAAATCCGCGAAATGTTCCGTTCCTTACATAAGTAGGTAAGTATAGTAGGTCCTGGTGCACCGGAGGCAGGAGGGGGAGCCGGGGAGCCACGGCAGCCATCTTGGATTACGTCACTTCCTGCGGCCATCTTGGATTACGTCACTTCCGGCGGCCATCTTGGATTACGTCACTTCCGGCGGCCATCTTGGATTACGTCACTTCCGGCCGTCATCTTGGATTATGTCACTTCCGGCGGCCATCTTGGATTTGACTTTAACCTTTGACCCCGACGACCATTTTGTTTTCTAGAACATTCCACCTTATTATGACGTCATGTCCTCCATCTTGAAAATCCTTATTTATTATCCGATTTTAATTTAAAAAAAATAAAAATTAATAATTTAATTTTAATTAAATGTTACAATTATCTAGCACCACACTCCTATACATTACGTTTACATCATCGAGCGCCCCACTCTTCTACATTACGATTACATCATCGAACACCCCACTCATCCCTGTCGCAATTTTTCGTAACACCACCATCTTTTAAAATAAATTTATTATAAAAACAATAATCTAAACCATTATCGTCTGCTGGAGGCAGCCATCCTGGATTCCGCCATATTGATTTCATCCGATGATGTCATCACCATCCTAAAGCACCTTAGTGTATGTAAGGTCGACTTTCTATCCCGTACCAATGTTGTTATGATCCTTATAGACCATAAAATCCTCAGTCATTTTGTTGTTGTGACAACCATTTATTCTTAAAGGCATAATCATTTACAGGTTTTAACTAACATATATGTTATTATTTCATTGCTGTGGATGCGATAGTTAAAGTAATTATAATTTTAAAAAATATAAATTTATTACTCCATCTTAGCGGACCAGAAATTTTTCAGAGTCCGTGTTTGCGTACACGTGTTTTAAAAGCTGCATGGAAGCAGATATTTTAATGTTTGTGTACATTTTTTCACTAACTCTCGCATGTTAATACCTTGGAAACAATAAACAGTTAACTTGAAACATAAATTCAAAGAAAAAAATAAATGAAAAGAATTTATTTAACACAAAAACACATCTCAAAAATATTTACATCAGAAACTTATTTTCCTCCAAATCGCTCACGCAAAAATATATTGAGGAGTCGTACCTCCACGCTCAGGTTACCCAGTATATGTTCTAGACTGTCGTACCGGGCGTTGAAGCCCTCTTCCATCAGGGCTAGTCTCTCGCCCAGCCCGACACACCCACACTCGCACACTCGCTCACTTGCCTGCAGTCACTCTCCGAAGGTGTGCCCCACCCACACTGCGACAGTGTGGTAGGGGTTCTAGCAGAACTTGGAGTTGGTGGCGGCGATGTCGGTGGCGGTGTTGACACCGCTGATGTTGGCGGCGGGCGGCGGCGGGCAATCTCTATATGCGGTGTCAGTCTCCCATCCAGGTGGGGTGTAGCCGACGGTGTTGTCTCCTCTGTAGGAGGAGGCTGCTGCCCGACAGCAATCGGGGTGAGGGGTGGCGGTGGTGGTTCACACACCCCAGACCCCTCTGTAGTGGGGTACCGACCGACAACAACAATCGGGATGAGGGGTGGTGGTGGTCCAAAAACCAGTCGAGCAGACCGCGCTGACGAGAGGTCCAGAGGTGAGCGGTCCCGCTCAGGAGTCTGCCCCCACGGATCCTCCCGTGTCCAGCGGCGACCTTGACGTCGGCACTGCTCGATGGCAGCCCAATTGTGGAGATAGGTCTCCTCACTTATGGTGCCATAGTCCTCCTCCCCGTCACTATAAATGGTGATTATTTCACCCTCCTCCACACTCCCCCAGCTGTGCGCAAAATCACTACCGTGAAAAGACATATCAGTATCCTGCAGCAAACTAAAGCGTGCTTCCAGCCGTCTACGGTATATATGCTATCCCTTCCCCACCCTCCTTGACAGCCCTGTCCAAGCACGCGCTCCCCCGTGACGTACAGCCTCTGACGTACCTACCCCCTACACCCCTACCCTCCCCGACCCTAATAGCCCGGGCCTGTCACCACACGATCCTAGCCTCCTAAGTACCACCCACAAGTGCTCCGACGCTAAAGAAAAAGTTTAAAACAGTACGGAAATAAATAAAACAAAGTTATTTATTTACAACTTTCATTTATTAAACATAAATTATTTACATCACATTACATTAAAACATCAGTATTTTTTATCCAACCGTTTTCAGATTTATCAAATCCTAACCACTTTACAAACAGCCTATCATCTTTTCGTCTCAACACTTTCTCTACCAAATAATCATTCGGGTACTTGGTAGGTTGAATTTCTTCATCGTAGAATCCACCACGTATCGCTGAACCTCGTAAATCTTCCAAGTAGTAACATCTCGGACGGTAATTACGTATTTTAACAACACGGAATATTTCTGTAGACCAGTTAGGTATACCCTTTTTCAAAAGTATGTTTATATTTTGAAATGCGCACAAATTCTCCAATTTGTGCTTTAGGTTTTTTTACCTCTAGTTTATTTATGTTAGAATAAACAGTTTTAAGGAGTGAATCATCTTTTACATCAGCCGGGGTCATACCGATTGTTCGATGTTTTCTGTTGTTATAGTCATTTAATAATGCCGGTAACATATCAATCCACTTATAACTTCCTTTTGCTGTGAACTCCCTCCACATGGCTTCCTTTAAAGTACGATTGAAACGTTCTACTACCCCTGCTTTTATCTCGGTGAATGTGGAATAATGGTTTATTGCATGTTTTTTCATAAGAGCCTGGAATTTACTATTATAGAATTCTTTTCCGTTATCAGTCTGCAAGTTCTTAGGTGTTGAACTTAATTTAAAAACATGTTCCATGGCTAACATTACATCATTCGAGTTTTTACTCTTAACAGGCTCTGCCCACGCCCGTTTAGAATAGACGTCTATAACAGTAAGCAGATACTTGTACCCACCATTCACTTTAGAATAAGGAATCATTTCAACCAAATCCGCTTGAAATAAGTCTAAAAGCCCTAATGTCAGAACACTTCGTCTAGGAAAAGTACGTCGCGCCGGCTTATGTAATTCTTTTGCGATAGCTCGACGACTCATTTCGAGATGTATCCGTCTTCCTGTAATTCTTCAAGTATGGATATTATTTCGTTTTGATGCGAAGTATTCCCTGCTTCTTTAGAAGCAAGCAGCAAGCGAAGCCGATCTACAAGTTCATTAGGATTATTCCAAAATATGTATGACAGTCTTTTATTATCAAATAATTTACTAACTAAACCGGATCCTGTTGAAACACCTACTTCAGGGAACAGTTTAGATATAATTTCATACTTTATATGATGCTCATCTTTAAACAAGTTAGTTTTCGAACAGTTGTTTTTGTAATGAGCGCTTGTAGTTTTTAACATTAGCTTATATTGTTCTAAATCTGTATTTGTATATCGCTGAGGATCCCTAAGAAACAGCAAATTATAGAGTCCAGGTGTCCCAGCCGTGGTAAATCCGCCTACTTGTATGGCATCACCAGGTAAAAAATGTACTTCCAATTTACCCATGTACCACTTTTTGCTACGTTTAAAAACGCCATAAATAGGATCTCCTTTGCGTGACGAGTATGAAGACAAGTAAGTAGAAGCAATAGTTTCTGGCTCAACTTCTGAGGAACGTAATTTTTTATGCTGTAGTAAATATGAAATCGGTACATCTTCTTCGTTTACATGTATGATACGTCGCTTTCTACGGTAAGATTTAGCAGGATTCTTTTCTTTCGCTTCAGAAGAAATATTTTCAGTTTTAACAAGTGTAGGAGAAACATTTTCATGTTTTAAATTATCTAGTCGTGAAGTAATCGGTTCGAATATTCTTTCATTAACAATATCACACCCTAACTTTTCCTTCTTCGCGAGTAAGTATTTATCACGAATACTTTTGATTATGTCATGCAGCTCTTTCGCTGATTCAGACATGTTAATAAAATGACGGTTAACTCCATCATTACGTATTTATATACCTTTATGAAACCGGCTTTCTCCCCATTTGTGGTAAAGTTTCAGGACCTTGTAAAGGTTTAATAACTATATGTTCTTCTAATCTATCCATACGAGCATTCGTTTCGGTCAGGAACTGTTTATGTAAATAAGTACAACTTTTTTCAACTACCAGTTTAATTCCCTCACTTTGTTTTAGTAAAGATTCGCGTATGTGTTCACAATGCCTAAATAACTCATCATCATGACTCAGAGCCAAAATTTTCTCATTCACATCATCCAACACAATTGCTAGTTTGCTGTTAAGAATTTCATCAAACGCGTTTTTTATGTTAGTAAATAAACGCTCAAAATTTTCATTTTGTTTTTCACTTACAGAGTCCACAAATAGTTTCAGACTTTGCAATGTTTGTGAGTTTATTTCCTGCACATACTTTTTTGTGCTAGCATCTGTACAAAGTGCATGCAGGCTGTCCTAAATTACGTAAAATTTTACCATTTACCGACACGTTCCCATCACGCATTTCTGTAATATTACATTTTTCACGCGTACGTTTCATGGCACTATGCCCGAACTTACTTATGGAGTCAGTCATCTCTAACGATATACTGATCCAACTGCCTTCTGAAACGTCCATTATATAGCGGAAAATCTTTAAAAATCGAGATGAAACCGAACCTATCGTTCCAGCACACAGAACACATTTGTTTAAACTCGTTAAATGTCATATCGCTCGAAATGTGATCTTCGTACGCATGTTTAAGATTGAGGTCATCCATTTTGAATAAAATAATGACATTTGCATTATCACGTACAAGATGTTTCGGTATTCTCGAGTATGTTTGACATAAGTATATACAATCCACGTATGAGTGTCGACCCATCGAAAAATATCTTTGAATATTACCCTGTTTTTCGTTAGCGACGTCATCGAAAATAATTGTAGAATTATGTTTAGCTTCTTATGGAGGTATGACTGCATCATTATCACTATAGGGATAGAACCCCATACCATCAATACATTTCAGTATGTATTCAAGTCGTACATATTTAGGCTGTTGTAAGGATTTCGAGTAAATGTATATGTTTTCAAAACGTAAACCATTCGGATGCTCGAGCAAGCTCATGAGCACACACGTTTTCCCACACCCCGATGGCCCTGCAATGATACATCTTACAGTATTAGGTAGTAAGCTTCCGTGTCTACATTCTAGAGAAATATATTTTTTGTCCACTTCTGATATTTTCACAGGTAAAGTTAAATCAGGTTTTATAATTTTCATACCACAACCTAAACTTTTAGTTATTACGTGATCGGTGTTTGAAATATATTCATTTATGTTTGAAATATGTTCATTTATGTTTGAAATAGGCTGAGTTTTGTTTGAAATATGCGTATCTATGTTTGAAATATGTGGATTTTTGTTTAAAATATGTTTACTATTGTTTGAAATATTTTCCCTATCCGTACTACAAGTAATACTATGTTTTCGCAAGTTACTAACTCTCTTGAATTCTCGAGGACATTTAAGACAACGAAACAAGCGGTAGGAATAAGTCTTTAAACATTCGTTTTCTTCATGCTGAGAAGCATTATGTTTTAAACTGAAACCTTTACCACAGTATTTACACCAGTAAAACATTCTGACACAGTCGATGTAACTACTGTTCAGTTTACAACTGAGGTACTTAGCTATATAAGGAGCTGTATTTATATGTTTCCCTCAGTAAGCTTCAATGACTTGTGAGAGTAAGTCTAAGCTCGGTGGCGGATTAGTAAATAGTTTGATAAATAAATTACCATTCGAATTACACATTCCAGGCTATAACTACTGTGGTCCGGGCACGAAATTAGCTAAGAGACTTAGGCGGGGAGATAAAGGTATAAACAATCTTGATAATTTTTGTAAAAACCACGACGTAGCTTATAGCAAAAGCACAGATCTGAAAGACCGACACGAGGCCGACAAAATCCTATCGCAGGCAGCAGAGAATTTGTACAAGGCGGAGGGTACTAAACTAGGTGAAAAGCCAGCTTCATTTGCCGTTTCAAAAATCATGAATTCAAAAGTGAAATTAGGTATGGGGCTTAAGAAAAAACGTAAAGTCAAGAAAACTATTAAGAAACGAGTCAAGAAGGGTGGATTCTTACCACTTCTACCTGCTATTGCCGCACTAGCAGGATTGGTCGGTGCGGGAAGCGGTGTAGTTAGAGCAATTAACTCGGCAAAGACCAATAAAAAAAACTTGGAAGAAGCCAGACGCCACAACGAGAAGATGGAGGCACTAGCTATAAGTTCAAAAAACGGAAAGGGGATGTTTCTTCGTCCATATGCAAAAGGAGGTGGAAAAATAAAGAAAAAACATCGGAAAAACAAGAAGTTATAAACTCAATACCGACTCGAGCATTATCAAACACAGAATTAATGAAATATGCTCATAAACTAAAAATAAAGAACTTTAGAGGAGTTTTTATGAGAAATGGAATGCCAGAAAAACCTAATGTTAACGAATCTTCAATTGTTAATTTAGATAGTAACAGTAACAGTGGTACTCACTGGACAGCATATGTGAAACGCGGTAAAACAGCTATTTACTTTGATAGTTTCGGAGATTTAAAGCCTCCAAGAGAACTCGTAATTTATTTAAACGGTGCAAAAATATCATACAATTACAATAGAGAACAAAACTTTAACTCTGAAAATTGTGGAAAACTATGTTTAGTATTTCTGTCGAAATATTCGTGAAAATATTTCTGGTAGCAGTCGCAGACAGACAGCAGTATACCACCACTAAACCTGCCGTGAAACACCCGCGCGAGTAATGACATCTGTTAGAACACACATTCCTCAGTACCGACGTCATAACATTTCAGGAAGCAGTTTGACTAATGACGCGTTCCCGCACGAAATACGCATCTGTTCCCCGACGAGCTGTGACACGCCAGGAGGTTATTTAACGATCTCACTAACGACTTTCTGCAACCACAGCTTGCACATACTTTCTTTCCTAGCGATCTGTGATACTTTGAAAACTCTACAGGTAAAACTTTTCACGTGTAAAAAAGTATATAAACAGCTGCATATAAATTTATTAGCCAGTTTGTTGTAAACATGAGTATTACGGCGATATTGTCTGGCACGAGCAGCGAATTAAGTTCTATATTCTTTCCACCAATACAACTTTACGGAAACTGGTCAGTTGCGCTGACGGATTTACAAACTTTTAATTCTATAGCTAATGTTGATGAAACGAATAATGTTTTCAGATACAGACAGTCTGATGAAAACAATTTTAAAGAAATAAAAATACCCGTTGGATGTTACGAAATTAGCGATATTGAAGATTACTTAAAAAATATTTTACAACCGAATGAAACAATAATTCTTACCGGGAATATAAATACCATGAAAAGTATTTTAGTTAGCAGTTGCGATATAGATTTTGAAGGTTACAGTAGCATAGGATCACTATTCGGTTTCGAGCCTAGAGTATATGAAGCAGGGAAAGTTCATGAGTCTGTTAAGTCGATAAATATTTTACCGATAAATGTAGTTCGTGTAAATTGTAATTTAGTAGGATCTTCATTTTTAAATGGTAAGCCGTCTACAACAATACATGAGTTTGGAATAAATGTTCCTCCAGGCTACCGTTTGATTGAAATACCAAAAACCGTAATCTACATTCCGGTGATAGTTAAGTCAGTTAGTGAAATAACAGTTCAACTTGTAGATCAACACGGGAAACTAGTTAATTTTAGAGGAGAAGAAATTACTTTGAGACTGCACTTGAAGAAAGATGGGAATTAATTTTAACAGAATGTATAAAAGCAGGCGCATAACTAAGAAAATAGTTAGTTTGCGAAAGAAGGTCAGAGGGTTAACAACTACTAATCAGACCTTTCTACGCAGTCTAGGATATAAAGTAAGCAAGTATGGAGTCGGAAATCCTCAATCTTAATGAGGGAGTTAGATTTGATGATTCAATCACAAAGTCGGAGATACATAGCTACTCTCCTTATATTTCAGGTCCGTACTTACAATCTTCCGAAGTTATTATAACTATTCAGAACGAAGATGTGTATACTCTTCCGAGCCAGTCTTTCATACGAATAGGAGGCGTGCTTTTAAAGAATAATGGTCAACACCCAACAACTACGCGGATTATTCGAAATGGTGTTTTGCACTTATTTTCTAGAATATCTTATAACTTAAATGGAATCGAATTGGACTCTGTTAGAGATCCAGGAATTACATGTACAATAAAAAATTATTTAAATCTTACGAGAAACGAATTACCTGTAGCAAAGATGTCGGGTTGGGGTATCGAAGAAAATTTCAAAGTAGCTGTGTACGAAGGTGGTAGATTTGAAATTTGCATACCGCTAGCCACAATCCTAGGATTCGCAGACGACTACAAACACATCATAATAAACTCGAAGCAAGAACTAGTATTTTCTCTTGCAAATACATGGAATAATGCCGTACTAGCAGCTGAAGAAAATCCAGAAAATATGATTTTATCATTATTAACAATCGAGTGGATGATGCCACATTTGGAGGTTAAAACTCAAGAACGAATAAGACTGCTAAAGTTTGTAGAAAAGGGGAAAGATATTGAAATTGCTTTTAGATCGTGGTCGCTGGAAAGCTATCCGAGTTTACCTCAGTCACAAAGTATAAACTGGAACGTGAAATCTACGTTTGGATCAGAGAGACCGCGATTCATTATATTAGGTTTTCAGAAAGAGAGGGAAAACACGATAACAGCCGATAAGTCTATTTTCGACCACGTTAATATAAAAAATGTTAAAGTGTTTCTCAATTCTCAGGCATATCCCTACTTGGATTTAAATGCTAATTTTAATAATGGTTTGTTCCTAATGGCGTATCAAATGTATTCAAGATTTCAACAAGCATATTTTGGTAGACAAGCATCTGCTACACTTGATCCGGAAAAATATAAGAACATGGCACCCCTTCTAGTTTTTGATGTTTCCGCACAAGACGATCGTATTAACTCAAATATAATTGACTGTAGGATCGAAATTACAGCCTCTGAAAATATTCCTAGAGACACGAAAGCTTATGCTCTCATAATCCACGATCGTTTAGCCACAAATAACTCGAGGGATAAAATGGTTAAAATATTAGTGTGATTACATCAGTCGTGTCTAAACACCCGAGCGAGCATGTACTGTAACATACAAGCCTTCCAGTCCCAGTTTGGTACTGTAGTGAAAGAACTTAGTGTAACTTACAGCAACGGAAATTCAATTACTTATGTATTCAAACCTCCATTTGAATGGAACGACTTGGACAAAAAATCAAAGTCTACAAACAAATGGTTAACGAAAAATTTTCATGGCCTCAGATGGGACGATGGCGATATTCCACATGAAGAAATTAAAAACTATTTCAATAAGATTTTATTTGGTGATGTGTATGTGTCGGGAATCGAACAAAAACGCCTGTTAAATAAGTACTGTAAACCGGAAATTAACATAATAGATATTCAGAAGGAGTATGACTGTCCCTCGCTTGCGCAACTTCGAAAAGAATACTATGGTCCAGTCGAAACAAGCTCGCGGATGAATACATGGGTTCTGTGGAAATGGTGCCAAAAAAAAATAGTTCCGAGGTTATATATGGAAGCGAATTCAAAACGGATGAGTCAGTATCAGAATGACGTGTAACGTGCAAGGATTAAACTCGCAAAATGGGTTCGTTCTTAAAGAACTTGCATTTACTGGTAAAGATGGTGTGACTACAGTAAAAACATTCAAACCACCATACGACTGGAATTACCTACAGCAGCGTTGTAAGAAAACCAACATTCAACTAGCCTGCACTCAACATGGGCTTCGATGGCATCAAGGCGAACTTCCATTCCACAAGATCGGTAGTACCATTAAAGAACTACTGACTGGAACAATCTATGTCGCCAACTGTCAGCAGAAGTTCTGGCTGCAGAAAATTTGTCGAGGTACTGTAAATAGTGTTAATATTGTCGACCTACAAAGCGAGTTTTGCTGCCCGCCACTTGCATACCTTGTTGTGAAATATGCCGATAAATTACATGAATGTCAACGGCGTAAAAAGAGGTTGCAGTGTGCAGAGTGTAACTCGAAAGCTTTGGACGAATGGCTGGCCGATAAGCCGACTTGGGCTGTTTCTGACAACGAGGACGATTCCAGTTCCGACAATTCCATGGATGTGTCAGACTAACCTGATTGTGCAACGACAAAAAATGTGCTACGAAAAAACAATGTCTGCCATTCTAGCATTTGGGAAGTGCGGTATGCTTACTGAACTCGACAAGACAGAAGAACTACCCTACTTACCTAAAGAATTTTTGCTGGTGTATGCAGCCAATCAAATAAAGTGGGTATTCGACTACTTGTCTACAAATTTGAAAAATGATCCGAACATAGTGGATTGTCTGCCGTGCACCGAGTGTTACGCGAATTTCGGACAAAATGAAGACATGCCTTCAACACCACACAGTCGTAGCTGGTGCAAGAAACTTCACGGACATGATTAAATAATGTGTGTTAACGAATAATGTCTCAGTCTGTAAAATGTTACGCTACAGCGAGGACGCAAAATATGTTACTTTATTAAAGGGATATAAAACTGTTACTTATAGTTCGGGCGGATATGTTGTGTTCTCCGAACAGTGTAAAGATGGCTGTCATGTTGGTTATTTACATGGAGAGAAATCAGTAATAATAATATTTGAAACTAAAACGTGTGATTCTTCAAAATGTCCTGTTTTTAATATTAATACTTTAGATAATGTACCTAATACAGAAACAAGTTCTACAGAAATTAATTGTGATTGTAACTGTCATCATCACTATCATGGTTTCTGTGAATGCATTCACCGACTGTTTGCATATATTTTTAAATGCTGAGTCATACAGACAGGTTTTAACCGGTTATATGTTAAACTGATCAGTAGAATATGAAAAAACTGATCAGTACGAGTTTGGAAGCCTCAGAATGCAGACGTTTCATCCTGCTAATCCGTACGTCAGTGTGAAACAAGCTTTATCCCAGGTAAGCTATTCTTACTGGAATGGCTGTGATTTAAAAAGCTATACGGAAACATGTGACGGACTATTTCATACTATAGTTTCCGATGACTTGACTTCATACGAACATTGTCAAAATATTGTTAGCTGTCAAATTTACGGACAGTGCCCTGTGTTTTACATGAGGGAAAAAACAGTACTACCGAGTTCTATCGATCAAGTAATTGAGTTCGCCAAGAATCACGAAAGACTACCTCTTCATTCGCCTGAATGTGCTACTATACAATTCTACAATCCTGCAAAAAACTGTATTACTACGAGTGAAATTGGTATTCAAACCATGAAAGAACAAATTTCCAACGTGCGAAAAGTGTACCAGAAAGAAAAACATCCTCGCAAGCCTGCTAAAAACAATTTGAAAACTACAAGTACTTTCTTCGAACCAGCGATCTTGCATACTGTGGATGTTCAACTGATTGTACGTAATGAAATGCAAAAGATTTTAAAAAGTATGTCGGAGATAATAAATGTATAATAAATTTTAATTGTTTTAGTTTTGTAATGTGTTCTTACTTTTAATAAATGTATTAAACTTACCTGATTTATTTTTTATTTATTTCCTTACATATCTATAATGAGTATTTAGCTGTATGTTCCTCGAACGCAGCTTGACTTCTCGAAGTCACAGACCTTTTGTAACAAGTGCGTCATGACTGCAGCTCGAGTACTTGGACTGTTGACGAGCTGTTTATGGCAGGCTTAGACATTCCTGAGCACCTCATGGCGCCACAAAGTCGCGGACTAATGGACCTGTTACGACATGCATGGTCAAGTATATTGTTCGGACCTCCCTCAGCACTGCGAGACGACATTCCTGAGTGATGAGTCACGATGCAGGCAGTGCCTCGCGACCTAATCTCTAATCACCTAGATCATTAGTGGTTTTACCCGACTCGCGAGTGGTAGGGCATCTGCTCCACACCTCTCATAGACATGCCACGACCTGCGTATGAGTCATGCTGGGTTTTTCCGAAGACAATGGTACTTCCATGTACTACATTCCTATTGGTAGGTTCGGTAGAAATACTCTGTTCCTATTGGTTACACTAAAAAAGGAGTTCCGAGGCTATAAAAGGCCGGGATTAGCTGTCTGAGCTTCAGTGTGTTTTTAGAGTTTGAGTGAGCTAGTTCGTGTGTGAGTTTCGCTGCTACCACGATTCCTACCGCCAACGCTACATCATCTTCTACAGCTCCACTTCGTCGTTTTCTGAGGTATGCTACATGTTTCGCTAATATTTTTATGTTTCTCAGTTTTTTTTGTAGCTAGCTAGTTTTTTCTCTGTACACTTATGTGCGGGTAACCAGGAATTGTTTAGCTTAAACTTTCAACAGTACTTTTAATATTCTGGCATTTTTAGGATTGTACATGAAGGAGTAGCTTTGAGGTTATGTTTGTAACTTTTTATTTAGTAACATTGCTAACAGTTTAGGTTAGTAAGCTTGAGGAATAGAGTTTTGAGGTTATGTTTGCAACTTTTTTTATTTAGTTACATTGCTATCAGTTTAGGTTAGAAAGCTTGAGGGCTAGAGTTTTGTGGTTATGTTTGCAACTTTTTTATTTAGTAACATTGCTAGCAGTTTAGGTTAGAAAGCTTGAGGCTAGAGTTTTGAGGTTATGTTTGTTTTCATGTAACATCTAGCTACATTGTTTATGTATTTTGTTATAGTTCTCCGTACGTCGAGCTTCCTTCGCATGTTCCGTACGTTGAGACCAGTCTACCGATTGTTGCGATGACGTCTACCGTTCAGAAATGTCGTTTCTGCTCTGCCTCCTTCACGGCAGCTAAGAATTGCTACCGGCACGAGCGACAGTGTGCTGACAACCAGCATCGTGACTTCCAGCAGTGCCACCTGTGTGGGAAGACGGTCGCACGCAGCGACAAGATGCAGCAGCACCTTGTATCATGCACTGGAGCTGCCGCCACGACATCAGGCACCCGGTGTAGCTTCTGCTACAAGGCCTTCGCCCGTGCAGATTTTGCTAGGCGACACGAGAAGTCGGCTTGCGGACTTAATCCTAACCGCACAGTGCATTCCTGCGAGAACTGCGCTAAGGAGTTCGCCAGGGCTGACACTCTTCGCAACCACATTAAGGTATGCAAGGGGCCTGCTCCGCCTCCGACAAAGAAGCAGAGGATGGCAGCACTCAAGCCTGCAGTTACGCCCAAGCCTTCGACCAGCCGTACAAAGCTGGTGACTGGTGCGGGTTTGGCCAATACCCACGGCTTCATCACTGCCGAAGTGGGTTTCAAGGGTAACTTGAAGACGTACGTTGCTGTAAATACCTCAAGTTCTGAGAAGGATATCTGTACGTACCTCAACTCCATCAAGAACAAAATAATAAGCCAGCTCATAGAGGAGATAGAGGAGAATGGGCCGCTGAAGTTTAACATAATGCTGGAGTGCGACTACGAAAAACCTACAGATGCCAGCGAAGACAAGAGAGCATTCAAAACCATTAATGTCCCCCTCTACGCAGTTCACGAGGTGGAGGAAGCAGTTGCCGAGTCCATCTCCAAGATCTGCAAGGAGGAGGAAGATTACATGGGTAAGGGGTCCGGATGGACTTTGTCGGCCGTTAAGCGACTACAGCTTCGCATAAATAAGCTCGATCCACTCCGTGCCAGCTTCTACATTGAACTGCCTACTTCCATCGAAACAAAACATGCAGTGATCAATCCGCAGAACCTCGAAGATCACATGTGCTTTAAGTGGTCGATTCTTGTGAAGTATGTGGAAGGACGGAATCCAGAACGTGTCAACCAGCGCTACCGTGACCTGGAGGGGAAGTTCAACTTCAACAACATTGACTTCCCTACTCCAATCAAGCAAATACCTCTGTTTGAAAAACATAATCCTGGAGTCTCCATCAACATTTATAGTATCGACGAAAATCTGAATGTTGTTCCTGCACGAGTCGCTCCTGAAGAGAAAGAACTTCATTTCGATCTGCTGCTCTTGGTCAATGACAATTCGTCCCATTTCACATTCATTAAAAATTTTTCTGCCCTGGTTTGGTCCCAACTCACTACACACGAGCAACGTATTCATGTTTGCAAAAGATGCTTCAAGCATTATGATGATCAGGATAGGGTTAGTGGGCTCACTGGTCTTCAGTGTTTGGAAAAACACAGTGAGCTCTGCAAACAGCATGCTGCTGTTCGAATGGAAATGCCATCGTTTGATAAAAATGGTCAGCCACCTGTTCTGAAGTTCAAAAACTTCCACCATGCCGATAAGATGCCTATCGTGGTATATTGCGACTTTGAGGCTATTCTAGAGAAAATCCATACATGTCACCCGAATCCTGATGAGCCATACACGCTGCAGTATCAAAAGCATAAAGCGTACAGCTACTGCATTTACATGAAAGTGGATAACACCATCATCCCTGCACACCTCACTTCTTCACTTCCTTCACAGCCTGAAGTGTATAGGGGTTGTGACGCAGAAGATAAGTTCATTTCTCGCATTGTGGAGATTGGACATGATGTCCAGAAAATATTTTCTACATCTGTTCCTATGACTCCGCTCACACATGCTCAAAACACCGCTTTTCTGCAAGCAAGATGTTGTTGCTACTGTGGAGGAAAGTTTGGAGGGGTCGCAAAGAAAGTCCGTGATCATAATCACTTCACCGGCGTATTTATTGGACCTGCATGTAATGACTGCAACCTTCTCAGGCGCAGACCAAAAAAGATGATTGTGTTCTTCCACAACCTGGCATACGACCAGAACTTCATTATCAGGAAGTTAGGGTACGACACTAAAGAAATTTTCATAATTCCGAATTCAGAGGAGAAGCTGATAACTTTTTCTAAGAAGTTACATGATAAGTTCAGCATTCAGTTTGTAGATACGTTCCGCTTCATGAGTCGTGGTCTCGCTTCGCTCGCTGAGTTCTTGCCTGCAGACAAGTTTGTCAGTACTGCTGAGTTTTTCGCTCCTGATGAGCTGGAATTGGTTACCCGCAAGGGAGTCTTCCCCTACGACTTTGTGGATTCTTTTGTTCGACTAGACGATACTTGTCTTCCACCTATCGATGAGTTCTACAACAGTCTGACTGATACTGGGATTTCAGAGACGGAGTACGCTCATGCAGGGAAAGTCTGGGACAAGTTTCAGTGTGCTACATTGGGGGAGTAGGCTGACTTGTACCTAAAGACAGATGTCCTGATCCTGACAGATGTATTCGAGAATTTTCGCAGTCTTTGCTTGGACACGTACAGTCTAGACCCCTCGCACTACATTTCTTGTCCAGGATTCGCTTTCGACGCGATGCTTCGTACCACAGGTGTAAAACTCGAGCTTCTTACCGATTATGACATGTACATGTTTGTGGAAGCAGGTATTCGCGGTGGTGTAGCGCAAAGCATCAAGAGGCATTGTGTGGCTAATAACACCTACGTGCCTGAGACATATGATGCATCCAAGCCATCCACCTATCTGGAGTACATTGATGCCAATAATTTGTATGGGTGGGCAATGTCTCTGCCGCTCCCCATTCGTCATTTCAAATGGTCAGACACATCCATTGATGTTATGTCTGTACCGGATGATTCTCCTATCGGGTGCATTATCGAGTGTGATGTGGAGTACCCTCCCGAGCTCCATGAAAGTCACAAAGACCTGCCATTTCTTCCCGTGAATCAATGTCCTCCCGGCTCAAAACAATCAAAGCTGATGAAAACGTTGGAAAATAAGGAACATTACATTGTACACTACAGAAACCTCCAGCAAGCAGTATCACATGGGTTGATGGTTACTAAGATACACAGAGTCCTCCAGTTTGAGCAGTCGGCATGGTTGGAGCCGTATATTCAGCTCAACACCAACAAACGCAAAGCAGCAGCCAACGAGTTCGAGAAGGAGTTCTTCAAGTTGGCTGTGAACTCCACGTTCGGGAAACTTATGGAGAACAAGAGGCGGAGGCTCAAAATGGAGTTGGTGTGCTCCGAGAAGCGGTTCAAGAAACTGGTGTGTCGCCCATCCTTCAAGGACCGCACAATGTATGAACCGAATTTGACTCTAGTCCACCTGAACCATGAGACCATAATTTTCGACAAACCGATCTATGCCGGACTAGCAGTACTCGACCTTTCCAAAACACTCATGTACGACTTCCATTACAGCACAATGAAACCCAAATATGTAGAAAACATTCACCTAGCTTACATGGACACCGACAGTTTTGTCTATGAGATACAAACCGATGATTTCTACCATGACCTCAAAGCCGACCCTATACTGATGGGGAAGTTCGACACAAGCTGCTACCCTTCCGACCACCCTTGCTTCTCCCCAGTCAACAAAAAGATTGTTGGCAAATTCAAGGACGAGTGTGGAGGAGAAGTAATGAGCGAGTTTGTCAGTCTACGGGCCAAACTCTATGCCTACAAGTGCGGTGGCAAGGTCGAGAAAAAGGCCAAGGGCATCCAGCGTTGTGTGGTCAAAAACCGCATCACATTCGGTGACTACCTGTATGCCCTGCAAGACCACCGCACAAGGAGGGCAGGCGTTAGGGCCATACGCTCAAGGCAGCATGTGCTGTACAGTGAATACAGTAATAAGCTGGCCATCACGTGGGAGGATGATAAGCGACGTATCTGCGAGGATGGTATCCGCACGGTCCCCCACGGGTATGTCGGTGATGACATGTAAATATTTTTCTGCGAATATTTTGGGTTTTGCTGTTTCAATTTGTTGTATAGTTTCAGTTTTTTTGTTGTATAGTTTCAATTTTTTGTATAGTCTCAATTTTTGTTGTATTGTTTCCATTTCTGTTGTATAGTTTTCGTTTTTTGTTTTATAGTTTCCGTTTTTTGTTTTATAGTTTCCATTTTTTGTTTTATAGTTTCCATTTTCGTTGTATAGTTTCCATTTTTGCTATATGGTTTCATTTTTTGTTGTATAGATTCGTTTGATGTGTATGTATTTTTCTTTAATCCAGATTTTGTTTTTGTAGCGTTCGAGGTTATTTAAATAAATATGATAATACCTACATACTGCTTATTATTTTAAATATAGAACCTTTATTCAAGTTAATCAAAATTTAAAAAATGTGAAATTGTATGCAAACATTAAAATATCTGCTTCCATGCAGCTTTTAAACACGAGTACGCAAACACTGACTCTGAAAAATTTCTGGTCCGCTAAGTTGGAGTAATAAATTTATATTTTTTAAAATTATAATTACTTTAACTATCGCATCCACAGCAATGAAATAATAACATATATGTTAGTTAAAACCTGTAAATGATTATGCCTTTAAGAATAAATGGTTGTCACAACAACAAAATGACTGAGGATTTTATGGTCTATAAGGATCATAACAACATTGGTACGGGATAGAAAGTCGGCCTTACATACACTAAGGTGCTTTAGGATGGTGATGACATCATCGGATGAAATCAATATGGCGGAATCCAGGATGGCTGCCTCCAGCAGACGATAATGGTTTAGATTATTGTTTTTATAATAAATTTATTTTAAAAGATGGTGGTGTTACGAAAAATTGCGACAGGGATGAGTGGGGTGTTCGATGATGTAATCGTAATGTATAAGAGTGGGGCGCTCGATGATGTAAACGTAATGTATAGGAGTGTGGTGCTAGATAATTGTAACATTTAATTAAAATTAAATTATTAATTTTTATTTTTTTTTATTAAAATCGGATAATAAATAAGGATTTTCAAGATGGAGGACATGACGTCATAATAAGGTGGAATGTTCTAGAAAACAAAATAGTCGTCGGGGTCAAATGTTAAAGTCAAATCCAAGATGGCCGCCGGAAGTGACATAATCCAAGATGACGGCCGGAAGTGACGTAATCTAAGATGGCCGCCGGAAGTGACGTAATCCAAGATGGCCGCCGGAAGTGACATAATCCAAGATGGCTGCCGTGGCTCCCCGGCTCCCCCTCCTGCCTCCGGTGCACCAGGACCTACTATACTTACCTACTTACATATCGACCATCAAAACACGAAGTGGCGTATCTGTAAAATGCCAACTTTTCAGGAGAGCAAAAATAAGAAAAGCACCTATGTTTGAAGTGCTATACCGCACAATCCCAAACTAGAAAACCCTTCATTTAATTTTTTATATATATTTAAGATGTCTGACTTGGGTTACCTATAATTACTTTATTTATTACAAATTTATATTTTAAGATTTATAATAAAATATAAAAAATGTTGTAGTTACGCCACTTCGTGTTTTGTTGTTTTCATTCATTGCAGAGTTACGCCGCGAAATAAAACATTTAAATAATGAAAAATGTTCAAGTTTTATTACTTATAACAATACAAATCGTTTGTTAGTACAAACACTAAAGGTTATTAGGAAAGTATATCATATTAGCAGTAAATAACTCAATCACTCAGCATTAATTATTGGGCCTTCTTCACACAGTGTATTATTAAAAAAAATTTTTAATCGAGTAGCTTCACATAATATGTTATGGTTTTAAAAAAGTAGAGGTTTGAAAACTGCTTACATAAAAATTTTTACTATAGTGAAACTAACATGTAAACATTGAAAAATCTACACTCTTAAACAAAAATGTCTAAACAACAAAAACTAGGCAAAATAATTATTATCAGAACTACAATATCCACTTAGTGATACTCAACTTTGTTGGTTTCATAAAATAAAAAATTTGTTTTAAAAAAAAGTAAAATAAAATAACCTGATGTCAATTTCAATAAAAACAGTACTGTTTAGCTTTAAAAACCATACAAAATGATAAAAAAAACTTATCTTAACTAAATAATATTGATTGATAAAATATCAATAACAAAGAAGAAACACTAATAACGATATTCAAGTTTCATCTCTTCTAGACAACAATCTTTGAAAAGTTAATTAGGTAAGGACCTGTAATAGTTCTGAAACTCTGCAGCCCTTACAACGGGAGTAGGTCCTTCGCAAAGTGATATCAGATCCTTGAACTTTTCTTTTGTTATAGCCTGCGGTAGAACGTTGAGACGATCTAGGGGCATCTTCAGGTTCTTGTCAGCATCACGTTTTAAAGTAAATGACCTGTACGTTTCATCAAGATGGCTGTTCTTGAAAAAAACTGTTGTAGGATGGTCTTTCTTAAAAGCATACTCTACCATGTTAGGCCAATTTATGGGTTGTCCTTTTTCGTTATCCTCTCGAATGGTGAGAATGCGCAGTTCTTTGGAGAGTCTTTTAAAGTCCAAAAAGTCCCTTGTTTCCATTTGATGGACTATGTAAGGATGCGCCCTTCTGGCGAGTTTAATTATTGGTACCAGCTGGGAAGGAACAAACAGATCGCCTGCTTGATTTATGGCATGGCCAATCGCACTGTGAGCAGCATCACCTTCATTTTGACCATGGTAAGGTTCAAAAAATCTCAAACTAATTTCAGAAATGTTAGAGCTATTGAACAAAAAGTAAAGGAACATTGCAGGCAGAATACTATTTTTGTTCTGGCCAGAACAGCCATCAGCAAACAAAGTCACTTTTTTGCCTACGTTGTTTTTATCATGCTCCTTAAGCATGAGGAATATGCAAGAAGCAATTTCAGATGAACCTCTTTTACTTATTGACTCATTCCAAGTAAAACAATGACAGTCCTTGGTTCCCAAGTCGTATATTGTAAAGTTGTACACTGATAAGCGTCTTTTATAAAATACGGCGCTCTCGTTGGTTTTCGGCAAGAAGATTACTTGCTGAAGGTCAAATACTAAACAAACATTAGTTTTGTTTTCAATTGCTGCTGCTTTACACCTTTCGTTTATTGCTCTAACTTTTGTTTTTTCCGCAATGTGTTGGTCATACCTCTGTTTAATTCTGTCCTTTGTGTCTCCATCGCCTGTCTTGTAAGTCATACAGAGAGTACACATATCTTTTTTACGATGATGAAAACTTAAATTTAAACTTCTAAAAATAAGTCTGTATAACCCGATGCTGCCCTTGTTGGCGTTGGGATCTTCACTTTGGTAAAGGTTAAACATTTTTTTAATATTCAAATCATCATGTAGAAATTCTCTGGTTGTATTAGCCCTGCAGTAATGCGCTTCTACTCTTGGAAATCTGTTGATGTGATCGGTCATTCGCTTACGAATATCTGCATCTCTAGCTGCTAGGGTTTCCTGTCTTCCTCCACGCTTTTCTGGTTCTAAAACACCTGTCTCTGCTACTTTTCCAACAGCTGTTCTTGCTGTTCGTTCACTAATACTAAGAGTATTAAGAAAAAACTTTTTGCACACTGCTTCTTTTTCATTTTTTAATGTTAAAAAATACTGTTTTGACTGTGCTCTACGACTGTCGCCAACTGTAGTTTTGCGTTTTGTTGCCCCTGACACTATGTGTCTTGCAATGAACTCTCGTTGTAATTGAAGACTACCCATAGCATAGTACGACTTGAAAATATTTTGTCTGTCTTCATCTGTAAATTTACTACAAGACTTCTTGGTTTTCTCACAGAATCTACCAATGCAACGGTCTTTAATTTCTCTTGGAGCAACTAAATTGTAAGACTTTTCTTGTGTATAGCCGTGACCAGTGTTTCTCCTTTGTTTTCTTTCTTTCTGTCTATTTATTTTGTACCGTTTTTCTAAGGGAAATTCTCGTGCAGACCCTTCTGTAACAAAATCTTCTGGCTCTCTTGGCTCTTCGATGAGCGTTTCCAATTTTTCTAAATTATCTGTATGGTTTTTGCACTCATCACTTTCCTCAAAATGTCTAAAGCATAGTAACTCAAGACATCTCACACAAGCTGCAAAAATCTCTAAGTTACAACCGTTGGAAGTACATGTAGAATGCATGGGATCTGTATTATCATTATTATTCTTTTCTGCAAACTTAGGTTGGGGTTTCTTCTTTTTCTTCTTTGGAGATTTAGCAATGAATCTTTCATCGCTGCTATCAGTTAAAACAATATGGTCACATTCATTTTTTGACCAGTGGGATTTGCAAACAAGCAATCCACAACAACATGTTTGAACACCTACTAGTTTACATTTTTTTAATTCGCACAGTTCTGTAAAATCTGGATCCGCGTCGCTGTCATCGGGTTCACTACCAAAACAATTTAAGTCTACATTAGAGGCTATATATGTATTTCCAAATGAAGTGTTGGGGTTGTGATCAGCTTCGGTATCTCTGTTATTGCTCTTAAGGCGGGAAAGAGGCACAAATTCGGCCAATGCCTGTTCGTCTTCATCAGACATGCTATCTGAATCACTGTTTTCTAACAATATTATTGTTCCAAAATAAAATGTTTTATTGTAAAGCATTTTAACTTTGGAGCCTTTTTTAAAAGCATTGCCCTTATCAACTGGAATTAAATCAGTTAATCTCACCACGTTCCGGGTGCCGTCAGTCCACTTCACTAAAGCGTCCATCTTCTTTTAGTCCACTTCTTACTTGCATGCAAACTCCAGCGTCGATCTGTAAGATACAATAAGTAATGTATTATAAATATACAAAATTAAACTTGCAATGTATGTTGTAACGTCCACTTCAAAATAGCCTAGAGTTAATTTTACCTGCAGTAATAATTCACTAATAAACAGTTTATCAAACAATGCATTTAAAGGTGAACATAAGTGTTCTTGATGTACAAATTATATGCAGACTAATTTATTAACCCTTAACCAGACATGAGGTCCCCGGGACCACACAGCGTTCTGACGCCCTCTGCCATCAGTAACCAGTAACCTCGTGGACACATGATCTTCAGTACCTTCCTACCATTCAGTCTTCTCTCTGCCGCCGGAGCGATAAGTGGTTATCTGACACCTGACTTCACGTCTGTGTTAGTGTCAGCATTATTTGCAGCGTGGGACCTCACGCCTGTATATACGCACAAAAGTTTCACGTCTGTGGTTAAGGGTTAGTTATGGTTGTAGGCCTAATAAGTAATATTTTAACAAAATGCTTACCTGGGCTCTACATCTAAAGCATGTGTTGTGATGGACAGACGAGCAGATAGTGGTGCAGATCAGTATATAGATAGTGCGGTATTGCGGTATCAGTCTTCCTTCCGGTGTTTTCCCTCTATTCCCATCTTTGTGCAACAAAACAATTAGGTTGCATTTTCCGACCGCCCCACATGTAGTTACGCCACTTCGTGTAAAACGAGAAATAGTCAACAATTTTTTTTTTCGGAAAACACGAACAGGCGTAAGTTAACTTAAGTCAGTACGTGTTTTGCTGAATAGTCTCCAAAACACTTACGACGAAATGAAAAAGCATTATATCTTCAAAACCATTGGGAATTAAGTTACGCCACTTCGTGACATGATAGACCACGTAAAGATATGTCTGTAGCCAGTATATCTCAACATCGGCATTTTTGCAGTTACGCCACTTCGTGTTTTGATGGTCGATATGTGCCACATGTGATACAAACAAATAAAATTCTTCTCGTATTTGAAGTAATACAATATTTCTTTTATAAATGTAAAAATAACTAAAATGCAAAATAGATGTAACATACAATGGCTTGTTGAGTTATACTTTTTTTTTTTTTCAAAGTTCGATTAAACGTAAAGTGGCTGAAAAATATCAAAGTTCTCCACCCTCGAACTATATACGTTTAGATAAGATGAATTTACAATTTAAAAAAAACTCACAACTCAACAAAACACCTGCAAGAAATTGGTTCGCAATAGAATTATTATTTATTCATTTTAGCAAATGAAATTTCTCGATGAATCGAATACCAGTTAGGAGAGTTAGAAAATAAATATTTAATTTTTTTTTCAGGAGAGCTGTCTAGCATCCTGTAATACTATTTTTAACTAAAAAGTTATGAAAAAGATAATGATGGGTTATGAAAATTAATTAAATATCCAAGCAATGCAAAATCAATTTTTTTGTCAATTTTATTAACATTTTTCGCTAGTTATCTGTCTCTGTTATTAGTTTACTGTAATTTATTTTTCAAGAAATGTAATAATCGGGAAATTTCTTGCCACTAAACCAAATACAAATATAATTATTTTCCAACTACCTCCTAAATGCCACATTCTTATATGTTATTATTGCTTGTTGCGCCATGTGTCAGCAACAGAAATAAAATATACTATTTTCCCTCCCATGCACACGACTGTATAATGCGTGATTGTGAAATCAGTAGGTTCCAGATCATGGTAGTCAAATCTTGTACACACGACCTTTTCTTCGTAAGCGTTAAGTTGGATTCACAATGATCCACAATTAAGTCAAATACTTTATCATTTTGGTGCTGCAAACAGACTAGAAGGCTTATTGACGAGCATGACAATTAAGCACTTGTGTATAAATCATTAGGTTAAATACTATTTCGCAATGATATGTTAAATATATGTTTAGTTTTACCATACGTAAATAACTACACATCTTTGCCTCTGTCAATCTTCGTATTAAACATAAAAATTCAAAGTGTATGTTCAAAGTTAAAAACAAACTTTGAAACATTTTAAGAGTTAAAATGTTGCCAGCAATAACTTGCTTGCTAACATTTTAGAGGTTATAATTCTAGCCATCTGTGCGTCAAAAGTCAAAGCTTGGGAACTTTTGATGGACGGACGAATGGAATTTTTCGGTCCTTCTGATGGACTTGAGGTCACGTGATTGACGAACGTATTTGAAACAAAAGTACGAGACGGATCATTATGAGTCCAGCCTTATTTAAAAATATATATATATCAATAGGTACACGTATAAGCCGGAATTATTATAGCCCGTCACCTCCGTCCGTCTGTCATCCGTCCCTCAATCACGTGACATGCAGCCATACATGTGGCCTGAAAAATTATATTTATTTTTCCGTTAAAAGCTCGGTAACTTCATACTGTTACAAACGCGAGAGACCAGACCGCGTCGCCAGGCTCGGAGCTGGCTGATGTCACTGCACGGTCATTGTCATCATGCACCGTGTCACGTGCCGTCCACTGACGTAAGACATGCCACGCGTGCCTTGCCGGATTACAAGGGTCATCGCTAACCCCCTACCTACCCCTCCCCGCGCATCGTCCGCCTCGGACTATTATCACATTTAGCGGCCTGGGAATTCCGAACTTACAGAGGCCGCCGCGTGGAGTGGCGCGAAAAAGCGTCACCATTATCGATTTTCGGGCATCGGGTCGGCCCGGGATGACCCGACATATCGCAGTCGCTCCCGTCCATTAAGGAAAGACGACCCCCACTAATATAAAAGGGTGACGCCGGCGAGTACACTCCACTTGCCGTAAAGTCATTCGACCTAAAATGAATTTCGGCTGAATGCCTGTTAGGTCGAATGACTTTTAGGCCAAGTGACTTTTAGGCCAAGTGACTTTTAGGTCAAATGACGTTTAGGAGATATGACTTTTAGGGCAATTGACTTTTAGGTCAAATGACTTTTAGGGCAACTGACTTTTAGGTCAAGTGACGTTTAGGAGATATGACTTTTAGGGCAAATGACTTTTAGGTCAAATGACTTTTAGGTCAAATGACTGAAGGATTATTTTAAATTTTAGGTCAAGTGACGTTTAGGAGATATGACTTTTAGATCAAATGACGCGTACCCACGCCGGCCTCCGGGGGAATTCCGCGACTGTTCCGATTCCCGAGCGAGTTCCGAGAGTTCGGAGAGTTCCGCGAGTGAAGGGACGTGCGACATTGGCGAAGAGGGTGCGAGGTCCCCTCAAGAGTGGCGCGACGGCATCGAGAGGTTGCGACTGAGTGACGCGAGACTGTGTGTGTGTGGTTAAGCGCGGGGTAATGGGCGAACCACTGTTGAACCAAGCTCAAGCGAGGAGTGCGAAATGCTGAACTTGACAGACGTTGATTGACTTGAGAATAAACATATTTAAATACTAGTGATTAGTGATCAGACATTTTGAAGTACAATTATTTATTATTAATATAAATAATATCTATTAATCAAATAAACGGTAATAAAGCTTAATTGGGCTATACCTTACATACTCAGTTCTTCCCAAATAAATCGAAACAATACCTACTATTGACGGACGGGTGGATAAAATTATACCTAATCTCCAAAATTCTGAAAGGGTTTTGCATGAAAATGATTTGAAGTTTGTTTCAATATTTAGAGTCTTGCATAGCATTTTTTAAATTTTCTTTGAACACATTTTATAGTTATTATCCAAACACCTCCCAATTCACAGAACTGTAATTAATTTTGCACGGAACACTGAAAATGTTGATATAAATACCATTGTGTAAAAATTTAGTTTTATGAGTTATAAGTTATTAGCTTACGATATTGTCTAACTAATATAATTATACAAGATCACTTTTCTCAAAAATGGATGTTTTCTTCACAGTTCGCTGCGTGTATATGGAAAAAAATATTATGACGAAAGGACGGAGTGTTGTAAGTCACGGGCGGGCGAACGGACGGAATATATACTGTTATTCCGACTACAGTACAATGTTCGCCTGTCGGACTGTTGCCGAGGCGACTGCAGCGCTTCGTGGCGGGACCGGCCGGAACCAAGTGGCCCACCAGCAGCGCGCGCTGCGGCGGGAACGAGAAACATCGCAGCGGCGCGGGAAGCCGCGATCGGAGAACAAGCAAGTCAGAACCAGAACTGTATACTGTCTAACGCGAATAATACTGTCTGCGACATGTAAAGCCGGTATCACACGATGGAAGGTTTCATACAGGCTCTGCTAGAAACTTCCTGCAAAACTGCTAGCCATGCCTGCATGGTAGCAGGTAGGTATAGATGTTTCTATGGAAGAAACTATCACACGTAGAATTGTTATTTGTGTAGGTCTAGCTTGTGCGAATGGATTTTTTTTTAATTTTAGTTAATCCTTTTGTATTGTATAAACATTAATGTTACTCATATTCACAGCATTTAAAATCAATAAACAAGAAAAATTCAATCACTCCTAATTAAATTACAGTTTGTAACACTATGGAAACATTATCACCTCATTCTGATTACAGCGTATTACAGCCATCCATTAAAATGTTTCCCATAAACACCGTTTTTAACATAGACTCTCGTTAAAGATATCAAAATAATCTAGAAACATTATTCTACACAATCATGTAAAATATTTCGAAGTTTAAAATTTAAATTGAAATAAAAATCGATAAAATAAGTAAATATACGAATTTTTAAATCATTCGTGTAAATAAAATTATTATTTACATAAAAATTAAGGGTCTATTGCGAAAATAATCTACATAAATGTTTTTGCTTGATCATTTATCTTTAAAGCGGTATACTTATAGAGTCATGCACGATTAGTCTAACTGCTAGAGCAGCCTAGGCGTCGGAGTGTGTGCCGTGCTGTGGCGGTGCTCCTGTCGCAGCGAGCCCGCGCGACGTGCGTTACACGCGCCGAGTTCACAAGCTACTGTTTTTATTTTCTTTAGGGGATGCTGCAAATATGTCTAGTTTATTCGATTAAGTATATTTGAGTTTAATTAACGCATGCAAGATACGATTTTTAACACGTTTCTCTTGTGAAGGATTTTTGATATGGCTGTATAAAATTACAATGAACTTACTTTTTTAGAACTTGACAGCAGAAACTCTCGCAGATTTATCAGCCAGCGGACAGATTACATCGGCAATAGTAAACGAAGGACTGTGGCATCCGTCATGCGGTGTATTGACCCTGCGAACTTTCCCAGTCCCCAATCGTCAAATATCAATAAAATAATTAGGCGGCTGCCTTGACTAAGTCCACTTACACTTCATCGAAAACCATTTCAAAATAGGGAGGCCTACCCAGTTGTTTGTTTAACCCCCCCCCCCCCCCCCCCCCTAAAACGAAGTTATTTACAGTGGCATATATTTTTAGAGGATATATTTTTAAGGCTACTAGTGGGTTAAAGCATCGCTTGTGATTTTTCGACTGTTTTGAGTTTCTTTCAGGTACACGTCCGCTGTGGGCACACGAATCACAACATTTTCGTGCGAAAACAAGTTCGTCCTGAATGGTTACGACGAAATAAGGCAATAGCCTCTCTTGCAGACGGCCTCCAATCACAAGGACAAAACAAGCCACTGGTGCTGACATACGTCCGAGTCAAGAGATAATGCTGCGGTGCCGAAGTGTTTACTGCAACCAGTTGTAAGTACTGAAGCAGCGCGCATGTATGTAATGAATTACATGCTTCTCGGTTGTATTTTTTTTAATCCCACGCAAAAAAAAAAAACCAAAAGAATTTATGATTCTTTGCTGTATATTTGTAGGAACTGGAAAATAATTATCGGCTTCATGACCACAAGAAAGGGCTGCACAGTCCGCTACACGCTGAGGCCGATATCGTCCCTTCATAAGAGCCGTCCGGCAGAACTTTGGGCCATTCGCTCAAAGGTAGAAGTGCTACAATCATAGCTAGCCCCAAAATGAACCCGCCGGTAACAGTTAATAGGCGAATTAATGACGGTTCTGAATAAAAAAATAATAATTTTCGTGGTTTAGAGTTAAAGGCATATTTTTAAACTTTTATAATCACTTCTTTGCACCAAATTATTTTGTAATAATATTTTTTATGATTTACTGAATAACCATGGAATTCTTAATATTATGACACTGATCACATCTTTAAAAATAATTATATTTAAATTTTTAAAAGAATTGCTCTAACATTCAGTAATTTTAATCTGGCTGAAATGATACATATATTTAATACACTGACAAAGTTAAAGTAGTAAATTTTTTACAGTATAAATAGTAAAAGTTACGCAATTAAACATTAATGGTGCATGAACTATGCAAATAATTTATTTACTAAACATTTAGAAAGTTTGATTACTTATATTTTGAGCCATCTAATGCCCAGCATGCGTAGCAATTCTTCCTTGTATTTTTTGTATTTTTTTTAAGTTTGTACACACACACAAAAAGCATCTCTCTTTCTATCTCTGTCTTCATCTTTCTGTATCTCTATTAATCTCTTTATTTCTTTATACTCATCTCTCCATATCACTCCATACCTCTCAATCTCCCTATCTCTATCTCTATATTTCTATATCTCATTATATATGTCCATATCCGTCAATCTATATATAAATATAGCTGTATAGGTCTCTATAATTTTAACCCATTTCTTTTATATCTTTATGTATCTATCTCCTCTATATAAATATTTATATTTCTCTTAATCTATATATATCACTTATATATATCACTCTCTATACCTCTCTCTAGCTGTATACCGCTCTGTATGTCTATATTTCTCTCCATCACTTTGTATTTCTCTATCACACTCTCTATTTCTAACCCTCGCTATTATACTCCCTCAATTTCTGCCTCTTATCCTATCTCTCGATTTCTCTATATCTATATCTCTTTAACTCTCATCTCTCTCTGGACTCGCACGCCACCATTATTAATAGTAACATAGAAAAGAAGAACTGACATAATGTGCTTACTAGTAATTATCCGATACTACTTGCACACCACCTTAATTTACACTTTAAGGGTTGGTATTATCAAAATATGACCTGAATTGTGAACTTTCGCATGTTTTAAACATGGAGGTAAGAAGTAAGTGTGTTGGTGTATACAATATGTGTTATTTTAATACTTGAACTCAAACTGAGAACAACATCTAACCCATTTTTTTTGCCTCTGCATAGCAAAACAGTTTTTGGTTATAAAAAAATTTCACCCTAATTCCTTGGAGATGTGTTGGTATTATGTTTCTTTAGCAATATTCACTAAATGATGGCATATTTACGATTCTTTCTAGTGTGTTTTTTTCAAGCTATTAAACAAATTTATAGCATACAAGCTGCAATACCCGGCGTTGCCCGGGCTGAACACAGGGTGTAGTTAGTAATTGTCTTCTTAAATTGAATGTCAAGTGTGAAAATTAATTTATATCACTTTCAGATCCCGACAGACGTTGTTCTGCCAGTTTATAGTCATTTACCTGGTCTGTATGTAATTTATACTTTATAAAGCAATATAGAAAAAAAGCTGAAAAATAAGAGATTACTAATATTGAAAAGATTCCATTATCTAGCTAATGCTCGGCCTGCATAGCAATGCCTCATTCAGTTTTGTTTTGTAATATGTTTGAAGTAGTTCCACATATAAAAATCATCTATCCATCTCTCTATATATATTTATCTCTATCTACATCTATATACATCATGTATCTCTCTATCTCTATTTATCTCTTCATATCTACATATATACTTCCCACTATCTCTATATCTTCTACATACAAGTCTCTATATAGCTCTATACATCTATAGCTATATCTCTTTATCCAACCCATTTCATTCTTTATACCTCACTCTATCTCAGCTTATCTCTCCGTCTCTATCTCACTTTATATATATCACTCTATCTCTCATTTATATTTAAATAAATTGTGTCATGTGTGCGCCGCTATATAAAATGAAATAAACACAAATGTTTTGACACGATTCGTGCTCCAACTATTGAAAAATAGTTATACCGTCTCAGTAACCTTCATGGGCATGCGCATAACAAATCACCAAAATTTTATCGCAATCGGATGAATGGTATAGGAACGCATACGGCACAATCAAACGAAAATTAAAGACATGAAAAACGCATCAAACGATCGTGCGTTTAAAATTAAAGGCAACTTACTATATATATTGACGAAGTTAAGAACAAAACTGTTATTAGCGCCTTTATTTTTCTGGCCGCTGCGAGCTCCACTAAGCGGACTGGTCTCACCAAGGAGAAAAATATTAATTTGCCAGACCTTACTATGTGTATGATCGTGTGTCAGACATAGAGAAATAACACTCACTCACTATTTGTATGTCTATGACCTATGATTTTTTCTGTTATAAAATGAAATTATCACTTTTTCACTCCCTTAGAAATGGTATTTCATATTAATATGGGGTCTATGTGTTAATCCAGGTTATAAGCTAGCTGTAGGCCAAATTTCATTTAAATACATTCAGTAGTTTTTACATGAAAATGTATCAAACATCCATCCATCCATACTTACAAACTTTCGCGTTTATAATATTAGTAGGATTATCCTTTATACAGCTACTACATTAGATACTTCAAAACAGACAACTATTCCATGGACTAATTCCTCCATGGTTTCATAGAGATCGGATGGACGATGAGTTATCTGCTATAAGGATTGGTTTGATTAGAATCTCACCTAGACAGTACGGTAACTACCATTAGGTAAAATGGTTTCTCGTCCAATGTGGTTAAATGTTTGTTCCCGCCAATAAAGATATATACGTTATTTTAAAATTTATTTATTTTTTACCGTTAAAGATGTTGCCCATAACCTTCGTTTTCCTTATTAAAAATGTATTACGAAGTTGAAAACCATTCTTTGTTAGGATATTACCGGTAACTTATTTAATTAAGAGAAAACGAACTTGGTGATGTGTAAAGATTCTTTTAAAGACGTTTTCAAACTTATAGTATTTATCTGTTGTGCATTCATATTTGGTTAAGTTGATTACTGTAAATAGTGCGCTTACATAGTCCAATATCGATATCGATACCTCGCCGATTGCATGCAATGCGCACGCTCTGTCTAGTGCTGAATAAACTACATTTAATAGTCCGCATTCTTCGTGATTAGTCTGTACTACGACTATGGAATGGCGAGATTTCACCAAGAATAATTAAATAATGTTTCAAGGTTTTGTTTTATCGAAATCTAACCTAGAAAGTGACCTTCCCCTTGTTTCATAGGTCAAGTCAAGTGTACAAAATTTCAACTTAATCGAATGAACGATGAGTGAGTTAATAGAAGACGAAAACAAAAACATTCATTTTAATATATTAGATTGTAATGAATTGCAGCGTTAAAGATGTAAAACAAACAAAATTGAATTCTGTAGTCATAGTATTTAATCGTTTGGTTCAGGATATAAATACTAATTAAATAAAAAATAATTTCTAACGCTCGATAATTATGATACTTATTTTTCCGCTAATTCAGATCCGTAAATAATTAGCCTATAATTTGCCTTGGGGTTGATGTTAAATTCTGGGACATTCTATATATTACATGAATAGGGGCTTGAAACATTCGCGGGTTTGGTGACATATAATAAAAGTTTCTATAGTCACATACACACTCAATAGTGTTATTCCTATTTGTTTGGCTGCTCACATACAAAAAAATGGGCCAAGACACTTGCGTTACGCGATAAGACTTATTTGCTAAGATAGTTATCAAAACAATGTAGCTTTAAATTTTCCTGTTACGGTGAATCAAGGTCGAACAGATTTTTTTTCTCATTGGTTCCAGCCAATGCGTAAAAGAACCTCTGACCAACCCAACAAATAACTAGGGGGAAGTATTTTTTTCCTGAAAAGATTTTGAGGCTATAGCTGTGCTGTGCATTGTCTGTTAGTGATTTGTTGAGTTTCTTATAAGTAGACCAACATGTCTATTGTTGGCGCACGGATCACACCAATTTTTGTTTCGAAGCAAACGTGTTCTGAATTACCCGGCAAATAATTGAATGGCTAGGGGCATGTATTTTCCGCGAAAAAATCTTATCCCTAATTAGATTTGAATAAGGCACGCCCGAATGAATGATTTTTCCTTTTAATTGGTGGCCGTCTGCAAGAGAAGCCATTGCCTTATTTGACCGGACCATTCAGGACGCGTTTGCTTCGCATCTGGTGATTGGTGTGCTGACAGTAGACCACCAGCGAACCACGAAACACACACAATGCTACAAAGTTTTGTCACACAGCTGGTCTGGAAATGTTTTTGCGGAAAGGACATAGTACTAGTATTGGCTTCTCTTGTATTCGACCCGAAAATAAAAGTAAGGAACCGTTGAACAGGCATGCCTAATTAAAATCCAACAGCAGTGAGATTATTTCGCGAAAAATACCTGCCCCTCTTAACAGACGAATAAAAAAAAAATCAGTATGAATCTTTAACTCGGTGTGCCGATGTATATAAAATACCAACATCTTCCTGATAAATACTTGTATCTGTATAAATAATCACTCTTGACGTCGCTAATGCCCTCCACAGTTGAAAATCAGACCTTGGAGGGCGTGATAACCCCCATAAATAATTCCCAACTGTTCCACTGCGCTGCGAGAACTGACCTGGGTCACGGCAGGTGACGATGTGGTGTTCCGTGACCGCGGCCAATCTTAATGGCGTCGCCCGTTAGCCGGGTAATTAATGCAGCGTCCTTCTTGGAACAAGAGGCGGTCAAGCGCCCTCTGCCGAACCGCGATAAATTGGGGGCGCCTTCCCATTGGATTATAGTAAGCGACATGATTTTAAGACGTTTATAACTAAGAGTGTGTACCAAATATTCGTGAAAATATTTCAGCTAATATCTAAGTGTGTTAAGATTGCAGCATCGTCTGTGTTTTATTTTGACCTAAGTTTCTTTCGGGTGCAAGTCTACAGTTGGCTCATGAACCAAAGTAATTTTTAGCGTCAGCAAATCGCCTCGAATTAACTAAAAGAGAAGGCTTATTTTTAAGACGAGCGCCATTTACAAAGAAAAAAAAACAGTAATCTAAGGAGCGTTCATGTTTTATCACGAAAACTACTTGCTAATAATTAAGTCGGTTGGTTTCAGATTGTAATGCGCGCTTATTTAAATAAGAAACCATCACTTTGCAAAACGTTTTCCTCAGTGAGCGTGGTCTTAAATGCGTCACATAGCGAGGGATATGGGTTCATTCCTACTAATATCCAGATATGACTCAAAATTTATGAACAATAATTTTGTAGCAAATTGTTTTGGGGCGCCCCTCCCCCTCTTAAAAATTTCAATAACTTTACGGACTTTCCAACGAAGAATTCACCTCAAACAAATTAAGGTCCTTTGGTAATTTCAGATAGTTGGTTCTTCGTAGAAACTAGGACATATCCCGACTGCCGAAATGTATTTTTTTCTATAGAAATTTAAACACATACGTGGACAAAATAAGAGTGTTTTTACTATAGACTTAACAAGTTTTTAGAAAGTTTTGTTGATATACCAAGAGTATTATTTTGGATTCATTTTCAATACAAGTGTCCGTAAATTTGCAGAAATAACTGTTAATTTACGAATATCCCTGGATAATTTGTGACTTTTTTTTTAAAATGAAGGTGAACATATTTAGTAGTGTATATACTAGGAGGTACCAACGCCTGATGGCTCTGTGCATAACATTGCGATATTTAACATAAGGAACTAAAATTTTCAAAATATTAACGAGCTGAGATACGTTTTAAGAACCTGAAGATCGATAATACGCCCCTTATTGGTAGCTATTTTTTTTGCAGATTTTTTCATCGTGGCACAGGCGTTTCGGATGCATAGCAACCGGCATTCTCTTTGGTGGAGACAGAAAATATTAGCGTCGTCATTTTTGCGTAGTGATGAAATACAGTAATACTTTCGCCTACTAGCTACCACATTTCTTGGCCCACAGTCGATTGAAATACATCTGCGACAGTAACAAACATGAAACGAAAGAAGTGCCGAATTATTAATAATTCAAGTTTCTTGTAGATTCAGCAGAAAATTTACGGATACTCATGGAGGAATTTTTATCCGAGAGGACAACCTATACCGTAAAGGACGCAGGGATTGGGGAGATGTATCACCTCTCGAAGTTATGAAAAAAAAAGAGCGAGATCTCGATGAAGGCAGTGTGTTATGTTGGGTGATGTTGGAATCACAAACCAAGGAGGCAATAATACATGTTGGGAATAATAATGCAACTTTCCAAACCACTTGTTGTTGACGTAGTTGTTTTAAATGCAAAAAAAATCTTAATTTATTTCCAAACACCAACCTCCCCCAAATAAATTCCTGTTTCCACCATTGAGCAGAAAAAGAATATTTTCTGTAAATTTTCAAAGGATTCATTTGGAAATCATTTGCCAAAAAAATTGTTTGTAATACTTAAAAAAGATAAAGTAACTATGTACAACACAAGGAAATGGTTATTTGTTCATATATGAAATACGATTTCCGAATTAATACTGACTATTTAGATTTTCTTTGGTGTTTGGTTCTAAACCATGAAAAAAATAAACGAATATTCAATAATTGGACTTTATTTGTTGTATCGTGCTTATTATGAGCGCAGTTAATATTGGAAAGTTATTAAGGGAATGGTTTACAAATAACTCTAACTATTAGAGTTACTGGAACACACCAATACTAAATTCCCGTGTAAGAATACGAACCCAGTATGATGGCAAACACTACTTCTCTTGATACAGTTGTTTTCATTCAAATAAACAAATACTTGTAATTTTACACTAATATTTCATTTTAATTTAAAAAAATACAGTTTTAACATCTAGGTCATAACAACGGCGCACCTTCGTCAACTAAATAGGGTTTTCTTCACACAGGTCATTGCCAGCGGCTGTAAACGATACCCGGGTGTACCCCAACCACAGGAGGCATTCCGACCATCCCTGGGAGGTCTTAGTTAACGTCATCCCTCGGTGATCCGGTAATGCCACGTCGGAAGCCCCCGGGGAAGGGAGCCGGCTTGTATCTGCCCCGCCACCCCCCATCCTACCCCCTCCGTCAATGGCGAGCGCATTGTAGCCGCCTGCTCCCCTCACGCGCTGGTGAAGCAGCCCCCTCCCACCATCCACCCCCTGGGCATGAGCGCCCTCCAGCCGGCCCCTAAGGCCGGCCGGCCACTTAGCTACTGTTTCATCATCGCTTAGATTAATTAGTCGCCGCAGTGCCGTGCCGGGAGGGGTGGGGGAGAGGGCAACTCAGATTTACCCAAGCACGTCCGGATCCCCCCCTGCTCCCCTTTCCTCCATTCCTCGACAGCCCCTAGGGGAACATGCAACCTCTTCGCTTACACCGAGAATACATGTAGGTATATGTTTATTTTGTAAATGTAACAATAAAATATTCATGCTTCACTGCAAAATAGTTTTCGTAGTAATACTGGGATCGGGTTCTCAAACCGGAAATTTACCCTTTGTGACTTCCCAGTACCCCCAAATAGTTAAAATTATTTGTAAACCGTTTCCTGAAAAACTTTTAAGTATTTATCATTATAAGAAAAATGAAGTCAAACTGTTGAATTTTCAAATGGTTTAAAAACATATTATGCTAGAATGAAACATGAATGAAAAAATAAAATCATGCACCAATTTTCGTAAGAAATACTCAGTATTATCTCGAAAAACGTATTTCATACATACAAAAAAATAATAGCCATGCGATGAACAAAGTAAAAATATTTTTCTTGTTTTACAAACTACTAGCTGCAGTACCCGGCGTTGCCCGGGCTGAACGCAGGGTGATATATTGTCCGCGAGTTAAAGCAAAATGGATAGCCCTATATGACAGTGTAATGGACATTGAGAAATGACACACAAATGCTGTTTGATGGCTATGACCTTTGAATATATATACTGTATAGAAGTCGCCAGCCCAGGTTAAAATTTCTAATACGGTTTTGAGGTAGTTGGTTAATTCACCGCCGCAATCGCCACCATCTCTAGGGCATCGACTTGTGGTGGTCCCTAGCGGACAAGTCTCGAACTCTTCAAACACCCCTTCCCCCTCCCGTTGACCGACGTTGAGCTGCAGTGAATGATGGAAGAGGGGAGCGGGGAATGACAGCGGGCGACAGCGCTGCGCTCTAACGTGTAAATAACAACTAAGACGATACAGGGCGTTACGGCAGCGCACTGCAGCGGTGAAGTTCCCAAGCTGCTCATCATAAGCTTCTGAAAAACGTAGAGTAAATCCTATCCACTCGCGACTTCTATACAGTATATATATTCAAAGCTATGACCTATGATTGTCTGTTTACCCATGGCGATCAGTTGAATGGTTAGAAGATCATGCGCTGCAGCGCCATCTATGTAGCGGCGGTTTAAAAAAAAAAAAAAAAAAGGATAGCATAAAATCCTTCTTCATGAAAAAACACTTTGATGAGCCAAATAATTTGGCGATCGGTCAAACGTTGTCCGAGTAGATCAAAGTCAAACATACCAACATCCTATTATACATAGTACTAGATAATGCCAGGCATTCGTAACAATGCCTCTTTGTAATTTTTTATGTAATTTTTTTTTTAAGTTCGTACACACATATAACGCATCTTTTTCTATCTATGTCTCTCTTCATATCGCTGTAACTCTATATATCGGTTAATATCTCTTTATATTAATCTCTCTACATCACTCTATATCACTCAATCTTCAAATCTTTATATATCACTATATACATCCGTTAGTCTCTCTATATCTCTATATGTATATTCATAAATCTCTATATATCTACCTATATCTATATAAATATATGTGTATAATTTTCTATATATCTACCATTTATTTTTATCTATTTATATATCTTTATACTTTATGTATAAGTATATATTTATATTTCTCTTTATATTTCTATATATAACTCTCATATATATCTATATAGCTCTATGCCTCTCTTGTATCTTTATATCTATATCTTTCCACCATTCTGAATCTCTCTATCACTATCTTTATCTCTATCCCTATCTATCTCACTCCGTCACACTCTGCCTCACTTTCTTTGTCTCGCTTTGTCTATATCTATCTCTCTTTATCTCTATTTTTCTCGACTCGCACGCGACAATTATTATTCAGACCATAGAAAAGAAGAACTGACATAAAGTACTTAAAGGTAATCATCCGATACTACTCACGCACCACATTAATTTTTGCTTTAAAGGTTGGTATTATCGAAATCTTACCTGAACAGTGATCATTCTTGTGTTTTAAACAGGTAGGTTAGAAGTTAGAGATATGGTGTGTACAATCTTTGCCATTTTAATACTTGATGCTAAAATGAGATCTACAACTAACCTTTTTTTTCTGCATAACAAAACAATTTTTATTTATAATGAAGTTTAACCCTAAAATCGTGGAGATGTATTGGTATTATGTGTCTTTAGCTATATTCACGATGGCATATTTGCGAATCTTAATAACGAGTTCTTTTTCAAGCTACTAAACAACTTTACAGCATATTATCCTTTATACATATTCTATATTAGGTACTTCCTGAAAGACAACCATTCCATTGTATAATACCTCCATGGTTTTAAAAGTCAAGCGTGCCAAATTTTATTAGAGATCTGATGAACAATGATTTATCAAGGGAATGGCGAAATTTTAAATAAATTGTTATTTAATTCTTTATAAAAGAATTGGTTTTATAAGAATCTCACCTATACAGTACGGTAATTACCATTACAACGATTTCCCGTCCATTATGGTCAAATGCAACGTTCCCGCCAATAATAAGATATAAATAATGTTTTTATAAAATTATTTTTTCCAGTATAATATGTTGCCCATACAATTATTTTTCCGCATAAAACGATGTATTTTAATGTTGAAAACCATTATTTGTTAGCATATTGCAGGTTAGGTACTTATTGAAACTAACGGAAATACGAAGTTGGTGATGCGTAATGTTTCTTTCAAATAATTTTTCTTTATCTGCAGCTCATTCATGTTTGGTTAAGTTGATTACTGTATAGAGTGCGCTTACAGAGTCCAATATCGATATCGATAGCTCGCTGATTGCATGCAATGCGCACGCACTGTCTCGTGCCGAGTGAACTACATTTAATAGCCCGCATTCTTTCGAGGTTAGTCTGTACTACGACGATAGAATGGCGAGATTTCACTAAGAAAATTTTTTTTTAAGTTTTCGTTTAGTTTTTGTTTTGAAGGTCAAGTGTGCAAATTTTCAACCTAATCGTATGAACGATGCGTGAACGTATAGAAGATGAACACACACAATTAATTTTTATATATAAAAGGAAGATATTTCTTGGCAAATAGTTTCCAAAGGAAGCCTTTGCAAAACTAGAGAACATTTTTTGTGTGATGGTTTCATCGGATTACTGTATTACGGCCGTTTGGAAATACGTAGGCGCGCGCGCACACACACAAACACACACATACATATATGTGTATATAATAGTAGAAATATTTTAATATTATCTATGAGATAAAACACTGTAGTATCGTCTGTGTTTAGTGACTGGTTGGTTTCTTTCAGCCTACGTTTCAACTGTCGGAACACGATTCACAGAAATTTTGTGTGAAAGCAAATGCGATCTGAATTGCATGGCTAAATAAGGAAATGGTTTTTCGTGTTGATGACCGCCAATTACAAGGAAGAAACAACTGGCGAGGGAATACGTTATTGTGGCGTGTGTGTGTGTTTTTTTTTTTTGCGGAAAATATATTTTCCTAGAGATCAACAAACGCCATTTTTAATTATTACATATTTGTTTAATATTTTGAATTTTGGGTAAATAGTCCAAATATGTGCATAAAAACTACATAAAATAATTCTTTATAAATATTCTAAACTGATACGTACAGCTGACATAATTATCACCAATGTCCACGAATATTAATTTCAACAAGATCTACTTGAAACAAGGCTATGTGACGTGTTGAGTCTAAAAAATACATTCTTAAGATTTATTTAAAGCCTTTGTGATTTAATATATATAGGGCCTACATAAAATATCAAAGCTTTAAAGTACAATTAAACTTGCAACAAAAACAATTTAAAATTCTTTACAATGCAATTTGTCTCAAATTTGACAGTTATTGAAAGTTCACAGAAATAAAATTTTTGTTGTTTTATAAAAGATTCATTTGCAAACCAGTTTCTATGAAATAGTTTTTAATACTAGATACAAGAAATACTGATACTTTGTACAACACATGGCTATGGCTAGTTTTGCACATGTGAAATAGGTTTTTTGTAGATAATACTGCGTATTATTACGAAAATTGACGCATAGCTTTATAAGTTAATAGGTGTTTCATTCAAGCTTTATTTTAATACATGGAAAAGATAACCGAATTTTGTTTTGTTTTGTTTCATGCTTATTATGTGTGCAGTTAATACTGAAAAGCTATCCAAGGAACGGTTTGCAAATAACTTTAACTATTGGAGGTATTGGGCCAACATAAACCAAAAATATGTCTAGGTAAGAATAAAAACTCAGTATTATTGCAAGCATTATTTTCTAGTGATACGTTTGTTTTAGTGCGAATATACAAATTGAAAAATATGTAGGCCTATAATTTAACATGGATATATCTCTCCATTTATAAAAAAACTCAGCGCAGTACCTGTGGTACCCATTTCCCAACTTCCACCTGACAAAGGATAACATGATGTTTATTTATAAAAACCGACAACCACATGAAGTTATTTACAAACACTGTTGACAATACAACAGTGGCAGTAGAACACGTTTACCATTGACACAAATTGATGGAAGTGCCAAATTTGAGTCATGTTACTTTGCGCAGACTATATACTCAGGAGTTTTTCCCTTCTTTGATGAACGGAAAAGAAGAGGTTTGGAGGGAAAGAAAGAAAAAGGAATGTCGTTCCACGCAGCCGTAAAACGCAGTCGCATCACCGTTAGAGACGTGTACGCGCAAGAGCGGTTCCTTCTCGCCTGTCAGCACATCCATGATGAGGCGGCCGGTAAGGGAAGAAACTACGGGAGCGCTTCCAGTCCAGCGCCGCCGTCTCTTCGCTAATAGCTGCGATCTCCGACTGAAGGGCGACAATCTGTAACGTCACGCGAAGACGCTGCAGCGGCGAGCCAAAGAAATTGGGACAGCTTCTTCCACCGGCGACGGTGAAAACAGTGCCCTCTCTCTCCGACGTAGCATTCGTCAAACTGGACGGAAGGACGTAATGACTCTAAGAGGACTTCCAAAAACTGCGCCACTCGAACAGATATCGGGATGGGGTGGAAGTAAAGGAAACAGTGGGTGCGGAATAGCTCGCCATCTTTACGAGACGAATAAACTCTGATCACCCCTCCCCCCAATCCAACCCTGCCAGGAGCTTCGGACAACCGTCCGTGCGGTAATTGTCCTCGGGGTCTTCGGGACGGTAAGCGTTCTGGCATGCCAGCGAAATCGCCAAGAGGGAAGAAGGAAAGGGACAACCCTCTCGCCCTCTGGCAGAACCTCCCACCTCCCACACTCGCCTCTTGTCTGACGGGGGCATTCAGGGGGTAACTGCGCTCCCCACATGTCCTTCCGGTCTGATAGGTCCTCTCCGGAGGACGTCCCGGCGCGTCGGCGGATCGGATGGGTATATCTGTTTTATGGAGTCGTCGAAGGCTAGAGGAGCAAAGTGGGTGAGGCGGCGGATGAAGAAGGGAGGAAAAATGAAGGGAGGGAAGGGTGGTGGTTAGGAAGAGAGGCGGCATCTTCGGCAGAGAGCCATAAGGCTCTCTCGGACATACTCGTAAACCAGAAAGGACAGGACCTCCTCTTCGGCACCAAGGCATTCCGGTCACACGCCGGGCGGTAAAACCGTCCATGTACCGCGGAAGTACCTATCCCCATGGACTAATAAGATGCTGCTACCATTCCAAAAATATATATATGTGTATAATTTCACATATAACCATTTCCCAAACAATTTGAAACTTGACTCAGATTAGTTACTTAATGAATGAATCCCGCAGCAGCCATTTTAAGCTGCAGCTAGGCTGTCTTCGTCTCAAGTAGCAGACCCCGAAGCCCGCAAGAGAAGCCCTTTACCTCCAGAGTTGAAATATTTAAGGCTATATATATAGTTGATTTTTTGCTAGCAAGGATACTGGGGTGCTTAGTAGCATGGGTTGAGTTAAATTTAAAGTCACGAGCCTGTAAACTGATTTTTTGTGAGTTGCGGATATTTGGGTGTATTGTTTTATACTTAAAAATAAGATTTATCGGTAAATAAAAAAAACTTTGTGACATGATTATATATTTATTAATGTGATGGTTGATTTGAGATTTGTTATGTCATCAGGGAAATGAACTGAGGCAGTAAGAATATATTTTTTATTTATTTCAAAAAATTGTGGCATTAATATTACTGACTGTGGGTTTTTGTGCTGGAATGTTGTTCATGCTGCGAGGTTCCTGAACAGCGGACCCCTTCTCCCTTACCTTTACTGGGAGGGGACAGGTACTGCGGAGTGGACGAGTCCCCTCGACCCACGGCCGGCACACACCAACCCCTCACTCGGCACGACCATTGCGTTCCTAAAAATTTTCGCGTTAGTCGAAATCGCTTGTTCTGAATCATTAGTCCCCAAAAATAGCAAGGCTAATTTTCTTAATGTGTTCGAAAATGTTTAGGGAAATTATTCTTTATGTAATACAAATGCGTAGAAAAACACTCAACGATAAATATGTCACACCATTCATCTTTAAAAGCATACCATTGAATACTATTAATCACAAATATGACACAGCGTAACAGGACATAGGTGGCTATGTACTTTTTGTCAGTCGGATGGCTGTACTCTTGCCGCGTACCTTTCCACGAACATTCCAAACCATCCTTTACTGGCAGTGAAACCGATGCTACTGTCCGGATATTTACATTTTAATTTTTCAAAAATTAAAGTGCTTATTAGCGTAACACCGTTTGGTTTACACCAATTCTATCAGGCCCGTGATTTTTTTTTCATTGCCCCTTCATTGCACCATTAATTTTACAATCTTTTCCATGTGAATCATCTGTTCATTTCTGTTCCGGTATCTACTGTCAAATATATTCCCGCTAGTACAACCAACAGCATTATGCTCTGACTTGGAAGCCATGATTCTATGATTCCAACTGCAGAAGCTTGCGCACGCACAGTTACCGGCAGACGTTGCTTTGTTTTCGTGCGTGCGAGTTCCCTGCGACTGAAGTTAAATCACGGCCCGGTCTGTGACCGGGCGACAACGGTACAGCTGGGCGGCATACTCCATAGCCGCAACTGAACTTGCCATAGCTGATTTTTGTGCAACAGCCGATCACATAGTCAGACATCCGCGCGTATCTCTTCCCCCCTTCTATAGCTAACTGTATGCCACGGCACATCTATTGTTTACCGAGTTGAAGCAGACATGGTGGCATCATGCCCGACTTTTTTTTTGTCTGTGGGTAACTGAAATTTACAGACGTGCTATTCAAGACGGGGACATTAAAATTAACATCGCGCTAAATGAATTCGCGCAATTTTAAGACGTGCTACGTGAGGGATTGGTGTATTTTAAACTTAACCAGGTTATGTTCTTCAGGTAGCCAATCACGAGAAGCCTCAGCACTGAAAAAAAAGTCAACCCGTCTATTATATCTAAGCTGATTCTCGATCCTGAAGATGCCTGCTTAAACGCAGAGTGAAACATCGGTAAACATTGCCACTAAGACGTGGCTCATCCTCAGAAGTAAGATAGTTTATCCTACAGCCTCCTGGTTATTTTGTGTTAAATAATCATGTAACCTTCACTCTTACATATTTAGCAACAACACGGTCACTCAATAAATGTAAATGGAGTATAAATATTCATGTAAATTTTAACATCTACGTGGAAACAGCTGTTTACTGCAAAATTGTGTTCGCATTAATACTGGGTGCGGATTCTTACCAGGACATTTATGCTTTATGTTGTCCCAGTACCTCTAATAGGTAAAGTTATTAGAAAACCTTCCCTGAATGTCTTTCCAGTATTAAATGTCCACATTAATTAAGCATAATAAAACAAAATGAAGTCCAATTACTGAATAATATATAATCTTTTCATGGTTGAGTGAACTATGAGCCAATTTTCGTAAGATAAACTCAGTATTATATCGAAAAACGTATTATATATATTAAAAAAATTAACATAGCCATGTGTGATACAAATTTACATTATATTTGTTGTTGCATTACAAACTATTTCGTAACAACTGCCCGAATTTACCGGCCCAATTCCAATCCCGAAATTTTCTGGATACAACTTAAATGTCTTAATCCCGAGATTTCCGGGATTGACAAAAAAATTGATATGAAACATACATCATAAAAATAAAAATTTCCAAATGTTACGAAATCATTTCATCCGTCACTGTCACTTTGACTTTCTTGTACTCCATCTTGTTTTAACGGCTGATTGTAGTCGCGTTTGCGCCGGTAAACATAGAAGTTGCGAGTTGTGAGAGTTGTGACGTGAGTGAAAAAGGTGTCTAAAAAGTTGCGCTTTGCATCGCGTAAGTATCATAATTTGCTCGTTTTTTTTGTCAAATAGCCTAAATTACCTATAAAAATAATACGTGTAAAATTCATTTTATTATTTGTCATTACTGTGAACAGTAAATAAAATTATATTTTTTTTGCCGATCAGTGTATCTTTTTTGTTGTACTGTTACGTTGGATAAAATATTGCAAATTAATTTTATCTCACGTTTTTTTTGATTATATTTCTCTTTTTTTCGAAGTTTAAAAATGGTTTAGTTAATTAATTACATATAATATTGTAAGTTTTTTAATTTAAGGAGATCTCGTTGATTTTCGTCGAAAAACTATTGTAATTGAGTGAATTCTAGTCTTGATTACTCATAAATGACTATTTTGTAAGCACATAAATCTACTTAATTACAATGAAAAATAATTAATTTTACTTACATTTGGTATGTTTTTTTTTGCCATCACAAATCCCGGGACTATAAATGAGGGCCGGGATCGAATCCTCTTCGTGCAAAGCATCGCACGATGTTTATTTACGAACACTGATAAGCACATGAAGTTTTTTAGGTACGGACATTGTTGACAGAACGAAATTTCCTGAAATATACGTAGAACCTCGGTAGTACTTGAGACAAGTTACAAAACACAAACTTGAGACTAGTTAACATAACACAAACTATGTTTGATTTTAGTTCCATTTTATAACTTATAATCGTTACAATTTTTTACCACATACCTAATTTTATTTCTTAGATATTAAAATTCTTCTAAAAATTTCGCTATACCTAGACGTATTCAGCGTGTTTTCTGTTCAGATTTAACATTTAAAAAAGTTAATACGGTTTTGAAGGGAAAATAAGTAACCAAATACTGCATATTGTTTTAAAACAGTTTTGAAACATTTAAATTTTATTTTCAAAACTTTTAAAGGATTTCGTTAAATATTTAAATGTATTTTAAAAATTTATAACGTTTTGATACTATCCCAGTTTAATTTACGTTGTAGACATTCCCAATAAATTAAATCAAAACTAACGTCATTGATTTCACAGGCGAACCAATTTTAGTATTTAGTCACTATTATCTTCAGGAATTCAACAAAATCTTCAAAAACAAAATTTTGAAAATTATTGACGATAAACTGTTATGGCCAAACACTATGAAAATAAATATGGCGACTAACAATTCCATTCTTCCCCAAAAATGGTTTATTAGTTATATGACTGGCCCATAAAGGCCACGGAATTGTTTAAAGGCCAGATAAAATATCATTTTAGGCAAATTGAGAAAAAAGTACTTTATAAACAACCAAAAATCGTTAACTACAACCATACCTGACGTTTAAGGTAACCGCCTGGCTCGCTGGAGCTCTGGATTCGCGGAGGTCCTAAGAGCGACACTGGCCTACACTTCACACGCCTCTTCACCTCTAGGAGCCAGGCATTAGCGTTGGCAACGAGAATCTTTGCTTGTTTACATTCAATAACAATTATTTGACGGCGAAATATTTAATTTCGTGCATGTGCCTATCCTTCATTTAATGGTGTGTATAAGAATTTTCAAACCTTAGCTTGATAAAGCTTTTATAGAACTAGGAAACAAAATTTCGCTAAAGGTCAGGTGTATGTAGCTATCAGTCGTGTAAAAACCTTGGAAGGAAGAGTATTTATTGTCTGATTTAGAATCAAATAAATTATTGAGTATGCCACACGACGGAAAGCATTGTCAGAAATTATACGATTGCGAAGTAAAGCTTCGTCCTGTAATTTATATTACATACTAATGAATTATCTTTTTTACGTATAACAAATACTAAAAATGGTATAATTCACACCCAATAAATACATTCACAGCATTTAGGCTGCTATTGTTAGCTAAATAGTTCCGAAGTGTTTCTCCTTAGTTCTTTAGTAAGGTACTTATACCCAGTGTTGATATAATATCCATAATAACTAAATCTACACATTCATGCTGTTTATCGTTAACCTTCGTAGTCCAAGTCCAGTCCAGCAAGTCCTTGAACATAGTTATGTACCCACCTAGTTTATGTATGATCATAAACCTAACAATACATATATCACCATACATTTCTTATTTGATTTTTAGGCGTTACCGTGTGTATCTTCGAAGTAGAAGGTCCATTAACAATGAACAAAATGGGATCACAAGGATTGGTAAACTCAACGCAAAAAGAATCATTAAAACCGGTTTATAAACAAAGAAGTTATCATGCATACATTATATATACAGGTATACAGACGAATTGAAATCCTCCTCCATTTTTTTTAAATTTGGTTAAAAATCATGCTTAAATAAAAACCTCTATTGAAATATAAAATTATGCACCAATTGTTGTAAGAGATAATCAGTTTTATTTCGAAAAACCTATTTCACACATAGGTATATGTATAAATAACTCTAGCCATGTGTTGCAAAAAGTTACGATATCTTTCTTGTTGTATTAAAAACTATTTCTTGGCGACTGGTTTTCAAAGGAGTCTTTTGTTAAGAGTACAGAAAATTATTTTCTGTGTGCTCGCGAGGCACTGCGACATGTGCCACCGTTGCCCCCAGGGCGTTGGCCGGCGCCGCCAGGCCGCGAGCGGGCCATATCCCTCCGCAGAGGGGAGAGGCTGTGACGAAGGTGAAGAAAGTGGAAAGGGGGGCGGGATCACCAGGCGAAGAAGGCGGTAATAAGGAAATAAGATTCAAAATTCACTTAGCGGCAGACAAAGGGCGTCGCGTCGCCAACTTCCTCTTCCCCCCCTCCTCATCCACGACCCACCATAACCCATAAGGGCCCCTGCGACCTACTGGGGTCGGTTGCTGAAGAATTGGAGGGAAGAGGTTAGAAGAGCCAGCAGCGAGGGAACCACTCATGTGATGCGGACCGATAAAGTGATAAATATCTACGGCCGCGCGGTATGGATCCGACCCTGGGTGGGCTCGGTTGGGGCGACGACGGGGTGGGGTGCGGCACGGAGTGTCGACAGATAAAAGTCGACGACATCTCGCGATGGTCGATAAACTGATCTGCCTAAATCGCTGGAACACACCGGCTAAGAAATAAATTTAAAAAATTGTATTTAGTGTTTTACTCGAAACGTTGGCTTTACAGGCTTGCAATTGATTTGATTTCATTTATACATATAGCTACATATACATTTTTGTGCTCATTTTCTTACCTCCAGTTTGATTTAATTTAGAGATTTTTTTAAATATAAAACCTATCCATTTTCACTTCCTCAAAGTTCAATTTTCTAATAATAATAATATAAATAATAATAAGAAAAAAATTATTACGTAACTATGAACTCAATTTTGTTCATTCTTACCTCCCGCCCAAATAGACCTGAAGATACGAATTTTACTTCATAAAACTCAATTCATTCTCTTTGCACTCCTTTGGGCTAGAATTTCGTAAAAAGTTAAAATATTTTTGGTTGTTTTAGTATAGTAGTATATATTGGCCGGTCCGGAAACAGGCCTCAGGCGGTGGATTGAGATTGTCGGTCCGCCATCTTGGATTTGTGACGTCACGGCGGCAAAAATTCCTCAAAATTCCTCAAAAATGACTCAAAATGACTCAAAAATTCCCGTTTTAAGAAAAAATTTCCCGTTTTCGGGGGAAAAATTCCCGTTTCGAGGGAAAATTTCCCGTTTTAGTCCTTAAAAATCCCAACGGCTAGAAATGTCCTGATAGAGGCTTAAGCATCCTTAACTCAAGCCTCAGTTAAGCCTCTATCAGGATGTGACCTTGACCTTTGACCTTGACCCCGACGGCCATCTTGGATCCACCATCTTGGATGACGTCATTTCGTTTTCTCGAACATTCCGGCATTGTGTTATCCGCCATTTTGAATTATGACGTCACTGTTGCAATTTCCGTTACGGCCGCCATCTTTAACTTTTTTATTATCCGATTTTAATAAAAAAAATTAAAATTTATTAAAAAAATTCAAATAATAAAAATTTAATAAAAATATTTCAAAAGCATACTTTTTCGACACGGAGCTCGGAGTCCTCGGTTCGAACCCGACGAGTGCAAAAAAATTAAAAATGACGACCGATCCTTCCCTCGTGGTGGGTGCTGGCAGACTGACTCCCACCACTTTTTATCATCATCTAGTATGACGTCATGTCCACCATCTTGTCCTCGTCTGCTGGAAGCCATCATCATTGTATCGTCGGCTAGAGTGCGCCGATGACATGTTAGTTTAATTCGTATCCGCTAGAGTGCAGTTATAATTTATTACTGTGACACCCGCCATCTTGTCATTTGGCCGCCATCTTGAAAATCCGTAATTATTTAGCTAGAAATTCGGGAAAACTTTCAAAATTCATTAAATAAATCACTCATTAATTTACATATTGATTCGATCGATTCCCGTCCTCGGTTCGATCTTGGATGATGCAAAAAAAAATTAAATATAACATCAATTTAACATAATAGTAACAGGTTCGAGGAATTAAACACTGCAAGTTCTTTTACAAACATAATATTTATTACATTATTTCTATTCTACTACAGGATCATTTGAGAAAGCCAGCAATCTTATAATCATTTAGTTCCGCAGCGGTGTGAAATGACTAATTCTTAGCTCCAATCGGTTTATACTAGACAGAGTCCAGCCAGAACCTTTACAGACATAGTCCACCTCTTCTTGACAGAGTTTCTGGATACCGTTTTTAACAGTTTGCTTCACATCGTTAGAACTGTAAATTACTGCAGCCGATGTCTTGAATGCACACTACTTCACTTTGTCATCGAACGGATATGGCTTTCCATATATACAGTCCAACCACAAGTTATATTTCAAAGGTCCGTTTGTTGCTACATCATCAGTAAGCTGATTGATTATGTCCTCTCTGATATCATCAAGAAAATTACAAATGTCTTTCGACTCACCTAACGTATTTAAATAATAATAGTCCTTCAATGTTCCACGAAATGCAGACTGCGCCAAGTAGAAGCCATTATCGTTCACTTGTAATGCTCCGAACACAGTCTTAGGTTTATTTTCCTGTTCAGACGTCATACCAATCGGTTGCTGCACATCGGTTTTCTTGCTTGTACGCTCACGAGCCTTCAACCTAAACCGAGGAGTCGAAATTTCTGCAGGTAGTTCAGCAGTAGGCACACGGACTTCACCTTTACAGTTTTTCGCATGTCGTCGCAAATTATCAATTCGAGTAAACCATTCATGACACTCATCACATCGAAACTTCATGCGAGATGGATTCTTCGTGCATTTGCTCCGCTCATGTCTTCGTGCATCATGGGAAAATGCGAACGACGTATCACAGTAGCTGCAAGGATACCGTGGTGATGAAGACGATCCTTTCAGACCCGATCCAGATACAGGCGTTACAACAGTAGTACCATTTCCAGGCATTCTCTTATGCACATCGATGCATCGTTGTTGCGACGAAACCTTTACTTTCTGCCGAACAGCAGGGCCTTTGCATGCCTTCATGTGCGTTTTCATATTATCTTTTCTGGCAAACTGCTTATGACATTTCTCACAAACAAACATTTTACGATATAGGTTCTTGACACATTCGCTCCTCTCGTGTCGCCGAGCATTGCTGCTGTTTGAGAAAATCTTGTCGCAATAACAGCACCGATGTTCGCTAGTTGTCAAATCAGCATCCATTGAAGTCTCCATCGAGGTCGTATCGTCGATCGTCGTGGTTTCCTGCAAATCCAGCTCAGTAGTCATTAAGCTATCTTCTGCTGGTGGTATCACATCTGTTGAAATCTCCTCCAGTGTTGACATCGACGTTGTCAACGGAATCTGCTCCTTCTCCGTCGTAGCTGTCGTCAAGGTTCCCGTAGACGATGGTACAACCTCCATCGAGTTCGTCGTTAAAGTCGGTAAAGATGCCATCGAGTTCGCAAGAACAGGTAATTACATGATTAATGCACCAGAAGAAACAAACTAGGTGATCCTTACACCGACGACGTCAGTAACAAACTGAGCGTCCTGTTGTCTATGACTCGCTTATATACATGCACCGTATGGAATAAAACGCTAGTCAAATCAAGAACCATTTACAATAATACTAGAGTCAAAACAACATTAAAATAGAAGCACCGACAACGAAACGGCAGCACATTTGGAAGCACCGACAACGAAAAGACAGCACATTTGGAAGCACCGACAACGAGAAGGCAGCACATTTGGAAGCACCGAAAACGAAACGGCAGCACATTTGGAAGCACCGACAACGAAAAGGCAGCACATTCGGAAGCACCGACAACGAAAAGGCAGCACATTTGGAAGCACCGACAACGAAAAGGCAGCACATTTGGAAGCACCGACAACAAAATGGCAGCACATTTGGAAGCACTGACAACGAAAAGGCAGCACATTTGGAAGCACCGACAACGAAACGGCAGCACATTTGGAAGCACCGACAACGAAAAGGCAGCACATTTGGAAGCACCGACAACGAAACGGCAGCACATTTGGAAGCACCGACAACGAAACGGCAGCACATTTGGAAGCACCGACAACGAAACGGCAGCACATTTGGAAGCACCGACAACGAAAAGGCAGCACATTTGGAAGCACCGACAACGAAAAGGCAGCACATTTGGAAGCACCGACAACGAAAAGGCAGCAAATTTGGAAGCACCGACAACGAAAAGGCAGCACATTTGGAAGCACCGACAACGAAAAGGCAGCACATTTGGAAGCACCGACAACGAAACGGCAGCACATTTGGAAGCACCGGCAACGAAAAGGCAGCACATTTGGAAGCACCGACAACGAAAAGGCAGCGCATTTGGAAGCACCGACAACGAAAAGGCAGCACCATCATCAAAAAGGCTGCACATTTGTCATTGGCTCCAATATTCATTGGCTCCAATATTCATTGGCTCCATTATTCATTGATTCCATCAGTCTATTGATTCCATCAGTCTAGTGACTCCATCTGTCATTGGCTTCTACAGTCATTGGCTCCTACAGTCATTGGCTCCAACAACTGTCTTTTGTCTCACCAACTCCAAATATATATATTTGGCTAGAATTCTACGAGTCTAAGAGACTATGAGACCACATGGCTACGAGTCTAAAATGATCTAGCTGGTTACGAGTTATACATGGCTTGCGAGGCTACAGAGCTACGAAGTTTCTAGTACACAGGTTTACATGACTGCGAGGATACAGGACTACAAGTCTGCAAGAGTACTTGACTACGAAGGTACTCGTCTACATGACTCCAGTTATCGCATCTGTCTTCAACGGAATTTTCTCTTTTGCTCCAACTGCTCCATCAGCATTATGTTATAAGATTACAAGGCCTCTTGCTTACGTAGCTTCAAGTCTACAAGCCTCCAATGCATCATGACTGCGAGACTACGATCAATGAGGTTACGAGTCTACGCGATTGCGAGTCTTCTAGGTTACATGATCGCGAGGCTATAGGACTACGAAGCTTCTAGAACGCATGGTTACGAGACTGCGAGGCTACAATTCTACGAGGTCCCAAGACATCCAGGCTACGCGACTACGAGCCATGAGGTTACGAGACTACGTGACTACGAATCTTTAAGTTTACGAGACTGCGAGGCTACAGAGCTACGAAGCCTCTAGTACACAGGTTTACGTGACTGCGAGGATACAGGACTACGCGACTTCGAGCCATAAGGTTACTAGATTACGTGTCTACGAATCTTCATGTTTACGAGACTGCGAGGCTACAGAGCTACGAAGCCTCTAGAAAACGAGTTTACGTGACTGCGTGGATACAGGAATACAAGTCTGCATGAGTTCTTGACTACGAAGCTACTCGTCTACAAGGCTCCAATTGACACATCTGTCTTCGATGGAATTTTCTCTTTTGCTACATCTACACCATCAGCATTATGTTATAAGATTACAAAGCTACTTGCTTACGTAGCTTCAAGTCTACGAGGCTCCAATACATCATGACTACGAGACTACGAGCCATGAGGTTACGAGACTATGCGATTGCAAGTCTTCAAGGTTACGTCATCGCGAGGCTATAGGACTACGAAGCTTCCAGAACGCATGGTTACGAGAATGCATGACTAATTGGCCGCATGGCTACGAAAATTTATGTCTCTAACTGACTACAATAGCACTATTCAGTGGTGAGAGTTAATTTATTTCATGCAAAGGTACTTGCTGCAAGCAGTTCCACTTTTCAACATCAGATGACGTCACGTTTTGCTTGCAGGTAAAATAATATTTATTTATTTTATGCGGGATGCGGGTTGTTCACTATCGATCGCATAAGAAGAATGGCATCGATAGTCTTCAAGGAGAAGGAAGTTCGTCCTTCCTGCTAGTGCTTCTCAGATTTCTCACGGTCCGCCATCTTGGATTGCGACGTCACGGCTGCCATCTTAGATGGGTGTGACTTTGAGCTTTGACCGAAACCGCAGGAATGATCGCAAGCACACGGATTAACCATCAAAAAATATATAAGAATTATCAGGAGCACACGGAGAAAACCATCATAATATTGGCAAGAATAATCAGGAGCACACGGAGAAAAACGACACATGTTTTCTTTGATATCATAAAATTACAGAAAAAAAATATTTAGAAATAAAAAAAATTAATAAAAAAATTTAAAATTAAAACAAAAAATACATAAATAGATTCTGCTAGCTTGTAAACTTATCATTGCTGAGCAAAGATAGAGTTCTAGTACAAGCCAGAATTTTATGTATTTTTTGTTTTTATTTTAAATTTTTTTATTAATTTTTTTTATTTTTAAATATTATTTTTCTGTAATTTTATGATATCAAAGAAAACATGTGTCGTTTTTCTCCGTGTGCTCCTGATTATTCTTGCCAATATTATGATGGTTTTCTCCGTGTGCTCCTGATAATTCTTATATATATTTTGATGGTTAATCCGTGTGCTTGCGATCATTCCTGCGGTTTCGGTCAAAGGTCAAAGTCACACCCATCTAAGATGGCAGCCGTGACGTCACAATCCAAGATGGCGGACCGTGAGAAATCTGAGAAGCACTAGCAGGAAGGACGAACTTCCTTCTCCTTGAAGACTATCGATGCCATTCTTCTTATGCGATCGATAGTGAACAACCCGCATCCCGCATAAAATAAATAAATATTATTTTACCTGCAAGCAAAACGTGACGTCATCTGATGTTGAAAAGTGGAACTGCTTGCAGCAAGTACCTTTGCATGAAATAAATTAACTCTCACCACTGAATAGTGCTATTGTAGTCAGTTAGAGACATAAATTTTCGTAGCCATGCGGCCAATTAGTCATGCATTCTCGTAACCATGCGTTCTGGAAGCTTCGTAGTCCTATAGCCTCGCGATGACGTAACCTTGAAGACTTGCAATCGCATAGTCTCGTAACCTCATGGCTCGTAGTCTCGTAGTCATGATGTATTGGAGCCTCGTAGACTTGAAGCTACGTAAGCAAGTAGCTTTGTAATCTTATAACATAATGCTGATGGTGTAGATGTAGCAAAAGAGAAAATTCCATCGAAGACAGATGTGTCAATTGGAGCCTTGTAGACGAGTAGCTTCGTAGTCAAGAACTCATGCAGACTTGTATTCCTGTATCCACGCAGTCACGTAAACTCGTTTTCTAGAGGCTTCGTAGCTCTGTAGCCTCGCAGTCTCGTAAACATGAAGATTCTTAGTCACGTAATCTCGTAACCTTATGGCTCGAAGTCGCGTAGTCCTGTATCCTCGCAGTCACGTAAACCTGTGTACTAGAGGCTTCGTAGCTCTGTAGCCTCGCAGTCTCATAAACTTTAAGATTCGTAGTCACGTAGTCTCGTAACCTCATGGCTCGTAGTCGCGTAGCCTGGATGTCTTGGGACCTCGTAGAAATGTAGCCTCGCAGTCTCGTAACCATGCGTTCTAGAAGCTTCGTAGTCCTATAGCCTCGCGATCATGTAACCTAGAAGACTCGCAATCGCGTAGACTCGTAACCTCATTGATCGTAGTCTCGCAGTCATGATGCATTGGAGGCTTGTAGACTTGAAGCTACGTAAGCAAGAGGCCTTGTAATCTTATAACATAATGCTGATGGAGCAGTTGGAGCAAAAGAGAAAATTCCGTCGAAGACAGATGCGGTAACTGGAGTCATGTAGACGAGTACCTTCGTAGTCAAGTACTCTTGCAGACTTGTAGTCCTGTATCCTCGCAGTCATGTAAACCTGTGTACTAGAAACTTCGTAGCTCTGTAGCCTCGCAAGCCATGTATAACTTGTAACCAGCTAGATCATTTTAGACTCGTAGCCATGTGGTCTCATAGTCTCTTAGACTCGTAGAATTCTAACCAAATATATATATTTGGAGTTGGTGAGACAAAAGACAGTTGTTGGAGCCAATGACTGTTGGAGCCAAAGACTGTAGGAGCCAATGACAGATGGAGTCACTAGACTGATGGAATCAATAGACTGATGGAATCAATGAATAATGGAGCCAATGAATATTGGAGCCAATGAATATTGGAGCCAATGACAAATGTGCAGCCTTTTTGATGATGGTGCTGCCTTTTCGTTTTCGGTGCTTCCAAATGCGCTGCCTTTTCGTTGTCGGTGCTTCCAAATGTGCTGCCTTTTCGTTGCCGGTGCTTCCAAATGTGCTGCCGTTTCGTTGTCGGTGCTTCCAAATGTGCTGCCTTTTCGTTGTCGGTGCTTCCAAATGTGCTGCCTTTTCGTTGTCGGTGCTTCCAAATGTGCTGCCTTTTCGTTGTCGGTGCTTCCAAATGTGCTGCCTTTTCGTTGTCGGTGCTTCCAAATGTGCTGCCTTTTCGTTGTCGGTGCTTCCAAATGTGCTGCCGTTTCGTTGTCGGTGCTCCCAAATGTGCTGCCGTTTCGTTGTCGGTGCTTCCAAATGTGCTGCCGTTTCGTTGTCGGTGCTTCCAAATGTGCTGCCGTTTCGTTGTCGGTGCTTCCAAATGTGCTGCCGTTTCGTTGTCGGTGCTTCCAAATGTGCTGCCGTTTCGTTGTCGGTGCTTCCAAATGTGCTGCCTTTTCGTTGTCGGTGCTTCCAAATGTGCTGCCGTTTCGTTGTCGGTGCTTCCAAATGTGCTGCCTTTTCGTTGTCGGTGCTTCCAAATGTGCTGCCATTTTGTTGTCGGTGCTTCCAAATGTGCTGACTTTTCGTTGTCGGTGCTTCCAAATGTGCTGCCTTTTCGTTGTCGCTGCTTCCGAATGTGCTGCCTTTTCGTTGTCGGTGCTTCCAAATGTAATGCCGTTTCGTTTTCGGTGCTTCCAAATGTGCTGCCTTTTCGTTGTCGGTGCTTCCAAATGTGCTGTCTTTTCGTTGTCGGTGCTTCCAAATGTGCTGCCGTTTCGTTGTCGGTGCTTCTATTTTAATGTTGTTTTGACTCTAGTATTATTGTAAATGGTTCTTGATTTGACTAGCGTTTTATTCCATACGGTGCATGTATATAAGCGAGTCCTAGACAACAGGACGCTCAGTTTGTTACTGACGTCGTCGGTGTAAGGATCACCTAGTTTGTTTCTTCTGGTGCATTAATCATGTAATTACCTGTTCTTGCGAACTCGATGGCATCTTTACCGACTTTAACGACGAACTCGATGGAGGTTGTACCATCGTCTACGGGAACCTTGACGACAGCTACGACGGAGAAGGAGCAGATTCCGTTGACAACGTCTATGTCAACACTAGAGGAGATTTCAACAGATGTGATACCACCAGCAGAAGATAGCTTAATGACTACTGAGCTGGATCAGGAAACCACGACGATCGACGATACGACCTCGATGGAGACTTCAATGGATGCTGATTTGACAACTAGCGAACATCGGTGCTGTTATTGCGACAAGATTTTCTCAAACAGCAGCAATGCTCGGCGACACGAGAGGAGCGAATGTGTCAAGAACCTATATCGTAAAATGTTTGTTTGTGAGAAATGTCATAAGCAGTTTGCCAGAAAAGATAATATGAAAACGCACATGAAGGCATGCAAAGGCCCTGCTGTTCGGCAGAAAGTAAAGGTTTCGTCGCAACAACGATGCATCGATGTGCATAAGAGAATGCCTGGAAATGGTACTACTGTTGTAACGCCTGTATCTGGATCGGGTCTGAAAGGATCGTCTTCATCACCACGGTATCCTTGCAGCTACTGTGATACGTCGTTCGCATTTTCCCATGATGCACGAAGACATGAGCGGAGCAAATGCACGAAGAATCCATCTCGCATGAAGTTTCGATGTGATGAGTGTCATGAATGGTTTACTCGAATTGATAATTTGCGACGACATGCGAAAAACTGTAAAGGTGAAGTCCGTGTGCCTACTGCTGAACTACCTGCAGAAATTTCGACTCCTCGGTTTAGGTTGAAGGCTCGTGAGCGTACAAGCAAGAAAACCGATGTGCAGCAACCGATTGGTATGACGTCTGAACAGGAAAATAAACCTAAGACTGTGTTCGGAGCATTACAAGTGAACGATAATGGCTTCTACTTGGCGCAGTCTGCATTTCGTGGAACATTGAAGGACTATTATTATTTAAATACGTTAGGTGAGTCGAAAGACATTTGTAATTTTCTTGATGATATCAGAGAGGACATAATCAATCAGCTTACTGATGATGTAGCAACAAACGGACCTTTGAAATATAACGTGTGGTTGAACTGTATATATGGAAAGCCATATCCGTTCGATGACAAAGTGAAGAAGTGTGCATTCAAGACATCGGCTGCAGTAATTTACAGTTCTAACGATGTGAAGCAAACTGTTAAAAACAGTATCCAGAAACTCTGTCAAGAAGAGGTGGACTATGTCTGTAAAGGTTCTGGCTGGACTCTGTCTAGTATAAACCGATTGGAGCTAAGAATTAGTCATTTCACACCGCTGCGGAACTAAATGATTATAAGATTGCTGGCTTTCTCAAATGATCCTGTAGTAGAATAGAAATTATGTAATAAATATTATGTTTGTAAAAGAACTTGCAGTGTTTAATTCCTCGAACCTGTTACTATTATGTTAAATTGATGTTATATTTAATTTTTTTTGCATCATCCAAGATCGAACCGAGGACGGGAATCGATCGAATCAATATGTAAATTAATGAGTGATTTATTTAATGAATTTTGAAAGTTTTCCCGAATTTCTAGCTAAATAATTACGGATTTTCAAGATGGCGGCCAAATGACAAGATGGCGGGTGTCACAGTAATAAATTATAACTGCACTCTAGCGGATACGAATTAAACTAACATGTCATCGGCGCACTCTAGCCGACGATACAATGATGATGGCTTCCAGCAGACGAGGACAAGATGGCGGACATGACGTCATACTAGATGATGATAAAAAGTGGTGGGAGTCAGTCTGCCAGCACCCACCACGAGGGAAGGATCGGTCGTCATTTTTAATTTTTTTGCACTCGTCGGGTTCGAACCGAGGACTCCGAGCTCCGTGTCGAAAAAGTATGCTTTTGAAATATTTTTATTAAATTTTTATTATTTGAATTTTTTTAATAAATTTTAATTTTTTTTATTAAAATCGGATAATAAAAAAGTTAAAGATGGCGGCCGTAACGGAAATTGCAACAGTGACGTCATAATTCAAAATGGCGGATAACACAATGCCGGAATGTTCGAGAAAACGAAATGACGTCATCCAAGATGGTGGATCCAAGATGGCCGTCGGGGTCAAGGTCAAAGGTCAAGGTCACATCCTGATAGAGGCCTAACTGAGGCTTGAGTTAAGGATGCTTAAGCCTCTATCAGGACATTTCTAGCCGTTGGGATTTTTAAGGACTAAAACGGGAAATTTTCCCTCGAAACGGGAATTTTTCCCCCGAAAACGGGAAATTTTTTCTTAAAACGGGAATTTTTGAGTCATTTTGAGTCATTTTTGAGGAATTTTGAGGAATTTTTGCCGCCGTGACGTCACAAATCTAAGATGGCGGACCGACAATCTCAATCCACCGCCTGAGGCCTGTTTCCGGACCGGCCAATATATACTACTTAGTATGTTAATTATTCATATCAAATAACTTTACTTAGGCTTCATTAGTTTCGGAGAAATGATAAATTGTTGTAAACTTATATTTCCATCATTATTGACCTCCAAAGAGATAGAATTTCGTTATCATATTTATTATTGTGTTAATACAGTTATGGAGCTACCTGTGTTTCAAAAAAATCGGTTAAGTTTTAAAAACGTGAATAAGTAACAAAATATAAGCCACCAAACTTTCACACATGGCTTAACAGACAATTTTTTGAACACAGGAGTTGACGCGCCAGCTTTGGTTTAGTGGTCAGCAAAATCTCTTCCCAACAAAGTGACCCGAATGCGATTGCCACCATTGTTATAATACCCATGTTTCTTTGCTAGTGCACTATTCATTAAAAAGGTCAAAACTGCCTCAAAATTCCATAAATAAAAATCTCTTCCTTTAATGTCGTATCTTCATTACATCGACACTAAACCACTTGATTTGAAGTAATAATTGACGTACCAAGTCTTAATACCCATAATTGTATATATAGTTAAAATGTTTATTAGTCTTTTTTTAGAATGTACTAAATGAAAACAAAAAAAAACTACTAGTAGCGCATAATTTTAATAATAATAATATTAACGAGTGATATATAAAATTTTTATCATAACAAAAACATATATTTTCTACCATTATAGTTAAGAAGTTACAATTTAAGAGCTATCAAATTTTCACTCTCTTGATAAATTTAGTTGTAAGACAAAAACAATTTTTTATTAATTATGACTTTGTAATTTTTAGATAGTTTCTTGATAAAATGGATGTAGCATGGTTAATTTTCACTATTAGTTTATTGAACTTTATCGTATGAACCCGTGAGAGATTTTTTTAATGTTGTAAATTTAGTTCGAAATATTTATTTATTGAATAATTTTACCTGTGGAAAACATCACATAGCTACATTGTAATACGCTCATAGTATCTTATTCAGCAACATTTCATATCAACTTAGCCTACTTAGCACCAAAGGTGACGATTTTCTGACAAAGGAGAAGTAAATTTAATCAAACAATTTTCAAAGATTTAACAGTCTCGTTTAATGAAGCGATTTCAATAAAATTTGATCGGTAACAATTTTAAAAACCATCCCGAGTATGATTCGTCAGGAAAGAACATTTAAATTTCTCAAGAGGAATCAGCAAAACTATAGGTAATAGAAGCTTATGTCCCAGCTTGGATTGACAGTGTTGTTTTAAAGGGTTTAGTTTTAAAAATGTTCAGGATGGAGCCCCTGAACGTCCTCTTCTCCGGGGGCAGTTCTGTCCGCCCTCCCAGGCCCCTGGTGAGGCATCAGGGCCTCGCGGAAGTCAATGGCCCAGGACCCCGCAGAGCCTGGGGCTGTCACTGCTCCGAATAGTCGTGAGCCGCCATTCGTGAAGTGACGAGTTGCACGTGTCCATTTATGCATACTTGTGGCCTTAGAAAGATCACCATCCCTACCATCACTACTACTATCATATCTACTTAATACTATCAATACGAAAATATGGTTGTCTGTTTGTCCTTTCACCGGCAACGAAGCAACGGATCGCCATGATATTTTTTGCACATAGATAGTTCATAGGCCGGAGAGTAACATAGACTTTATGAATTACTTTCGATGAAAAACAGTTCATTTCTATTTTGTAATAGAAAAAGAATAGGATGTAGGTCATAGACACAGTGAGATTGTGACATTTCTCTATGTCCGCCAACATCCTATCCTTCTACTTGGCGAAACCCATGCGCTTAATGAAGCTCGCGGCTGCTAGCGAACTAAAGGCGCTTATAACAGTTTAGTTTAGAACTTCGTCTAAAGATGGCGTTGTCTTGAATTTTTAACGCGCTACCGTTTGGTGCGTCCGTCACGTCTTGCCTAGGGGTTACCTGCCTTCCCACTAAATGAAGCTAAATGTTGGCGTCTCGGTTTTTCTGATGCGTAGCCTTGATGCACCGAGATTGTGCAATCAATGGGACTTTAAAGTTAAAATTTACCGATTTTCAAGTGCATGTCCTACAGACTTGAAAATCAGTATTGATGTTCCTTATATCAAGATGTATTTAGCCCGGAAAACGCCGGGTATTTCAGCTAGTATTTTAATAAAATTGTAATGTTAGACTGATGCTTTTCCAGCAACCTGCTCTCAGCACACTTTTAGTTTATGTGTACTTGTCAATGATTGACTTGAACATGCAAAAATTGCTAACGCAAAGCCGAAACGTATTTCTACGTTAATACACCAGGTTGTGTTAACAGCTTACTTATTCAGATATCCTTTGATTTAGGCTACATCAGTGAAGGATGCATACTTCTATTCAGATATATCGGAAATATAAGTTTACTGTATCTTTTGAGACTGTGTTACACGTAAAGGTTCTTCCGCGCAGTCGCGTCTGTCTGATGCGTCTAGTTCGTGCTGTCATACATGAAGGGCAGCACAGTAGATTGGTATAGATTTTTATCTTGGCTTCCTTGACCATTTTAGGCAAGATCAATATCAAGGGGATTACGCCTCACCATCTTGCAATCTATACTAATATACTAAAGCTGAAGAGTTTGTTTGTTTGAAGGCGCTAATCTCTGGAACTACCAGTTGGATTTGAAAAATTATGTTTGCATTTTATAGCCCATTTATTGAAGAAGCTTACAAACTTTTGAACGTCACGCTATGACCCTTAAGCGGCAAACAAAAAAATCAGAAGTAAGCGAAAACGAAGTACACTGACAGAAATATTTTGTTGGTGTAAACAAAATTTAAGCAAAATAATACTGAATTTTTGTAAATATGATAAACTATGTTGTCGTATTACTAGTACATCATAATACTCCAAAAAATTATGTTTCTTCATTAAATCACAGAAATGGTCGTTAACATGCCATCACTATCACTTAAAAAATATTGATTCCTCGTTAATCTTTCCAGCATTTCCGGAAAAACACTAATATTTCGTAAAATAAAAATAGGGTTTTCTCGTTTATTTTAGAAAAATTTCTGCAATAATATAGGTAAATTTTAATACAAAAAATATTAGGATTTTCATAAATTTAACAAATCCAAACTCAAATGCTAACCATTAACGCTTTCTGTGCGCTATCAGGACGTGGAAAAAAAACCTGAATGGTTATTATTCCAGTGGCATGTAAAACCAATGCAGATATCCCTCGTTAGAAGCATACATTTTGGTCAATCAAATAAAAATACGTATTTGTTTACGTACATGTGTTACCATGGACATCCAGAGGAGGCACGGCTATTCTCTTCTAATAATAATAATGATATTTGAACTTTATATTTCCTATTAGGAATATGATCAGGTATAATTGGCTAATCAATAAGTATATTAATTCGTATAGAATTAGGAAGACCAGGATCCACTATTGGAAATGATCAAATTTACAATACTATTGTAAAGCACAATTTTGTTATAATTTTCTTCATAGTAATACCAATAATTAGAGGATTTGGTAATTGACTATTACCAATTATAATTGGAGCACCGGATATAGCATTCCTTCGAATAAATAACATAAGATTTTGATTACTGCCACCATCATTAACTTTGCTAATTATGAGTAGTATAGTTGATATTGGAATTAAATGACCCGTACTGAGGGTGGAAACAGGGATGCTGAACATAAGAATAACACCAAACCAAGTTTAAAGGAAAATATTTAAATATTATTAAGTTTTCCACATATTGCATGATTATAGGCCTAGAATGCCTAGTAAAATAGCTACTGACCGTTACACCCGCCCACAGAACTCTTGAGCCGCTGATTCCACGCAACCCCCCAAAATTTATCAAATTTTCTCCCTTGGCCTTGTATCAGCACTGTGTAAAGATGACCACAGTAGCAGATTAACACATTATTCACTTCAAAACCTGATCAAATTCAGGTATAAATGTATCTACATATCTATATACATAACACATAATTTAACATGTTTTTAACTAGCTTATACATTATTTTCTTTAAAATACGAAGATTACATGGTCAGGTTTATTATGTTTGCATTTTTTATTGATGGTAAGCAAGAAGTAGAAAAAGGTTTCTAGTAGTACTCCACGTACAACGGATACATACAGTTCATATATATATCGTACAGGAAAGGTGAATATTTAAACTAATATAATAAAATTCCAAATTTTTTTCTTTTCAAATAAACTGACTATTTAGAAAAAGATTAGATTGACATAAATAATTATGTAATATTTTCAAAATATTAATTAACAAAATACAAATTCGAAATTAAGTTTCATTGATTAAAATATTGGGAAATGTTATTTAATGTAATGTTATCACTTCTTCAATGTTCCATATCTAGGACATTCCTTTGTCTTGGACTTATCTGTATTCATTTTCAACATGGACCAGCAAAAAAAAAAATTAAAATGCAAGTCGTTGGACAGTATTATGCTGAAATGCAAGGCAAAACACAAAATAAGACATCCACCAAAATTACCTAATTATGTTATTAAAACGTAAAATTAGAATTTTAAATCATAGTAGTAGTATAGGTTAGCCGGAACTGGGACTGGGTCCTGGGTGTGGTGCCTGTGGTGCCGACCACCATCTTGGATTATGACGTCACGGCGGCCATCTTGGAGGAGTGTAACGGGACATAGCGTAACGGGACAAGTTTGACCTTGACCTTTGACCCTCAAAATTCGCCAAAATTGGGCAAAAATTACCCAAAATTCCTCAAAATTTCCATTTTTGTGAAAAAAAATTCCACCAAAAATTCTCAAAAAATTCCACAAATTAAAAATTTCTCTTTTCGAGGGAAAAATTCCCGTTTCGAGGAAAAATTTACCGTTTTTAGTCCTTAAAAATCCCAGCGGCTAGAAATGTCCATATAGAGGCTTAAACATCCATGTCTACAGCCTCTGATAAGCCTCTGACGTCATCATGGAATATGTCATTTTGAATTATGACGTCACCGTTGCATTTTCCGTTACGCCCGCCATCTTTAACTTTTTTTATTTATTATCCGATTTTAATGAATTTTTTTTTAAATTATAAAAAAAATATAATAAAATTTTAATAAAAGATTTATAAAAAACAAACATTTACGACACGGAGTTCGGAGTCCTCGGTTCGAACCCGGTGAGTGCAAAAAAAAATTAAAAATGGCGACCGATCCTTCCCCCGTGGTGGGTGCTAGCAGACTGACTCCCACCACTTTTTTTCAAAGCATATATATCGTCATCTAGTATGACGTCATGTCCGCCATCTTGTCTTTGATGCTGGAAGCCATTATCAATGTATCGTCGGCGAGAGTGCGCTGACGCCATGTTAGTTTAGTTCTTATCCGCTAGAGTGCAGTAATCATTTATTACTGTGACACCCGCCATCTTGAAATTTGGCCGCCATCTTGAAAATCCGTAATTATTTAGCTAGAAATTCGGAAAAAGTTCCAAAATTCATTAAATAAATCACTCATTAACTTACATATCGATTAGATCCGCTCCTGTTCTCGGTTCGATACCCGAACGATGCAATATTGTTTAATTTTATGTAAAAAATAATAATTTCAATAAACCATGTTCAAAATTCATTAAATAAATTTGTAATCCATATAATGATTGATTGGATCGATTAAGGTCCTTGGTTCGATCCCTGGCCGATACAAAACAACTTTAATTTAAAAAAATACTAAAAATGTGTTAGGTTTGAGAAAATAAAAACACCACAAGTTCTTTTAAAAAAAAAATATTACATAAATTCAATACACTACTACAAGTACAAAAAAAAAACACTGACAAATTACCAAAGCCTTTTGGATTCCTCGTTTCAAACAGTCTTCTTATTGTACGGACTAAGCCTTTTACATGACTTTAAATGTCTATCCGATCCGTTCATTACCGCAGCCAGAGACGGACTGAAGTCCATATCACCAGGGTCTCACTTATATAGACTCATCAGTCGGTACAACACATGAGTCAAAACAAGAACCATGTTCATTATACGTCTCGGAGCATTTTTTATAATGACGATGTAAGCTATCGAGACGTGAAATTAGTTTATTACACTTATTGCACTGAAATTGTATTCTTTGAACATTATTAGAACAACCGCTTCTTTCTTGTCTGCGAGCATTTGAGGTGATAGTAAATGATGCACCACAGTATTTGCACTGATGCGAAGTACGCTCTTCATTAATTGAAGTATTCAATGCTGATGAAACTTCAGCTGATGGTGGAACAGCACATATCAAAGTCTCCACCAATGTTGACGCCGTCGTTTCCAACGGGATCTGCTCCAACATCGTCGGCGCTGACGTCATGGTCCCCGTAGTCGATGGTACATCCTCCATCGAGTTCGACGTTAAAGTCGGTAAAGATGCCATCGAAGTCTCAAGAACAGGCAATTACACGACTTATGCACCAGAAGAAACAAACTAGGTGACGGCAGTAACAAACTAAGCGTCTTGCTGTCTAGGACTCGTTTACATACATTAACCGGTTTGAATAATACGCTAGTCAAATCAAGAACAATTTACTAAAATACTAGAGTCAAAACAACATTTAAAAAAATAGAAGCACCATCAACAAAAAAAAGGAAGCACATTTGGAAGCACCATCAAAAAAGGAAGCACATTTGGAAGCACCGACTACGAAAAGGCAGCACATTTGGAAGCACCGACAACGAAAAGGCAGCAAATTTGGAAGCACCGACAACGAAAAGGCAGCACATTTGGAAGCCCCGGCAATGAAAAAGGCAGCACATTTGGAAGCACCGACAACGAAAAGGCAGCACATTTGGAAGCTCCATCAACAAAAAAAAGGCAAAAAGGAAGCACAAGTTACGAGATCTAAGTCTTAGTTATACAAAAAATAAAAACATTAAATTCTTATAATTTAAATTATTTATTTTATTGCTTTACATTATACAAATGCAAGTAAAACAAGCCATTATTGTATGTAGCCAGCATTCCTCAGTTCCTTGAGTATGAAGGATATTTCTTTGATGCACGAATAGTTTCCTGCACAAAGCGAACCATGTAGAAGTCTTAGCCGGTCAACCAATATGTTTGGATCTTTCCATGATGTGTAATCATTCTCTTCTACCACCATATTCCTTGCACCTTTATAATAAATATTATGATCTCTGGTGTCTTCCGTTTTACCACCAACCTCAGGGTAACTTTCATGTTTGAGACGGTGATCATCACAAGCTTGATCAGATTTATTTAATATATCACGTCGTTCCCACCGTTTCGGTCTCAGGACACCGCCACATTCTTCGATCTTGGCAGCTTTAGGTGCTTCATCATAATCTATGTCTTTGTCAACAGCCTCAGAGTCACTGTAACAATCACCGTAGAAGGAATCGTCTTCACCCAATTTACCGTAATAATTCGATGTTGATGATGTTGAAGTGTCTTCATCGTCTTCATGCTTCCTTTTTAGGAGTCCATCATTTTTACAAAGTAGGAAAGATCTACTTGAATTCGGCTGGAATATATTCTCACTTTTCACGTTAAGGATTCTTCCATTGTCTTCATTCTTCCGTAAATCATCAACCTCCTTCAATTTAAGTTCTTTGTCGAGATCGGAAGAGCCAAGAAAATTATTGTCGTAATGCAGATCACTCTTCCTTAGGCTAGTAGATTCATCGTTGTCCTCTAGCTTGTACGCAGGCTTGGCGCTACAAGTTCTGCCATGTCTTTTAAGGCTCTCTCTCCGCGTAAACGACTTGCTACATCGAACACAACTTATCATATTGCGCAGTGGATTTTTAACATAGTCATTCTTCTCGTGTTGTCTTTTATTCTTTCTCAAGATAAACTCTTTACTGCAAAACTTACACCTATGTTCTTTCGATACAGCGTCAGATCCCAAATCGGAATTCATATTAGTTACTACGGCTAATGCCAGATACCAATTGAGAGTTTTAAATAAGTTGCAATACTTAAATAGAAATTTTTTCATATTTCATCAGCAAGAATTAATATATCTCATGCAAAAGTACTTTATGCATGTAGTTCTGCTTTTCAACAACAGATGTCGCCACATGTTGCTTTCAGGTAAATAATAATTAGTTCTTTTATGCGGGATGCGGGATGCTCACTAACGATCGCAAAAGAAGGATGGCTTCGCTAGACTCCAAGGAAAAGGAAGTTCGTCTTGCATGTTGGTGCTCCACAGATGTCTCATAGCGTAATATTAATTTGACTGAGTAATGATATTTTTTAATTCCACCTGATAACAATATTGCAAGTTTTGATTTAGTAGCAGAAATTATCGAATTAAATGTAACTCCAGATATAATGACATGTCTCATCAGACAAAAAAAATCCATGCAGAGAGTGGTTTCTCATAATAGTCAGAAACACTTGAAGAAACCACAGGAATGATTGCAAGAACACGGGAAAAACCATCAAAATATTGACAAGAATAATCAGGAGCACACGGAGAAAACCATCATAATATTGGCAAGAATAATCAGGAGCACACGGAGAAAACCATCATAATATTGACATGGATAATCAGATGCACTCGGAGAAAACCACCACACGTTTTCTTTGATATCATAAAATTACAGGGAAAAAAATATTTAATAAAAATAAATAAAAAAAATTTAAAATGAAAAAAATTACAAAAATACATAAATAGATTCTGCTAGCTTGTGAACTTCTCATTGTGTAACAAAGATAGAGTTCCAGTACAAGCCAGAATTTTATGTATTTTTGTAATTTTTTTCATTTTAAATTTTTTTTATTTATTTTTATTAAATATTTTTTTCCCTGTAATTTTATGATATCAAAGAAAACGTGTGGTGGTTTTCTCCGAGTGCATCTGATTATCCATGTCAATATTATGATGGTTTTCTCCGTGTGCTCCTGATTATTCTTGCCAATATTATGATGGTTTTCTCCGTGTGCTCCTGATTATTCTTGTCAATATTTTGATGGTTTTTCCCGTGTTCTTGCAATCATTCCTGTGGTTTCTTCAAGTGTTTCTGACTATTATGAGAAACCACTCTCTGCATGGATTTTTTTTGTCTGATGAGACATGTCATTATATCTGGAGTTACATTTAATTCGATAATTTCTGCTACTAAATCAAAACTTGCAATATTTTTATCAGGTGGAATTAAAAAATATCATTACTCAGTCAAATTAATATTACGCTATGAGACATCTGTGGAGCACCAACATGCAAGACGAACTTCCTTTTCCTTGGAGTCTAGCGAAGCCATCCTTCTTTTGCGATCGTTAGTGAGCATCCCGCATCCCGCATAAAAGAACTAAATATTATTTACCTGAAAGCAACATGTGGCGACATCTGTTGTTGAAAAGCAGAACTACATGCATAAAGTACTTTTGCATGAGATATATTAATTCTTGCTGATGAAATATGAAAAAATTTCTATTTAAGTATTGCATCTAATTTAAAACTCTCAATTGGTATCTGGCATTAGTCTCAGTAACTAATATGAATTCCGATTTGGGATCTGACGCTGTATCGAAAGAACATAGGTGTAAGTTTTGCAGTAAAGAGTTTATCTTGAGAAAGAATAAAAGACAACACGAGAAGAATGACTGTGTTAAAAATCCACTGCGCAATATGATAAGTTGTGTTCGATGTAGCAAGTCGTTTACGCGGAGAAAGAGCCTAAAAAGACATGGCAGAACTTGTAGCGCCAAGCCTGCGTACAAGCTAGAGGACAACGATGAATCTACTAGCCTAAGGAAGAGTGATCTGCATTACGACAATAATTTTCTTGGATCTTCCGATCTCGACAAAGAACTTAAATTGAAGGAGGTTGATGATTTACGGAAGAATGAAGACAATGGAAGACTCCTTAACGTGAAAAGTGAGAATATATTCCAGCCGAATTCAAGTAGATCTTTCCTACTTTGTAAAAATGATGGACTCCTAAAAAGGAAGCATGAAGACGATGAAGACACTTCAACATCATCAACATCGAATTATTACGGTAAATTGGGTGAAGACGATTCCTTCTACGGTGATTGTTACAGTGACTCTGAGGCTGTTGACAAAGACATAGATTATGATGAAGCACCTAAAGCTGCCAAGATCGAAGAATGTGGCGGTGTCCTGAGACCGAAACGGTGGGAACGACGTGATATATTAAATAAATCTGATCAAGCTTGTGATGATCACCGTCTCAAACATGAAAGTTACCCTGAGGTTGGTGGTAAAACGGAAGACACCAGAGATCATAATATTTATTATAAAGGTGCAAGGAATATGGTGGTAGAAGAGAATGATTACATATCATGGAAAGATCCAAACATATTGGTTGACCGGCTAAGACTTCTACATGGTTCGCTTTGTGCAGGAAACTATTCGTGCATCAAAGAAATATCCTTCATACTCAAGGAACTGAGGAATGCTGGCTACATACAATAATGGCTTGTTTTACTTGCATTTGTATAATGTAAAGCAATAAAATAAATAATTTAAATTATAAGAATTTAATGTTTTTATTTTTTGTATAACTAAGACTTAGATCTCGTAACTTGTGCTTCCTTTTTGCCTTTTTTTTGTTGATGGAGCTTCCAAATGTGCTGCCTTTTCGTTGTCGGTGCTTCCAAATGTGCTGCCTTTTTCATTGCCGGGGCTTCCAAATGTGCTGCCTTTTCGTTGTCGGTGCTTCCAAATTTGCTGCCTTTTCGTTGTCGGTGCTTCCAAATGTGCTGCCTTTTCGTAGTCGGTGCTTCCAAATGTGCTTCCTTTTTTGATGGTGCTTCCAAATGTGCTTCCTTTTTTTTGTTGATGGTGCTTCTATTTTTTTAAATGTTGTTTTGACTCTAGTATTTTAGTAAATTGTTCTTGATTTGACTAGCGTATTATTCAAACCGGTTAATGTATGTAAACGAGTCCTAGACAGCAAGACGCTTAGTTTGTTACTGCCGTCACCTAGTTTGTTTCTTCTGGTGCATAAGTCGTGTAATTGCCTGTTCTTGAGACTTCGATGGCATCTTTACCGACTTTAACGTCGAACTCGATGGAGGATGTACCATCGACTACGGGGACCATGACGTCAGCGCCGACGATGTTGGAGCAGATCCCGTTGGAAACGACGGCGTCAACATTGGTGGAGACTTTGATATGTGCTGTTCCACCATCAGCTGAAGTTTCATCAGCATTGAATACTTCAATTAATGAAGAGCGTACTTCGCATCAGTGCAAATACTGTGGTGCATCATTTACTATCACCTCAAATGCTCGCAGACAAGAAAGAAGCGGTTGTTCTAATAATGTTCAAAGAATACAATTTCAGTGCAATAAGTGTAATAAACTAATTTCACGTCTCGATAGCTTACATCGTCATTATAAAAAATGCTCCGAGACGTATAATGAACATGGTTCTTGTTTTGACTCATGTGTTGTACCGACTGATGAGTCTATATAAGTGAGACCCTGGTGATATGGACTTCAGTCCGTCTCTGGCTGCGGTAATGAACGGATCGGATAGACATTTAAAGTCATGTAAAAGGCTTAGTCCGTACAATAAGAAGACTGTTTGAAACGAGGAATCCAAAAGGCTTTGGTAATTTGTCAGTGTTTTTTTTTTGTACTTGTAGTAGTGTATTGAATTTATGTAATATTTTTTTTTTAAAAGAACTTGTGGTGTTTTTATTTTCTCAAACCTAACACATTTTTAGTATTTTTTTAAATTAAAGTTGTTTTGTATCGGCCAGGGATCGAACCAAGGACCTTAATCGATCCAATCAATCATTATATGGATTACAAATTTATTTAATGAATTTTGAACATGGTTTATTGAAATTATTATTTTTTACATAAAATTAAACAATATTGCATCGTTCGGGTATCGAACCGAGAACAGGAGCGGATCTAATCGATATGTAAGTTAATGAGTGATTTATTTAATGAATTTTGGAACTTTTCCCGAATTTCTAGCTAAATAATTACGGATTTTCAAGATGGCGGCCAAATTTCAAGATGGCGGGTGTCACAGTAATAAATGATTACTGCACTCTAGCGGATAAGAACTAAACTAACATGGCGTCAGCGCACTCTCGCCGACGATACATTGATAATGGCTTCCAGCATCAAAGACAAGATGGCGGACATGACGTCATACTAGATGACGATATATATGCTTTGAAAAAAAGTGGTGGGAGTCAGTCTGCTAGCACCCACCACGGGGGAAGGATCGGTCGCCATTTTTAATTTTTTTTTGCACTCACCGGGTTCGAACCGAGGACTCCGAACTCCGTGTCGTAAATGTTTGTTTTTTATAAATCTTTTATTAAAATTTTATTATATTTTTTTTATAATTTAAAAAAAAATTCATTAAAATCGGATAATAAATAAAAAAAGTTAAAGATGGCGGGCGTAACGGAAAATGCAACGGTGACGTCATAATTCAAAATGACATATTCCATGATGACGTCAGAGGCTTATTAGAGGCTGTAGACATGGATGTTTAAGCCTCTATATGGACATTTCTAGCCGCTGGGATTTTTAAGGACTAAAAACGGTAAATTTTTCCTCGAAACGGGAATTTTTCCCTCGAAAAGAGAAATTTTTAATTTGTGGAATTTTTTGAGAATTTTTGGTGGAATTTTTTTTCACAAAAATGGAAATTTTGAGGAATTTTGGGTAATTTTTGCCCAATTTTGGCGAATTTTGAGGGTCAAAGGTCAAGGTCAAACTTGTCCCGTTACGCTATGTCCCGTTACACTCCTCCAAGATGGCCGCCGTGACGTCATAATCCAAGATGGTGGTCGGCACCACAGGCACCACACCCAGGACCCAGTCCCAGTTCCGGCTAACCTATACTACTCATAGTAACGGCATTTGTTCACAAAATTAAACAATAATGTACTATAATACCCCAAGAACATATTTAAAAATATTTAAGTTAAAAATCTTGATAAACAGTTAAGTATATAAAAGCATAGACCAGTTAAATAAGGTACCAACCTCGGAATGAATTATAATATACTACAAACTTGTATAAATCTTGTTTTGACATTTCATATGTACGCGAGGTCAAAGGTCACAAAATATATATTTTTTAAAATTTCTTGTTTTATATTCTCTACATGGCTTTAAAGTTATGCGAAAAGTTGTGGAGCATTAAAATTATCTACAAAATAATTTTTTTTGGCAATATTTTATACGATTAACCGTTCTTGAGATAAAGCGCGAAGAGTAGGGAGCGCTTAGCCGTATTTACAATAACGCAAGGTCAACTGTAGAATGCAGTACTTAGTGCCATTTATAGAGTTAATTACTCACCAAAAATTAACACACTTTAATTATAACTAATAAATGAATGATATTATAAACATAATATGCTTTTAATCTAATATATTTATATTTTAAGTAGAATAAGATTTAAGTATCTCTTTTTAAATGTAAAAATTGTTTAATATAAATTTTTATTAGTAGTATATTAGTATGTATACTAAATCTTAAACGAGGGCCCATTAATACAACCTTTTTTCCTTTTATCTTAGGTTGGGATAATGTTCCATTCTTGAAACCGGCTTCGTTTTCAAGGCGTCACTCTCTGTACTAAGCCTATTCCTCAGTTAAAAATGTGTCTTAGCAAGAAACATCGTAGGATTTTAAGTGTAATGAACAACTTGTTTTTATATGCAATAAATCTAATAAAGAATGTGATAGAGTAAATGTCGTGCGTTGCTCGCAAACTTTGAAAACTGTAAATATTGACCATTCCTATTTATCATAAGTTGGGGCAGATGTTCTTTTGTTGAGACCGGTTTCATTTAAGGCTTATTTAAGGTTGTTAATGATAATATTTTAGTGATTAACTAACTTTAGGTATAAAATAAGCTAAAAGCTGGATTCTACAGTTGAACTTGCGTTATCCTAAATACGGCTAAGCGCTCCCCACTCTTCGTGCCTTATCTCAAGAACGGTTAGGAATTGTATGAAATACTAGCGTTGCCCGGGCTGAACACAGGGTGAAGGGGATTATTTTTTAATTGTATGTAGACAGTAATTGTCTTCTTAATTTTAATGTAATGTATGCAAGAGTTGCCCCAATTCTGGTTCAAGAGGTAGAAAAGGGTGAATTGTGAAGGGGTGAGGGGGGGGGGGGGGGCAGAGAGAAAGAGATCTGGAGAATAGCAGTGTACCAAAATTTCGTGTATTGAATTAACTTTTTCTTAAAATCAAACGAAGATATTACTGATCTTATTTTTAACGTCAAGTGCAAAAAACACATCTGGAAGGGCCAAAATAATGCTTTGGAGGTAGGAAAGGGAAATGAGGGTTGTTTTTCATAATCTCATGCTTCCATTGAACTTATTTTTTTTCAGTTGGATGTTGACGATGAATTCCTATTTTTCTGCTAAAATGCGTGAACTATGAAAAACATTCTTGGACAATTTGCGGTGATGTATGCTACTTGGTCAACAATCTGGCTACACAAAAATACCGTGTTTTATTTGTGAATGGGACAGCAGAGCCAAAGACAAACACTGGAAGCAGACAGAATGGCCCAAAAGAAAAACCCTATAACCCGGTTCACACAACATAATAAATGAACCACTTGTTCAACAAAGCAAGGTACTTTTACCTCCTCTTCACATTAAACTCGGACTAATGAAGCAGTTCACTAAATAAATTCCAAAAGGAGACTGCTTCCAGTATTTGGTAAAAATTTCCGAAAATATTTTATGCGAAATTGAAAGAAGGGGTCTTTGTGAGAACGCAAATCAGAAAATTAATGAAAGACAGTATGTTTGAAAATACAATCAATATTGTAGAAAAAAGGCTTGGGTTTCTTTTAAAGAAGTTGTGGGCAATATTTTTTGTTAACAAAAACATTCATAGTACAAAAGAATGGTTAAAGAAATGTTGGAGGATTTCCTGAAATCAGGATGTAACATGAGTGTGAAACTTTACTACTTAAATTTACATATTGATTTTTTCCGACAAATCTCGGCGATGTCAGTGAAGAACAAGGAGAACGTTTTCATCAGGACATAAAGGACATGAAAAAGAGATACCAGGGAAGGTGGGATGTAAATGTGATGGCGGACTACTGCTTCATGCTTATAACAGATGGCACTGCTGAAGGAAGACAATCGAGGAAGAGAAGTTTCAACCCACGTCAGTCAGATCTTGAAGTGAAATCAGCGAAGACGACGAATTAAATTATCAGATATCATTGTGTTTTCATAACAGTCATAGAAATTTAAGGTGATTATAATATATTCTACTATTTTCCACTGTAATGCAAGTGCATTGCAATTTCATACTGGCTTATAAAATACACGACTTTTAAGTGAAACACAAATAAATTTTTCACTGCGGAGAAAACCAGTATAATACAAATATCACACGAAAATATGACTAAAAATATTTTATGTGCAGAAGTTCTCAAAATGGTTGATTAATATATCAAAAACATGTAAAAATCTAAGATGGCAAGGTCTAATCCCGGTAATGGATATGTATACTGAAGGAAATTTCGAAACCTTTTTTCCCTTCGTACAGGGAAAATTAAATAATTAATGTAGCGAGGCTAGAAGTTCTCTACGTTTCACTATTTGTTTGTTGCTCCCAAAATACACAGAAATGTTATAAATGGCAACCAATGAGATTAAATTTCGCGGTTACAATAATATTAATTCCATTGTAACAGTAAAATAAAAGTACCCTCCCCGGCGGGGAATCGAACCCCGGTCTCCCGCGTGACAGGCGGGGATACTGACCACTATACTACCGAGGACACATATCATAATAGATTTGTAAATTATTTGCTATTCTGCAATTGCTTCCAAATGACTCGGAAACCAATTCTCCACTTCGTATCTCAATTAGTACCTCGAATATACCTGTAGAATTTAAAACATGAAATGAAAAATATTAACTTTGGTGTTGAAACATTTAAAACTTTAAATGTTTGTTTCGCAAACTAAGTTTCCAGTATCAAATCATATTGTAATTTTATTTATATGTTCCAAGTTTAATTACACTATCTTTTGGAGTGGTGACAGAATAGGTATGAAGGATAAAAAAAATTACCTATTAAACTACGGAGCAAACTTCCGAGGACAGACAGGTCAGTCAACACAACGTCATAACACGAGTAGTTTTCTATTTTTGTTTCTTCATCAATACAACACCAATAAAATGTTTCTATGATCAAAAACATAACAATATTCAAATGATATATGGTATTTAAGATCGTCTACTTCACAGATATGATTTATTTATTAGCTTTTCCCCCCAAAAAGAAAATAAGTTTTTTTATTATAGCAAAGAAGAGCTTTGAAAACAAATAAATGAAATAAATCTTTGTAACACTTCTAACGGAGCTGTATAAAATATACTTGCTTTCGCTCGTTGGGGGCTTCGCCTCCAAACACCCACAGGGGGCTGTAGCTGTATTTTTAGTGGGATAGTACATATTTTGTGTGTTTGTTAATTAAAATAATTAAAAATATATTTATTTACAGATTTATATTACAGATGATGTCGTTGTATTTGTCAGAAACCACGCACTCCCAGCTGCCTTAAATGTGCTAAATTTGATGTTTGTAGGTGCCGCGTAAACAATAAAAAAAAATTACAATATGTTAAAAAAATACTAAATATAGTTTAATAATTTATTTGTTTATTACCAATGATGTTACGATAATTTGCAATGGGACATAAATAATAAATATAATTTATTTGTGTATGCAAACCATAACTTAAGAATAAAATATTTTTGAGACATTCGTGAAGAAATTAGAAATGTTTCACCGGATATGAGATTGAATTAACAAAGATATTACTGACTTATATATGAAAAGTCACGAGACCGACATTTAAGATCTATATGGTAATTAAAACAATGTTTATAGATGATTAAAAATAGCTATTATAACGTTTAAGTGTTTAAGCGTTTATTAATTAGCATTTTAATTTTTTTCTTTGCATTTCAATATGCGTTGCTGTATTTATATATTTCAGTAATTGGTTTCCCCTAGTTAATATGTTGAAACTGTCTAACAATATTTTAGATATAGATATCATAATGCATACATAAATGTGTATCATAAATTAAAATGCCCTAATTTTGCTAAGAAATATATGTTATTAAAATTTTTTTAAATAATAAACCTAGATTAATGATTATTCTACTACAGGAAAGGAAATAAATAATTTTTTTTCATCGGAAAGTTTGGCAAAGGGGAAATTTTAATAACTCGATGTACGGTCGTACTATGTATATACAAGACAAAAAAAAGTATTTCATTTTAAAAAAAGCGTGGGGTGCTTTTTAAGATATTATCGAAATGATAATCCTTCTACTTATATATATATATAAATAAAATATTTAAAGCTTTTGATAACATGCACCCCACGCTTTTTTTAAAAATAAAATACATTTTTTTCTTATATACACTATTATTAATTTATATTTATAAAAAATTTTACACTATTATTAATTCAAATTTATTAAAATTTATTTTCTATTTTTTAGTTTGGTTTTCTATTGTGGTTAAATTATATTGCTGTTGGCCCCTAGTTGTGGTAGCCGCTCTAATAAATCTCCTTTATGCTTTGTATTATACGTTGGCCACTCTCTAATTAATATTATGTGTTCTCATGGGGTTCTTGGCGCCTACCCTCGTCGAAGTAAATACCAGGAACGCTGCTACTGGATGGTCTGCCCAGACTGATAGTCCAGCTAGCACGTCACTGCCCTGTGTTACTGTCCAGAGAGTAATTATAAAAAGAAAATTTAGTAGTGTTGTGTGAATAGTGGAAATATGCATATAAATGAAATAATAATAACTGAAAAACATATGATTTTAATGGGTTATTGAATATGGGTGTGAAGTTACTATTAACATGTGATTGAGCGAGAACAACCAAGGTGTCAAACCTAGGTGTCGGTAATTAGATGCAAATGACGTCACTGGAACACATTGAATATCATGCCGGGTCTAGCAATACGTTGTCGGAGGCTTGAGGCTCTCTTCACAGGACTTCCAGGTGGTCTGCTGCTACACTGGAACACTGGATGCTGTAAGCTGTAATTGACGAACTACAGAAGCTCTGAGGTAGCCGGGTATCTGGTTGAAGACTCGACTTCCCTCTCGTCCTAGAAAGTCTGGTTTAATCTGGATTGGTCTCACCAATCGTCGTGGCCGATCGCAGCTGGCGCTGCCCTCAGTTGTCTGGAACCACTACGGGACGAAAACGGGACCGACGCGGAAGTTGGCACTCGAAGTCGCCGATACTCCCTATCTAGGACTTATCTAGTCCAGATACAATTCTCTCAACTCGTAGAGCGGAGAATTCTAAGTAGTACACGATCGCGGATGACGCGAATCTTCTATTTCTCGGGCGGCAACCAAGGCTTTGGTTCGCCCCAGCCCGAGAAACGTCTTCCCGCTGCAAGATGGCGATGGCGTCTCCCTTCTTCCTCCTTATAACTCTTTACTTTCAGTCCCTAGCAACCAAGGAGTTATCGATATCAGCAAACAGAATAAGCTGCATAGTGAAATAAAAACTTGGATGTTAGCGTGTAAGAGAATCGAACTAAGACAAAATGAATAAAGTTTCCAAAGAATAATTCTTAGAAGACCCTGAAGTTAAAAGTGTGTTGTCTATGGCAATAATATGTGTTATATCTGTTATACCTTGGTTGTCCTCTTTACAATAAAACAATTAATTACATAATATTCGCTCATGGAATATACAATTAAAGTTACAATAATAATAAAAAATAATTATATAACTGTAAACAGTTGGACTGGTTACACTATATAAAGCGTGTTTTATATAGTTGGACTGGTTACACTATATAAAGCGTGTTTTATAGTTTTTTTAAACTATTATTTATTTTCTACTTTTTAGTTTGGTTTATTTATAATTTAAAGTGATACTTCTTTATCGACGTATGAAAGATATTTTATAACAATGTAATAAAACTTTATAGTTATTACATCAATTTAATATTAAAGTAGATTTTTAATAGATATTGGCTGCAGTTAAAATAAAATCGATAAATATTGTTTTATCTCAGAAGTGTCTCTAGATGTGGCTCAATTTTTTTATTTATTACATGACTTTACTATTAAAGTGAATTTGAATAGATATTTGCTGCTTCTAAAACATATATCCAATATAGCGTGTTGAAGGACGACAGTACTCAATAATTTCAATATCCTGCTATGAAAATCAATATATTCGGGAAGTCATTGATGTTTATTCTAAGTCAGCATATCTGATGGGAGACCATCCTTTGTTTGCAAATGTGTCACAAAATATTTTCTCCCATTTGTTCCAGTCCGATTCCACTGTAAGTTTCATTTGAACGCAGTTGTACCAATCTACACTGGAGTATTCTAAGAAATGTTTTAAAATTTCTATTTTCTTTTTGTCTTCTTTGATTAGGAAACGTTCACATTCTTTGCTAAAATCTTTAATCCACTGGTAAGCATTTGAGTTTCTGCCCGTGAATTTCTCAATCATGAAATCTTTTGCAATTTTCCCTAAATTTTGAGTTTGAGTTATAGTTTTTTTTCTACAAGATATTTTTCTAACAGTTTTTCCAATTTTTTGTTTCATCCACAGCACTTTTTGTTTTTTCCTCAATTTATTCTATCCAAATATGTTTTTGATATATCATCTGTCAAACTTATCCATATTTTCCATGTTTGATGTCTTTTATTTAATTATTTACTGACCTTGGCTTAGTTTGGAGTATTTGTAACTGATTGGTGTAGATTTGCAGGTTGGTGTTCGAGTGGAATTTCAAAAATCTGCCAATCAGGTGTAGCTATTGAGGTAATGCATGCGGTGTTGGATTTCCCATCTGCTGTTGGTGTCACAGCAAAATCAAACCTCAATTTTTCCATGTTTCGTGATTTATTTGCAGAAAATGTTGTTTTTTAATAATGTTTCACTCTTGGTTAATTGGTAAAATTAAACAAAGACGTAATTGTGTTTCTCTATTTAACGAAAGAAACAACATTTAAAGCCCTTATTTCAGGTTTTTTGTTTTCATATTTTTATAAATATAGATAATATTCTCTTCAAGAAAGTATATTGTTCACAATAATCATAACCCATTCTCACTTGTGATTTAATTAAATGTCACAATATTTAGTAGGCTTGGTTTATATCGCGCCAAAGACAAACTGAAAGAGCGAAATTTTTTTTTTTTTACAATGTGCGAACTCTTTTATTTCAGTTTGTCTTTGGCGTGATATAAACAAAGCCTACTAAATATTGAGAAATTATATAAATTGACAAAAATCTTGTTTTGCAAATTGAATAATGGAATCATCTTACCAAATTAGTGTATTGTCATCGGTCCTCGATAAATCTACAAAGTTTGAATGAAATCTGGCCGTTTAAAGTGGGTCAAAATCGCACCCAAAGGAGTCGGTTACAAACATACAAACAAACATACAGGTGAAGCTAATATAAATCGTGTAAAAAGGTTAAATTTTCACGAAAAATGTTAAAATTATTTTACTAAATAAGTTTATATTTGCAGTCATTATTTTGGTATTTATCCTTAAAAAGCTAACTGACATGCTTGGAATCACAACTTTAGAATAAAAATGTACAAATTGAATGATAAAGTAAGGGCTTAAGCCCTACATAGTTTTGAGAATCCTGTGTTAAAGGTAATTCCTTAGAGTAGAGACTATTCCTCGGAAAAAATTCAAAAAACTATATTTTACAAGTATAATTATTTTATTATTCCATAAATCCTAACCTCACATAACTTTTTAAATTTATTTATCACACCCTAACGACTTGTCAAAAAATTTAAGTGTTTAATGGTATCATTACCTAACAAACCTTTAATTTTAAGTTTAGTTAATTTAATTATTTGAAATCACATTGCTGCATTTACAGAATAATAAGAATAATTAATTTAAATGAAAAAAAAACTGAACAATAATTTTATTATTATTATTGTTTTGGCATTATTCTTAACTGCAAAACGGAGTTTACATTCAGCTTAGATATTTGATATTTAACAAACAAAACGTTTAATCATTTAAGTGGTATTTAACGAACACGGCTTTAAACATTACGTAAGTTTACTCATTTACGTGAAAAATGCAGCGAGATGCAATTGTTTAACATTTGAGGGTGCCGAACTTCAGCATTTTCATTCCTAACTTGTGAAATTAACCTTAACCAAGATCCATGCGCTCTTTCAGCAGCAATGTAAACATCATATCAAAACCCATATTAGATTTCTAATATGGCACATGCACAAAATATTCAGCTTTAGTTGTTGAGGACATCCTGTTTTTTATTATATTTTCAATACAGTTAACACTATATAGTACTCATAGAAGAGAGCGACATATTTGTTTTCTATGTTCACGTGTTACTGTAATCTTTGGCAAATTCCGGACACTTTCCTAAATTCTTGGAAACCACTACGTTAAGCGATTCTAGCGAGAACGGTTTTCTATACAAAAGTTAGAATAATATATTTTATAGTCATGAATTTCAGTAAATATTAAAGAAAATAGAGTATTTTTGTGTAAACGGATTAAAAGAACTATTTATATAGCCCCAATACGTCTAATATATAATAATCATTGCATATTGAAGAATAATTTCTTGTAATTTGGCATGTTTTCGGATGTGTGTGTTACCTAGTGCAAAATAATGTACAATCGTTGTGTTCATTTCCAAAAAAATTAAATATGCTTGTAAACCTCTTTTACTCCATAAAAATTTTCCTGCAAAAGTATAGAATAATTTTTAAACACCTGGTGATTAAATAAAAATTATGTAATTAATAGGAGCTATACAAAGCGATTTGAAAAAAAAATAGTTTTACTTTTCACGTATCACAGATTCCATAAAGCATTATATCAAATATGTTATAAATCCTTAACACGCCTATGACAATAATATTTATCCTAGTTATAAGTACCTATTAGCGTAATTTCCCTCCACTTTTCAAAAATAGATTTTGCACAACTCTCGTCAGAAAGCGCTAATGTCTATTGTTTCCATGTTTCTCCATGCTAAGTAGGCTATGTCCGGTATCCAGTTAAAAAGTATTTGCATGTGGCCATAGCTTACAAATAAACAAAATTTGGTTCCATCTAGAAAACAAGGGTGCATAATGGTGTGCAAAAATTCTCTCGTTAGTGATATAGCGTTTTGTCGTCACTAAGATATTTTAGCGTTTTGTCACCAATAATATATCATAGCTTTTTGCTGTCAATAAACGTGTTTATAGCAGTTACTCGTGGCTTTATCTTTAATACTATTTTCCAACATCAAAAACAATGGTGTTGCCATGGCGATTGTTCTATTAACAATACTACGATGACTTAGTAGAGTTTTAAGAGTTTAAATTTTTTTTGGGGTTCAAAACTAATAATTTCCACTTTTCGAAATTTTCCCGTCAAATACGTTACGAGATCTACCTCATGTAAGAATTTCAAGGTTGTAGCTCTCCTGGAAGTCGGTTAGAATTCGTAAAGATGAGTGAGTCAGTCAGTGAGACAAACATCGGGGTTTATATACATTTGGACGCACTATACGAACAAAAAGTATTGTTATCTTAATATTTACATTTAATATTTAAGAAATACAAACTCTATTACTAGTTTCCAAATTGTTTCCTTTTAAACAATAAAAAAGAAATTTCAGAAGATATCTAAAGTTAATTCTAAATTCGAACACTTTTATTTATTGTTAGAGGGATTTATATAAAATGAGTTTAGGAATATCAGGAGGGGATAAAACAAGGGAAAGTGCAGTTTATGTTCCCTGTTAACCCATCTTCAAATCTCGCTGTTCTGTTGTTTCCGAACGCTAGGGTGTTGGTTTATTGTCCCTCGCCTTAGCACCACGCCCACCACTCTGCGATCTACTTCCGGTCTCGGCTGTCGGGTCCGGAATACACATAACCGGAAGTCGCCGTGATGGACCTGTCATACGAAGTCTCGCGCCCTTCTTCCAACACATTCTAGAAATGTCTCTCTCTTTTATATCGCCTCCTATGTACAAGATATTTTCGCGCCTCCGGGAGTTCTTTATATATATATATATATATATATATATATATCGTTCCACTTTACTCTTGTTTTCCTTCTCGATTATTGTTTTTTCCCCTTCGCACTTAGTGACTTGCCCTATAGCGGTCCTGTGAAATAGACTTCCGAGTCTTTCGCGGGAAAAAGTTTTTCCGTTATTTACTCACTTCCGGAACACAATTTTCTTACTCCTGTCCAACCGCGAAAAGTTCTCCCGATATCGATCTGGGACATGTTCCGTTATTTGCAAGCAAGGCACTGAAGCGTTGGTAATCATAATGCGGCACATTTTGCAATATATAAGAGATAATATTATTTAATGTTATTATAAAATATTATTTTTAAAAAGTGAATTTTGATGTCTTTTTAAATTAACATTTTAGCTCTTAGTACACGGCATATTTGGTAGGAGTAATTTTGTGAATAGAACGAATGTCTCATGGAACGGAAATGTGTATACACAGTACTGCCATCTGTGGCGGATGGCGCAAACCAAATTTTACTAAGTCAATGGGAAACTTTATAGTGTTAATTGTTCATTGAATTTTAACAATTTGGGCGGTATCTTGTTGAAAATTAGATCCAAAGCTGGTGTTTAGTATATTTTCAAGTCTTTTTGTTCTTATCGGAGCCGTTGTGAGCGTGTACGTGCCTGCCTTTGACTAGCTATTACAACTGCGTTTGACACAGCTAACACGTCACAGTTACTTATATTTGAGTAATTACAGATGATAATGTAGTGTACGTTAAGGATAAAGTATATTATCTGGCTGTTAAAGTATGGTGGTTGGCTGTATTCATGTATGGTTAGTACCAAAACTAATAACATTTAATAACTAAAGCAATATCAAATTTTTAATATATATTTTTGATATTAAAATTTAAACACATAGGTAGGTACAACACTTGAACTGAAAACTCATGATCTGAATAAGTTTGCATAGAAAGATTATGTTCAGATTACCCTAGCGTTGTACCAGCTTATAAATAACCTACCAAATACAGATAGCCAGATATGAATGAATTCTGGTCCAGTTTTGATACTACACCGTCATTACTGAATTCTCAAGGGTTGAAACTACCGGTACTAGCTCAATTTGTGGTAGAGCATGTCACTCAAGACTTCTGGGTAGATCGGTGGATGGTCGCAGGAACTTGTAGAAAGGGACGCTGCAATAGAGTTCTAATCCACTACGACTGCCGTAGGCTACGACTCAGTGACTGGATCGGCGACACCAAAATGGTCCTGAAAACATGGTACAAGGAAAGTTCTCAGCACGAGATGACAGGAATCAGATGTAGAAGTCGCGATGCTGGAAGCACTCGCGAAACGCCTCGTATGTCGTGGTAAGGCGTATACCCTGTATTCTGAGGTAGATGAACTCAGAATTATCCTATCTGAATACTCTGTTAACACTGTAGTATCTAACTATCGTAGCTGACACGATCTTCTTGTTTCCATTGCGGGCACCAGGTTTTTGGCGACACATCGCAAGGGAAACGTCTTCTCTCGACCATGGCGTCTTAGAATCCTCTCTATTCCTTCCTTTTCCACCTCAACTACCCAAGATTGTTGTAGCAACCAGCGATCTCGCAACTAGCAGGAAGAATACTAAGCAGTCGTAGTAAAATCCAATGTACTGTAATTAAACCTGTGTTTAACTCATGTAAAGCTTGCAGAAAAAGGAATAGGCGTCCAAAGAATAATAAATGAAGACAATAAATTATTAAACTGCTGCAATTTCCAAAGACTAAACTAGCTTGCCTTAGCTATCCCTATTAGTGTGATTGCTGGTACAACTTATAATACAAATGCATATTTAAATATAATAATTAATTTACAATAAACATGAGATTATGAAATCAACCTGTAAACGGATGACTGTTTACACCGTTTCATTACATTTTTACAGTTTAACCTTTCGCTCTGGAAATCGATTGATTAAATAGTCGACGTAGCTGCTCGGTAACGAATTGTAGCAGCGGGTATGGAAACTACATGTGATACGAGTAAAGAAATTTCGTTGGTAACACGATTACATGTTAAATTTCGTGCCCGAGTTTTGTATTATAATTGTATTTGCAACATGAGAACACATGAGTTTGCTCTTTACCGAGGTTAGTGGTTACCTATTTTGGCGAGTATTAAAAGATTTTCTCATTTTTTTAGCATAAATTCACCGATCTCGATTTTTTTTTTTTCGAAGCCACTGATTCCATCCACTGTAAGAGAGTCAGGATATTTGCGAAGATGGATTCGTCCGTTCATTTAACGTGCAAACTAACACTGACACCCTCCAAACTGCAGGATTGGTGAGGCTGGTGTTTGCGAATTAGTGTTTAAATGACAATTTTCTACAAGTGTTTTAAATTGAAAAAAATCTATAGATATAGTCTGTGGCACGTTACTGGTTTCAAATATTACATTTCAAGAAAGCAGCAAGCCCTCCCATAGTTACCCATTTCTCAACAGTCATTAGCAAAAAAAAAATAATAATGTTTGTTTACGAACAACGACAATTACATTGATTTAGTTATAAATGTTGTCGATAGAAAAACCGTGCCAGAAAGAAACACACATCATTGGTACTCTTTTTGAGCACTGTCACATAACAGAGATCGGACATGTTTTTTACTCTCTAGGAAAATTATCTTTAAAATAATTCTCTACCATATCCAGAAGTAACCTGTTATCTCTCTTCAATTTATGTTTTGAAGGATTTTGAAAGTCTCACGTTTATGCACGTTTATGCACAAATACTTCATGGGCACTGTTAGAAATTTAAACAAATTTACGGACATCAACAAAGAAATAACCTCTCTTCTACATTAACATCGCTGCTGCTATTACGGCCAGCAGATATGCAGACTTCGTGGGTTGTTGATTAGGATTGGTCTGGTTCTGTTGTTTCATTACCGATTTCAGATCTATCTCAGACAAACTTTGAAGCCTTTTAGTCTTGTTTCCTCAATAAAGTGCCATATTTTGGAAGAAAATGTGTCTCGGATGTTGCGAATGATCTCGGCCGCGGTTTTCAAGATATTTAAATATTTCCCTCTTTCTTTCTGACCATTTTTTTTATTTAATCTAACATATTTTCTTTTACTGTAAATTTTTGGAGCCGTTAAATACTTCTGAAGAACTTTTTTGCTCGTTAGGCTTTCCTCTTGCATTGGTCGCACTGGGAGAGCAGTCATCCACCATTGCTTGTGTTTTTTTTGAAAAGTATTATCAATTAGTTCATTTTTATGCTATGTTTTTATCTGAAAAAAATAGAAATTAGTTCACATAAACGGTGTCAGCTATAACTACGTTGATATTCATTCATATACAAATACATTTTTATTTGACCTGATTTATTTTAGTTTACACAAACTTTTTTCAGGTAAACCGGAAGGAATTTCTTTTAACTAATAATTATACATTTCATTTGAAACCAAACATAAAGCTAGCAATGTGCGCCAATAAATTCATAAAGGCTCCATTTTTTTAATGAAGTCTCATTAATTATTATATTGCTTATACAAAATTTTATTCGAAAAATAAGATAAACAGTACTTACGTTCTCTCCTTGAAAGTTTCATTCGAGGAATTCATGATGTTCTGAATTTTACTTCGATTTCGAACATGCCGGTGAACCTGTCTTTGACCCAATTTTATTTTTTCATGTTGATATTTTTGTAGGAAGAAACAACTTCTACTACTTCGAAACGGTACATATTTTGTTTACACATTTAGATAGAATTTTCAATGTTAAAATAAAAATTGTTCACACCGACGTGACATATTTTTGACTTAATTTATGCATTGCATAAAATATATTTAAAACATAAGTGGTTTTTAAAGTATGTACTATAGTACAGAAAACTAGGATAAGTAGTTTTTAAAATGCAGTATGGATTTGTGTTGAGAGATCAAGTTCGATGAACCCCAGTATTTAAATAATACAAACACAGACATTAAAATCTCTAATTATCTCTTTGTTCAATGAAGCAGTAATTTCCTTCAACAGATTTTCTGGGATAATGCTGTCTTTGTAGTTGCAGTGTTGCAAATAAATACAGTACACGATACTCCCTCACTAAATCAGATAATACCTCGTCCTGTTCTGCACTGAAACTCTTTGACTCCATTATAAAACATATGCATGATCACGCCGAAGTTGGCAACCTGGCAATTATCCGTGGAGGAAGGAAACCCCGCTTGCGTGTCCTTGAGAACCAGCCCCTTATCAACGCACAGCTTCAAGTGCTGCGTGGTCACACAGTGTTGCATCACGCATCGCACATCACATCTGTCTGATCTGTCCGACCGCGTTGTCCGACCATGCTGTCTCATACATTTTCTGTAGCAGCACGCCACATTCAATTCGTCCGATGCATATGGTTCACATAACTTTTTAGACAATTATGCATGGAATCTTGGCTGAACTTAAGAGCTCTATACAAAACAGGTTTTAATTGAAATGCGTATCTCTGGAATTTATTTACAGCTCCTAAATATGTACTAAGAAATTAAAATGTATATATATATATATATATATATATATATATATATATATGGGCACAAAATGTTTGATTTCATGCCTGCACACTTTTATAAATTTTATTTACATTTTCGGGTACCTACTTCGTTTTACGTTTCAAAGCAACCTAACGTCAAACATTTACAGCAAAATGGCACCCAAGACGAAATTATAAAAAAACTAAAATTAAAATATTTTAGGAGACGATTATTTTCGCGCTATGTCTTACAGTTTGTTTATACTTATTATGCTCATCATGTGCAAGTATTGTTTATGACGTAAGACGCAGATGATGCTGTCTGACATGTCCGACCTCGGAAGATCAGTTTCGCCGCAGCTCCGATCAGACAGTTCCGCTCCACGCGACTGTACCACCAGCACGTGACGTCACAGGTCATGTGAACCAATCAAATGTCATCATCTGCACCATCAGCTTGACCAAGATGGGACTGCGCCGATGTGGTAGAGGCTTAAGTCTCAGTCTCACACGCCGTGTTGTTTATTTCAATTACTTATATATATATGGCATTTTCTTGTAAATTAATTCCTATACCGCAGTTGAATTTTATATGTTGTCTCAAAAAGGGGGTAGCGACGACCCTTGAAATACGGCCAGGCACGCGTGGCATGCCTTACGTCATTGGACCCCACGTGACACTGCGCGTTACCGCCAGCTAACTTCGAACCTGGCATCGTGGTCTGTTCTCTCGCGTTCTTAACAATATGATAGCGGAAAAAGTCTTGTGAGCATTAATAATAACGAACATTTGCATGGCTATTTACAGCTTGAAAATAACGTTTAGTGAAAATCAAGCAAAAAATACTATTTTCCATTATCACGTGCAAGGGAGTTATAGGAATAAATTCACAGAAAAAGAACATAAAATAATAAGTAGTATTGAAAATAATATTAAAAGACTAACTCTTTGTTTGTACGGAGCCTCAAGGGACCCACCATCCAGGCACACACATGCGGTGTGCACAGCTTCAGAAGAAACTACGTGATTTGAAAACTGCCCAAGATATCCGAGTGGAGTGTGTTAGGAATTTCTGTCTCCAAATTTATTTTTCAAACTGGATTTTTAGAAAATTTAAAATGTCTAAAACGCTGTTTACATAATAATTTTTAGGCAAGAAATATCCGGTAGAGATTGTTGAAAGAACTGGAGGAATACGCAATACACCTGTAAGTTCATTTCTACGCAATACATTGCATATGGTTACTACTAAAATCTCATAGTTGCCAAATGCACGACGAGAATACGGTGCGCTATTCAACAGCCTCGTGCTAAGAGTCGACACCACATTTGAAGCACCAGCGAGTGTCGCACTTATCACCCCGCCTCACTAGAACAAATGCACCCCTGGCTAGGCCGCTGGACTTCTAGAATGAGGTGCGCGGAAGTTTGGTTAGCGGCTATGCCTTTAACTTTAAAACATTTCTAAGTTAATGAAACAGCTGGAACTGATGTATGAGGCTCTGTCTTTTTTTTTTCAATATAAATAACAATCAAAATATCAGAGCTCTTCACCGCATATGAAGAATTAGGACCTTTTTACGAGCCTCTATCAACAGTTATTTTTTTATTTGGGTACTAAGAACCAATATATATATATATGTATATATATATATATATATATATATATATATATATATATTTAGCTTTCAAAAAGCCTGTTCTAAAATATCTCAACAAAATAGAAAACATTGTGTAACGTAACATTGGTACAAATAGTTAAGATCCGATTTATTTTTGTTTTCAGTAGCCTATTTCAATTAATGTTTTACTATACATAATTTTGTTCGTTTATATCAAGCTACTAAATAATGTTTTGTTTGGATCAAGATGCATTTTTTTACGTTCTAACAATATATGTTATCTATATGGCGTAATATTTTTATTTCAGGTTCAATTCTTTTGGATAGCACAGATAAATGCCGGGATGCGATTGTTCGCTACCTCGGTGGCGTGGTATTCAAATGTTTATTTGGAATGAACAGGGAGTATATATTTTGACTTAGCCTGTAGCTAATGTATTTTTTTTGGTGGGGGGGGGGGGAGATGGGCGACTGTAATTAATAGTCTTACAAACGTGAGCAAGGCCATGTCACGCGCAGGTGCAGAGCTAGCTGGGCTGTATCACATGCCGCCGTAACATTAGATGTGCAGTGTGCACCTGGGTCGCCTCTTCCCCTCCCTCCAGCCCTCAGCTCCCGCGCGGCGCTGTTAGTTTGACATCCGACACCTGACAGCTGCGATGTTACGCGAGCCGCCGACACGTGTTTCGAGAGATTTCTGCCGTCGTGTTGGCGCGGAATGACGCGACTGGCCCCAGCCGCGCTCGTGAGTTCCAAAAATTGCAGCTGATATATAAAAAGAGGACGTCGGCCTCAACAGGAGAGTTCAGTAGAGAGAGTCAGAGTTCAGGCGGGAGTTTTCCCGCGGCGGAGTTTCCGGGGCGATAGTGCCGCGGGTGCGGCAGAGTGGCGAAGTCCTTGGACGAAGGTTCCAGGGCAGGAGTTCAGTAGAGTCGGGAGTTCTCCCGCAGCGGAGTTTCCGGGCGATAGAGTGGCGAAGTCCCTGGACGAAGGTTCCAGGGCGAAGAGTTCAGTTCCGGGCGATAGTGTCGCGGGCGCGGCGGAGTTCCGAGCGAAGTCCCGAGCGAGGCATCGAGTGGGTTCTCGGCGAAGAGGAAGTGCGACGGCGGCGGCGGAGTGCGGCGACGGAGTCCTGCGACGGAGGTCCACGAGGGGTGCTGCGGCGAGAGTTGCGGCCCACCGAAGTGTGTGGTGTGTAAAAACGAGTGACTGGGAAGCAACACTTTAAGTTAAATTGATTAATTAACATTTTAGAAGATTATTTGAAAGTGACATAAGTAGTGGCAATAAATACAACTGTGTGTGTAGTAAAATGTATTAATTGGGCTATCCTTTACGAACCCGCGGTAAATCGTAAAAATATATAGGACAAAATAAATGTTTAAATGGTTAATATTATGTTCCTGTTACATACTTATAACCCATAATTTATAGTAATAACTCAAATACAGAATGTGAGGTAGTATTTTAATGTTTCTTTTTTTGAAAATTTTTGAAGTGTTGATCAAGCCAACATCAATAATTTATTGGTTCATGTAGTATCTACTATTTATTGCCATATTTACAGCAAACTATGAGGATATCTTCGAAAGAAATATGGATTTATATGTGATTTTGAACGTGTAATATAAGTTACTATGTTATAATAATTACAACTAAGAGGTTGTTGAATCAACTGAAAATAGTGAGGCAAATAATTTTGTTACTGAATACAAAAACGAAATTTACTCGTGAATATAATTCTATTCGTTTGTAATTACGTATCCAACATACTGACATAGCTAGTAGCTAGAGTAGTCGTTTAAAACACAAACTCTACTTTGGATTAATGATCTAAACAGTTTGCATATACTGGTTAGTGAAAACTCAATTTAACTTATAATTTCGTTTTATGTGAACAGTTAAAAATTTCCAAGTTACATTCTGTATGATTATGCCAGATTAAGATGACTACCACATTTGAATTTGTAATAGGTAAAGGTTAATTTGAAGCGAATTTGATTATATAGAGAAAATACATTTAATGTTCTTGGTATGACCACGTGTAAATGTTATACTAGTACATTACACGCACATATTCTGTGTTATGCAGAAATTACTTATCAAAGTGTGTATTTTAGTAGTAAGTACTTATGTTCAGAAATTGTTCACCCAACGTGCGACCACAGAAGTGATACTCATGTGTATTCTTCTAGCTCTTGTATCCTTCATGGTACAATTACAAAGTGGAATAAGTAGTGTTCGTGATCCTCATTTTAATGATCCCTGTATAGGTGTGTATGTTATTTAAATTGTTTGATTTTTTTAATCTTTAAATTTAGCAAAAAATAGTTTTTAGTTTGCAATGTATTTGGCTTGAGAATTATTTTCAATGTTTTGTTAAAATAAATTACTGTCCTGTGTTAACTACCTATTAAAAAAAGTATCACTTGTAATCACAGTAACATGTAGTTCATTATGCAAGAATTAATATTTTCATTACTTGCTAGCAATTGTTTTGTTTATTTAGTTTTTTAATGTATTTTATATGTGTTTTTATGTTCTCTTTTATTTTATTTAGTTTTGCTTAGTTACCTACTTTTTTGTCTTGTTATAACTTTACATTACATTATACAATATGTATATGATTAAGTGTGGACAAAACAGTGTATTAATATTTGCATTGATTTAGGAGTTCTCGAGAAGTTATTCGATATTGAACTCTCACAGATGTGAAGATTTGAATTAAAATACTGGTTTGTCCTTGACAAAAAAAAGTTGTGATAAATTTTTATTGTCACTTGAATATATCTTAAATCTTGTTTCATAGTTCGAAGGTCCTAGTAGCTCAATTGGCTAGAGCGATGCATGTAACAATCTGTCAGCAGTGGTTCCAGGTTCGAACCCTGGCTAGGACGATACATTTTTTTTTCTTTAGTAATTTCACCTCTTCACCTTGATTTACATGAATACTTATTTTTTTTTAAGTTTTTTCTCCCTAACCCAGGTTTAATATTTTTTATCATTATTTGTTATTAGTTCTGTAAACAAAATGTATTTATATTTAGATTATATAATTGGGTAATATATATTATTAACTTAATTATTTTATTTTTTGTTTGATCAAAAAGTATTGTTTGTTGTTTATCTGCAGGGTTCAGGACAGTTGCCAGACTCCTAACCCTACACGGGAATATGGAGAAACTAGACTGATTATGGAATTTGTTTTACCGTTTTCATTCACTGCTTTTTTTGGTCCAGAGACTGCAGATTATTCATTTCGAATATTTAAACTTATAAAAAAAAAACATTAGTCAGTTCTGGTACACAGCAAAAACATACGTTATACTTATTTACTTTTCTTTAATTTATGCAAGTATTATTTTTTTCTTTATATACCTTTTTATATAATTTCGTTATAAGGATTTGATTGCATTTTCATGTTAAAATTCATTCACAAATGTTTTTACTCTGCATCACTGGAAAAACACTTTTTGATTAAAAATTACGAACAAAGAAAATTTAAAATAATACTTTCCTGGTCACTTTATTGGTCATACGTATTAAAAACCTGTGTTTAAATTAAATAAGTTTATAAGTTTGCAAAATCATAATATCTAATCATGTATGATATTGTGGTAAATTTGACAATTATACTAATAACAAAAAAGTTCGAAGCAAAAGTCTGTATATTAGATGAAACAATGAAGAAAAAACTGCTAATGACTATTTACATTATTTAAAACTCAAAACAGAAAAATTTTAAAATTCTTGTCTGTTTGTGTGTTTGTTTGTGTTTCGTTTTTTCTATTTGAAAGATTTTAATGATCCTTTTTTATTAGAAACGTTTTTATCTAACTTAAAGACTAGGCAGTATCTAATTTCAGAAATCCAGCCCTAAGGGTGTGAAAAAAGGGTTAAATATGATTTTAAGATAATAAATTACATTACTAAAACTAATTTGGCAATGGAAAATATATTCGGTATCAATAATTAAAATCGGAAAAATACCAACCGCAATTTTTATATTTTGTGAAATTTAGATTTTGAAAAAATTTTTAACATTAATAATTATATCTTAGAATTTAATTTAACTTAATAAATGATTATAATAAAAGTAATAAACATACAAACACTATTAACATTAATTTTTATATTTTACGAAATTAAACACCTTAGGTGCTATGAAGGTGTAAAAAATTTTTAAATATCTTCAAATTTTTTAAGCGTAATGATGATTTTGTGTAACAATAATAAACAAAATAAAACTACTAAACAAAATTTTTATATTTTGCGAAATTCAATCCGTAAGGGGTGTTAAGGGTGTATGTATGTTTTTAAGATTATTAATTATAATCTCATATTTAATTAGGTTTAATAAATTATATTGGGTACCAATAATAAACATACGAAAACTACACCTAAATTTTTTACATTGTAGGATGTTCCAGCCGTAAAGAGTGATAAAGGTGTGAATTTAGTTTTGTAATAAATAATTTAACTTTGATTTAAATCAAGCTAATAAAAATGGGTACCTATAAAAACATACGAAAGCTACCAACCTCAATTTGACCATTTTGCAAAATTTAACCATAATTTTGGTAAAAGAGTTGTTATGTTATGTTTTTTAATAACAAAATCCAATACTTCATATTCAATTAGAATTAGAAGCAAGAAACTAAAAGAAAAGACTTAAGTATTGCTTATATTTGGAGTTTATTAAAATTCGTCCATAAACGGGGGTTAAAATGGGGTAAGTTTTAATTTATTTTTGAAAAATCGTATATTAACAACTTTATAATAAACACAAATTAAATTTAAAATTATGCACTCAAAATTATTCTTTTACTAATTTGCAATATTCCGCGCCTAAGGGGTTTGAATTGTTAAGGTTTTGTTCAAAGAAAAAAAATCGTAATTCCGAATCTACTAGATCTACGGGTTAGAAATTAAGAATAAACAAGCATATAGTTTTCGGATTTCATCTATTAAAGGTGTGAAAAGGGTGTTATTTTTTATTATCATAAGATATTCATATATCCATAGCAAATAGACTGGATGCAAGAAAATTAGTATAAATAAAGTAAATAATTAATTACGTAAGGTACGTTTACCATTTTTTGATATTCAACACCAAAGGAAGTGGAACATTAGTTTTTATAGTAAAAAAATTACATTTACAAGCAAAATGAAATGAATGGAAGAAACTGAGTAAGAATATCTTTCAAAACCATGATTTTAAATCATGTCTTAACCTTTGCCCGTTTTATATATTCGACCGTAAAAGTAGTGAAAAGAAGGTCAATTTCTTTTTATTATAAAAGTCGTATCTTTGAAGCAAATCAAGCAGGATATAAGCTATGTGGTTTTATTTATAAACATGCAAATTATACTTACTCTCTTTACATCTTGGAGAAGTTCAACTGTTTAAAAGGTTAAATATTGTAGATTTGGATTTAATATTAGAAAATAATATCTTCTGAGCTAATAATTATTAATTTAAGATATTGAAAATGATTAATAAACATACCATCAGCTACCTTCTCTTATTCAACATTATCCGTAATATCATCTCTGAACATGTAAATGATGTTAATATTATTTCACAGTAATACAAAATTATGGAATACATTAAATCAGTCTATTGGCTAAATAATATTCATCGCAATATAAATATTAGTATATTATAATTATTTTGGAGTTTACATATGCGGGTAAAAGGAAATAAGGAATTCGTTTGGTTTGTGTATGCATAAAGGATATGGCGATATTTACTTCCAATAGTTCTGAATTTTTACATTGGGATCCGTGTTTGAAAAGAGGAGACGGGTTAAAAATGTTGAAATTTCGTTATACTAAGAAAACTAAGAATTAACTTATACGTTGGACAAGAAATTTTATATCTGTAATCTATATTTCAAATAAATATGAAATTGAATCAAATAACCTTGAATGTTAGGAGTTATTTGTAATAAGGTGTTATTATTTAATCCTTTTAAGCTTAGATCAAACATATTTAAATGAACTTCAGAGCAAAAACTTAGTCAAAAAGAAATAGGGGCTTGTTTAAATTTTTTAAAATAGTTTAGCATATAAAATTAAAAGGAGGTAGCCTAAGTGTGATTTCATCAAGGTGAAATATATCCCCCAACACTCTAAAACTGAATTTTCAAATTCAGATGCTTGATCAATACTAAAAATGAAACGGCCTACACACTACCACTTAAAAATATTATTCTTAAACGGTTTTGTTAAAAATAATAATATTTTATGCACCTGACCATTTATTGTGTCTATTTATTTAGTCAAAATCTTTGGAATTAATCACATACTTTTCTTTCAATGTAAAGATGTTGGCATTAATCTGAAATCACGCAAGGAAACCGTGGGTTATTATCTGCCCATAAAATTTCATTAATAATTTAATCTCTTGTAATTATTTTTTGAATTTTACTTTCTCCAAACTAAGTGGTATCCACGCAGTATCGGAATACGTAAAACATATGTTTATCGAAATGGATTTTAGATTACGGAATTCAGATAATTTCATGTCATATTACTGATGGGTCGAGTGAACCTTGGTCGCTGATCGCAGGCGATATAATCTCAGGGTCATCAACCAAAGGCGTTTACAGCCACGACAGAGAGACTGCAATTTCAGCATCGTGCTTGAAAAGGCGATGTAGGACACGACTCCCGTGTCCCAATCGCCCTTACCACCGTCTCGCCACCATTGGTAATCCGTTTGTTCTCAAGATGCCCACACACTATTCATGATAAGGTTGAAACCCCATTATCAACAGATGATATTGTCACGAACGCGGGAGACAAGGGTGCGACGTGCGCCAGACATCCGGACGCTTGGTGGGCCCGCACGGATACTGACGTCACACGCGCATACCTTCTGGATTATAGAGGCCCAGCTTTGCTACTTCTCCCCCCCCCCCCCCGGCATGATACCACATTTGTCTTCCTAGGCCCTATTATCTATCCCTTAGCTGCCTAAGAATTCCGTGGGCCACTGCGTGGAGTGGCGTGCATTTAGGAGACGTTGTTCTGGATGCTTCGAGCGACGGGTCGGTCCGGAATTACGAGACACGTCACAACCACTTCATCCGGTTCCAGAAAGACTGCCAAGGATGTAAAAGTAGCGACGCTGGCCTCCGCGGGAGTTCCGAGGGTTTCGAAAGTGCGAGTTCAGTGAAGTGTAAGTCTAGCGAAGAGGGCGAGAGACAATCCCCCCTCCCACAAATCTCCTTACGAGTGGCGCTGAGCGACGGGACTGTGCGTATGTAACCGAGTGGCGCGAGACTGTGTGTGGGGACAGGCGCGAGGTTTAGGGTGAACCACTGTTGAGCCTAGCTCCAGTGAGGAGTGCGAACTGTGGATTGAACAGATACTTAGTGATATGTGAACAGAAATTAAATATTGTGATTTAATTAGTATTGTAATTATAAGTAGTAAATAAAACGTTATATAAATTAATCGGGTTATCCTTATGATCCCATTTTTCCCACTCGTAACGTTCATTGTCTAGTGAAGATATATGGGATATGCCAGTGTGTTTATGTGCCAAAACAAAAATGTTCATTCTATACATAGTTGAAAATATTTTATTTAATGCAGTTTAATTTAATGCAGCCATTGCAGTTTTCCACCGTTTGTCATGGAAAAATTTCGAAAATAAAAAAATAAAAACAGAAAAGATAAAAAATTTACAGAAAAAAGACTAAAATTTCTGAAGTTGGACAAAAAGAGCTAACGATGAATATAAACAAGTATTATGGACAACGCAATGACGACAGCACGGACAAACTGTTCAATCCCTAAATATCAGACAACAAAAGAATTTTGCTGAAGGAACTTAGTCATTTAAAATAGTATAACAACACAGGCTAACACAGTGGGGTAACAATAACGAGACAGTTTAAATGCAGACAATGCAGCAAACATATAAACACAACGATGAAGATAAACAAGTTCTATGTCCATAGTAATATGGTCACAGTAAGGAGAAAAATTCCATAATAAAAAATAACCATAATTTTTTTTTACACATTGTGGTTAAAAGAATATAGTGCTGCTCCCTATAACACGAAAGATTTGTTTCTTTTCGTGTGTGATCAATTGAATTAATATATGAGAGAACTACGGAAAGTCACCTTCAGAAGTGCTTTCTGTAGTCTTTTAAGTTAACCAAAAAACTGCTGGGGTGCCAGAGCTACCTAACGACGTATTGTATACACTACTCTGAGAGCAATGCCGTTGTACTCATTCCATGGAGTGTATAAGAAAATATGGCAGAATTCCCCTTCTTCCTTTTAACTTATGGTAGTTTTCCATTATGGTACTTTTCAACTTGTATCGAAGAGGCCAGAAGAAATTCTATCATTATGGTCGATTTCCAATGGAACACCGCTGAATGGTTGAAGGGCAGAAATATTCATAACTCCCTTAGTAGGCACACTATCAATTCCAATCTTAATATTATCCATTCCAAATATTAAAAAAAAAAAACTTTCGTCTGAAACAATTTTCGATAAGGAAAACCATAACTGTAAAGGGGTTGTAAAAACAAGGGTTGAAATACAAATATATATAATATATATAAGTTCCTTACTATGCATACTATCAAATCTGTTAAAATTGTTTGCCAACCTTTTTATACTAATCTGAAGCTGTTATTTGAAACAGTATTTGACACAGGCAACCATGCAGCAATGGCTACAAATGATAACGTTTGAAGAACAAGGTATTTCTCTACTCCCATAGTATACTCCATCAAATCCATTACAATTCATCGTAAACATTCTAAATATTATCTCAAACGTATGGCTGAAAGATGTTGGAAAAACAGGGAATAAAAATAAATACCTTCGTTACTATGTACACTTTAAAATCCGTCAAAAAATATTGTAAACCTTTTTTTAATATAGTACTAAACCTTTGTCAAGAAACATGTTATTATACGATAATTTATTACTGCAAAAGTTGTGAAATAGTGTTTTAAGATCAACAAATATTTGTACACTTTTAGAAATTGAAGTATTAGATTCGTTTTAAGTTATTGAAAACATTTTTTTTTCCATTATCTGAAATTTGTATTGAAAACTAATATTTATCACGACAAATAAATACACTCTAGTTTGAAAATGTATGGGTTGAACATCAAAATGTTCATAACTTCGTTTCCAAAATATTTTGTCTAAAACGTTTTTTACATAACTCTGATCACTATTGCCATAGATAAATAAATTTATTTGTTTCTTATCTTATGGGACAAAATAAGTATTTTTACATCAGGCAACGTTTTCACTAACAGCTCAAATCTACATGGCCAAGATAAAAGTTCGAGGCCATATTATTCTTGCCGAGAATGTCCTAAAAATTCTACCAAATATTCTAGATCATTAAATGGCAAACACTAAAATCATTTTGGAATATTGGAGAACATGTGGGATGTTTTCAGCATGAAGCTAACAAAATTTTTCAGAAGTTTCTAGAAAGTTTCAAAAGAAAATAGTAACTTCGAAATATACCCGCGTTTGTTGGCTCTGCCCAAGTTTATTTTATGTTTATACCTATTTGGATGTCTTTGTATGTCTCATATCGAGTACAGTTGTTTTAATATAAATGAACAAGTATAAAAGTATCTGTAATTTCACATGAATATTTCTGTTTCATTTATAAAAAATAAATAAAAACAGTGCAGGCAAATGCTAGGTTGATGTCTAACGAAAGGTTTGTTTTGTTAGGGTTAAAACAACGTTCACAGAGGCTTCAGGAGACAGGATCCGAGACTTTAAAGTAGATTCCGAACTACCTGGGCACAGACCCAGTGCTCATTATCTTGTACGATCGAACCCAGGACCTCGCCACAAGTGCGTGACGCGTGAGCTACAATGCCCATCAAGGGTTTTCGTTACAACAGGTCTCGCACGGCCTTCGACTTTCCCAATGGCCTGATTGGAATAGTGTTAGACCGTTTCTAATGAACTCGCTGTCGAAGATAAATAAGTTACTGTTCCCACACTGTAAATCAGTCTGTAAATACTTCTTACAAACAAACATTAACCTTAATGAGCTGATTCAACATTTTTATATGATATCATTACAATATAATGTTATTTATAAAGTTTAAAAAATACGTGTGTCTAGATATAAACTACATCCCTTCAGGGTAAAAAACCTTGTGCTCTACCACTGTGCTATTAAGACAATATAGAATTTAGGAAGCGAATATATATAATAAATATTAATATAATGCTTGTTGTAATAGGTTTCATTAAACTTGAAAACACTGTTTACTATGACTATTTTAGTTTGCCAAATATATTCCAGGTTAGTACCAATATCTTAAAGTTCCATTTGGCACACCAATACGTTTGGTATGTCTACGAATGTGACTATATACGGGTTTATATTACTACACGTAGGTCCGCCATCTTTGTGTCACATTCCTGTTGATTGACTTCTGTTCCATTTTCATTAAATTACTCCTACTAAATGCCTTATACCGAGGGCTTATATTAGTCGTTTTCCTTTTTAACAGATGGTTAGTTTAGGTGTCAATATTACAAATGTTGTGTTATCGTGAGAAGGGTCTGTAAGGTAAAGTTCGATTCATCAGAAATATTTGTATTATTTCGGATGGTTAATTAGGTCAACCATATAATAAGTGCTACAGAAGTTGCACGAGAGAACTTCAGTAGACTTCGGAACTGTTCGGGCATCCAGGTTACACGAAGGTAAATACTAGTTGAGACTTGCCAAAAAGTGCCCCGATCCACCCGCACGGCAGACTCCTTTTCACTCTGCCTGGCTCTTCATCCGCACCATCCACTGTAACATGTTCACTCCTGCGCAATTAACGCATGCCCGTTGCAACATGCATGTCTGTGCCCAGGGGTTTCCCGGCGTCCGTGTAGGTTTTACCCGGGCCCAACTGAACAGAGTTTAAAGGCTAACAAAGCACAGGACGCATGACCCAGGTCCTTCCCTAGCAGACACACTTGGCGAGAGCCGTCGCGCGCAGCCTGGGCCCTCGGGGTCCAGGTGCGGTCCCGCCGCGCCGTCGAGCGCGATCAGGCCGCCTTCCCGCCTCATCCCCCCCCCCCCCCCCCCCGGCTCACCGCTTAGCGGCGTAACAGCGCACAGCACATGTGCGGGGTCCGCTGATGTTTGAAACACGTGTAAACAGTGGTGCCCATCTCTCTCCCCCCCCCCCCCCACCTTTTTCCAAAAAACCATAATAGCGCAGTCTCCCCCACCCCACTCCCCTTTGAAATAAAACAATCATTCCACGCGCCACAAAGAAAACTTACATAGGACATCGATTTGATAGTGTCGACCCGGGGGTCTTAACACATTAAAAATTTTTAATAGGTTTTTATCGAAATAGTGTTTTAATGCAAATATAACAATATATTGCACTTTAGGGGAAATTAATGTCAAATGATAAACATTTTTAGTTTTAGTGTTTCATATAATTTCTTACCCCCCACCCCCCCCCCCCCCCCGAAATTGTTTTAATTCCCTCACAAACAAACCCAACCCCTCTTCGCAAAACTTTTCGCAATGGCGCAATCCGGTCCATAAACCGCCCCTGCTTATACAAGTGTGTGTAGGTGTGTGTGTGTGTGTAGTATGTGTATGTGGGGAAAAAAAAGAGGGTTGTGGTGAGGAATAGAATTTTTTTTTCTGCTTTTTGCTTTAAAATTCTTTTTTTCAATCTTAGTATTTCAATCTTGAAGGGGGGATATAACGCCTCCGTACACCCTGCACACGCCCCTATGTGCATGCACAAAAGCTACGGGCGAACGTACATGCATGCGAGTGAGCCAATATGCAAGCATGTAATTATTCAAGTTCGCCCATACATTAGTGCGCAAATTTAAAAGTGAGCAAGTGTGCAAATGTTCTGTATAATGCAAACAGTCCATCTATATCTGCTGCTGCCATATGTGTTTCCAAAGTAACCCCATAGCTAATAAATTATACAATAATAGGGTTTTGATTAATAGGTTCACAACTGGAACAAACATGGCTACGAAAAAACCCTGTAAATATGGATTTCACAGTTGTCCGATTTTCTAGCTTATACGCGTTGAGCTTTAATGTATATTTTCTTAACGATCTAATGACGACATTACCTCAAATTACCCTACCGGCTATAAAGAATTTTCGCTTCAAAAAATTTAATGCCCTAACAAAACATGTAACTGAATTGCATTTTTAGTCTACTAGTTTAGTTTGAGGACAATTCCTACAACACTAGTGAGGCAGAAACTGGAATTTACTCCACAAATGGAAAACGTGGCGGACGTCGCCGTGCCTTTTCCGTGAAGTTTTGTGACATGGAAGACTAAGACCAATGTCACACGGACGCGATAAACAGCGCTTTTTGCGGGAGATTATGACTGCACTTTCAGTTTTTTTTGTTGAATTATATTTAATGTAATAAATTATTGTTATTTTTTTATCCTTTGAGTGTATACATTAAATTCTCTTACTATCCCACAATTTTATTATTTGATTTTTTTCGTCTAAGTGACTGAAAAATCACCGGCACACTTGTGTCCAAATTATTAGTTTGTTGTGTTTGTCGTTGTATGCTTGTGAATATGAATCCCACAGCCCAGCGGGTGCTGACGCTTGTATGATCAAACCATCTACATTGTGCTCGGTGATGGTGTGCCCGTCTGACTGCTGCCGCACACTTCTTGCAGGTCCAAGCACGCGTGTTTCACGCCACGTCACGAAGAAGCGTGCCGTGGATTTGAGACGAGCGTCGATTTTGACGCGTGCTCGTGTGACAGCCTCCATGCACTTCACGAAAGTCCAGTATTCCAAGACGTAAAAACAATGGTTTAGGTGTTGAATATGCCACACCTGGACCCTGACAGTATTCCTTGTACACGGCCAGTCCCTTGTTTTTAGGGAACATAAGTAGTATGTAAATGGCGGTACTAGATCAGGATGCAGGTAGTGGATTGAGATTGTCGGTCCGCCATCTTGGATTGTGACGTCACGGCGGCCATTTTTGACTCAAAATTCCTCAAAATTCCTCAAAATTCCTCAAAATTGACTCAAAATGACTCAAAATTTCCCGTTTTCGAGGGAAAAATTCCCGATCCGGAGGAAAATTAGGATTTCGAAAAACCACAAAAGTCGTTTTGCATTAAAAACCACGAAATTCCTGATAGAGGCTTAAGCATCCTTAACTCAAGCCTCAGTTAAGCCTCTATCAGGATGTGACCTCGACCTTTGACCTTGACCTTGACCCCGACGGCCATTTTGGATCCGCCATATAGAAAATCCGTAATTTTAATGCTAGAGATTCGGGAAAAAAAATTAAAAATCAAAAAAATTAACTAATCGAATTAAATAATAAAAAATCCTTAAAACCACCGTTGCACTTTTTCGTGACGGCCGCCATCTTGTCTTCGTTGCTGGAAGCCACCATCTTGTTTTCACCCGCTAGAGTGCGCCGATGACATGTTAGTTTAATTCGTATCCGCTAGAGTGCAGTAATAATTTATTACTGTGACACCCGCCATCTTGTCATTTGGCCGCCATCTTGAAAATCCGTAATTATTTAGCTAGAAATTCGGGAAAAGTTCCAAAATTAATTAAATAAATCACTCATTAATTTACATATTGATTTGATCCGCTCCTGTCCTCGGTTCGATCTTGGATGATGCAAAAAAAATTAAATATAACATCAATTTAACATAATAGTAACAGGTTCGAGAAATTAAACACTGCAAGTTCTTTTACAAACATAATATTTATTACATAATTTCTATTCTACTACAGGATCATTTGAGAAAGCCAGCAATCTTATAATCATTTAGTTCCGCAGCGGTGTGAAATGACTAATTCTTAGCTCCAATCGGTTTATACTAGACAGAGTCCAGCCAGAACCTTTACAGACATAGTCCACCTCTTCTTGACAGAGTTTCTGGATACCGTTTTTAACAGTTTGCTTCACATCGTCAGAATTGTAAATTACTGCAGCCGATGTCTTGAATGCACACTTCTTCACTTTGTCATCGAACGGATATGGCTTTCCATATATACAGTCCAACCACAAGTTATATTTCAAAGGTCCGATTGTTGCTACATCATCAGTAAGCTGATTGATTATCTTCTGTCTGATATCGTCAAGAAAATTACAAATGTCCTTCGACTCACCGAACGTATTTAGATAATAGTAGTCTTTCAACGTTCCACGAAATGCAGACTGCGCCAAGTAGAAGCCATTATCGTTCACTTGTAATGCTACGAACACAGTCTTAGGTTTAGTTCCATGTTCAGACGTCATAACAATCGGTTGCTGGGCATCTGTTTTTTTGGTTGTACGCTTTCGTGTCTCCAATCTAAAGCGAGGAGTCGAAATGTCGGCAGGTAGTTCAGCAGTAGGAGCACAGACTCCACCTTTACATTTTTTCGCATGATGTCGCAAACTGTCAATTCGAGTAAACCATTTAAGGCACTCATCACATCGAAACTTCATGCGAGAAGGATTCTTCGCGCATTTGCTCCGCTCATGTCTTCGTGCATCATGGTAAAATGCGAACGACGTATCACAGTAGCTGCAAGGATACCGTGGTGATGAAGACGATCCTTTCAGACCCGATCCAGATACAGGCGTTGCAACAGTAGTACCATTTCCAGACATTCTCTTATGCACATCGATGCATCGTTGTTGCGCCGAAACCTTTACTTTCTGCCGCACAGCAGGACCTTTGCATGCCTTCATGTGCGTTTTCATATTATCTTTTCTGGCAAACTGCTTATGACATTTCTCACAAACAAACATTTTACGATATAGGTTCTTGGCACATTCGCTCCTCTCGTGTCGCCGAGCATTGCTGTTGTTTGAGAAAATCTTGTCACAGTAACAGCACCGATGTTCGCTAGTTGTCAAATCAGCATCCATTGAAGTCTCCATCGAGGTCGTATCGTCGATCGTCGTCGTGGTTTCCTGCACATCCAGCTCAGTAGTCATTAAGCTATCTTCTGCTGGTGGTATCACATCTGTTGAAATCTCCTCCAATGTTGACATCGTCGTCGTTGCCAACGGGATCTGCTCCACCATTGTCGTCGGTGTCGTCAAGGTTCCCGTAGACGATGATACAACGTCCATCGAGTTAGGCGTTAAAGTCGGTAAATACGCCATCGAGTTCTCAAGAACAGGTAATTACGCGACTTATTCACCAGATGAAATAATCTAGGTGATCCTTACACCGTCGACGACAGTAACAAACTGAGCGACCTGCTGTCTAGGACTCGCTTATATACATGCACCGGATGGAATAATACGCAAGTCAAATCAAGAACCACTTACTATAATACCAGAGTCAAAACAACATTAAAAATAGAAGGACCATCAACGAAAAGGCAGCACATTTGGAAGCACCGACAACGAAAAGGCAGCACCGACAACGTAAAGGCAGCACATTTGGAAGCACCGACAACGAAAAGGCAGCACCGACAACGAAAAGGCAGCACCGACAACGAAAAGGCAGCACATTTGGAAGCACCGACAACGAAAAGGCAGCACCGACAACGAAAAGGCAGCACATTTGGAAGCACCGACAACGAAAAGGCAGCAGCGACAACGAAAAGGCAGCACATTTGGAAGCACCGACAACGAAAAGGCAGCACCGACAACGAAAAGGCAGCACCGACAACGAAAAGGCAGCACATTTGGAAGCACCGACAACGAAAAGGCAGCACCGACAACGAATAGGCAGCACATTTGGAAGCACCGACAAAGAAAAGGCAGCACCGCCAACGAAAAGGAAGCACATTTGGAAGCACCGACAAGGAAAAGGCAGCACCGCCAACGAAAAGGAAGCACATTTGGAAGCACCGACTACGAAAAAAGGCAGCACCTACCAAAAGAAAAGACAGCACATTTGGAAGCACCGACAACGAAAAGGAAGCACCATCAACGAAAAGGCCGCACCGCCAACGAAAAGGAAGCACATTTGGAAGCACCGGCAAAGAAAAGGCAGCACCGCCCACGAAAAGGAAGCACATTTGGAAGCACCGACAAAGAAAAGGCAGCACCGCCAACGAAAAGGAAGCACATTTGGAAGCACTGACAACGAAAAGGCAGCACCACCGACGAAAAGGAAGCACATTAATTTGTCATTGACTGCAATATTCATTGGTTCCAATATTCATTGGCTCCAATATTCATTGGCTCCAATATTCAATGGCTCCAATATTCATTGACTCCAATATTCATTGGCTCCATCAGTCATTGACACCTACAGTCTTTTGGTTCCAAAAGTCTTTTGGCCCCAAATATATTAGGCTAGAATTCTTCGAGTCTAAGAGACTATGAGACCACATGGCTACGAGTTTAAAATGATCTAGCTGGTTACGAGTTATACATGGCTTGCGAGGCTACAGAGCTACGAAGTTTCTAGTACACAGGTTTACATGACTGCGAGGATACAGGACTACAAGTCTGCAAGAGTACTTGACTACGAAAGTACTCGTCTACATGACTCCAGTTACCGCATCTGTCTTCGACAGAATTTTCTCTTTTGCTCCAACTGCTCCATCAGCATTATGTTATAAGATTACAAGGCCTCTTGCTTACGTAGCTTCAAGTCTACGAGCCTCCAATGCATCATGACTACGAGACTACGAGCCATGAGGTTACGAGTCTATGCGATTGCGAGTCTTCTAGGTTACATGATCGCGAGGCTATAGGACTACGAAGCTTCCAGAACGCATGGTTACGAGTCTGCGAGGCTACAATTCTACGAGGTCCCAAGACATCCTGGCTACGCGACTACGAGCCATGAGGTTACGAGACTACGTGACTACGAATCTTCAAGTTTACGAGACTGCGAGGCTACAGAGCTACGAAGCCTCTAGTACACAGGTTTACGTGACTGCGAGGATACAGGACTACGCGACTTCGAGCCATAAGGTTACGAGATTACGTGACTACGAATCTTCATGTTTACGAGACTGCGAGGCTACAGAGCTACGAAGCCTCTAGAAAACGAGTTTACGTGACTGCGTGGATACAGGAATACAAGTCTGCATGAGTTCTTGACTACGAAGCTACTCGTCTACAAGGCTCCAATTGACACATCTGTCTTCGATGGAATTTTCTCTTTTGCTACATCTACACCATCAGCATTATGTTATAAGATTACAAAGCTACTTGCTTACGTAGCTTCAAGTCTACGAGGCTCCAATACATCATGACTACGAGACTACGAGCCATGAGGTTACGAGACTATGCGATTGCAAGTCTTCAAGGTTACGTCATCGCGAGGCTATAGGACTACGAAGCTTCCAGAACGCATGGTTACGAGAATGCATGACTAATTGGCCGCATGGCTGCGAAACTTTATGTCTCTAACTGACTACAATAGCACTATTCAGTGGTGAGAGTTAATTTATTTCATGCAAAGGTACTTGCTGCAAGCAGTTCCACTTTTCAACATCAGATGACGTCACGTTTTGCTTGCAGGTAAAATAATATTTATTTATTTTATGCGGGATGCGGGTTGTTCACTATCGATCGCATAAGAAGAATGGCATCGATAGTCTTCAAGGAGAAGGAAGTTCGTCCTTCCTGCTAGTGCTTCTCAGATTTCTCACGGTCCGCCATCTTGGATTGTGACGTCACGGCTGCCATCTTAGATGGGTGTGACTTTGACCTTTGACCGAAACCGCAGGAATGATCGCAAGCACACGGATTAACCATCAAAATATATATAAGAATTATCAGGAGCACACGGAGAAAACCATCATAATATTGGCAAGAATAATCAGGAGCACACGGAGAAAAACGACACATGTTTTCTTTGATATCATAAAATTACAGAAAAAAAATATTTAGAAATAAAAAAAATTAATAAAAAAATTTAAAATAAAAACAAAAAATACATAAAATTCTGGCTTGTACTAGAACTCTATCTTTGCTCAGCAATGATAAGTTTACAAGCTAGCAGAATCTATTTATGTATTTTTTGTTTTTATTTTAAATTTTTTTATTAATTTTTTTTATTTCTAAATATTTTTTTTCTGTAATTTTATGATATCAAAGAAAACATGTGTCGTTTTTCTCCGTGTGCTCCTGATTATTCTTGCCAATATTATGATGGTTTTCTTCGTGTGCTCCTGATAATTCTTATATATATTTTGATGGTTAATCCGTGTGCTTGCGATCATTCCTGCGGTTTCGGTCAAAGGTCAAAGTCACACCCATCTAAGATGGCAGCCATGACGTCACAATCCAAGATGGCGGACCGTGAGAAATCTGAGAAGCACTAGCAGGAAGGACGAACTTCCTTCTCCTTGAAGACTATCGATGCCATTCTTCTTATGCGATCGATAGTGAACAACCCGCATCCCGCATAAAATAAATAAATATTATTTTACCTGCAAGCAAAACGTGACGTCATCTGATGTTGAAAAATGGAACTGCTTGCAGCAAGTACCTTTGCATGAAATAAATTAACTCTCACCACTGAATAGTGCTATTGTAGTCAGTTAGAGACATAAAGTTTCGTAGCCATGCGGCCAATTAGTCATGCATTCTCGTAACCATGCGTTCTGGAAGCTTCGTAGTCCTATAGCCTCGCGATGACGTAACCTTGAAGACTTGCAATCGCATAGTCTCGTAACCTCATGGCTCGTAGTCTCGTAGTCATGATGTATTGGAGCCTCGTAGACTTGAAGCTACGTAAGCAAGTAGCTTTGTAATCTTATAACATAATGCTGATGGTGTAGATGTAGCAAAAGAGAAAATTCCATCGAAGACAGATGTGTCAATTGGAGCCTTGTAGACGAGTAGCTTCGTAGTCAAGAACTCATGCAGACTTGTATTCCTGTATCCACGCAGTCACGTAAACTCGTTTTCTAGAGGCTTCGTAGCTCTGTAGCCTCGCAGTCTCGTAAACATGAAGATTCTTAGTCACGTAATCTCGTAACCTTATGGCTCGAAGTCGCGTAGTCCTGTATCCTCGCAGTCACGTAAACCTGTGTACTAGAGGCTTCGTAGCTCTGTAGCCTCGCAGTCTCGTAAAATTGAAGATTCGTAGTCACGTAGTCTCGTAACCTCATGGCTCGTAGTCGCGTAGCCTGGATGTCTTGGGACCTCGTAGAATTGTAGCCTCGCAGTCTCGTAACCATGCGTTCTGGAAGCTTCGTAGTCCTATAGCCTCGCGATCACGTAACCTAGAAGACTCGCAATCGCATAGACTCGTAACCTCATGGCTCGTAGTCTCGTAGTCATGATGCATTGGAGGCTCGTAGACTTGAAGCTACGTAAGCAAGAGGCCTTGTTATCTTATAACATAATGCTGATGGAGCAGTTCGAGCAAAAGAGAAAATTCTGTCGAAGACAGATGCGGTAACTGGAGTCATGTAGACGAGTACCTTCGTAGTCAAGTACTCTTGCAGACTTGTAGTCCTGTATCCTCGCAGTCATGTAAACCTGTGTACTAGAAACTTCGTAGCTCTGTAGCCTCGCAAGCCATGTATAACTCGTAACCAGCTAGATCATTTTAGACTCGTAGCCATGTGGTCTCATAATTAGTCTCTTAGACTCGAAGAATTCTAGCCTAATATATTTGGGGCCAAAAGACTTTTGGAACCAAAAGACTGTAGGTGTCAATGACTGATGGAGCCAATGAATATTGGAGTCAATGAATATTGGAGCCATTGAATATTGGAGCCAATGAATATTGGAGCCAATGAATATTGGAACCAATGAATATTGCAGTCAATGACAAATTAATGTGCTTCCTTTTCGTCGATGGTGCTGCCTTTTCGTTGTCGGTGCTTCCAAATGTGCTTCCTTTTCGTTGGCGGTGCTGCCTTTTCTTTGTCGGTGCTTCCAAATGTGCTTCCTTTTCGTGGGCGGTGCTGCCTTTTCTTTGCCGGTGCTTCCAAATGTGCTTCCTTTTCGTTGGCGGTGCGGCCTTTTCGTTGATGGTGCTTCCTTTTCGTTGTCGGTGCTTCCAAATGTGCCGTCTTTTCTTTTGGCGGTGCTGCCTTTTTTCGTTGTCGGTGCTTTCAAATGTGCTTCCTTTTCGTTGGCGGTGCTGCCTTTTCTTTGTCGGTGCTTCCAAATGTGCTTCCTTTTCGTTGGCGGTGCTGCCTTTTCTTTGTCGGTGCTTCCAAATGTGCTGCCTTTTCGTTGTCGGTGCTGCCTTTTCGTTGTCGGTGCTTCCAAATGTGCTGCCTTTTCGTTGTCGGTGCTGCCTTTTCGTTGTCGGTGCTTCCAAATGTGCTGCCTTTTCGTTGTCGCTGCTGCCTTTTCGTTGTCGGTGCTTCCAAATGTGCTGCCTTTTCGTTGTCGGTGCTGCCTTTTCGTTGTCGGTGCTTCCAAATGTGCTGCCTTTTCGTTGTCGGTGCTGCCTTTTCGTTGTCGGTGCTGCCTTTTCGTTGTCGGTGCTTCCAAATGTGCTGCCTTTACGTTGTCGGTGCTGCCTTTTCGTTGTCGGTGCTTCCAAATGTGCTGCCTTTTCGTTGATGGTCCTTCTATTTTTAATGTTGTTTTGACTCTGGTATTATAGTAAGTGGTTCTTGATTTGACTTGCGTATTATTCCATCCGGTGCATGTATATAAGCGAGTCCTAGACAGCAGGTCGCTCAGTTTGTTACTGTCGTCGACGGTGTAAGGATCACCTAGATTATTTCATCTGGTGAATAAGTCGCGTAATTACCTGTTCTTGAGAACTCGATGGCATATTTACCGACTTTAAAGCCGAACTCGATGGACATTGTATCATCGTCTACGGGAACCTTGACGACAGCGACGACAATGGTGGAGCAGATCCCGTTGGCAACGACGACGATGTCAACATTGGAGGAGATTTCAACAGATGTGATACCACCAGCAGAAGATAGCTTAATGACTACTGAGCTGGATGTGCAGGAAACCACGACGACGATCGACGATACGACCTCGATGGAGACTTCAATGAATGCTGATTTGACAACTAGCGAACATCGGTGCTGTTACTGTGACAAGATTTTCTCAAACAACAGCAATGCTCGGCGACACGAGAGGAGCGAATGTGCCAAGAACCTATATCGTAAAATGTTTGTTTGTGAGAAATGTCATAAGCAGTTTGCCAGAAAAGATAATATGAAAACGCACATGAAGGCATGCAAAGGTCCTGCTGTGCGGCAGAAAGTAAAGGTTTCGGCGCAACAACGATGCATCGATGTGCATAAGAGAATGTCTGGAAATGGTACTACTGTTGCAACGCCTGTATCTGGATCGCGTCTGAAAGGATCGTCTTCATAACCACGGTATCCTTGCAGCTACTGTGATACGTCGTTCGCATTTTACCATGATGCACGAAGACATGAGCGGAGCAAATGCGCGAAGAATCCTTCTCGCATGAAGTTTCGATGTGATGAGTGCCTTAAATGGTTTACTCGAATTGACAGTTTGCGACATCATGCGAAAAAATGTAAAGGTGGAGTCTGTGCTCCTACTGCTGAACTACCTGCCGACATTTCGACTCCTCGCGTTAGATTGGAGACACGAAAGCGTACAACCAAAAAAACAGATGCCCAGCAACCGATTGTTATGACGTCTGAACATGGAACTAAACCTAAGACTGTGTTCGTAGCATTACAAGTGAACGATAATGGCTTCTACTTGGCGCAGTCTGCATTTCGTGGAACGTTGAAAGACTACTATTATCTAAATACGTTCGGTGAGTCGAAGGACATTTGTAATTTTCTTGACGATATCAGACAGAAGATAATCAATCAGCTTACTGATGATGTAGCAACAAACGGACCTTTGAAATATAACTTGTGGTTGGACTGTATATATGGAAAGCCATATCCGTTCGATGACAAAGTGAAGAAGTGTGCATTCAAGACATCGGCTGCAGTAATTTACAGTTCTGACGATGTGAAGCAAACTGTTAAAAACGGTATCCAGAAACTCTGTCAAGAAGAGGTGGACTATGTCTGTAAAGGTTCTGGCTGGACTCTGTCTAGTATAAACCGATTGGAGCTAAGAATTAGTCATTTCACACCGCTGCGGAACTAAATGATTATAAGATTGCTGGCTTTCTCAAATGATCCTGTAGTAGAATAGAAATTATGTAATAAATATTATGTTTGTAAAAGAACTTGCAGTGTTTAATTCCTCGAACCTGTTACTATTATGTTAAATTGATGTTATATTTAATTTTTTTTGCATCATCCAAGATCGAACCGAGGACAGGAGCGGATCAAATCAATATGTAAATTAATGAGTGATTTATTTAATTAATTTTGGAACTTTTCCCGAATTTCTAGCTAAATAATTACGGATTTTCAAGATGGCGGCCAAATGACAAGATGGCGGGTGTCACAGTAATAAATTATTACTGCACTCTAGCGGATACGAATTAAACTAACCTGTCATCGGCGCACTCTAGCGGGTGAAAACAAGATGGTGGCTTCCAGCAACGAAGACAAGATGGCGGCCGTCACGAAAAAGTGCAACGGTGGTTTTAAGGATTTTTTATTATTTAATTCGATTAGTTAATTTTTTTGATTTTTAATTTTTTTTCCCGAATCTCTAGCATTAAAATTACGGATTTTCAATATGGCGGATCCAAAATGGCCGTCGGGGTCAAGGTCAAGGTCAAAGGTCGAGGTCACATCCTGATAGACGCTTAACTGAGGCTTGAGTTAAGGATGCTTAAGCCTCTATCAGGAATTTCGTGGTTTTTAATGCAAAACGACTTTTGTGGTTTTTCGAAATCCTAATTTTCCCTCGGATCGGGAATTTTTCCCTCGAAAACGGGAAATTTTGAGTCATTTTGAGTCAATTTTGAGGAATTTTGAGGAATTTTGAGGAATTTTGAGTCAAAAATGGCCGCCGTGACGTCACAATCCAAGATGGCGGACCGACAATCTCAATCCACTACCTTCATCTTGATCTAGTACCGCCATTTACATACTACTAACATATTTTTGATGTCCTATCCGTTGCCGAACTGTTGTCCGAATTTCGCAGAGCTCACTTTTTCGTTGATCTCGTCCAGATGGCGGATCCCTTTTGTGATCATCGAGGGACATACCATACGTGTTGGTATACCAAATGAAACTTTATGAGAGCGAAACCATCCTGGAGTACATTATGTACACTTTAATGGCCATAAAAAGAAATAATCACATCTTAAAAAGTACTTGAGAAAATTAGAAAGGTGGTTCTATTTTTATTCGATGGTGCTGCTATCTCAAGTATATTTGCTGTAACAAATTGTATTGATGGTAGCGAAACGTCCACTAGAATGTGTTGAAACTAGTTTCTTCACTCGTCCATGGCAGAGTCAATTAAAAAGGTCGCCAATTTGTTTCCTTAATAGGATTCGGTTTGGACACGTTCTGGAATTCGGCCCTCGAATTAGGGTACAGTTTTATCCCAACAAGGCAGTGCTTATTTGCTAACTTACCCAAACGTCTTGGAATACTGCCCGTAGACTCGGACCAGCGCACGTATGGTATTGGCCAACAGTTTCCTATTAACTCTTTTAAATACAAGAACTTGACTCACGTCAATATCTTGTTGGAGCCAATTGGAATGTCCCAGTTCTTGATACCAAGAGGCATAACTATTCTCTTTAACTGATGCGTTCTTAGGCCTAAATAAGGACTAATCTGAAGTCAATAAAAAACCGTGTGTTAAATGAGTCATGCAAATTGTTTATACGAATAGTCTACGCATTATTCTGCCACTACTGTTCTGTCAACAGTGTGTGTGATCAATTTCTCACTCACGATTTTCAGCATCCGTAAACAAGCAAAACGTGGTTCTTTACAAGTAACAGTTGGGAAATGGATACTACTACTACTACTACTACTACTACTACTACTACTACTACTACTACTACTACTACTACTACTACTACTACTACTACTACTACTATTACTACTACTACTACAGCTACTACTACTACTACTACTACTCTCTATCTCTATACTTTTGAGAACTGTCACCTTTCACACATTTCACACGACACAGCATACATTATGCTAAATTTCCGAAAAAAAAATTTACGTGTGAACGCAGCTCATCTGCGTTGTTGTTTCAGCTGTTTGAGAACGTCTGTGGCCTTGAACTGTAGCGTGTCTTGCTAATGGTCGTGGGTTAAATCTCAACACACTGGCATGATTCAAATTCACTAACAACGAGTCGGTATACAACATCTTTTGTAGTCCACTATAATTTTGGAGGTCCCATTGTCTAAAGCAACAGCGCATAACCGGGCGAATAAGACCCATTAATTAATTATCTCAGTATTTTAGTAAGGTGGTGTCAGTTTTATTTGTAGTTCCAGGAGTACCCATTAACATATATGTTACTTTCAAAGTCAGCCACTCGGTAGACAGAACAACCGTGACCACTTTTGAGAAACGCCAGATAAGTAACAAGTTGCACGAGGCAGACTATAACTGGACCGCGAGGCAGATGTGGCATCGCTTATGCGCGGAGCTGTAGACGACCTCGTATACGTCGTCGCATCGGCGTGATGGGAGCACGAGGTGCCCCCCCCTGCCCTCTTAACCCGTCTCCCGTCCCACACGCCACTTGCACGAGCTGCACACGTGTGCATTTACCCCCACCCCTCCCCCATCCGTCTGCTCCTGGCCTGCGGGTAACACGTGGTACCTCTTCCCGGGCCTGCCTTCCGTCACGTGCTGTGCTGACGGCAGCAGCAACCGCGGGCGTAATTGAAAGTGTTTATGTTCCTCCGTCAAACATCACCATCGCCCAGAACCTACCCCCCTCCCCGTCTGCCTCCGGGCAAACTTCCTACACGCCTCGTCGGGCATCTAAAAGTCTCCATCGCATACAGAATGTTCCCTACCCACCACCAAGGCACTGTCACTCTGTCAAAGTTTCATCTCCAGCTGCAATATATATTCAAGGCGTAATATTGGACGACATAGTAAAGGTACTTTTCTCAAAAAGAAAATAGATTTTCAGACTAGCTGAGAGTTAAAACACTGTAACACTGTGTTTCGTGGTTGGCTGAGTTTATTTCAGGTACATGTCTACTGTCGGCACACCAATCATCAGTGCGGAAGCAAAAGCTTCCTGAATGGTCCGGCCAAACAGGACAAATGGCTTCTCTTGCAGACGGCCGCCAATCACGAGGGAACAATCTCTAGCGCAGGCGTACCTCATTGCAGCCTTATGAGCGCTCAGATTATTTCGCAAGAAAATCATGTCCATAATAATATGGCTTGAATTTCTTTCAGCTATAACTGATTTATTTTAGATCTCTTAAACACCACAAATTTGAAGGTTTTGAATAACTAAGTAAATTAATTTTTTTGAAGATTTCTTTTGAAAATACATACAAATTAAGTACACCAAAGGTTCTAGAAACAGGAATTTATTTTTTCCAGGTTTATGGAGGAATAAAGTCCTATATATATTTATAAGTTACGTCGAAAATAAATTGAATTTTAATGTAAAGGCTTTATACAAGCGGTCAATTACAAAATATATGCAACACGATTTTATGATTATAATTCACACTTGTATTCAAGTACAAACTAGGCTAGAACTTTCAGAAAACAATTTAATTATAACTTTTTAATTAAAATCATACAATGATAAAATAAAAATAAATTTTTATGAGGTTTTAGATTTTAATCATCAACAAAAATATAATATCACAAATAATGATATTTAGTTGAAAATTTGACTCTCTTGTACACTTCAATACATTTTGCTCATACTGAACACATGTATTATCTAACTGACTCGTATTGGCGAAAGAAGCTGTTGGCACTCATGGGCGAGAAGACACATACTGCAATACAGATCGTTCGTGATTCGCCCTGAAATAATGTCTTATAAAAACACTTCATACAATCAAAAGAGTAAGATGAAGTTAAAGTGATTTGCAGACCATTTTGGCGTTAAAAATTTTGGCGATTAACAATCATCATTTAACATTATAGAATATTAATGACTTGGGAAATAACCCATAAGCCTTACGTGTTACGGTAGTCGTGACAGGGAGTCATGGTTGAACTTTTCGTTATTCCCACCATATGGGATTCTAGAACGTTACACGTTTCGTTACGTTCGCCATCTTGTATGTGTATGACGTCATGGTTGCAGTTTTCTTTACACCCGCCATATTGGGTTCTAGAACGTTGCTCTTTTCGCTAGGGTAGTCATCTTGAAAACCCGTAGTTTTATGCCAGAAAATCGTGAAAAATTACCAAATTATTAAAAATTAATTTTTTTTAAATTTTAATAATATCTTTCCGCCATTTAAGATTCTTGAAACGTTGCAATTTTTGTCATAGCCGCAATATATTTGTGCTTCGTTTTTGACTTTGAATTAGAATCGATAAGTCTGTACTCAGGAAATGTTTTACCTCATGGTATATAGTACTGCATAGTAGTATATAGGTATTAGCGTGACATTTAACATGACCCGTTTAAAGTGTTGGTTGCATATTGATGTATATTACCTCTTGGTTCGAAGACGCTTGGCCTATGCGCATGGTTTTCTACATGAACTGATTAAAATGTTCACCGAGTATCGACGAAATATATATTTTGGCTACTGACTGATTGTGTTTGACCACCTACTGGATGCGCTTGGCTACTAACTAGATATGACTAACCACCTAATGGTCGTACGTACCTGAACGCTGAATAGACATTCCTGGCTACCGAATGGTCGCTTATTGTCATCTACTGGATGTGCCTGACCTCCAAACATATGCCTGGCCACCAACTGGTCGAGCTTTGTTGCTCTCTGGACATGCCTAGCTCATAACTGGGCATGTCGGCCACAAACTGAATGCACTTAGACGCATGTTACGTGCCTGGCTACTGAACAGAAAGGCTTAACTACTTACTTGATACGTCTTGTCACATACAGGATGTGCTTTTCTAACCACTGAATATACGTGCCTGGCCACAGACTGGAGGTGTCTAGTCAACAACTGCTGGTTAATTTTGGCCACCGACTGGATATGCCTGACCACTAACTGATCGTGTTAGTCTGACCTCAATCTGGAAGTTCCTAACCACCACCTGGACGTATTTAACCAACAACCTGAATATTGTTGTACGCTAAATAGATGCCTGGCCACAGACTGGACGCGCCTTGTCACCTATTGGACGTACCTGAACGTCAAATACGTGCCCGGCAACGGACTGAATGTGCCTAACCATACACTAGATGTGCCTGACCGCCTGTTACGTGCCTGGCTACTGAATAGACATGTCTGGTTAATTAACTGTTATACATAACTGAATCGAAAACACATATCAAAGCATGCAAGGACTCGCTTCGCCTTCTAAGAAGACTGTAGAAATCGAGAAACACTGGTAATTTAATTGTTTGTATTTGTAGAAATTATGTAATAAATTTTATGTTTGTAAAACATTTTGTTGTGTTTTATTTCTCGAACCTGTCCCTTTTGTGGTATTTTAAAATAAAATTACCTCTTTGACATGACCAAGGATCTAACTAAGGACTGGAATCAATCGGTTCAATAATTATATTATTAATTGCAATTTTTGATGATTTTTGAATTTTTCCCGAATTTTAGCTAAATAATTACGACTTTCCAAGATGGCATCCAAATTAAAGATGGCGGCGCCACAGTAATAATAAATGTTTACTGCACTCTAGCAGGTAAAAAATTTAAACTAACATGATTGATAGCGCATTCTAGCAGACGAAAACAAGATGGTGGATATGTCATATTAGCTGGCGATATATAGGCTATACATTGCCATAAGAGGTGGGAGGTCAGTTTACCGGCGGCTTCCGTGAAGGAAGGATCTGACGTCTTTTTTTTTAGTTTTTTGCCCTCATCGGGTGTGAACCGAGGACTCCATGACGTAAGTGTGTTTTAAAATTATTTTTATGAAATTTGATTATTTAATTTTTTTATAAATGTTAGAAATTTTTCATTAAAATCGGATAATAAAAGGACTTTCAAGATGGCGGCTATAACGGAAATTGCAATGGTGATGTTATAATCCATGTTGTCGTCAGAGGTTTATCGGACGCTATAGGTATGGATTCTTAACCCTTAAATGGACATTTCAAGTCGTTGGCATTATTAAGGTCTTAAACGGAAATTTTTTTTCTAAACGGGAATTTTTCCCTCGAAAACGGGAAATTGGTTAGAATGTGGTCATTTTGAGTAATTTTGGAGTCATATTGAATCCAAAGTGGCCGCCTTGACGTGAGATGGTGGTCAGCACCAAGCACTGCACCTGAAACCCACTCACAGGAGGAAATCTTATACACTACTATCATGTTTTAAATCATTCGCTAGGGCCAAGCGTCTCCGAACAACGAGATATTTTTTCATCAATACTTAGCGAACATTTTAACTTGTCATGTTCAATGTCAAGCTTATAGACCAAACGTGTCCGATCCACGAGGCCAATCATGTCATGAGTACAGGCTTGTCCATGCATATTCGTTAAAAAGGATGATAATTAAAAAAAAGTAAGCACATTTGAGAGCACAATCCAAAAAGAAAGAATATTTAGAAGCACACTCAATAAAAAAGAAGTACAATAGTAGGGAGAGCGTGCCGACTCTGGAACATAGGCGAGGGGGGAGCGGGGTAATCCGGGGATTATCCCATTTTTTATGGTTTTTTACGCATTTTTTATGGTTTTTTATGTGCAAATCCAGTTTTTATGCGCTAATCCAGTGGCTAATCCGCTAATCCGCAAATCCGCAAATCCGCAAATCCGCAAATCCGCAAATACGCAAATCCGCAAATCCGCAAATCTGCAAATTCGCAAATCCGCAAATCCGCAAATCGCAAATCCGCAAATCCGCCATTTTGTATTTCTAGAAATTTCCACCAACTTCGAATCGTGACGTCATGATTCTGTGTCGTCTGCTGGAGGCCGCCATCTTGATTTCTTCTGGCCGCCATCTTGTTTCGTCTGCTGGAGGCCGCCATCTTGATTTCTTCTGGCCGCCATCTTGTTTCGTCTGCTGGAGGCCGCCATCTTGATTTTTCCTGGTCGCCATCTTGTTTCGGCTGCTGGAGGCCGCCATCTTGTGTGACGTCATATAGTTCTGTTGGTCGCCACCAGGTAGCAGCAGGTATTATTTTATTTTAACTAAAATATTTTCAGTGCCGAGGCTGGGATTCGATCCATGGGACGTGAAAACGTCCAGGATGTCGTGGTTACGAGGCGGACGCCTTGACCACTAGACCACGAGACCAATTGGAATATGGTGGAATAAATAATCTATATATGCTACGTACTGACGGCAAGTTTATGATAAATGGGGGAGGGTGTTTTTGCCTTCCTTAATGCATACCTAAGGCGCCACATTTGAAATTAAAATTATTATACAGCCGCCATCTTTAATTCCAGCACAGACTACCAGATGGCGCCAAATTCAAAAATTAGTTGCCAGAGGCGCCGCCATCTTGGTTCTCAAGTTGGCTGGTAGATGTCGCTAGTATCGCGCGGCAAATTCAAAAATTAGTTGCCAGAGGTGCCGCCATCTTGATTCTCAAGTTGGCTACCAGAGTGTGCCACCGTCGCCATCTTTATTTCATATTTCAGCTGCCAGGGCGCAGCACCATTCGATAGGTCGAATCCTAATCGATATATTTACTTTTATTTCATATTTCAGCTGCCAGGGCACAGCACCATTCGATAGATCGAATGCTAATCGATATATTTACTTATATTTCATATTTAAGCTGCCAGGGCGCAGCACCATTCGATAGGTCGAATGCTAATCGATATATTTAGTAACAAGTGTTGCTACCAGAGGGCGCGATATTTAAATTTAAAAAAATATTACAACCTTTAAACAATTCTCCGCCATATTGGATTCAACAGCCCCACCATCTTGGAAGCACATGATACACCCAAGGACTCGTTCCAATACATGCACAGAGTGCACCGAAAAGATTGTTCCCTTACATGCACAGAGTGCACCATATTGAATGATCATGATATGTGTTCCTTTATATGCATCAGAAGCAGGCATAAGAAATTTTTTCTTATAGGCATACTTTAGTGTTAGCTTTCCTGTAATGCATTTAATAATAGTGTAAGCTCATTATTATTTAGTGATAGTGAATTTATAACTATAATGTGTAGTCTCATTCTCTTCATCTCGATGTGGCGGAAGATTCTCTGGAGTGTAAGCTGAAAAAAAAAAAACTTGTGTTTGAATTTATAGTGGTATGCTGCTTTCCACATCACCTTAGAGATTATGTCTCAGGAGGTACAGCATTAGATGCGTTAACTCCTTTTTTTTATACATGGCGAGTTTCCCCGAGAGGCCTATTTTCCATGTTTAACAAGGGCGCAAGCATTATGCTTCACCGTCACTCTCTCCGAAGCCGCTGTCCACTCCATCATCTGGCTCCACTTGCTCTTGAGCCTCCATTACAGCTTCAAAGCATGCTATAATACCGTTGTAAAGGTATGTTAGAAACTCGTATTCCTCTGGAAATGCAGCGAACAAATTGATCGCGGAGACCTCTAGATGGTGTACTATCGCATCTATATTCATGCCGATGCAAGCATGAAGCGCATATTCAATGCAATCGCGCATTTCCTCAAAAGCAGCCATGTTCATTATGGAATTGTCAGAGACAGAATGAAGACTATAGTTGACCTGGTCTTGACGGAAAGATGACATGCAACCCCGATGTCGCGCTACACATTCCAATGAGGCGCCCAGCGCGGGCTGACGTCACAGCTTGTTGATCCCAAGCTGCAGAGTGCTGGGTCGTGTTCAGGAAGTAGTCCACACATTATAAATACATTGCAGGAATAGAATCTCAACAACAGCCCACACAAACGATTCCATAGAATATGCTTCGATTGAGAACAAGCAATAAGGTAAAATAAAATGTGTATATGTAATCTTAAACTCCCATATCGTTTCTCTTTACCCATGTCCTCACGGTATCGGGAAACCCCTTCCAAGACACCTGTAATCTTTCACCACGCTTTCGATGAATTTTATTTACCAAGTATGTATCGGGGTATTTTGTAATTTGAATTTCTGAAGCATAAAAAACACCTTGTATTTCATTTCCATCCATATCACTCAAGTTATACACACGCGGAAAGCTGGACCTCATAGCTGTTACTTTAAACACTTCGTGAGACCAATTCGGTGTAAACCCCTTTTCAAAAACTTTCTTGTTTCGTGACACGCGTACATGATCCCCCACACGAGCCTTAGGTTTTCTAGGGTCAATTGTCTTTACATATTTGTAAACACTTTGTAGCAAAGAGTCATCCTTCACTTGATTCGGAGCCATGCCAATGGTGCGGTGGAATCTGTTATTGTAGACACGTAGAACTTGTGGTAAAATTTTAAGCCACTTATAATTTCCTTGAGCTGAAAACTCGCGAAAAAGCAGCGAATTTAGAGATCTATTAAACCGCTCTACCACACTTGCTTTAATCTCACTGTGAGTGGAATAATGATTAATATTTTTTCTTTTCATAAGAGCTCTGAAAGTTGAGTTATAAAATTCTGTTCCTGCATCACTTTGAATACTTTTAAAACTTCCTGCTAATTTCAAAATACTTCTCATGGCAGCAGTAACCATCACACCTGTCTTTTGTTTAACTGGAACTGCATAAGCACGTTTGCTGTACACATCTATGGCAGTCAGGATGTACTTGTAACCACTGTTCACTTTACTGTATGGTATCATTTCTACCAAATCAATCTGTAGTAAATCATGGAGTCCATATGTTAAAACCTTTCTGCGAGGAAATATAATACGTTTGCCTCGGTGAAGCTCGTATGCAATCCCACGCTGTGCGTCGCTCATTTTGCAATGTATCCTGATTCTTGTAACTCTTCAAGTATCGAAAGGATTTCGTTATTGTGTCCGGTGTGGCCAGAAGCCTGCGAGGCCATTAACAACCTGAGTCGATCTACTATCTCATTCGGATCATTCCAATAAATGAACTCTCGTTTACGACCTAAATCCAATGTTTTATGTAACAATCCACTTCCTCGTTGCTGCGAACCAATATGTGGAAACAGTTGCTTAATGATATCAAATTTCGCATGTGACGTGCTTTTATAGAGATTTGTTGCAGGATCATTCTTTTTAAAATAAGCATTTGTAAGCTCTAGTAGATTACCATATTGTTTAAGGGCCGATTCCGAGTACGTATGCGGCTCTCTGCGAAATAAAAGTTCAAATAAACCAGGAGCAGGTTGTATTAGTTCATCTTTAACGCGAATCATATTGTTATCGTGAAAAAATACTTCCGTGTCCCCTAAAAACCAGCGGTTATGTCGTTTAGATACACCATAGGTTCCATCACCAGAGCGAAGGTTGTAGCTCTGCAAATAAGACTGCACTCCACCTAAAGAATCATCATATGGAACACCGTGATGTTTTAAAGGAATAGCGTTCGAGTCATCACTGTTGCTTGATTCTAAATATTGTTTCACAGTAGCTTCTTCCGCAGAATCCTGCTTCACAGTATCGATAGACTGTGCAAGCGATGTAGTAGGTCCAAGTTTATCCAAACGCGAATTAACAGACTTGAATATTTCTTCATTAATTGCATCCCTCTCCAAACGAGCTCGTTTGGCAAGTAGATACTTTGCACGAACATTTTCTATGACGCGCTCCAACTTACTAGCCTCAAGAGACATGACTGCAGAGTTAGCGATAGCATATCACCCTTTTATATACAACTAGCATCAATACGTGAGTGATCTAGGCATGTCTAGAGCTTGATGGTTTTGGAGGTGCTGGTTTTGGAGGTGCTGGTTTTGGAGGTGTTGGTTTTGGAGGTGCTGGTTTTGAAGATGCTGTTTTTGCAGGTGCTGGTTTTGGAGGTGAAGGTTTCTTAGACAACACACCGTGAGAATATTCATCAGGAGTAATCGTCAAAACACCAACAGTGCGATTCATTTGTGAAAGCTGTTGTACAATTCCAGCATTAATTTTCAATACCATCTCAACCATGTTAGCATTTAGTGCATCATTTAGTTCCTCTATAAATGTTTGTGCGAATAAATCTAACCTGCTCTCCAACGAGGTGCACATATCACCCAACTTTGTCGACACAGCTGAAAGACTTTCATTTAATTGAGCAATTAAATGCTGTTCTTTAGCCTCCATATTGCGCAAGAACTCCATAATCCCCACTTGCACATCTCTTGTTACAGTAAGTGATCTGTTGATATCTGTAACTTGTCGTGTCATACCATCAGTCATTGAATGCAAAGCATGTGTAAAAGCCCCGCATACTGCGTCAACATACTTCTTATTAGCAGCATCACCATCTTGTTTAGGATCACCAACTCTCTTCAAATGTTTCCAGCTTAAGTCGCAGTCCCCTTCACGAGTAAACGTCATGCATGAGTCGTGCGATCGTTTAAGTCCACCACCACCGAACTTTGACATCATGATTCATGAACCTATCACAATAAACTGATCAAAACCACATCTGTAACGCCCTTTATGTAGAGGAAAATCTTTAGCTATCACAATGAAACCATGCTCATTAGGACTGTTCCAACAGTGACCGCAAAGAGTTTTAAATCTCTCAAAGCTCATATCTGTACCGACATGGTCGGAAAACACATGTTTTAGATTAAGATCGTCCATTTAAAACAAAATTATTAGATTACAATTATCTCGCACTAATTGCTTTCGGGTTTGGGTATAAGTTTGTACCAAGTAGAAACAGTCGATCTTGTGGTGTCGCCCCATAGAATAATACTTTTGAACAATGCTTTGTTTATCACAAGCAACATCATCGAAGATTAGCACAGAGTTGGGGAGGGCTTGACTGGGGTCTAAAACATCAGCATTTTCTCGAAATTTAAAAAATTTCACTCCCCCGACATTTTCCAGCACATGGGCTAAACGTTGATATTTTGGTTGTTCTAGGGACTTGCTATATAAATACACATTCTCAAAACGTATCCCATTGGGGTGTTCTAGAAGTGAAAGAATAAGACAAGTTTTGCCAGAATTCGAAGGACCTGACACTATACACCGTATGGTATTTGGTAACAGAGATCCATGACGTTCTTCAGTTTTACTAAACACATCATCATCAATTAGTGAAATTGGTAAAGCGAGCTGTTGTTGAACAACCTCCATTCTTAATACTAAACCTAAACACTATAAAACAGTCATCCTTATAGTGAAACCACTCAGTGTCTTGATATGTCTTGTATGAGACGGAAGAGAGGTTCAGGCTTAGTTAATTCTGTTATAAATAAGCTACCATTCGAGGCACATCTTCCGGGCTACAATTTCTGTGGACCTGGCACGAGACTAGCCGAGAGACTAGCAAGAGGTGATCGTGGTGTGAATGCACTAGACGAGGCGTGTCGTCTTCACGATATTGCGTATGCGAATAGTAATAACTTGGCTGAAAGACATAAAGCGGATAAAATATTAGCTGACACGGCCGAGAAGATTAGAAAGTCTCCCGAAACTAAATTTGGACAGAGAGTATCCGCGTGGACCGTTAACAAGATTATGAGAGTGAAATGTAAGCTTGGTGCAGGTTTAAGATTTTCATCATCAAAGAAGAGAAACGGTAAATCTGTCAGGAAAGCCCTGGGGAAGAAGGGTGGTCTATTACCAATTATATTTCCAGCACTCGCTGCATTAGGCAGCTTAATTGGTGGAGCTGCGGGTGTTGCTAAAACTGTTTCCGATGTCCGGAGTCAGGCACGTATGCAAGCGATAGCACGTGCAGCAAAAAACGGTTCAGGACTTTATCTACGCCCCTACCCACAGTCGGGTGGTGGGGGAAAGCGAAGAGGAAGAAGAAGAAAGAAAAATCGCGGAAGCAGGAAGCGATAATCAAAAACTTACCAAAGCGAGCTCTTACAAACCTCGAGTTAATGAAGGCGATAAAAGAATTGAAAATACCATACTTTAGACAAATATACATGCGCTATTCGCTACCTAAGAAACCATTGCGTAATGAAAGTGCTATTTTGAATCTAGACTCATCCAAAGGACCGGGAACGCATTGGACTGCTTATGTCAAGACCGGTCCTAACGTTGAATATTACGATAGCTTCGGAGACTTGCCTCCACCAGTGGAACTGATACGATATTTAAACAAGTGCAACATAACCTATAATTATGACAGGCAACAAAAGTTGCATTCATGGAATTGCGGTCACTTATGCTTAAGATTTTTAGTATCAATATATAAGAAGCATTAGTGTTATCATAAGCCACATATGCGACAGAGTGTTTATAGAGAGACCACACACAACGCGAGACGCAGTGTAAACTAGACAAAATGTCAATAACATTAATTTTAACTGGGAAGAGCTCGATTATGAGAACCTACTACTTCCCTCCCTTGCAATTGGATGGAGAGTGGACAATGGCATTGATCGATCTGACAACATATAACTCGATACCGAACATTGATGAAAATAATCAAGTTTTTCGATACATCGCAAACAATGAACATCATGAAATGAACCAACAGGTGCATATGAAATAAGTGACATGGAAGCTTACATAAAACAGAACCTACCTGCAGATTCAACATTTCTATTACGAGGCAACCCCAACACCTTACAGTGCATAATGTTCAGCAACAATATACATGTGGATTTTAGTGGAAAAAATACATTAGGTGAAATGCTTGGATTTTCTTCTCAAGTATACAAAGCAGGTGAGCTGCATGAATCGACAAATCCTGTAAATATATTCCCCGTGAATGTTATACGAATTACAAGCAATGCTGTGGGACACACATACTTGAATGGTAAATTAAACAATACTATTCATGAATTTTCCCCCATAGTACCTCCGGGATATAAGATAAATGAACGACCTACCACGCTCATTTATGTCCCAGTTACCGTTCAATCGATATCGGAGCTCGACATTCAAATAGTCGATCAGGAAGGACGCTTAGTTAACCTAAGAAAGGAAGAAATAACTCTAAGACTGCATTTGAAAAAACAATGGGAGTGAAATATTTTTCTAAGCATAAATGGAGCGGTTCAGGTGTGTCCTTATCCAGTAGACGACGAGACATCAAGCGGCTAACATCTGTTAATGTGAGATTCCTTAAAAAACTTGGATTTAGAGTTTATCCTCATGGAGAACACCGTTCTTGAAGTCGAGCAAGCACCACAATTTGAGGATTCTATTTCAAAAACTGAACTGCATATTTACAAACCATACTTAAATGGACCCTATGCCCCCAACTCTGAAATCCGTATAGTGATTCAAAATCATGATGCATACACAAACATCTCAAAATCCTTTTTGCGTATACGTGGAAAACTCGTAAAGGCAGACGGACGGACCATGCAAAGATTATAAACAATGGTGTATTACATATGATCAATCGGATAGGATTTGAACTGAACGGCGTTCTTATAGACCAGACCAGATCACTAGGAGTGGTATCTACAGTGAAGAATTATCTTTCACGAACTCGTGATGAATACGCCATCAGCAAAATGGAGGGATGGTGTCTCGAGGAAAACTATAGCTTGCCTCTAACAGCCGATGGTGTTTTCGAAATCTGTGTTCCGCTAAGCCATTTCCTCGGCTTTGCTGAGGATTATCACCGTATACTTCTAAACTCCAAACAAGAGTTAATTATAGTTTTAGAAAATACGTACATTAACTCGATCGTAGATGCGAGTGCGCAGCCTCAAGCAGTTAATTTAACCATAAACTCTATCGATTGGGCCGTACCACACATCCAAGTGTCTCCAGCGGAACGCACGCGACTGCTTAAGCTTGTGGAGAAAAGCAGAAATATAGATATAGCATTTAGATCTTGGTCTGTTGAAACATATCCCAGCATGCCACAAGCACAAAATGTCAGCTGGTCAGTAAAGACAAGCTTCTCGATGGAAAAACCACGATACATAATAGTCGGCTTTCAATCGGCTAAACATAATGTAATGGCTGCCGATAAATCGAGGTTTGACCACTGCAACATAAAGAATATAAAACTATTCTTGAATTCAGAAAGTTATCCATACACGGATTTGGACATAAACTTCGACAATGGATTTTACTTAATCGCATATGATATGTATTCAAATTTTCAAGAGTCTTACTATGGAAAGCAGAATGCACCTTTGCTTGACCCTCATCAGTTTAAGGAACTGGCTACGTTATTCATGTTTGATGTAAGCCGTCAAGCTGAGAAAATACCTTCGAATATCATAGATTGCAAGTTGGAGATCACAAGCTCAGACAACCTACCGATCTTAACACAAGCATTTGCAATAATATTGCACGACAGACTTGTCTCCTATAATCCACGAGACAAAGCTGTTAAAATACTGAGTTAAGCATAGTAGAGGCTCAGTCGTGTCTCAGCCACCATGAAGTATGTTAATCTGCAAGGATGTTTCTCTCAGTATGGCTTTATTACCAAGGAACTTAGCATTGCTGACTCTGAGGGGAACATAATTACGCGAACATTCAAACCGCCGTTTGAGTGGAGAGACATTAGTCGTAAATACCGGAGAAGTAATGCGTGGCTCACTAAAAATTTTCATAGTTTAAAATGGGAACACGGATTGTTTCCCTACAACAGTCTTTCCACCATCTTGACAACTCACTTGAGTGGAACTGTAATAGTTGCTGGAAGCGAACAGAAAAGATGGTTGGGTAAACACTGTCTCAAACACATGCACATAGTGGATGCACAAGAGGAATATGGCTGCCCGGCTTTCAAAAAATTAGACATAATGTATGCTCAAAATCGTGACAGCATAAGACCTGTATCGTCTCGCCGTAATGTCGCATTGCTTAGGGCTTGGATGCTAGAACACAGCGATCCTGGAATGTTGGATGACGCGCTCGAAATGGAATCAACAACAAGCGAAGCAACGGTAAACATATCTGGACTGGAGGCGCTATAAATTGAGGTCATCGTCCCGGGGTACGACAGTCAGCGTACAGTTCGTGGTCGTGCGGGCGTAGACTCACTATATATTCAAGAAAAATGACGTTCGATCCATCGGCACGCTACGCAGACGTGTCACCCGGCTTTCGTCGTGTGGCATACCTTACCGGAGATGGAAAGTTCCACCTCATAGTCTGCAACTTCAATCATCACTGGAGCACCGATTGCGATCTGGAGGCTCCGGACTTTATTGAGACGCCCTGCAATCAGGTAGATTGTATTGTGCACTACTTGAGACCCGACAGTAAATTTCCTACTACCTTAGAAGAACTTAAGGCAGCAGCCGCTACTGAAACTATAACCTCAGAACCAGATTATTCTGCAGTAAGGTGTGATTTGAGACGCAGCACGAACCCAGAGACAGTTGTGCATTGGGAGGAGAAGTGTGACGGTTATGTTCACTACACAACTTATGAAAACAGTGTTTGCTACGAGACATGTAGTTTCCTTCAGTGTAAACTTTATCGATTCACCCCATTCGCTTAAGTTTGAGAGCTAAGACAATACCTATGTCAGTCATGTTATCACCGCGATTCCATGATATAACTCAAAGCCAAGAAGATGCCGTAATAGATGAATTGTGGGCACCGAGCATCTTAACATGGGATGAAGCGACAAGATATTTTAATTATCCTCCTGATCCACGATCTAAAGAAATGAAGCCTTCGACTTTGTTTGACAATACCGAAAATAGATATCTTTACAAACGTGCAAGTCTGAACTGTGTTGAATTTCATGTAGAGTTCTATGAATTTGATATTGGATTGAGTAGTCTTCGATACGTTTATTTCGAACTTTGTCGCGAAAATACTCATTTCCGACTGAGGTGGCACGCTGATAGACCATACAAGTCCATGACTCTCTTGACTGTTTTCGACTGTCAGCATAAAGACTGTGTAATAAATCTTAGTCATCCAATGGCAAAGTTTCCCTGTACTATTGATGAGCTCAAGACATCCCGTGACAGAGACTATGAAAGTACTTTCTCCGAATGGTGTACCGGAATTAAACACTATCGGCATAATCCCGCTACATGCATGTGGAACCCACCTCACGACACGCCTTGCAGTATTCATTTGTGTTCCTTGTCGAGAGGTCGTTTATTACGAGAAAACAAATTCTCGGTGTCGACGCATCTAAGCAAGCAACTATGGGGATATAGATAATGGACTGTTCTACGAGATGCTCTACTCTATGGAATTTCGTAATCAATTTATTCATTCGGATGGGCAATATATTTTTAAATAGGATCGCCGCTTCCTGGGTCGACAGTCGAGCTGAAACTGTGTCGGTGTGAGGATCTGTGCCAAGCAAGATGTCTAACTTTCATTCAAGCAAGAAATACGTGAGTGTAAATCCTGGTCTAGGCAGTGTTGATTACAGCGAGTGGAGTCAAGACAATTTAAAACACATATCGGAAAGCTGTGACGGCATGTTTCACTCGAAACAAATACTCGACCCAGGACCTCAAGACATACCATTTGAATTAATTAACTGCTCGGGTTATGGACAATGTATTGTTAACATGCTTCGACACGATACAGTGCTGCCTGCCACGAGTGAAGACGTCTACGCACACGCATTCAACCAGACAGCTACCCAATCGGTTCAGGTTATCCCTGAATGCATTCAAATCAGCCCTGATTCGCCAACATCCATCATACCTGTAGCTGAGCCAATCACCGAGGCGACACCGAAGTCCACCAGACGACAGCGAAAGCCTGCTGCCTCTCGCAAGAGTCGAACCAGAGATCTCAGTCATTTAGGACCGGTGAGTCAAGATGTCGGAGTTCAAACAGAGTCTAGTGCTTCCATACAAAGAACTGACGAGATGGCCCGGGTAGCAGTGCGCTCATTACTTCTAGAATTATTAAGCAAAGTATAATTGAATTTTTGTCACTTTGTGTATGTAAATGTTTCAGCTGAATACGTAAATATAATATTCTTTGTGTGTAAGGAAATGTTCAAGTTAGCATTCAAATCTTTTTTTTATCGTCACTTTAATACTCTTTGTATGTAAATGTTCAGGTTTGTATGCAAACATTATGTGTGATTTTCTTGTAATATTTCAGTTTTGCATAAAGTTTTAAAATAAATTGTTAAAAGCATAATGCATATTTTATTACCGAAACTGTTTGCAACTTAAGTAAAGAACGTGTAGGTTACTGTATTTTTTATTAATACTCTTTTCAATTATATAATTTTCTGGTTTAGTATAATTTAAAAAAAAATGTATTCAAATTATCCATCAGTCTCTGCGCCCGCACGTTCACGAAATGTATGTTGACTACAATAAAACTAATGTGTAACCTCTGATTTATTGTTATGATTTAAGTATTCCTCTGATATAAAATAAAAGCTAGCATTGAAACGTCCTGCCTTCCTGGGCCGACCAGCGGGTTGACGTGCGAGAGCCCGTGGATGAAGCTCTGCCACAGAGGTCGGAAACCTCATTTGATCGCAGCCAGCCCTCGTCAGCCCTCGATACCTCCTCCGCAGAGAGACGTTCTTCTCCAGATAAGGTATGTGTTCTGTCAGTTCTGACTGACAACACGGGATGGAGTACATTCGTTTCGTTAAAACACGTTCGCGCACTGTGTTTACAGTTCTTATTTAACAATATGTCCACTATTTTAAATAAATAAACACGTTAAAACGGTAGAATTAAGCAATAACTAAATCCATGTATTTATATTACTTAAATTGTGTATTATCACGGAAAAATTACTAAACTCTATTTTTTTTGTTGCGATTATATTACTTTGAATATTATTCCTGTTTTCGCTTATTTATTAATGATTGAGAATCAACTTGTTTTCATAATTATTTTTACAACGGGATGCGTGTATTTAATATTTCTTTAATACATCTTTCATTCTGTTACTGAACGCTATGCGCGATTTATAAAAACAACAACCATTCAGAGCTCGTTCTTTGCTTGCAAACAGTTAAATAAATTTTGTCAAACTTTAAACAATATTAAGCGTGATATGAAGTTGATATACATTTGTTTTCAATACAGTATGTTCCATGTAAATAATAATTCTCTACATTCTCAGAATATACCGACATATAATTAATTTCTTGCACATTGTTTACATGTCTTAAACATTTTATATTTCTACATTATTTACAACTTGAAATACTTCACAAATAAATATTACAAGAAGTTTTCTCATGACATACAATTATTTCATATTTACACTTATTTTTTCAATACAAATTTTTACACATATTATGGAAAATAATAAGTGCTGATACAGCTGTTGGTTTCAGTATATTAGAGCAAGCATCTTTTATTTATTTTTCAGGTTCTAACTTGTTGAGCGTATCCTTCTTTATTTTTTTTAAATTCCTTTTATAATAATGTCTTCTCCATACTCTAATAAGCGTGCTAGATTTGAGGAAAGCGAGCCTTCGATGTCTGAGCTCGATGAATCATCTATTGATTCATTGATTTCATCTTCATCATCATTTGAGTCAGTGATTTTATCGTCGGCTGATGATTCATCCAACCTAGAGATCGAAGACACGCCACCTCCCTCTTTGCCTAGCCTGAAGCCCGTCGCTTTAGATTCCGCATTCCAGGGTCGACTTGTTGATTCCAGAATCGCGAATGATATTCCCCAGCCCGACCCCAACATTAATAGATTTCTCTCCAGGTGTAGGGAACCCTTTCTGGACGTAGTGGGTGGCGTTCTCCGCCCATTCAAAATTTATCTTACATTGGCCGCGGTATTTATTAAGGAGGATCCTGGGCAGGGGCCCATCGGTGAAAGCTTCCACTTCGCCTCCAAAAGTATCCCTGTTTTGTTAAGTGAGGACCTAGCAGAAATTTTCAGTTTCACATTAGTTTCTGTGCTTATGGAGCATGTAAGTGAGTTTGCTTTGCGCGGGTCTGGATGGATGTTGAGTCATGTAAAACATCTCGACATGCATGTCTCTGCATACCGACCATTCACGGTGGGGGCCGCGCATACAAAGTTGCCTGCATTTTTGTCTAACCGCAAAGCTTGTGTAAACATCGAGACTGACCGTGAGATGTGCTTTCTGTATGCCGTTGTGGCAGGTGTGACGCCGGCGGCTGGGATGGTTACTCGTACTGGATCGTATCCTAATCCTCTCGAGGTTTTTGATACGACCGGTATGACGTTCCCCATGACACTGCATCAGGTTAAGATCTTTGAGAGTCTCAATAATATTTCCGTGAACATTTATTCTTGCGTGAGTGATCAGGGAACGATTATTGACGAGGATTTTAACAAACCCACTGATGCAAGTATCCAGCCGATTTGCATTACCTCTATGCGATGTGATCGCCATGTGAATATTTTGGCTATTCGTGCGTCTGGTGCTCCCGCTCATCTCCATTTCGTGACTATTAAGAATTTGTCCCGCTTGCTTTCTTCTCAACTCTCGCGTGATCAACATACAAAGTGGGTTTGCGAGCGCTGTCTTCAGTATTTCCATACTGTGGACAAGTTGAACTCCCACACTGATTTGTGCAGCCAACACACGGCCGTTCGGTCAGTATTCCCGACTGAGGAGACTAAATGGCTCGAGTTCACAAATGTATCCAAGAAGGAACGTATGGGCTTTGTCGCTTATTGCGATACAGAGACCTACTTGAAACCGATGTCCACCTGTTTACCGGAGACCGATGCCTCCAGCACCACGACGGTGAACGAGCACGTGCCTTATGCATGTAGCATTTTATTAGTTTGTTCGTACGATGCTTCGCTTACCAGATATGCGCACTTTGAAGGGGAGAATTGTGTTGCCGACATGGTCTCTACCTTGATTGATATGACTAAGTGGGTGTGCGCGATTTATGCTAAGACCGTTCCCATGAAAGCCCAGACTCCTGCTGTTGCTGCGCGGTTGGCGAGTCAGACACATTGCCATATATGTAATAAGACACTAGGTGACAAGTCAGTGTTGGACCATGACCACCTGACCGGTGAGATTCGTGGCTATGCGCATTCTAAGTGTAATATTGTATTTAGACTGCAGAAGAACCAACTGGTGGCTATTTTCCACAATCTTCAGAATTATGATGCCCACTTTTTGATGAGACCATTAGTCTCACGTCATATTGCACAACCTGACGGTTCCTCCATTTTGGAGAACCCCGGGGAGGTCAGGGTTATAGGCACGTCTCTTGAAAGTTACAAGAGCATAACAAAGTACATACCGATTACCGGTAATGATGCGAGAGGAGGTACTCGAACAGTGCGTTTAAGATTCATTGACTCCCTTAACTTCCTAACTTCATCTCTGGATACTCTGGCAGGTAATCTCTCGCCTGCTCAGCTGAGCCTCACTCGTGTCCAGTTTCCAGAAGACGCACAGTTTGATCTAGCTCGTAGGAAATGGGTGTTCCCATACGATTTCGTCACTAGTATGGCAGAACTGCAGACGACCTCACTACCCCCTAGGGAAGCATTTCATAATGCTCTTAGTGGGACTGACGTGAGTGACGGGGACTATGCTCACGCTAGATCTGCGTGGAATGTTTTCCGCTGTAAGACTTTGAACGATTACGCGTTGCAGTATTTGAAGGTGGATACGTGTTTGTTGGCTGACGTGTTCGAGAATTTCCGTTCAGTTTGCTGCCAGTCCTATGGCTTAGATCCGGCGCACTACATTACGGCCCCATCACTTGCGTGGGACGGTTTGTTGAGCAAGTCTGAGGTGTGTCTGGAATTAGTCACCGATCCAGATATCTATCTTTTCTTGGAGAATGCTGTTCGGGGTGGGATCACCAACGTTAGTCGGCGCTATGCGAAGGCTAACAATGTTTACATGAGCGATTATGACTTCAGCCTGCCATCTTCCTACATCTGTTATTTCGATGTAAATTCTCTCTATGGTCATACGATGCTTGGTAAGCTTCCGGTGGGCAACTTCCAGTGGGTGCAGGAACTCGAATATGCAAACTGGAACTTAAGCACCATGGACACCGATGGTGACTGCTCATGTTTTATAGAGGTGGATCTATCCTTTCCGCGTGAATGTCATGACCGGCTATCAGACCTGCCGCTTGCACCCGTGAATGGCGTACCGGTGAACGGCAATATGTCAAAGCTCTTATTGACACTTGAACCGCGAAAGAACTATGTTTTACATGCAAAAACACTGCAGCACCACCTTACGTACGGGGCCGTTCTTGACAATGTTCATCGTGTTTTGCGCTTTGAACAAAAATCCTGGATGGCGTCGTACGTACGGTATAATCTGAATTGCCGTGCTCAGGCAGCGAACCCCTTTGAGAAATCCTTCTATAAATTAATGAATAATTCCGTTTTTGGCAAATCTTTGCAGTCGCCGCGTAGGGAGCGTGACATACGTGTGGTTTCGCGGTACGATACCATATATGGTGCGGCAGAGTTGATAGGTCGTCCGTCATTTAAGGCAAGGCGGATCGTCGATGAGAATCTGGTCCTCATTGAGTTAGCCAAAGGTTCGGTAACCTTCAACAAACCCCTTTACACTGGTGTGGCCATCTTAGATTTATCCAAATTGCATCTCTATGATTTCCACTATAACTATATGCAGGTTAAGTTTCCCTTTCCATCTCTGCACCTGCTTTACTCAGATACCGATTCTCTTCTGTACCACATCGAGTGTCGCGATGTGTATTCTTCGATTCTCCCCGATTTGGCTTCTCGATTCGACACTTCGAATTATGCTCCAGATAATGCTCAAAGGTTTCCATCAGTCAACCACGGCATGACTGGTGTCATGAAGGATGAAGCCGCTGGACGCATCATTACTGAGTATGTTGGTCTTCGCCCCAAACTTTATGCATACAAGATGGACGATGGTGCTTTTACGCTTAAAGCCAAGGGTGTGAAGGCCAGTGTACTCAGCTCGCTACTTTTTGAGCAATATCTGGATTGCTTGCAAACAAATTCACGGGTTTGGGGGACTCAATATCATTTTCGTTCACGAAATCACATTGTTTGTACTGAACGCGTGACTAAGGTGGCGTTGTCATCAGGTGACGACAAGCGGAGCATTTCCGATGATGGAATTAGCACGCTTCCATGGGGACATTACCGTCTAGATCCCTGAACCTGAGTTCCCCACATAATAAGAGATTCTAACTTTTTTTTTATTTTATAATTTTCCAGTTTTTTTTTTTTGTACTATCCTCATACCTTGGTACGCTCAATAAGCATTGCTGCTCCGAGTCGAGTTGTAGGAAAACAACAGCACTCCAAACTCCTCCTCCGCTCGGAATGGCCAACTGGGTAGATGGCAACCAACTTCGATTCATTGACTCCCCCTTCAGCCATAAAACATTAAGAATGTTGGACAGAACTCATGCACTACTGTACTGCGAATGTGGAGATAAAACCATCAGTATGTTTAACATGTAGAGATTGCACTCATCTTATTTACACGGTTCAGATAGTGAATCTGATAGTTTTCTTTAAATGCTAGTCTGTTTAATAATTTAAAGTAAATTTGAGTCTATCCTGATTTTAAATGCTAATGTGGTTAAACTTTGTTGCATGTCATCTTTCCGTCAAGACCAGGTCAACTATAGTCTTCATTCTGTCTCTGACAATTCCATAATGAACATGGCTGCTTTTGAGGAAATGCGCGATTGCATTGAATATGCGCTTCATGCTTGCATCGGCATGAATATAGATGCGATAGTACACCATCTAGAGGTCTCCGCGATCAATTTGTTCGCTGCATTTCCAGAGGAATACGAGTTTCTAACATACCTTTACAACGGTATTATAGCATGCTTTGAAGCTGTAATGGAGGCTCAAGAGCAAGTGGAGCCAGATGATGGAGTGGACAGCGGCTTGGGAGAGAGTGACGGTGAAGCATAATGCTTGCGCCCTTGTTAAACATGGAAAATAGGCCTCTCGGGGAAACTCGCCATGTATAAAAAAAAGGAGTTAACGCATCTAATGCTGTACCTCCTGAGACATAGTCTCTAAGGTGATGTGGAAAGCAGCATACCACTATAAATTCAAACACAAGTTTTTTTTTTTTTTCAGCTTACACTCCAGAGAATCTTCCGCCACATCGAGATGAAGAGAATGAGACTACACATTATAGTTATAAATTCACTATCACTAAATAATAATAATGAGCTTACACTATTATTAAATGCACTACAGGAAAGCTAACACTAAAGTATGCCTAAAAGAAAAAATTTCTTATGCCTGCTTCTGATGCATATAAAGGAACACATATCATGATCATTCAATATGGTGCACTCTGTGCATGTAAGGGAACAATCTTTTCGGTGCACTCTGTGCATGTATTGGAACGAGTCCTTGGGTGTATCATGTGCTTCCAAGATGGTGGGGCTGTTGAATCCAATATGGCGGAGAATTGTTTAAAGGTTGTAATATTTTTTTAAATTTAAATATCGCGCCCTCTGGTAGCAACACTTGTTACTAAATATATCGATTAGCATTCGACCTATCGAATGGTGCTGCGCCCTGGCAGCTGAAATATGAAATATAAGTAAATATATCGATTAGCATTCGATCTATCGAATGGTGCTGTGCCCTGGCAGCTGAAATATGAAATAAAAGTAAATATATCTATTAGCATTCGACCTATCGAATGGTGCTGCATCCTGGCAGCTGAAATATGAAATAAAAGTAAATATATCGATTAGCATTCGATCTATCGAATGGTGCTGTGCCCTGGCATCTGAAATATGAATTAAGATGGCGACGGTGGCACACTCTGGTAGCCAACTTGAGAATCAAGATGGCGGCGCCTCTGACAACTAATTTTTGAATTTGCCGCGCGATACTAGCGACATCTACCAGCCAACTTGAGAACCAAGATGGCGGCGCCTCTGACAACTAATTTTTGAATTTGGCGCGCGATACTAGCGACATCTACCAGCCAACTTGAGAACCAAGATGGCGGCGCCTCTGGCAACTAATTTTTGAATTTGGCGCCATCTGGTAGTCTGTGCTGGAATTAAAGATGGCGGCTGTATAATAATTTTAATTTCAAATGTGGCACCTTAGGTATGCATTAAGGAAGGCAAAAACACCCTCCCCCATTTATCATAAACTTGCCGTCAGTACGTAGCATATATAGATTATTTATTCCACCATATTCCAATTGGTCTCGTGGTCTAGTGGTCAAGGCGTCCGCCTCGTAACCACGACATCCTGGACATTTTCACGTCCCATGGATCGAATCCCAGCCTCGGCACTGAAAATATTTTAGTTAAAATAAAATAATACCTGCTGCTACCTGGTGGCGACCAACAGAACTATATGACGTCACACAAGATGGCGGCCTCCAGCAGCCGAAACAAGATGGCGACCAGGAAAAATCAAGATGGCGGCCTCCAGCAGACGAAACAAGATGGCGGCCAGAAGAAATCAAGATGGCGGCCTCCAGCAGACGAAACAGAATCATGACGTCACGATTCGAAGTTGGTGGAAATTTCTAGAAATACAAAATGGCGGATTTGCGGATTTGCGATTTGCGGATTTGCGGATTTGCGAATTTGAGATTTGCGGATTTGCGAATTTGTGATTTGCGAATTTGAGATTTGCGGATTTGCGGATTTGCGGATTTGCGAATTTGCGGATTAGCCACTGGATTAGCGGATTAGCCACTGGATTAGCGCATAAAAAACTGGATTTGCACATAAAAAACCATAAAAAATGCGTAAAAAACCATAAAAAATGGGATAATCCCCGGATTACCCCGCTCCCCCCTCGCCTATGTTCCAGAGTCGGCACGCTCTCCCTACTTACAATCTGAAGAACATTAAAGAAACTTAAGTACAAGTGGAAGCACATTCAGGAATATGAAACACAATCGAAAGCACAATCAACGAAAAGGAAGCACTTTTGTACGAAAATTAAACTTAAGTTCGATCCCGTCACAGGGATATGATATCATCAGTAGGATATAATAATATAGGGTTGACTATGTACATTTAACGAAAAGGATGTACATTTTCACGAACATTCAACTCAGTAGGATGCGATAGTCTATTTACGGTAGGCTACAATGCCTCCAACTGTCTTTGACTCCAACTGTCTTTAACGTCAACAGTCTTTGGCTCCAACAGTCATTGGCTCCCACAGTCATAGACTCCAAAAGGCTTTGGCTTCAAAAGTCATTGGCTCCGAAAGTCATAGGCTCCAGCTGTCTTAGGCCTAACTGCCCAGGAACATTTGACTACATGGTGACTTGTCTATATAGCTACAAACTACAAGACTACGATGCTACGAGACTACGAAGCTACAGACTACGAAGCTACGAGGCAACAGAACTATGAGACTACGAGTCTACAAGATGGCAACTAGATACAATAGCTCTATTCAGCAACAAGAGTTAATTCATCTCATGAAAATAATGTTATGCAAGAAGTCCCGATTATTAAAACTTTACGCAACATGCTCTGTTGTACAGACAGACGCTCTTTCATGTGGGATGCAAGATGCTCAATTAAAATCGCAAGAGAAGGAGGGCTTCGCTAGACATCAAGAAGGAAGTTCGTCTTGCATATAAGCGTATCCCATTTGTCTCAAGACATAGTAATCACCTGAGTAATGCCTCAAATCCACCTAATAAAAAATATTTTAAGTGGTAATTTGATAAGAGAAATTCACTAATTAAAATAATCTATACTATAATAAAACAGTAGTTTTTTTTCTGTCTGTCTGTTTGTACGCGGTGTTCTACAAAACTACTATACGAATTTTAATGGGGTTTTCAAGTAAACTTGAGCATAGCAGAGAAAGAAATATAAGCTTTATTTCATCAAAATCGGCTCAAGGAAAGAAAAGAAATCTTAATTTTATGACATACAATATAATCAATATAAGAAGCCATTAAGTTTTGCTATTGTAAGGAACTAAGTAGAGAGTAAGAAAAAAATAAAGATCCTGATAGTTTATAGTGTCGCCATATTTGTTTCAATTTTCAATACCCTTTTTGTATATTACAATTTTAATTGCAAAAAAAAAATCATGTTTCATAGACACATAAATAGTGAGTGTGTGTCATTTCTCTATGTCCACGAGGTCTCGCCGCGTCAATTTTCTCCTTGGGGCGAACACGTCCGCTTAATTATATTAAATAAACAACTTTTATCGTTGAATGTACTATAATAAAACAGTATTTTTTTTTCTGTCTGTCTGTTTGTACGCGGTGTTCTACAAAACTACTATACGAATTTTAATGGGGTTTTCAAGTTAACTTGAGCATAGCAGAGAAAGAAATATAAGCTTTATTTCATCAAAATCGGCTCAAGGAAAGAAAAGAAATCTTAATTTTATGACATACAATATAATCAATATAAGAAGCCATTAAGTTTTGCTATTGTAAGGAACTAAGTAGAGAGTAAGAAAAAATAATGATCCTGACAGTTTGCAGTGTCGCCATATTTGTTTCAATTTTCAATACCCTTTTTGTATATTACAATTTAAATTGCAAAAAAAAAATCATGTTTCATAGACACATAAATAGTGAGTGTGTGTCATTTCTCTATGTCCACGAGGTCTCGCCGCGTCAATTTTCTCCTTGGGGCGAACCCGTCCGCTTAATTATATTAAATAAACAACTTTTATCGTTGAATGATTTATTTCATGAAAATCTGCTCTCATAAAGACACTAATGTATCACCAACATGTTCGATAACAAGAAATTGTGATATGGCAAAAGTGTTACAAGATTGTTCTCTAATCGTTTGGGATGAATGCACGATGGCGAATAAAAAAGCAGTTGAAGCTGTCGACAGGACACTACGGGACATTAGGCGCGATGAAAGGCCAATTGGGAATGTCACACTACCCTTTTCTGGAGATTTTCGGCAAACTCTACCAGTTGTAAGTCGAGGGACTAGAGCCGATGAAATCAAAGCTTCACTGAAGAATTCTTACCTCTGGCCTCAAATAAAAAAACTGCAATTAACAATTAACATGAGAGCACAGCTGGGTGGTAATTCTCATGCGCAAGAATTTTCCGGTGTTCTATTAAAAGTTGGAGAAGGTGCCCTCCCTGAGCAACACGGTCAGGTGACGCTTCCAGAAATACTTGGCAGAGTCGTAACTTCGGAAGACGAACTCATAAGTTCGGTATTCGGGGATCTGTAAAACATACAAAATCAGGAACATACGTGGTTATGTGAACGTGCCATACTTACTCCAAGAAATGACCAAGCTGCTGCAATCAATGAAAAAATTTTAAACGAATTGAATGGGGCTGAAGTGGTTTACACATCGTTTAACAGCGTCCTTAATCAGGACGACGCCACTAATCATCCAGTTGAGTTTTTGAGTTCTCTCACTGCAAGTGGTCTTCCAGTTTACAAAATTGTTCTCAAAGTCGGTGTTCCAATAATGCTTCATAGGAACCTTACTCCCCCAAAATTGTGCAATAGAACCCGACTTAAAGTAACTGCTCTTCAACGAAATATAATCGAAGCTGAGATTCTTACAGGATGCGGCTCAGGTGAAACTGTTTTCAAACCACGCATACCGATCATCCCGAATAACTTCCCGTTCGGTTTCAAGCGCACACCGTTTCCAATACATAGCAGTTTGTTTCGCGATGACAATAAATAAGTCTCAGGGTCAGAGCCTTAAGGCAGCTGGTGTCGACTTAAGGTCTGATTGTTTTTCCCACGGCCAGATGTATGTGGCTTGCTCGCGGGTCGGTAATGCAGACAATCTTTACATTCTAGCTCAAAACGGGAAAACAGTAAATGTGGTTTACAAAGAAATTTTATGAAGTGTCTTCCCAACATTACATTTTAAGGATAAACATATTTACCCTAAATTTAGGTAGTAACATATTTTTATTGTAAAGACTGAAATAGAGATGAGAACAATTATCATTTGTGAACATAAAAAAACTACTACAACTGTATCAACTGTTATGTTATAATGTTTAAATTTCTAAATGGTGCAAGATAATACAAAATTCAATGCGAAAAAAGTCGTGGGCAGCAGCTACGTTTAGTTATAGGTATAGGACTATGCATTCTGATTTTTCATATACTGCATGGATGCGAATATGTAAGAATAATCTATCTTACTATAGTAAAACAGTAGTTCTTTTTCTGTCTGTCTGTCTGTCTGTCTGTCTGTTTGTACGCGGTGTTCTACACAACTACTATAAGAATTTTAATGGGGTCTTGCGTATAACAGTCATTACTTAATTATTTGCCTTCAATGCAGTTACCTTATTTTACGTCCAGCGAAGCGGGCGGGTTCGGCTAGTTCTTAATAAAATTGATTGGCTGAGTTCGAAAAAAATTCCATGCCAAGATTTTTTCTCAGGAATAATCAAAAGCTGATGTCAAAAACAGATGTCTCACTAGGAATGACCAGAATGTCTTGGAAAACCAACAAAATATTGACAGGAATAATCAGGAGCACATGGAGAAACATACAAAATATTGGCAGGAATAATCAGGAGCACACGGAGAAACGTAACGTAAATTAAGATAAGTGAATCACGCACAAAAAAAATCGGCCTTAATGGGAACATTTCAATTTTTTTAATTTTTCTTGAATAAAAACCAGAATTTTCCCCTAAAAACGGGAATATTTCCCTCAAAAAAGGGATTTATATAATTATAATGATTTTTAGAATTTTTTGGAGGAATAATTTTTTCTAAAAACTGGAAATTGGTAGAATTTATTGTGAGAAATTTTGGGAAATTTTTGGCAAATATTGAAAGGTCTGATTTTAGGTAAAGGTCAAAGGTCAAGGTCATCCAATGTGGCCGCCGTGTCGTAACAAATTCAAGATGGCGGAGGGACACGCTCCACAATCAGGAACCAGCCCCCGGACCGTCTATCCTATACTACTCTGCATGAAGCCAACATTTTTTTCAAGCATAATGATGTGCTATATTGGTTGGACCCCCAAATCTTTGGCTGTAGTGTAGTGTTTGCATTGTGGAGACAGTTTTAAATGAAAAATTTATTTGTTAATGTGACTGTGTTAAACTACTGGAGATTTTAATTCGTACCTACTAACAATTATCAGACGTTATCAAGCAGCATTTTGGCAATATTGTGGGCGTAACAATATGGCGATTGCGAGGTTAAAAAGTAACTTCAACCATAGCGCGTCTCATTCTTAGGTTGCAGTGTGCATTTAAATTGGCATTTCCTTTTTTTTAATGGCACGATTTCTGCCATTAGTGCTGTCTCTGTTTCCGTTTGCTCTGTTACCAGATATACACCATAAAAAAGTATTAGAAACAATGTTATAATGTGAATATATATATATATATATATATATATATATATATATATATATATATATATATCCGAAACTAGTGGCGAAAATCTGTTCGAATCTCCGGAGAGGAAATAAATTTATCAAATGGGGATCTAAGCTCATGCCCGAAACATTCTAAAGTAAAATTTGTAATGAGATTTTGGGTAATACAATTTACAGTCAAAAGCATCATCTGGTAATACACTATTTTTTATTTCTAAGGAATCGTAATTGAATGACGCCAGCTTATATTACATTATTTTTGTCAGCAAATTTTTATAACATTTAATATTTCTGTTTGTGCATCGAGCATAGTACATGATTTTATGGAACACCTTTTTATTAAGTCACCGAATGCTACAAACAGTTTCTGCTATTATATAATAACTGGTGCTTAGCATTGAAGAATTTTTTTTATTGTTGGCAGAATGACTACAATTGTGAGAATAACTGTCAATATACACTAAGAAATTTATTGTCATAGAAAAATCAACAAAAATTAAAATTTAAAAATATTAGAAATTACTATAATAAAAAATGGTAAGCAAAATAAGAGTAACTATAGCAAGTAATGTAGTTACAATCTTGCAATCATGTAGTCCCCATTTACGCAATACTGCAATCTAGCCGTTAGGCAGACCGTACGTGGGGACTGGTAAATATCACCTGCCCATTGGCAACTGACTTTTGAGTCCTGTCAATGCTTGCGATCCGAGACTTCTTTGGTTGAAGGTTTTTGCATTGGCTCACACTCCTTCAGCTAAACTGATAGCCAGTAACAGAAGCAACACGAAGGTAACGTGTGTTTGAATTCTAGCGTAACGCGGAATGAATCTGCGAATATTTTTTTCCGGCCCCTAAACTGCATGCCCACAGCTGCGAGGGGCGTAAGCCCTTCACGCCGGCTGCGGGCAGCGGGCGAGCGGCCCAGTTCCCAGGTGACGAATCGCCTCTTCCTAATTAGCGAGCGCGCGATTATTCTTAGCGCGCGGCGAGTCGGAGCGCCGTCGCATGGGGAAACCCCTCCGCGCGCGGCGCTGCCAACGTCGCGTCTTGCTCATCGTCTTGGCAGCCTGCCCGCGAGCGTCTTGTTTCTGTACACACGCGCGCTTCCCGCTGCCAAAACCTGTTTATTAAACGAAGGACATGGTACCTAAATGTGTCGATGAGCACTCTCCAGTTCCTCTTTCAAGCGAGATCTCACACGCCACGTTTCAATTTCATATTCTTGTCGTTACTATAATGTAATAGACCAGGGTCGATAATTTTGGAAACAATAAAAATAATAGTAGAATGAAACCCATTGGAAAAGGAAGAGAATATAATAATAATATTTCAATAAATCAACTTTTTTACTGAAAAAAAATTGCAGCAGTCACATTTTTTAGATGAAATCCCATTTAAATACTATCTTTAATATAAAGAACTATTTTCGCATGTTTTTTGCAATCTTTATGTTTTATGGATTTGTAATATTTTTTATCAATTTAAAATGGAATGTTACGTTTTTCAAGTAATTAAAGTGTAAATTTTAATAAATAGCTCAAAATTGTACATAATGATATGAAAAAAATTTGGGAATTCAAGTATTTTCGTGTTTTTTTTTTTTTTTTTTTTGTATTTTCTGAGAACATTTCTTATAGTAATGTATAAATTTTTTTACACCATCAGAAAGTAGAGATTTCAACGAACCAAAAGCCCACCGACTTTTTTAAAAAAAGCTGATATTTTGACGTGAGAATTTTCGATTGAAAATTAGGGTGCTTTTCTTGATATTAAGTCAAAATAAGGTGAAAAAATTAATATTTTAAATCAAAACGTTTACAGTGTGTTTGGGACATAAAAAGGTAGGTTTTCACGAAATTTCGTGAAAAAAAAAAATAGTTTGCTAAAGATAAAAATAAAAAACCAAAAACTTGGTTATTTGAATTTTTCACACAAATTTAGAGGTTATGTGAAAAATGTGTAAATAGAAAAGTTGTAGATAATTTTATTACCTAAAACTTTTCTATTTATTTTTTCCCATATGACTTGTAGTTTTGCCAGAAATCGAGATAAACCGTTTTTTACCCTTAAAAACTCACCCCCTTCCACTTCCCGACCTCAGATCACCCGTAAATAATTTTGCCTTTCATTTTTGTTATATTCTCTTCCTTTTCCAATGGGGTTCATCCAACTTTTATTTTTTTCACTTTTTACAACTTTCAAAGGCTTCAGCCCTGGTCTATTAGGCCTATTTCTATAAATTTAATGCTATGCCTCTCTCAGAAATATTTTCAAGAGATGTATACAAAGTGTGTTGTAAATTCTGTAAAATGTGGCGCAACTTGCGCGACTTTTAAACCCGTTATAAAATATCTAGTACAACTAGTTTAAACCTATTTGCGAGAGCGCAACAAATGCAAAAGAGCTGTAGCATTACATTCACAAAAAAAAAACTATTAGTAACGACGATATTTTTATTTTAACATTGTCATGTTTCTAACCACGTTAATAATTCGTCCTTGATCTTTACAAGCGTGCACTCCACCGCTTTGCTACCGAGTCTATTGGGATTTGGTAAGGAGAGTTTGTATTCTTACATAAGTTTTCTTACGTATGTTAACCTGTAATTAATTTAAACTATGACTATTTTAGTTTAACAAATATATTCCAGGGTAATTTCGCTATTAAAAAGTTTTTTTTTTGTCACACCAATACGTTTTATATGTCCCCTAATGTTTATGAAAGTCACTATATACTGGTTTGCGTGGCTACTCGGGGCTCCTCCATCTTGACAACTTCAGCACTATGTTTATACAATTCCGTTCATTGTTCTACCGTTCCGTTCACGAAATTACTCCTACCAAATGTCGTATACCAAGAGTTAAGATACATATAAAAAAATCAACATGGCGTGTGAGAGCCCCCATTAAGACGTATTGGTGAAGTGTACATATCAAATTATACAATATTTGAAAACAAACTATGCACAAAATCATGAATATTTATTAAATACCGTAATCATAGAAATCAATCAGTAAACAAACTGTGAAGCGATTTTTGTTAAGTAATTATAATATTGTATCAATGCCATTTTGTTGTACTTCTTTAGATTTACAGTTTCTTTTGAAAGTCTTACATTTACAAGTAAGGAATTTAAATTTTATACAATCGGCCTTCTCATTAACTTGTAAAATTCTAGAATCAGATTTTTTTTCCTAGTTATGACTATACGAAAAACTGAAATTTTTATCAAAATATAAAATTCACACTAAATATTCAAGCTGTCAACAAAACCTTCACATTCAGCTGATGTGGATGATCAACAATTTAACCCAAAAAATGTGTTATTACGGTGTTTCAAAATTAATAAATTATGTGATTATAATTAAATACTATAGTTTGTTTATCACACCCCATTTAAATTTACAGTAAGCTTATGGACAATAGTTAAATTAACGTGCATGCCATATTTAGTGGTCAAATTTATTAAATGTTTTTCTCTGAAATATATATCTGTACATGTGACGCTTGTCAAATAGTTTTTCTCACGCATTCACCACTGCTTTTGTAAAAATCCAATAAATTAAACGGCGTAAAAGGCCAATAATTAATTTTCATTCAGTTAAAATCCAAAATAGTTTTTTAGAAACACATCATGCTATAAAAATTACAAATATGATTCAATAGGTACCCATAGTACTTTATCTGGTCATCCATGGTACTAAAAGATTTACATTTAAAAATCTCTACATGAGATTAAAGAGTTGCAATGGAATTGGTAGTTTTTTGTTTTTGTTTTTGAAGGTAAGTATATTAAATACATTTAGAATTTAAACATATGCTAAATCAACTTTATATATATATGTATTTTTATTACAAAACAATAACCCAAGCAAACGATGTAAAAAAAACACTCGTTGCAAAAAATTCAGCAGTTAGTTTTATTATCGTTTCCTTTGATTTTTGGGGTGCTAAATCCGTATCTGGAGTTATCCAGCAAAATTTTCTGATGCGTTTTGAGATATTAAAAAAAAAAAAAAAATTTTTGGACCTTTTCTTTGTTTTCTTTAAAATTTCTACAATATATTCGGTAATCCAAATCTCATTCTTGCAGTTTTTAAAGTAGACTATATTTTCCTTAATTTGAGTTCAACCACAGCTTTGTACGTAATATAGTTCTCAATATACAGTATTTAAAAAATTGGTAATTTTTTTCTATAATGTGATATTTTAAGTTTGGAAAACATACTGATCCTAAGAGGAAAATCGTTAGAATAGAAGTTGAACCAAATCCATTTAAATTTAAATCAAACACAGAAAGACGCATGCAGACCCAATGGTTGTCTCATTATAAAATAAAAGGTTAATTGAATTTTGAATGATTTGAGCTAAACAAATTCCATGGCTTGAAAACTTCTCTTAAAATGTAGACTTTCATTTTGCACAGTTTACTAGGCCTATTATAGTAATATATAATCATACTATAATTATCTTATATAATATAATAATATATTATATAAACGAGTCAAGGTATTAGGTTAATAATTATTTTATGATATTATAATAGGCTTAGAAGGAGTAGTCAAAACTAAGGAAAAATGTGTGGGTCAAAACATTGAAGGGCCCTTCAAATTATTATTTTGTTTAGAAACCAGATGGTCGTCCTCGCGGAAGGGGAGAGAGAAAGAACAGTTGATCGGTGACGGGAGGGGGCATTAAGCACCAGTGTAGCCATCAGATGAAAACAAGGGCTAACATACATGTCACAATTTACTGAAGCAATTGAAACGTATTGTGGTGTGAATTTTGGATCTTCTGAACAGCACGTAGAATCCAGGGATGCAATAGTTAAGAGAGACAACAAAGATGCTTGCAAAATGTTGGCTTGTTTGAAGCAACACCCACCTTTCCCAGGAATGGAACAGCTTATATCTATCAGTACAAGTTTTTCAAATCTGTGCCAGACACTATAGTAGGTGGGGAATAGTACACGTGTTTGATGGAGGCTTCCTGCTGCACTGTGCGGTGTGGCCAACTAGTCAACCCTTCTCCAACATATGTGTCATGTATATCAATTAAATATGTTGTCACTACACCTCTGTGACTGTTATTGTGTTTGACGGATACTGAGAATCACATACAAGCACCACAGATGTGGAGCGCTCAAGGAGGGCAGCGAAAAAGCATGCCGTTGAAATGGTCTTTACTGAAGACATGTCACCAAAGATCTTTCACGAACACATCCCGGCAAACGAATACAACAAAAGAGTCGCACAATTTCATTGTTTAGAGTGAAACTAAACGAGGCCCAAATTGTGTTTTATAAAGTGGAGCAGCATGTTGACAGAATTATTGTCACCTCCACCAATTTCATTTTCATCTGATCAAAACACAGTTGTAGGGGAGTATTTTTATCTCATTTTACTATTGATAGGCTTGTCAGTTTAAACCAACGTCTACTTCCTCAAACCTGGGAGAGGGAGAGCCCCTTCTACGTGGTTTCATCCAAACACGGCATTGAATGAAAGGCTGTCTCAACACATTCTTTTCTTGCACACTGTAAGCGGAAGTGATACTACACCTCCCTTGTTTAACCAAGAAAGGCAAAAATCGTGAAAATTTTGGACACATATCACAACCCCAGACTTCCCTTGCTGTTCATCAATAACTTTACAAACACATTGAAGTCGAGAACATTTTCAATTGTGCGAGAAATTTATTGCTGCATTTTATGGAGGAAACAAGCTAGTGCCTCTAGATAAGCTGCGGTAAAAATGTTATAAGTTTGCAGCTTATAAATCCTTGTCAAAAATGGCCACTCTCCCCCGAATCAGAGCTTGAGCTCACCAACATTTTCTGCGCGTTTATGTGCAATGAAGCTCGGGATGGGCCAGCCAGTTTCATGGAGAGAGCCGGAAAAGTTTGGGTGAAGGTGAGCAAGCAACGGCCTACAGCCCATTACTTCCAACCAGCCCCCTGCATCTAACAAGCTCCTTCAAATGGTCGCATACAAGTGCTGAAAAATGGTTCGCAATGGCAATGTAAAGGTGAAAGTAGCTGGAATGTACTGCTTTAACATATGTGAGCTATGTGAAGCATCCTGCAGCTATGTACATCGCTATGATCTCGAAAAGGACGAATATCTATAAGACAAACATAAGCCACCTGTTCAATGTAAATGGTTGATGTTCATCGCAATTACTTTACAACATTTTTAAAGCTTAAATTGCAAAATTCTTAATGAATGCTTTTATAAAGATGGTTCCTCGATAAAGATACTTTGTAAATTTCTAATTTTCGTTGCCTACTTTCTACGGGTATGTATATTTGTACACATAAATTTCTCTTGCCGAATGGTGCACACGAGCTAAAGTCACTTGAGATTTAGTGAAGCTTTCGGAAATTCAATTCTCGAGCGAATACCGGGTCGCCAGCCCCGGAAACTGCCTGCATTGGGCACCGCTGAAGCGACATCTTCCGGGCTGCCTACCGTCTAATTCGGGAACAGTATCGCATTAAATCCGCACCCCCTGCCTACCCCCCAACATCCCCTTGTATTCTCCTGCGACTGTGGTCCCCCAAGGGGGGAAAGTGCAGGGCGAATATTTTCCAGCGAGCGACCCTCGGCAAGTGTCGGCCGACCGAGCATAATGAAATTCATAACCAGCGCTCGAGTCCCATCTTCGTCTCCCGTCGCTCCGCCGACTTCTCCCGCCCGGGCACTCGCCTCGCTACGTCCGTCTCCACCTGGGAATCAGGCGTGGCCTCTCCCGTCGCTCCGCCGACTTCTCCCGCCCGGGCACTCGCCTCGCTACGTCCGTCTCCACCTGGGAATCAGGCGTGGCCTCTCCCGTCGCTCCGCCGACTTCTCCCGCCCGGGCACTCGCCTCGCTACGTCCGTCTCCACCTGGGAATCAGGCGTGGCCTCTTCCGTCGCTCCGCCGACTTCTCCCGCCCGGGCACTCGCCTCGCTACGTCCGTCTCCACCTGGGAATCAGGCGTGGCCTCTCCCGTCGCTCCGCCGACTTCTCCCGCCCGGGCACTCGCCTCGCTACGTCCGTCTCCACCTGGGAATCAGGCGTGGCCTCTCCCGTCGCTCCGCCGACTTCTCCCGCCCGGGCACTCGCCTCGCTACGTCCGTCTCCACCTGGGAATCAGGCGTGGCCTCTTCCGTCGCTCCGCCGACTTCTCCCGCCCGGGCACTCGCCTCGCTACGTCCGTCTCCACCTGGGAATCAGGCGTGGCCTCTCCCGTCGCTCCGCCGACTTCTCCCGCCCGGGCACTCGCCTCGCTACGTCCGTCTCCACCTGGGAATCAGGCGTGGCCTCTCCCGTCGCTCCGCCGACTTCTCCCGCCCGGGCACTCGCCTCGCTACGTCCGTCTCCACCTGGGAATCAGGCGTGGCCTCTTCCGTCGCTCCGCCGACTTCTCCCGCCCGGGCACTCGCCTCGCTACGTCCGTCTCCACCTGGGAATCAGGCGTGGCCTCTCCCGTCGCTCCGCCGACTTCTCCCGCCCGGGCACTCGCCTCGCTACGTCCGTCTCCACCTGGGAATCAGGCGTGGCCTCTTCCGTCGCTCCGCCGACTTCTCCCGCCCGGGCACTCGCCTCGCTACGTCCGTCTCCACCTGGGAATCAGGCGTGGCTTCTTCCGTCGCTCCCAGACCGTTGAACCACCGTACGTCGGGAAAAAAGATATTCAAAATATGTGTAATATCTTCTAGATTTGTTAGGTTACATACACCACTGACACATAAAGAAAAATTAAATTCTTCAAAATAATAATTTTTTAGTAAGTTTTGCTTAAAAACCTTATTATTTTTTTGTTTGCATACAATAATATACTGATAGGTCTAAGGAAGAAACATCTTGAACTAAAAACAAATTGATGTATTAATATATTTTTTTGTATTTCACTGTATTTATATTAAAAATATAGATTACTTTTAGTATCACTTAAAAATGTCATTGAAATAATATTCATTACTGTAAAGTAATTGAGATACATAATTTAAGTAAGGAATTAGTTAACATTTCAATCAGTTGTTGAATTTCAGTTACTTTTATGTACATAAAAATATTTTAGAATTCAGGCACTGCGACTATATCGAGCTCGTTGAATAATACAATAGTGTAATCGATGAACCACATTGTTTTAGGCTTAAATTCTTTGAAGGTTAACCAATTTAAACATTTAATTTTTTTTGAAGTGAAACTTCTTGACTGCTGGTAAAGTTATTTGAGACGATGACATCTTTAGAACTTAATAAAAAAATGGAGGGGTTCAGAAGTGGGGCATTCGATGGCACATTATTTTAAGAACACACATCTATATTTGCGCACTCCCATACGCATACTTGAACACTTATCACTTGCGCACTTACATACCTCATACTTGCTGAATCGTATACTTGTCCACTCGCATACTTGCACACTTGCTGGAAATAACCCTACACCCAGCCTTTTTTCAGTTTAGAAGCAATCTTAAAACTTAGTCCTGATTGAAATTATTAAAATCAAAATAACTAAAAAAATTTTGAAGCAGCTTCTTTTGACACTTTATCCAGTAGACCACTTAGGGATTTCGTTTTAAAGGTACAATTATTTACTAATATAACAGTACAATTCACTGATAAATCAATAACGTCAAAATAGAAATAAACATTATAGATGATCGATTTTGAGTACTAGGTAGCCATTATTTTAGATTTATAGTGAATGCAATTACTGACAAACATCTTATGCTTAAATTTGAATTATATTAATCACTACGCCGTCGTTAAGAAGTAGGCTAACACAAAAACAACAAATGAAAAATAAATTTTTAAAGTTTCCAAATTATTGCAGGTGCACAGAATATATTATTTCGTTGTAAATTTCACTGAAATATTAAACATAGTAGGCAATCACAAAACTGTTTTAAAGCAACCAGTACACTAAAAGAAATTTCCTTAACCTGATTTACTAAAGTGTAGCCAGAGAATGAATCGACAATAGCACGCCACTGCCAAATTGCATGTCAAACAATGAATTATAAAAATTTACTTTCGGCCCTGCCAAACGGTAACGGTAGATTTCGAAGTATAAACATATCCTGAAATGTAAAATACACACACACATATATACATATATATGTAAGAAATTTCTATAAACTTTATGACCAAATCAGCACCCTATAAAATCTCGAACTTACATATTATTAACTAGTTAAAACTACAGATTGTTTTAAAGTTTAATTTTTAAATGAACAAAAAACACAGTAATTCAAATTATATTTATCAAAAGTATATTAACTTTATTACCGAAATAAAAAATACAAAGAAGTGAATGTCCATATATTATAGATGTATAAATGAACTGCAAACCTGTTAAATATATATGTAAGGCGGTTTTCTTTCATTTAGGATGTTAGTTTATGATGAGCCGTGTCCCCGATGGGAAACTATTTAATTAAAATTTTCGATGAATGACTAAAAACGCTGTTATGACTGACTTTTATTTGTAAACAGTATCTTGAACACCAATTTTCAAATTGCTAACTTCAAAAATGACAATCTTCCATACAAACTTTCATCCTGATTAATTTTCAAAAATACGTTTCTTTTGTGGTCACCTACGTTATATAATGAACTCCTATACAAAATTTCATGCTTCTAGACCAACCAGTTTAAGCAATGCGCTGTCTATATCAGTCAGTCAAAGTTATAGTTTTATTAATTTGGTTATTAGTACAAATAGATCAATAAAAATTTTAGAATTTTACATGCAACCAAATTGTTTTCGATGTTTTTTAATCAACGAAACCAATATTTCTGAGAATTTATAAAATATTCTCGACATGAATGAGCTTTAGATTGGCCTGGCGCAGTTAGGAAGGTTCCGTGCTAAGCTGCTAGAGAAAAATACCATGGCAAGTAATATCATAAAATAATACACTCTACCCACAAACATTGCGTCCAACTTCAGAGGCAGGTGAACACAAGTTTTGAGAAAACACTCTCCCGGGTGGCGAAGTAACCCGTCGGTCCTCGTATCCAAACGCGCCGCTCAGACGGAAGACTCGCGAGGCGTCGACACTTTTTCAAAGCGCATTCGCATTCCAGCCTCTAATCCATTTGCTTTACGCCTCCAACAGACAGAAGTGTAGAGGCAACACGCCCGGTCGGTCAAGTAACCCTTCGGTCCTCGTGTCCACACGCGTCGCTCACACGGAAGATTCGTAAGGCGCCGACCCCTTTTCGAAACGCATTCCAGCCACCAATACATTTGCTTCACACCCCCAACTCTTCCACCCCTTTACTGCGGTAGCTTTTTAATTATTATCCGGTAATATGGCCACCCCTGAGGCTAATAACGTGATCGTCTTTCATGTCAGCCAACCGCCCTGGTGGACGGGTGAAAAAAAAAAATTAAAAAATATTCGAGTCCCTCAAACGCGTAGACAGTGATGTGATTAAGCCTAGGCGCCAAAGGGTTTAGGGCGCTATAATTTTGCAGTGGAAGCAAATGTAATTCCTTGTTCCGTTACTTATGCCAAGCAGAAACTTGGTAAGGGACTACGTTCCGTTTCAGGTCATTTTATATATACGTTACATTTTCTTTACTATTTGAATAACTTTACTCATGTGTTTATATATATACATATATATATATATATATATATATATATATATATATATACCATGTCCCTTTTTCAACGTTAGCTACAAAAGTTATATTTTTAATGTTTAAAAATACTTAAATAAATAGATTTAAGTTGGATGTAGAATTGAAACTTTTTAAAATGTATGAATATGTTTGTGGCTAATAAAAGACATGGTTTTTATTTCCGCATTGAATATTTTTTTTTATTTCGTAGTAGGCGGTGATATAAATAATATTTTGACAAAAATTCAATAATAATATAAAAAAGACATAGTAAGTAGTAATATATACCTTGATACATTGAAAAGTTTGTATTAATTCGATTAATTCAAACTAATGCTGGGGTTTATATCGGTTCAACGACTAATCGCATCAGAATCGCGAATACGCCAATTCCAATTATACGGGTTCAGGTGATAAACAGTTTATTGCATCCGCACGTCGTATAGCACGGAAAACTGATCTAATACAATAAAATTATTTGTAAACCAATATTGCAAAACAATTTTAGCACATGTATATAAGTACCAGAAATATATTTTTTCTAAAGTTGGGCAAATGGCCGTTACACTATTGAAAAAGGCCAAATTGGAGACAAGCACCATGGCGCAAACCGTTTGTTCCTCAAGGATGTAATATAGAATTTTTTTGGAAGCTTCTTCATGTTGAATATGTGTATAAGAAGTAGCATATAAAATTTTTTTATCATAAAGATAATATAAATTTTGTTCCTGGCGTTAAAATAAGCGCACTGTAAACATTGCAATAAACTGCTGTGCAATGAATAAAAATTATTATATGTTTGAACTATAAAAGTTTTGTAATCTCCGCGGCAGAGGATATAACATTTGCGTGTTCCACAAAAAAAATTAAAAAAAGTATTTAATTATTACTTGTAGTCAAATTTTGTTTCAGAAAATATTATCACGCAAAACTTATACATATATATATTTTTTTTACAGTATGGAAACTTTACAAGAATGATATTTTTGCTGTTGTGTTTTTTAAATGTAGAAAATAGAAAATCATAGCTTTTTTTTAACAAACTGAATGTCCGTAACTATTACATAATTTAATTTTATTTATATAAATACATTTTTAAGGAACAATATCTAGGGGAATGGTAACGGGATGATTATGAAGACAAAAATTTACCTAGTAAATAGAAATTAACAGTTTTGTATTTTTTAAATTTACTTTATTTCCTCTAATATGTTTCTTCGGAAATAATTTCCACAAATATATTATACTTCGAACACTGAGGATCTGATAGTATTAGATGATTTGAGGATTTGATCAGCCCATGCCTAAAAATTACACAACTAATTGAAGTTATAATTCTTATATTTGGTTTTAATTTTTTTTGTTTGGATTTTGCTGACTTGATTTTGTTTTTGGTTGTATTATTATAAATACTGTCACTCAAATGTCATAAGCCTAATTCAATTAAGTCTTCCAGCGGTGAATATCTGCATAGCTCTCCAGTCGTAACGCATCACATCTCTTTTGGGCTCGATCGGTGTGTGTGTTCCCAATAAGCGTCGGTAACTATGTGGGGGAGGGGTGAGGGTTTGAATCGTAGGCCAATTTTCCCCTTTAAGACTGCAGTGTTATGTTTCCCGCGTCCAGTCAGACCTACGCCCTGGGAAGTACAGCTCTCTCAGGGTGGACATACAGCGCCCTCTTCACAGAGCTGGTCGCGTGGTCCACGCAGTGCCTGTGACCCGTCTTACATTTTCTGTGTCTCTGAGAGGGCTTTCATTCACTCCATCGCACACCCAAAAAGTTAAAAAAAAATCAACCCTCCCCGGTTACAGCGATATTCCTTTTTCTCAATCGAAGGGTTACTTTAATGGGGGTGCACCGCTTTTCAGTTCGATATTTTTAATCTCCATCAACACTGTCAAACGTGTAGAATTTTCGAGCGTTTCAAACCTTACAAAATTAATTCTATACAAATATAACATACTACTGATATTGTAAGGTGACAAAGGTAAATCACTAAAAACAAATTTTTGTAACGTACAAATGAGGATATTTAAATGAAAAAGGAAACTATTCTGACCAATTCGTAAAATATTATAAACTATTTTCAGAAATTTTGTGTATTAATATATGTACCAAAAAATCAAAATGTTCACAATTTTGATCATTTTTGAATGACCAGCTAAAATTTAATTTCTTTTTTTTTTCTGAAAGAGTTTCAAATAATGACCTGAAATGACCTAAACTATTTAGTTGTCTCTTCTGCTTCTTTTTGTGCACTTTGAGCGGCAAGGATTATGTAAAACAGTGGTGGGAAGCGAAAAAAAAAAAAAAAGGGGAGAAGGGAGGAATGGTTGTAAAAAAAGGGTGATCCTTCATCCGTACGCCACAGACTCGTAATTGACATCTCTTGTTTCTACCCAATTTGCCCCACGGCCCCCCTCCATCCCCCCCCTACATGGAAGACATCTCGATGCACACCGCGCTGAAGAAAAATTTTTTTCTGAGAATGGAGCTGCTTATTTTACAACTTTTTTTTTTCGTTTTTATAAATGTCTTTTCTTTTGTGTGCTTGTGTCCAGTTCCTTGTATACAAAATAAAATTTTCTTATACATTTAGTGTCATAAAAAAAAACTCTCACAACCAGCATCGTTAGGTTATTACATACACTTTCGTTTTTCGTTTTTCTAACATTTTTTTTTAATGAAAGTTAAAATTTTTCTTTGCATTAAAATATATATTGTAATATATACTTTATAAAACATGTAAATCATCATAAATAATAATACTACTACTTTAATCACGACAAATATTTTAATTGCTAATTGATACTCTTGCTATTATAATACACTAACAAAAATTATACTTAGAGTAAAATATTATGTGATATTTATTACATTATTTTATATATTAAACTTTCCAAAACCATAAAATTAATTATCGCTGAATTAAAAATTTTCACGTGGCAATACGAAGCGTTACTTTTTTTTATGTCCACTTATGAAATTGTAGTGAACTTATTTGTTATTGAATTATTTTGAATACAAGATGTTTTGTATTAAAAATTTACCAGCTTGCAGTTCTATATAAATCCTTTGAAATTTTCTCGAGAAATTAATATCATTCGAGTACATCATTACATCATCAAGTTCTTCAGAATTCTTCATGTTGCTACTTGATGCATGATATTGTTTATAGCATTCAAACAGGCTTTAGAAACATGAGGTATCGGAATACTATATTGTGCTGCACAAAAATTTTTGAAGAACTGTTACTAAAAATAGTGATCGGTACCATTCCAGTTTTCTCGAATCAGAATATTGAAATCCAAATCCCAAAGAACATACCCCTCGAATCAGAATAAAGGTATCAAGGGTCAAAAAAAAAATAATGTCCGAGAAATGAAAAATTAATACCAATGGTGATGTAACATTCAACCCATTATATGTTTGCCGAACTTAGTTTCCTGAAAAAATTATATTTTAATTTAATTTATATAATCACATGTTAAAAGTATATAATCTCGGAGAATGATAGCATGATAGGTATGAGTATATGAACTAAGTAAAATGTAGAGGTTATCAGTGTTGAATTTTTTGATTTACTTTTTTCATCTTATATATTTCTTGGAATATTTTTCCTCGAATATCGAATGTTTCAAATACTAATTATAAATAAACGAGTGTTGACAACCTCATTTCCCGTACAAGTTGTTTACAGCTTACACTCCAGAGAGCCTTTCATTCACTTCAAAAAAAATATTGTCTACACGATACTATAACATTAATTATTTATATTTCAGTACATTTAAACTAAAGAGAGATGCTATAAATATGCATACTTGTAAATTTTTATTACCAAACACAAATACTTAAAACAATTATATCACTTTAGACCCAGGAGAGCCAAAACTAAGTGATTTACCACTGTAGAATTAATTTAACAATGTATAACTAGTACTATGGAGGTCCTACATATGACATATTAAAAATGATACACTTTAACATTAATTATTCAATTTTTTTATTATTACTGTATGTTTATAGTTGACAACACAAAAAGGGCCAACCACGATAAGAATTTATGCTACATTCTATTTTAAAATATTTCTATATGCATCTCTGGTCACATATAAGCATACAGGTTTTAATTGTGTAATTGTGTAATTGTGCATATGTGTAAGGACTTAAACAAACAAAATTTCTTATGCGTGCTTCTAATGCACATTAGGGAACGTATTATTAAGTACACTATGCCTGTACATCAAAGATGGCATCTTTTTCAATCCATGTGCATAAGGAATGAGTCCTAGCAGACGACAAAACATCAAAGATGGCGGGGGATATAGCACATTGCTTGTGCACACTGTGCATGTAAAGGAAAGATTCCCAGCAGATGACAAAACACATGCCGACAAATAATAACAACCAACGATACATAATGCTCGAAATTCTATTAAATTTTGATGAAATAATAAAATATCATTCATTAGGAAGAGTTTTGTCTTCATTGCTTATCAGAGACAGAGCTTGGTGGTTCGCGGGAGAGCAGGCCGCGATCAGAGCAGCCTCCCGCGCCGCGGCTCGGCGGGTGTACAGCCGAGTCGCTCGCGGAGCTGGGCGAGGGGCGAGGGGAAAACCAGTACAATTGGCAACGCTGTCACTCGAAAGGGTCTACACCCAGCTTTCGGGAGAGTGGGGACTGAGGCAATGGGAGGCTTTTAAACATGCGTTTGTCCCAGACATTAGAGCGATGTACACTTCCTTCTGATAGACATCTCGCAACTGACCGCTTCCTACGGCCAACCCAGTCTATATACAGACCACTGAGTGGTGGGTGATGAAGACTACGAAACCCTCTACAATAATATATCAAAGAAATTAAGATTTAAATAAATGACTATTCTCGGTGGGTGAATCATCCCATTAATAAAATTTGCGGCACTTACAACGAATTTTTTTTTAATTGTTTGCTCTAACCCAATCTCTTGTTTCCCTTTCGGGGAGGCATAATTCTTATATAAATGTTGACATGTTAAAGTCTGAATGTAAGTTGTAAGCACAATAATGTGATTTACTAGCATTTGTTTAATATTTGCGCTACTGCGTAGTTTTTTTAATTCATTCTTATCTAAATCCTAATATTACACTATCTTTTATTTCAAAGCTTATTCGAGGATTTCTAGAAAATAAACTAGGATCTCACTATTTGTGATCACACGTATTTACCTCATAGTTTTGTATTTTCGGATTTACAATACATGAATAGAACCAATACCGCAACAGTTATAGTTTGCTTTGAACTTCTAGTGTAAATGATAAATGCTCCTTTAATTTTGAGTTATGCCTAGGTGCCAGTTAATAAACATTAACTATCTGCACACGAGCATGGAAAATTATCAGACACTGTCTAGGGGACGTTCTTCGAGAGGTATTAAATTTGTTTACCAATTGTAAGTTTCTTCTTGAGTATGTGTAATGTATTACGTATTCTATATATATTTTTTTTTTTTTAGAAAAAGGATACTCTGCTGCTAGTATTAATTTCTGGGGGTTAATATTACAAACTCTTTTATGTAATAAAACCACATAAATAAATATTTGATAGATTTTAGACCATGAAGAGCTGATAATATATTGCTTTTCCAGAAAGCTCTTAGTTATGAAATCTCTAAATACCTCACAACTGACAAGACCTTAATTGAGTCGACCAATTCCAATCACCACTTTGTCCTTCATAAGTGATTTCCCAGAAAATAGGAAAAACCTGTATTTGTTCTCTGGAGATGTTACGACTAATGGAATGTTTACTTAGCTGTTTAGATTTAATAGGTGGCATGTACCCATAAAGGAAATAAAAATTAAACAGCTAGTTTTTGAGAAATTTCGATTTAAATGTTGGACAAAGTGGAGTTTGGAAATATCAGAGAGACAAAGTGGTATTTGGAACAGTACATGTTGGAGAAAGTGGCTAATGGAAACACGTATTTTCTTCTCGATATAGTAATGATATTTTATTGCACAGTTTTAGACACACAAACAATGAAAAACAAAGTAACAGTTGTAAATTAAAAAGAAATGTTGAAAAATCTTACCGCAATATATTTGAAGCTATTATGACAAGGTCGTAAAACAACAACATTAAAACAATACATTCGTAATTAAATTAAAAGAAAACATTTAAACCTTAGCCCCTATTCAAGAAACAAGAATAACAATGAATATTAATGACAGTGTATGCAAATAATCAATTTCACCAAATCAACAATGTTTAACTGAATGCTACACATGCAGTTCTTCAGATTCTTCCATTGGTTCGTCTTCTGCATCACTTTCATGTTCAATGATTGTATGAACACTGTCAACACATACTGACTGATATAATTGCAAGTAGAAGTTCAGGTGGTTTTCAGATTCTTTCCACTTGCTCCCAAAGTGTTTACACAAAAGATTGTTAATGTCCTTCAGCTTACTGCCTTAAATCTGAAAACTAGATTCCAGAACCTCGGGTGTTAAATCTGAGAGTGTAACACCACGCTTCAAAACACTTCGCCCTTGTCCTAGGTCTGTTCTATAAAAACACTCCCCTCGAACGAGAATCAATGCTGAGTTCTTGCACGATCTCGTTAAGATAAATCTTTTACACTGGGAAAATCTAAAATGCCATGACTGTGTTGGTTTTATTACACGAGTTACAGCTTCCTTCCAGTCAAAAAATTGAAAATGTTCTGTTGGACGAAGCAAAGTACCATGATTACTAAAAATTGTGTAATATTCATCAGGAAGCACAATTGTGTCAAGTTTGTTCAATTCTCTCTCTATTCTGCCAAATATTCTATCAGGTGGAATGTAGGAGTGACCTGTGACGGGAAAAACAACAGAACTAGCTGAACGTGTTGTGGAGCTTGACTGAGCCATTTACTTGTCATTCCAATAAGGGTTCAGTTTTTATTTTGACCACTACAGCCATCAGCGAAAAGGCGAACTGTAGTAATACCCGTAATATCTGTATTTGTTAATCTATTAAACACAGCAGAGGCGATCTGGTTGGAAGCTTTTGGGAATTCATTTTCAGACCATGAATAAATTAATGTGTTTCTTTGATTTTGTGGAGATTTCGATGTTCCTTGGCATACTGTGAAATTATAAATATTTAAATGACGACTAAAGTAGATAGCTTGATCAGGAAGTTTTGGCAGGATCAGATTTTTCTGACAATCGAACGAAAATGTCAGTTCACCCGGTTTTTCTTTTGCTAAAAGCAAACAGGTGCCCTCGTCACTTGATAATAGAATACAAAACATAAAACACAACAGCTGTCGCTATAAGTCATCATAGAAAACACAAAACACAGTGAAAACGAGACCAAACAAAATAACAAACAAGACTTTTATAGTCTAAACATGAAATACATTCATTTGGAGGAACTAGACAAAGCTGGTTTTGGAATATTATTCTGTACCCCAAAATGGCAGCCATTACACGATGTCTGGACAAAGTGTGTTCTGGAATGCAAAACAGACGTGGACAAAGTGTAATGTGGAAATAAAACAGAACTGGACATAGTGGGTTCTGGAAATGTTTACAGTTTTACACATCCATTTTCTAAGGGACAATGTCGAGTTTGGCAATTAATTTTTGCGGATTCCCATAGATATGACTACAGAGAATATTCTTGTGGCATTATCTCAATTTTTTCACTTTTTGGACAAAGTGGTTTTTAGAAATGGTCGACTCAATTACAAAATGCATTTACATAGTATCAATAATATCTAAAATTTGTACTATACAAACATATACAAATTTTAAAAATCTTATCTGTCCTAGTAGCTCAAATGGCTAGAGCGATGCAAGAAACATTGTTGTTCGCAGTGGTTCCAGGTTCGAATCCTGTCTAGGACGAAGGAGTTTTTTCCTTTTTTGTAAGAGAATTATTATAAATGTGTGTGTTTTTAGTTATTTTAAGTTTTTGTTTTAATTTTAAATTAATTCTTTTTCGAAACAATAAGAATTAATACTAAATAACGCATAGTTAAAGTTTATTTTTATATTTATCTTTAAAAATTAATAAAAATTATTATCATACAAATTTTTTAGCTATTGCTACAAATAAAACAGTCTGCCTTGGGATTCCGAGGCGCGCGGACGTGTTTACATGCGAGTGCATTCGACTTACGTGAGTACAGTTCGTGCCGCGCGATTTCAGAAGTGTTCAGCTAGGCTCGGCCTGCTTACATTAATCTTCATTGCTACCACAGCCATATTATCCTATTAATATGGATGTGCATGCACCTACCAAACGCGTCAACACGCTTAGTGTGAAGTGTCAAACGAAGCCATTCGCCATGGATCTTCACAACTGGATGGACGAGACACTCCGAATAAAAGAAGACGAGCTGGTGGCTGTCCAAATGGACATGCGTCAACGCTGCATATTTATCAAGTTAACATCCATGCTCCACTGCGAACGGATCATGAGACTGACTGGCGGTTCATCGCAGATTCTAACAGCATCGGGTGAGTCTATTTTGGCTGACATTGAAATTGCCCTAGACAACCTAAAAACTGTACGTGTGATAAACCTTCCTGTTGAAGTCACTAATGATAATATAGTTAAGGCGCTGACTCCGTACGGTAAAGTATTGTCCTTAATTGACGAACTTTGGGGGGGGGGGGGACACTGCAAATACAAAGTTAAAACCGGTGTACGTGTGGTCAAGATTGAGTTAGATAAAGACATACCATCAGTACTGACGGTCGAGGGTCACACAGGCGTGGCCCTGTACGACGGCCAGCCTCAGACATGCAGTATATGCCACACGCCGGGAAATGCGCGAGCCGCCTGCCCCATTGCGCCGCGCCGCGACACGCCTGCCCCTGCCACGGCCGGGCGCTCGTGGGCGCAGGCGCTCGTGGGCGGAGTGCGCGGCGCGGCTCCGGACAAGAGTGACACAAGTGACACCGCAGCGGCGCGGGAGAGCAGCGCTACCTTCCGTAGACCTCCGGTTCAAACCCCAACGGGGGAACACCCGACTGGGAGTGCTCGGGATATGGTTTCAATAAAGGGTATATTGGCAAACACTTCACCATTGCTGGAAATTGACATGGGGGAGTTACTCACTACTGAGGGCGGTGATGTTAGTGCAGGAACCACAGACGCACACATTGGGGACAGAGAACAGGCAGATGACGAAATGACAGGGAAACGTGGCGATAAACAACATCCACGTAAAAAAGGGAGTACTGAGCATGTGCGCGGGGAAGGACGTACAGGGAAGAAATTTCGTCAAAACAGTCGAAGTCCCAGACGGAATAAAATTGTCCCTGACAGCCCTCAATCACAACGAGCTCACTCTCTTGCCGTAGCCAAACAAGCCATAGGAAAGTGTGAGGACTCACACGGCTTGCCTTCGGTGATAACTCCATAAACGTTCATCAACAAGGAGGGTTCATGGCCAGCGTTTTGACAGTTGCAACTGTAAATGTCTGTGCCATGGAGATGGCATGCAAATACCGTGTGTTATATACACTAGCTTACGCTCACGCCATCGACGTAATTTTTTTACAAGAATTACCAATAAATCAGATCCCGCACTTCGATAACTGCAATGTGTATACAAATGTTGGCACCCACGGAAGAGGTACGGGTATCATTACACGGAATGGATATCAGCTTATAAATATCCTAAAACACCCCTTGGGACGAATCATTGCGGGAACTCTTGTCATGCCTTCTCTACCACCTGGAAATGACTTGTTGGAAATAGCTCTATGTGTGAACGTGTATGCCCCTTCGGGCTCACAAAACAGGCAAGCCAGGACGAACTTTTACAGACAAGAAATATTACCATTCTTGGAAGGTGACCGCAACAAAATAATATTTGGTGGTGATTTCAACTGTGTGCTGAACCTTATTGACCACCATGGAGGAGCATATATGACTAACACAGCGTTACAAGATTTAGTCTCAGCCATACAAGTTGAGGATGCAGTTGATATTCTGCTAGTTCCTTGACCCCACTTTACGTTCCATGGCCATGCGTCTAGTACGCGGTTGGACCGGTTTTACTTTTCCAAAAGAAACCGCAATTCAGTGGTCAGTTATGACGTCATACCGGCGGCCTTCACAGATCACTCCCTTGTACTTTGCACTCTCTCTTACCCCACACTCAACCCTGTTCGCGGGCGAAACTACTGGCGCCTGCAGACACGATTTTTGGGACAAGATGAGGTGGATGTGGAATTCCAGCAACGGTGGATTTTGTGGACTAGGCAGAAACACCGATACGCTGATGTCACGGAATGGTGGGAACATTGTGTAAAACCGGGAATTCGACGCTTCTTTCAGTACCACGGAGCACGTGTCCGACGGGAGCAAACCTCACTCTTGTACCTATATGAGCGGGCTCTGCGAGATCTCGGCGCGGCTGCTATGACAGTGACGAACGTCAAGGCAAAAGAGCGTCGGCTCAAAGAAAAAAAATTATGACCATTCATAGGAAATATATGGAAGAACGGCTGCACTTCCTTCACACAAATAGCGCATTACAAAATGAGAGGCTCAGCTTATATTCCTTGGCAAACGAACAAAAATGTAAGACTAAACGACAGATTGACGCGTTGACGACAACTGATGGCAGTACTCTCCGAGACACAACGACCATTGCGACCGCCTTCCGTATTCATTATACCGACTTATACTCGGAACACCAGGTCGATTTTGACGCCGGAACTTCCTTCATACAACGAGTAACAACCCGCCTGAGCGACAATGCGCGGGATCTTCTGGAGAGTGAGATTACAGACGAAGAAATTGCGCAAGTTGTTCATGATGCTCCGAAAAGAAAATCTCCGGGAAAGGATGGAATAACGTATGAATTCTATCAAACATACTGGACAATAATAAAAACCGATTTTTGTAAAATGGCACATACAGTGCTTCAACGCGGTGCCCTTTGCAAGTCTCAAACAAACGGTATCCTGGTTTTAATTCCAAAGAAAAATAAACCAATAAACCTGGTGGATTACAGGCCTATAACTCTACTGTGCACGGACTATAAAATCATGGCCCGTACAATTGCACAAAAATTGAAACGTGTACTGCCCGAACTCGTTGGACCCGAGCAATGTTGCGCAGTTCCAAATAAATTTATTATACAGGGGATTGCGATACTACGTGATGTACAGCTCCTTGCCAAATCCTTGCCCGGTCCAGTGGCATTACTCAACGTTGACCTTGATAAAGCCTTCGACAGGATACACTGGGGTTTTCTCGACAGACTCCTAACTCATGTCGGATTTCCACAAATTACGGTCCGCATGCTTCACACTCTGCGTAAATGCTCTACGAAGCAGATTTCTATTAATGGGAAACTGGGCGAAGAAATTAATATCCGCTCTTCCGTGCGTCAAGGGTGCCCCTTGTCCATGGCACTGTTTGTACTGTATATAGAACCATTGCTCCGGACACTCCATGAGACTTTAACAGGAATTAGCATTGCCAGCCACCGGATCACATGCAGTGCCTATGCTGACGATTTTACCTGCATAATTCGGAGTGAAGATGATGTAATCAGGACATCAGCCGCCTTGACCAGTTTCAGCCAAGCCTCTACCGCCCAAGTAAATGCCGTAAAAACAAAAATAGTAGACCTCAAGATGGCGCCCCATCTGCTGCAGCAGGTGAGGCCATACACCAGAACCGAAACATTACGCACACTAGGAATCACCTTCATGCAAAATACAAGACAAATGGACAAGGTTAATTGGGACTCTGTGGTGAACAACGTACGAGGAACACTTGTAGCTGCACGTCTACGAAATATAAACATTATTCAGAAAGTGCACATAGTTAACATGTACATGTTATCCAAATTGTGGTTCGTCGCACAGCTGATTCCCATGTCTCGTGGTACAGAGGCACAAATACGACAATATGACAGTTGGTTCGTATGGCATGGATTTATATTCCGAACAGGTAGTGAGCAAATTACACAGAAACCTCATATTGGTGGATTGGGGCTAATTGACCACCATATGAAGGCCAAAGCCCTGTTTGGGAAAACTATTGTCCAACGATTAATGACCGACGATGTAGTCTTCGCGGCATTACATCACGCCGTGTGGACGAATGAGAGGCTTCTTTCGCGCACCTATATAGTAGCACTTCATGACTTGCGATCGCAGATAAATGAATTGCCCGACGGGGAGTGTGTAACTACCCCGCTATTATACGACAAATATTGCCAAACGGTCAAAATTACTCCCAAAATATAGTCAAAATGGCCGTACTTCAACTGGACGCGTATATGGAAGAACATAGCGGACGACGAATTATCAACATCTCTCCGAGCGTCAGCTTTTGCCTTTGTCAATGATCTCACCCCTACGAAGATTAGAAGACGACAAATCTCCCTCGACAATGACGACATTTGTGACCTATGTGGCCAATGTGATACAGCGCTTCACGGAGTCTCTAGTTGTGTCTACTCTAAACCTCTGTGGCTCTGGTGCAGGAGACGTGTAGCAAGACAACTCAATGTCCCGATCCATGACATAATCGTACAGAAAATTTGCTTTTTTGATTTCACAGTGTTTCCGACCGTCAAACGTAGAGCAATAGTGTGGCTCATCATGAACCTGCTTGACTTTTCCTTACACACCCCAACGCCGTATTCTGTACGTGACTTTGTCGACCAACTTCGCCGTGCCCGGTGGAGTATGATCAATTACAAAACGTTGCAACCTCGGTTTGGTCCTTACCTGTTTTTCTTTTGATCTGTGTACCGAACCAAGTAATGTAATAGTAATATCTGAGTGAATGTAAAATGTAAAATGTAAAATGTGAAAGGGTGGGCATGCGCACTTGAGCCTCTGTTCTATACTTTTCCTATGTATATGTACCATGCCACCTGCATGAAGCTTATTGTAAAAAAAAAAAAAAAATGGCTAGAGCGATGCATGAAACATTGTTGTTCGCAGTGGTTCCAGGTTCGAATCCTGGCTAGGACGAAGGAGTTTTTTCCTTTTTTGTAAGAGAATTATTATAAATGTGTGTGTTTTTAGTTATTTTAGGTTTTTGTTTTAATTTTAAATTAATTCTTTTTCGAAACAATAAGAATTAATACTAAATAAATAACGTATAGTTAAAGTTTATTTTTATATTTATCTTAAAAAATTAATAAAAATTATTATCATACAAATTTTTTAGCTATTGCTACAAATAAAACAGTCTGCCTTGGGATTCCGAGGCGCGCGGACGTGTTTACATGCGAGTGCATTCGACTTACGTGAGTACAGTTCGTGCCGCGCGATTTCAGAAGTGTTCAGCTAGGCTCCGCCTGCTTACATTAATCTACATTGCTACCACAGCCATATTATCCTATTAATATGGATGTGCATACACCTACCAAACGCGTCAACATGCTTAGTGTGAAGTGTCAAACGAAGCCATTCGCCATGGATTTTCACAACTGGATGGACGAGACACTCCGAATAAAAGAAGACGAGCTGGTGGCTGTCCAAATGGACGGGCGCCAACGCTGCATATTTATCAAGTTAACATCCATGCTCCACTGCGAACGGATCATGAAACTGACTGGCGGTTCATCGCAGATTCTAACAGCATCGGGTGAGTCTATTTTGGCTGACATTGAAATTGCTCTAGACAACCTTAAAACTGTACGTGTGATAAACCTTCCTGTTGAAGTCACTAATGATAATATAGTTAAGGCGCTAACTCCGTACGGTAAAGTATTGTCCTTAATTAACGAACTTTGGGGGGGGGGGGACACTGCAAATACAAAGTTAAAACCGGTGTACGTGTGGTCAAGATTCAGTTAGATACGGACATACCATCAGTACTGACGGTCGAGGGTCACACAGGCGTGGCCCTGTACGACGGCCAGCCTCACACATTAGTATATGCCACACGCCGGGAAATGCGCGAGCCGCCTGCCCCATTGCGCCGCGCCGCGACACGCCTGCCCCTGCCCGGCCGGGCGCTCGTGGGCGCAGGCGCTCGTGGGCGGAGTGCGCGGCGCGGCTCCGGACAAGAGTGACACAAGTGACACCGCAGCGGCGCGGGAGAGCAGCGCTACCTTCCGTAGACCTCCGGTTCAAACCCCAACGTGGGAACACGCGACTGGGAGTGCTCGGGATATGGTTTCAATAAAGGGTATATTGGCAAACACTTCACCATTGCTGGAAATTGACATGGGGGAGTTACTCACTACTGAGGGCGGGGATGTTAGTGCAGGAACCACAGACGCACACATTGGGGACAGAGAACAGGCAGATGACGAAATGACAGGGAAACGTGGCGATAAACAACATCCACGTAAAAAAGGGAGTACTGAGCATGTGCGCGGGGAAGGACGTACAGGGAAGAAATTTCGTCAAAACAGTCGAAGTCCCAGACAGAATAAAATTGTCCCTGACAGCCCTCAATCACAACGAGCTCACTCTCTTGCCGTAGCCAAACAAGCCATAGGAAAGTGTGAGGACTCACACGGCTTGCCTTCGGTGATAACTCCATAAACGTTCATCAACAAGGAGGGGTCATGGCCAGCGTTTTGACAGTTGCAACTGTAAATGTCTGTGCCATGGAGATGGCATGCAAATACCGTGTGTTATATACACTAGCTTACGCTCACGCCATCGACGTAATTTTTTTACAAGAATTACCAATAAATCAGATCCCGCACTTCGATAACTGCAATGTGTATACAAATGTTGGCACCCACGGAAGAGGTACGGGTATCATTACACGGAATGGATATCAGCTTATAAATATCCGAGCACACCCCTTGGGACGAGTCATTGCGGGAACTCTTGTCATGCCTTCTCTACCACCTGGAAATGACTTGTTGGAAATAGCTCTATGTGTGAATGTGTATGCCCCTTCGGGCTCACAAAACAGGCAAGCCAGGACGAACTTTTACAGACAAGAAATATTACCATTCTTGGAAGGTGACCGCAACAAAATAATATTTGGTGGTGATTTCAACTGTGTGCTGAACCTTATTGACCACCATGGAGGAGCATATACGACTAACACAGCGTTACAAGATTTAGTCTCAGCCATACAAGTTGAGGATGCAGTTGATATTCTGCTAGTTCCTTGACCCCACTTTACGTTCCATGGCCATGCGTCTAGTACGCGGTTGGACCGGTTTTACTTTTCCAAAAGAAACTGCAATTCAGTGGTCAGTTATGACGTCATACCGGCGGCCTTCACAGATCACTCCCTTGTACTTTGCACTCTCTCTTACCCCACACTCAACCCTGTTCGCGGGCGAAACTACTGGCGCCTGCAGACACGATTTTTGGGACAAGATGAGGTGGATGTGGAATTCCAGCAACGGTGGATTTTGTGGACTAGGCAGAAACACCGATACGCTGATGTCACGGAATGGTGGGAACATTGTGTAAAACCGGGAATTCGACGCTTCTTTCAGTACCACGGAGCACGTGTCCGACGGGAGCAAGCCTCACTCTTGTACCTATATGAGTGGGCTCTGCGAGATCTCGGCGCGGCTGCTATGACAGTGACGAACGTCAAGGCAAAAGAGCGTCGGCTCAAAGAAAAAATTATGACCATTCATAGGAAATATATGGAAGAACGGCTGCACTTCCTTCACACAAATAGCGCATTACAAAATGAGAGGCTCAGCTTATATTCCTTGGCAAACGAACAAAAATGTAAGACTAAACGACAGATTGACGCGTTGACGACAACTGATGGCAGTACTCTCCGAGACACAACGTCCATTGCGACCGCCTTCCGTATTCATTATACCGACTTATACTCGGAACACCAGGTCGATTTTGACGCCGGAACTTCCTTCATACAACGAGTAACAGCCCGCCTGAGCGACAATGCGCGGGATCTTCTGGAGAGTGAGATTACAGACGAAGAAATTGCGCAAGTTGTTCATGATGCTCCGAAAAGAAAATCTCCGGGAAAGGATGGAATACCGTATGAATTCTATCAAACATACTGGACAATAATAAAAACCTATTTTTGTAAAATGGCACATACAGTGCTTCAACGCGGTGCCCTTTGCAAGTCTCAAACAAACGGTATCCTGGTTTTAATTCCAAAGAAAAATAAACCAATAAACCTGGTGGATTACAGGCCTATAACTCTACTGTGCACGGACTATAAAATCATGGCCCGTACAATTGCACAAAAATTGAAACGTGTACTGCCCGTACTCGTTGGACCCGAGCAATGTTAAGCAGTTCCAAATAAATCTATTATAGAGGGGATTGAGGTACTACGTGATGTACAGCTCCTTGCCAAATCCTTGCCCGGTCCAGTGGCATTCAACGTTGACCTTGATAAAGCCTTCGACAGGATACACTGGGGTTTTCTCGACAGACTCCTAACTCATGTCGGATTTCCACAAATTACGGTCCGCATGCTTCACACTCTGCGTAAATGCTCTACGACGCAGATTTCTATTAATAGGAAACTGGGCGAAGAAATTAATATCCGCTCTTCCGTGCGTCAAGGGTGCCCCTTGTCCATGGCACAGTTTGTACTGTATATAGAACCATTGCTCCGGACACTCCATGAGACTTTAACAGGAATTAGCATTGCCAGCCACCGGATCACATGCAGTGCCTATGCTGACGATGTTACCTGCATAATTCGGAGTGAAGATGATGTACTCAGGACATCAGCCACCTTGACCACTTTCAGCCAAGCCTCTACCGCCCAAGTAAATGCCATAAAAACAAAAATAGTAGACCTCAAGATGGCGCCCCATCTGCTGCAGCAGGTGAGGCCATACACCAGAACCGAAACATTACGCACACTAGGAATCACCTTCATGCAAAATACAAGACAAATGGACAAGGTTAATTGGGACTCTGTGGTGAACAACGTACGAGGAACACTTGTAGCTGCACGTCTACGAAATATAAACATTATTCAGAGAGTGCACATAGTTAACATGTACATGTTATCCAAATTGTGGTTCTTCGCACAGCTGATTCCCATGTCTCGTGGTACAGAGGCACAAATCCGACAATATGTCGGTTCGTATGGCATGGATTTATATTCCGAACAGGTAGTGAGCAGATTACACAGAAACCTCATATTGGTGGATTGAGGCTAATTGACCACCATCTGAAGGCCAAAGCCCTGTTTGGGAAAACTATTGTCCAACGATTAATGACCGACGATGTAGTCTTCGTGGCATTACATCACGCCGTGTGGACGAATGAGAGGCTTCTTCCGCACACCTATATAGTAGCACTTCATGACTTGCGATCGCAGATAAATGAATTGCCCGACGGGGAGTGTGTAACTACCCCGCTATTATACGACAAATATTGCCAAACGGTCAAAATTACTCCCAAAATACAGTCAAAATGGCCATACTTCAACTGGACGCGTATATGGAAGAACATAGCGGACGACGAATTATCAACATCTCTCCGAGCGTCAGCTTTTGCCTTTGTCAATGATCTCACCCCTACGAAGATTAGAAGACGACAAATGTCCCTCGTCATTGACGACATTTGTGACCTATGTGGCCAATGTGATACAGCGCTTCACCGAGTCTCTAGTTGTGTCTACTCTAAACCTCTGTGGCTCTGGTGCAGGAGACGTGTAGCAAGACAACTCAATGTCCCGATCCATGACATAATCGTACAGAAAATTTGCTTTTTTGATTTCACAGTGTTTCCGACCGTCAAACGTAGAGCAATAGTGTGGCTCATCATGAACCTGCTTGACTTTTCCTTACACACCCCAACGCCGTATTCTGTACGTGACTTTGTCGACCAACTTCGCAGTGCCCAGTGAGTATGATCAATTACAAAACGCTGCAACCTCGGTTTGGTCCTTACCTGTTTTTCTTTTGATCTGTGTACCGAACCAAGTAATGTAATGGTAATGTCTGAGTGAATGTAAAATGTAAAATGTGAAAGGGTGGGCATGCGCACTTGAGCCTCTGCCCTATACTGTTCCTACGTATATGTACCATGCCACCTGCATGAAGCTAATTGTAAAAAAAAAAAAAAAAGTTAGAGCGTTGAATGAAACATTGTTGTTCGCAGTGTTCCAGGTTCGAATCCGGGCTAGGACGAAGGAGTTTTTTCCTTTTTTGTAAGAGAATTATTATAAATGTGTGTGTTTTTAGTTATTTTAAGTTTTTGTTTTAATTTTAAATTAATTCTTTTTCGAAACAATAAGAATTAATACTAAATAAATAACGTATAGTTAAAGTTTATTTTTATATTTATCTTTAAAAATTATTAAAAATTATTATTATACAAAATTTTTAGCTAGCTATTGCTACAAATAAAACGGACAGAATACTAACAATAGGTCTCTTTGAGCTAGCATCAGTTTATTATTATTTAATTTAGAATTTATAAATTGAAATTAATATTATGAAATGTAATTCTATCAAACTCTGGTGCATAGAAATAAAGAAAATTGACCAAATATAAAAATTAATAGTTTTTATTTGAATATTTTATCTTTTAATAATATTATTTTGCTAGTTTGTCTTGTAGTTATCACACGCTTCTTTATCCAATTGTATTAAAAAAAGTATTTATAATTCCTGATTTTTTTTAACCTGACAGATTCATGTAACAAACAAAAAATTAGGTTTAAAACCAGTTGGGATTGTTTCTTTGTTTATTTACATATACATTTTCATTAAAATCCAGTATCTGTTTTTTATGGTTAATTAAATAAAGCTATTTAAAATATATCTGAATTTACATCCCAATTCTCACTTTATTTTTTAAATTTATCATTAAACAAGCATCTGACCACATAACAGCCTGCTTACCTTAAACACATATAGTTGAACATATCCTTTAAAATTCCTATGTTATTAAGAACCATTCTCATTTTTTGGCTTTGTAGTTGGTTTCGATAATCTTCAAATGAAATTAATGCTATTAACATGCATGTAAGATTTATTTTGTATCTGTAGAGCGGATTTATGCAATGTTAAAATAAGTAAGATTTATATAAATTAAAAGTATTTATTTTTTATAATTATATAAATAATTTGTATATGGTACGTAGAGAAAGACTTGGTCATTTATCGTGTGTAATAGAGCCATAACGTCATCTACCAGGGTACATTGGGCACTTTTTGACAAGTAATTTCAGCTTAGTGATTCTAAAGGTGATATATCACATGACAGTTGTACTGTAATGTCCTTATCACCATTACACTACATTGGTAATTTTTTCCTTCCAGATTGGTTACATTCTCTTAATGAACAGGTTGAGAAACGTTTTTAACAAATGATATATCAATAAATTAAATATTTACAGCAGAATATTTTATTGTATTAGACAAACTAGACACTAAAACGTGGTGCACCAGCCCGACATTCATACGTTTATTATTAATTTCTTAATTTTATATATTCTTAACCTGTTAAAACTGATTGTATGTTGTATGTGCAATATTGTGACTAACATGTATTTCTTATGTACAGGTCTGTGTGATATTTGAATTCCTGCGTGGTTTATTAAACCATTCGTATCTATATACAAACATTACACTTTCCTTTATTTCATTGATTAATCGAGGAAAGTTTATAATTAACTAGGATCTGTACCAAACCTCTTATATTTGTATACCAAGAATGGAAGGTCTGACACAGGAAGCCACCATGAACCTTAGGATCAATGGCATCTTAAACTGGAGTATAGAAAATGTTGAGAGCACAAAGGAGGCTGACTATCTATCTCACCATATTATATAAAAGCCATAAATTATAATTAATACAAATTATTTAATAGATAAACGATATACTTGGAGAATTTTTAAGTATGGTTACAAAATTTGTGAATTACCACTACATAATTTTGTAGGGGGAACTTTTATTATATAGATGTCATCTTTATTTTCTTGTTTAAAAGATTTTTGAGGGTTTTCACTGAGTATTTTTTTAGATATACATATTTTGTTTACTTTACATTTCGTCAATCTTACTATTTATTAGAACATAATTTTAATAATTTAGAATTGCATGTTACTCATTTGAAAACTTTTTTTTTAGCAGTATAATTTAAAAAAAAAATATTTCCACGCTTTTCCGAGGTGAAAATTTTGTAAGGCAAAAGTCCGAGTACCACATACTGATTCATGCTTCATGCCAAAAATATTAATGAACTTTTCTGGTAATTCGCCATCTTCTAGGACAGCAGTAACACGGGATCCTCGCTCGCCACTGCTCCAGAATTTGTTGGAGAGCAAATTAGCCTTGTGGACGCGTAGTCGCGTAGTCTCGTAACCTCATGGCTCGTAGTCGCGTAGTCATGATGCCTTGGAGCCTTGTAGACTTGTAGACTTGTAGCTACGTAATAAATTAGCCTTGTAATCTTATAACATAATGCTGCTGGAGCAGTTGGAGCAAAGAGAAAATTCAGACGAAGACAGATGGAGCAATTGGAGCATTGTAGACTTGTAGTTTCGTAGTCAAGTACTCATGTAGACAAGCAGATCTGTAGACTCTTATCTTCGTAGCCTCCTAGTCTTGTAGTCAAAAAGTGCTAGGCATAAGAATATTTTGAGTCAAATACTTTTGACATCATTGATTGTTGGAGCCAGAACAATGTTGGAGTAATATGACTGTTAAAGGCATGATATATTAACCAAACATTGGTGATCGCATCATACTAAGTTGAATGTACGTGAAAATGCATCTCCTTTTCATTAAATGCTTGACCTGCGTGAACATTGCGTAGTAATTGCATGTACACTGCGTGTACATTGCGTGTATTGCGTGTCACTGGCGTGTATTGCTTGTACATTACATTGGGTGTGTTGGAGCGAATGGATCTTTGGAGCTCTTTGAGCACCTGTAGCTGATGGGCAATTGGAGCAATGGAGCTTTTGCAGCAATTGGAGCATTTGTAGCTTTGCAGCACTTGGAGCTGTTGCCCAATCGGAGAATACTGTTTATTGGCGGGATCGTATTCCTGTGACGAGATCGTATCGTAACGCATAGAATTTTCGAACATATATGCTTCCATTTTTTATTGTGTCTCCTTTTTTTGATTGTGGATTTATAGGTATGTATTTAGGACATGTTTGTTCTCGTGGTTCGGAGATGTCTAGCCTATACGTCTGACATTGAAATTTACCTGTTCAAAATGATGTTCGCATATCGGTGAATGACACCTCTTGGTTCGGAGACGCTTGGCCACAAACTGAATGCACCTAGACGTTGATTACGTGTCTGGCTACTGAAAAGAATGGCCTAGCTACCAACTAGCACAGACTAGAGGTGTCTATCCAACAACTACTGGATGAGCCTGGCCATCGACTGGATGTGCCTGACCACTAACTGAACGTGTTTACCTGGCCCTGATCTGGTAGTGCCTAACTACCAACTGGACGTGTCTATCTAACAACCTGAATATGGCTGTAAGCTAAATGCATGTCTAATCACTGAATATACATACCTGACACTGACTGGTTGCGTCTTGCCACCTACTGGTCGTGTCTGACCGTCAAATACGTGCCTGGCCACAGACTGAATGTGACTAACCACCGACTGTATGTGGCTGGCCGTCTATTACGACCCTGGCTACTGAATATGCATGAATGGTTAAACCACTGTTATGTACCTATAACTGACTCGAAAATACATGTCAAGGAATGCAAAGGACTTGCTTGGGTTTTTAAGAACAGTGTAGAAATCGAAAAACGCTAGTAATTTTCTTCTTTGTATTTGTAGAATTTATGTAATATATTTTTTTTTAATTTTAATTTGTGTTGCTTTATTTCTTGGACCGTCTGTTGTGTGGTATTTTAATTATTTTATTTTTAGGATTGACCAAGTTTCGAACTAAGCATCGAATCAATCAGTATAATGATTGCAAAGTTTATTTAATGAGTTTTGAAAATTTTCCCGAATTTATAGTTAGATAATTACGAATTTCCAAGGCGACGCCCAAAATTTCAAGATGGCGGAACCACAGTAATAATAAATTATTACTGTACTCTAGTGGCTAAGAATTAACCTAACATGATGGTAACACACTCTAGCAGACGGCATGTGTACTACGTGACAATAGTGATCCTTGTATCGATTACAGAAAACAAGATAGTAGCGATGTTCTCTAGCAGGCGATGTATGATATCAAGCGCTCCTGGTAACGAGTACTGAACACAAGATGGAGGGTCACCATGGCCAAGGTCAACGGTCAATGTCAAAGTTCAAGGTCAAAGGTATAGTGAACAAAAATGTAAATAATATGACGGTAGCTCACTCTAGTATACATAAACAAGATGTTGACCTCCAGCAGACGAAAACCAGATGGTGGACGTGACGTCATACAAGCTGGTGATATATATACCTTGACATTTGTGGTGGGAGGTCAGAAAGCCGGCGGCTTCCGTGGAGGAAGAATCTGTCACCATTTTTTTATTTCTTAGTTCACCGGTTTAAAACCGAGGACTCCGTGATGTACGTTTTTTAAAATATTTTTTATTAAAATTTAATTAATTATTTTTTTCGAATTTCTATCATTAAAAATAACGGATTATCAAGATGGTGGCCGTAACGAAAATTGCAAGGTTCTAGAATTCAATATGACAGCCGTACCGTAAAGTGTAACGAGGACGTCATACTCATCCCGAATGGCGGGCATAATGAAACTTGCAACATTTCTAGAACCCAAGATGGCGTCCGTAACGATGTGTGCAAACTGTTTTGTATGTAATATTTTATTATAATCTTATTATTTAATTTTTTTACGAATTTTAATTATTTTTCATTAATATCGGAAAAAAAAAAATATTTTCAAGTTGGCATCCGTAACAGAAAGTGCAAGGGTTATGTCGTAATCCTAGATGACGTCAGAGGCTAATCGGAAGCTGTAGACATGGATTCTTAAGCCTCAATGAGGATTATGTGTTCTTTCTAAGGCAAAAGTCTTTTGAGTTTTTTTAGAATTCCTAATTTTTGAATTTTTCAGGAAAAAACGATTAATTTTCCCACGAAGAGAAAATTAAAATTTTTAAAATTTTTGATATTTTTTTGGCGAATTTTTTTTCCAAAAACTGAAAATTTTAGCGAATTTGGAGGAAATATCGGACAAATTTTAGCAACATTTTGACAAACTTTGAAGGTCAAGGTCATCCAAGATGGCTACCGTGACGTCAGAAGGCGCCGGCGCCATGTGCACGCATTCGCATTTATACATTACTAGTTTATTAACACGTACCTTCAAAGAACAATAAATTATATAAGACAGCTTGAACTGTTCTCAAGCCTTAAAACATATAGAGATTCTCATGTGAGACTGTAGCCAACATGTGCAAAGGCAAAGAAATTAAGTGTTGAATTACCTATATCTAATAAGTTAATGGCCATACTAGGATTGAAAAAAGGTTGAGCGTAATGTTCCATGAACACTATTTTGAATACCTTGGAGTAAATTGAAAAGTTCCCAACGAGCACTTGACAAAGATTCCCTAAGTCTATACAAGATGGTATTTTCAATTTATTCTTAAACTCATTAACATCATTTTATCCTATATCTCATGTATGGTATTATTTAAAATTTATAAAATTGGTTATGATTTTCCAAATAACGTTTTGCTAAATTTTTAATAATTTTAATATTGTTGAAAACGCTTTCAAATTTTTTTCACAATCTCCACGTAATTTCTACTATTACTGGTATAAATATAATCTTGATTTTCTTCTGCCGATTTGAAATGTTTTTCCAAAATGTCCAAATCATCACTGTCAAGGGTGTCACAAACAATTTTTTTTTAATTTTACTTCAAAAATTAAAGAAACAACATTTTTTGTCGTTTTGAAAGTTCTTGGGGTAGCAAAGAAGTTGATGCAATTGTCTCAGATTTATAGGCAATTAAATATTGTTTGAGCTGATGCAACACATAGGCGATTTTATGGTGCCAGGACCCGTTTTCATTGTAATGTTCATTGTTTACCAAAATTACATTATTTAGCGCTACTTCCCATTCCTAACTCTCATTTTCCGACTGAAGCAAATAAAATCTTAGACAAAAGAATAAAAATTGTCTAAAAACAAGAGTGCGTTTTGGTTTTAAAAAAACGACAGCAATATTAAGAGTTGTTAACATGATGTTTCCGAAAACCAAGGTGTAGGTACAGAGAAGAAGACAGAACGACTCTAGCATGGCACACAGGTGCAAGGACACAAAACAGACCAAAAGACAATACCGGTCCGCGAAAACATATAACCAAGGAAACAAAGATTGGCAACAGTTGACCAAAAACCAAATAATTACCTAACATCTTTTCCAACTAAGATTATCGCGAAAATCTCAAATAGTATGATTACATAAATGTTACAAACCCCAAACTAAGAAATGAAATACAAAAAATATTGTTGCCAGACCCATTACACAAATTTATTAACTTGTCGAGACGTACCATGGTTTTTTGTAATATGCCTTTATAACTCATAAAATATATATATAGTTTCCAGGGAATATAAGACTAGGACCAGTAGGTAATCAAGCAACGATCAGCTGATTCAAATACCCAAATAACATTAAAGAACCAACAGTAGACAGAAATTTTTTGCCCAGATCATAACAATGCACAAAATCAGATTGAAGGCGGGGAATTATATATTTTCAAATGTGAAAAGTGAGTTCCTGTCATATGCCCCAGTATCCGAGTGAAGCTACACTTGCCGTAACCGGGGTTAGGTCTGGACCAACAAAAAGACAATTTAGGCATTTATCTACCACTTTACTGTTAAGGTGTGCTTTGCACAAGACGAGATCACTTCGTCGAAAATGATTTTCAACTCTATTTGCGTTATACTTAATACGGATACTCTCAAGGTACCTCTTCAGATTCTTAAGGGCAGCTGCCTAAACTTCCTTAACATATTTAGGATCATCTGGCATCAAATTATTTAATAAACAAAGGTTGCCTAAAGGATTTGGATTTTTGTCCTAACTAGTCTGCTCTTTCACATGAAAAGAGATTAACGCTGAAAGGTCACGATTGAACTTTTCAGCATGTAAAGGCTGAAGTTAGTATGAAGACAATGTAACATGTCGAATACCATGAGTAAAACAAATGTTTTTAAATAATTTAGAATTGAACCTTGATCCACTATCAAAAAAAAATCGAGGATGGAATACCAAAATGTTGAATAACATTAGACCGAGGAGCTCGGATCATAGATTGTGCGTCGGATTTTTTTTAAAGGAACTAACCAAACAAATTTTGAAAGTACATCGATACAAACTAACAACGCATAATTTACATTTTTGCCTGAATTAATTTTGCATGGGCTTCTCAGTCACTTCAGAAGCCAAAAAACCTAACTGTGTGTTCTGCGCTGATTTGCTAAGCGAAAAAATATGATATTTTATTCGTTCAGAAATCTTAGCATCCATACCTTTTCAAATTAAATGCTGATAGCTTAGGTGATTTTGTAATACCAAAATGAGCTCCATTAGGTGAAGAATGTAAATATTGGAAAACTATAGCTCTAAAAACTTTGCGTAAGACAATAAATATTTGAAAAATTTGAATTATAGGAATGTAGGATACCTCTGGAGAAAAAATAAGGCATTTGAGGTAAGCCGGAGTTAAAATTTTGGATAATTTTCTGTAATTCCTCATCTTCTGACTTATGGAACTGTATGTTTTCAAAAGACAAGCTAAAATCTGTTAGAAGTGCATAACCTTGTGTTTTCTATGGATTTAATAGGATTCGTATTGTCGTACATCCGTAAAAGAGTGCCAGTGACGACATTTTATGATACCAGAATTTGCTGAACTTGAACTTTAGGACGAAATGCGCATCACCCAGCGACTAATTTTTCCAAGCTGTCGCCAGTTTGCCAGGAGCCAAAATAATGCTTGATAATCTGTTTCTTACAAAATTTCGGAATGTTCTAAGTAAAGTCTACATTTATCTATACTAAACCCAACAGCTGGATACTCTAGTTAGTAGAGTTTATTTCCTGTTAAATTATATTTCTGTCGGCAAAGGCAATAAGTTGGCGAAATCCATCCAACTCCTGTGCCAAAACTGTACTTACGACCGAATCAGACACTTTTTTTTGTAGAATATAAGGTTTCTGAAAAATCAGCCATGCGGTGTACTGGTGGACTATTAATATCGTTTTTTAATGACTCAAGGGACTTTTGTTGTTACTCTCCCCACTCAAAGTTTACATTATTTTTGAGAAAGTTATTTAGGGGAGCTGTATTTTCAGCCAAATTGGAAATAAACATGCTAAAGAACTTAATCATCCCAATAAACCACTCAATAAACTTAATGTTAGATGGTGGGGGAAATTCCCTGATAGCTTTGGTTCGCTCTAAAAAATAAATAAAGATGCCTTGTGAAGAAAGTTTGGGCTTTTAAATGGTAGAGTGACAGTTAACGAAACCTATTCCAGGCAAGACAGTACTAATTTGAAATGTTGGAGTTGCTCATCAAAAATTTCAAAGTACACCACAAGATAAGCCAAAAAGTTGTATACGTATTGGAATTTTTCATCATGAAAAATTTCATCTAATCAACGTATGAGTGCACACGTGGCAAGACCAAAAGGCACACGCGTAAACTAGTAATGATTCAAAGATACACAGAAACTTGTATTTGGTTTAGATTCTGGTTTTAAAGGTATTTATGAAGAATGGAATTTAGATTAATCATCGTCAATAATTTAGCTTTAGAAAATCAGTGAAAAACTAAATGCAAATCAGGAAAAAAGAACAGAATAAGTCTCAATTTTCTAATTAATACGGTGAAAATCAAAGATCATTTGTTTCTTCCATTAGGTTTGGGAACCATAAATGCGGAATTTGAGTATTGTAAAGTGGGCTGTTCAAAAATTGCCCTATCTAATAATTTCTGTACATAGTTTCTGAAGAAATTAATCTGGGAAGTGCCAAACGATAAGTTTGACTTTAACATAACCTTCATCATGAAGTTTTATTTCACACTCAAGCAATTTAGTAAGACCTAATCCAGAAAATTTAATCTTTAGGAAATTTATCAAACAACTTGCTAATAACACAGCACTGTTCAGCAGGTAAATGACTTAAAATATCACAAATATTAGGCCTATTAGTGTTATTTTCTACCCTGATCTCTGCGAGATTCTCATAATTTTGATTACTATCTGCAAAATTTATTTTAAGGTCAGATTTAAATTTTAATGAAATGGATTTATCTTGCATGCCAAGATTAAGTCCAGAATTCACCATGACATCAGCTCCAAGGATAAAATGCAAACCTAGACACTTTGAAACTAAACAAAGGATATATCCAGGTGAAATTTTCAATTTTAAACTTAATAGTAGAACAATAAACAATTGGTAAAAATTTATTCTTGGCAGTGAACCTTTTAAATATTCCTCAAGATAATAAAAAAATTATAATATATACAAAAAATAGTTATGGATAAACGATAACATCAATAATGTATAAGTTAGTTAAAAATCCTGCAAATTAACGCTACATTATTTCGTACGGTCAACATTTATTGTATAAATGTTTCGTTATTTTATTCTTTAAGAAGATATTTGAAAGTATTCACTGAATTATTTTTTTACGTTTATATTTATATATATAGTTTACTTTAAATTATGTCAATGTTAATTACTATTTATTATAAAGGGACCCCCATACTTAATAATTTTGCTGAATTTATAATTATCACTTACGTATTAGAAAACTTGTTTTAGAAGTAGTCTTAAAATATAGATTTCCAAGATTTTCTGCGGTGACAATTTTTTAAGTTAAAAGTCCGAGTGCCACTTATTGATTCATTCTTCATGCCAAAAAGATTAAAGAACTTTCCTGGTAATTCGCGATCCCCTAGGACAGCAGTAGCACGGGGGCTACACTCGCCACTGCTCCAGAATTTGTTGGAGAGCACATTAGGTCAGAATGGCGAGGTTTGTTGTAACTCATCACGAGGACCGCACTCTAGGCGGTGCGGAAATATTTTCTTCTGCATGGATTACAGTGGAAAACTTAGCAGAAGAAAAAAAAATGTTGCTTCACTGAATGTCTGCCCAGAAGAGAACACCTTCAACAGATAAGGAATATTGTAGAAAAACGTTGCGAGATGCGCTCGCAAGTAGAAAATATTTCAGACCTCAGAGTAAAACATTACATAAATATAGGTTATATTTACAAAATATATATAACGAAATAAAGCGAAACAGTTATAAAATTCGCTGTTAAAGTCTTTATGGTTAACACACATGGGTTTCTTTTAGAAAATTGTCCCAAATCGTTGGAAAGTTTTATATAATAGATAATACTACAAAATGTTAGTTAACCTTACAAAACTAAGAACATCAAATTACAGTAAAATTATTTCCTATTCTCACATAATATATTAAAGAAATTTAATATTTCACAAAATACGAATTTAATTGAAGGAAATATAGCGTCTTCTTCCCCCCCCCCCCCTCTAAAAATTAAAATCAAATATATTTAATTAAAAATAGTTGAGTTAAAAATTGTCACCTGCCTGAAATATATTTTAAAACATATAATTTTGAAAGAAAAAAAAAAAGGCTCAAATGTTGAGAGCGATTAAAGAAACATTGTTGCTTGCAGTGATTCCAGGCTGAGTCCTGTGCATTACAAATGTATGAATTTATGAGAGACAAATTTCAATTTTAAAGTGCAATATTTCTGTTGTATTCATTTTTTGTCATCTTAACATATATATTTTTGAACTAATAAATATTAATCTTAAAATAATTATACCTCTAGTTTTTATTTTTTTCATTTTTTTTTATTTCATTCAATAATATTATCACAAAAATTTATCAGCTATTGTTACAAGTAAAAGTAAGAAAATACTTAGAGTAGATCTGTTTGAGCAAGAATAAATTTATTATTATTTATTCATAATGTATAACTACTAATAAATAGGATTATATGTAATAAAATTCTATAAAATTCTGGTGCATACCAATACTAACAAATTGTCAGTATATGAAAATAATTAAAGAAAATATATTGATAATATTTTGTCAACTCTTCTGGTAGATATCGTAACTTTTTTATTCATTTAGATTAAAAATACATTTACAAATCCTGATGTTATTCATTATGTTAAACATGACTGAATCCTTAAACAAAAAAACATGTTTGTACATTTAATTAGGTATAAAAAAACGGGATTTTTTTTGTTTCTTTAGATTTGCATTTTTTTTTCAAAATCCAATTTTATGTTACTATTTTTTCTTATGGTAAATTAAATGAAATGAATATATAATTTTAAATACATAAGAAATCAGCCTATATTTTTTCATCTGTTTTTGAATATACTTTTTAAAGTATATATTCATGCTTTCCTTAAAAACATTTAGTTGAATTTATCCTTTGAAATTCCTCTGTTATTGAAAAACCTTAGTCTTATATAATTATTAACTTTGCGTTAGGCTTCAAAAATTCTTAAATTAAATAATTGTTATTTTAAAGTATTATTTAAATTTGTATTGTGTATTTGACAGTGTTAAAATAAATACAATTTATTTAAATTAAATTATTGAATCATTATAATTTCTATAAATATTGTTATGAGTTATTAAAATGAAATAATAATTCGTCGTGGGAAAATTACTGGATTCATAAATGGATAGCCCAATTTGAGATTTTACTATACAGTTTTATTGATTGCCAATATTAACATCACTACAAATAATCTTCTAAAAATGCCTAGTAACCAATTACACTTAAAAAAAAGTTAATTCACCAGTCACTCGGTTTTAAACAACGCACACCTCGCTGGGCCGCACCTCTGGCGCAACTCTCGCCGCAGCACCCCTCGTGGAACTCCGCCGCGGTACTCCGTCATCGCACTCCGCTGCCGCCGTCTCACTACTTCCCCTCGCCGAGGATCCGCTCGACGCTTCGCTCAGAACTTCGCTAGGGACTCTCACCACACCCACGGCCTCTCGCCACCTACTATCGCCGAGAACTGAACTCTCTCACCGAGGAACTCCGCCGCACCCGCGACATTAACGCGCAGACTCTCTCACCCCGTAACTCTTGCTCAGACACTCGCCCCGGTACTCCAAGACACCCGCGGCGCAATCGCCCGGATCAACTCCCAACTGAACTGCAGTGGCCGGCGTCCTGGGCTTCTATAGGCACTGGCGCCTCTTATAGAATTCACGAGTGCGGCTAGGTCCAGTCTCGTCATTCCGCACCGACCCGATGCCAGAAATATCGAGACACACGACGGTGACCCGTGGATCTCCCCAGCTGCAAGGTGTCAGATACCGCAAAGGCAGCGAAGGGAAGGAGGAGGGGGAAAAGCGACCACCCTTGATATCTATCAGGCGATCGCGGTACGTCTCACGTTGTGGCGGCAACATGACATCAGTGGCCGTGCGGGGCCGCCAGCCAGCTCCGAACATGCACGCGCCACCGGCCCTGCTCTCGTTCGTAACATTGCCCCTTCCTTCAACCTGTTCGTCCCGAACAGGTAACACTGTGGTGTTGTGGGCCATGCGGCGAAGCTATCCTACGCAGCGGGCAGGTGTACTGAATATGGCCCACTTCCTGACAGATGTAACATCGTGGGCGTCCTCCGACTCTTTGGGTCCATAGGCCAGCTTTGCGATGACTATGGATCTCGCTCTTCCGCACCTGCTGCTGTGGCGCTTCCTTTTACATCAGGCAACCCTGCTGAAACGTTCCCATTCCGGGCAATTCCCCTGAGAATGCCATTGTCGGCACGCAGAAACAGAACAGCATAGGCGACTTCCCGTTCCTTTAACCGGTGAGTTACCACCCTCCTTAATCCCGCTGTCACATCGATGTCCTTCCTCCTTCGGTTTATTCACACGAATCGGATAGTCATGTGGGACATGCCCTCTTTCTCGTCACGCTAACATCGTGGGCGACCTCTTCTTTATCGGACAGGTAGATTCTTCTACTGTTTGATCGTTGTCTCACAACGTTGGACTTCTCCCTTGGGCTTCCTACCACGACTTGGACACTCACGCCGAATGTGTCCTAGTTATTTGTAGACGAAGCACCGCTGTCTTTCCCTTGTTTCTGAAACTGCGGTCCATTCAACAGCTTCCTCAGTGTTACAAGTATAATCTCTTCGTTAGTATCTTAGCGGCTATTCGCTTGGTGGTAAGGTTTTATCACTGCCTGTCTCGCTCTGATACTAATGTTTCTTGAGGCAATGCAGGCACCTTCGATTTCCAGACGTAAAAAAGAGTATCGCGAAGGTTTTTGTGGTGGGCTAACCGAAGAGTTTGCTGAACCTCCGCAGCATCTCTGAGCCAGTCTATAAAAGCACTAGTGGCTAGCTGCTGGTAGAACTCTGTTGGTGCTTCTGGGTAGGTGACGCACACGAGCCGCTCTATGTCAGCTTCGAACTCTTAGAGGGTTTCCGAAGATCTCTTTTGACGTGTCTTCAGGGCTGTTCTGTACACCTCGCCCATGTGTCGGTCGCCATACCTCAGCTCAAGGCCTCTACTAATAATTCATATTCTTTCTGGTCTGTAACTGGTATGGTCTACAGCAGCTCTAGTGGAGATACTCGCAGGGCCAAGACGAGTGCCATAGCCTTTTCTTCATCGTTCCAGCCATTCACTTCAGCAGCTGCCTCAAACTGTCGCCTGTAGACAGCCCATGACGATTGGCCATCAAAGGTGGGTGGCTTGAATTTTGGGTGACCGGTTGTGCCTTCCACCTTCACGTCTCCAGAATAACTGCTCCTTTCGCAGCCGATGCAGCTTCCTTGATCATCCAACGGCACTCTTCAGTTACAGCTGCTACACACTGTTCGGTGGTTTGCTTGAGCTGAACTAGCTGTTGTGCCACCATTTCTTCATGTTCGGCTGGCTGTTGCTCTTGTTCTGCAAGATGCTGCTCCATACACTGCACTTTGCCTTTAAAATGGATGCTGGTTTCATCAATCTTCTTCTTCATTTCTTCATGTGCAGCAACTATTTCGTTTCGCATCTCTTCTTGGTTTTTCTTGATGTCTTCGATCTCGGTCTTCACGGTATTCTCCATCTCTTATTGTCAGTACTTCCTTTCATTCTTCATTTCTTCCTTGCCACTCTTCATTTCATTTTTCATTTCGTTCTTCATTTCTTCCTGGCTACTCTTCATCTCGTCCAGCCCATTCTCCATTTTCTCATGATTATTTTTCATCTCTTCTTGACCATTATCAATTTTTTGTATTACTTCATTCAGCTGACTCTTCATTTCGGCCAAGAATGCCTTGACATTCTTAAGCTCGTCGGAAGCCATCTTTCTTGTCCACTTACATTACAGCCTAACACTAACGTCGTATGACGATACTGTAATTTCCTATACGAGCTAACCTAAACCCCTAATATACACTAACACTTATTTTAAGACTACTACACTCAAAATTAACTACACTTCTGACACCAAAATTTTACGAATTATTAAAATTAAATAATAATTCGTCGTGGGAAAACTACTGGGTTCGTAAATGGATAGCCCAATTAGAGATTTTACTACACATTTTTATTCATTTCCATTATTTACATCACTACAAATAATCTTCTAAAAGAGCCTAGAATCAATTACACTTACAAAAAAATTTTTTATTTCCCAGTCACTCGGTTTTTACACACCGCACACCTCGCTAGGCCACACCTCTGGCGCGGAACCACATCAACCCACTCCGCCGCCGCCGTCACGCTATTTCCCTTCGCCGAGGATCCGCTCGACGATTCGCTCGGAATTTCGCTCGGGACTCTCGCCGTATCCGCGGTCTCTCGCCACCTACTATCGCCGAGAACTGAACTCTCTCACCGAGGAACTACGCCACACCCACGGCACAATCACCCGGATAAACTCCCAACTGAACTGCGGAGGCCGGCGCCCTGGGCTTCTATAGGCCCTGGCGCCTCTTATAGAATTCACGAGCGCGGCTAGGGCCAGTATCGTCATTCCGCGCCGACCCGACGCCAGAAATATCGAGACACACGTCGGTGACCCGTGGTATTCCCCAGCTGCAAGGTTTCAGATACCGCAAAGGCAGCGAAGGGAAGGAGGAGCGGGAAAAGCAACCACCCTTGATATCTACGAGGCGATCGCGGCACGTCTCACGTTGTGGCGTCAACATGACATCAGTGGCCGTGCGGGGCCGCCAGCCAGCTCCGAACATGCACGCGCCGCGGCCCTGTTCTCGTTCGTAACTATATAATTTTATATATTTGTTGTATAGATCAAGAATTTGTCACTTATTTGTGTAATAAAACCATAGGGTCATCTACCAGAGTACCTTTGGCACTTGTAGCCAAGTATTTTCAGCTTAGTGCTTGTAAAGGTGATGTATATTTTATCTATATTTTACTTATTACCATTTCACTAGCATTAGTGATAGTACATTCCGTAAATGAATTGATTGGAACACTTAGAACAAATTTTTTATGGAACATTAAAATATTTATTCCATATTATTTTAATGTATTAGACGAACCATATACTTAATTGTGGTTTACCAGATTGACTATGATAAATATATAATTTACTTGTTATTTTTATATACCTAAATGTTAACCAGTTAAAGTCTAAATGTGAATTATGAGCATTTTTTATGTACAGTTTGGCTTGATATTGGCGTTAATGCGTTGTTAAGAACCCATTCTTATCTTTATCCATATATTATACTATCTTTTATTTCAGTGTATAGCCTAGTCGAAGATTTCTTTAAATAAATAAGTAGGTACCTGATTATTTGTTCTAACATTTATTTACCTCATAGTTTTTGTATTTTTGGAATTATAGTACATGAATATGACTAATGCCTCGACTGTTTAAGTTTGCTGTGAACCACTTGTGAAAATGACTGAATAATCCTTAATTTTTGCGTCACGTCTAGGTGCTTGTTAATAACCATTAACTTTCAGCACGTAAGCATAAAAAATTATCAAACACTGTGTAGAGGACTAAATTTGAGATATATGTTTATTTTACAATAGTAAGTTTGTATTTGAGTTTATTTTATGTATTACTTACACTAAGTACTATTTTAGAAAAAGTATAATCTGATTTCTATTAGGTATTAGTTTCTTGGGTTTAACATTGCAAACGATTTAAATACAATAACACTACGTACATGAACTAATCTTTTGACAGATTTTGGACCAAATAAGTTTTTGTCTTATTATTTTCCCAGAGCGCCCTCAATTTAGAAGTCTCACGATACCTCACAACTGGTAAGACCTTAATTACATAATGCATTTACATGCTATCAAAAATATTTAAAAATTTTATTATAGAATAATGAACATATTACCATTATGTTAACTGTCCTAGTAGCAAGTCCGCCCCGTGCTCGCGTGGTGAGCGGACGTGTGCGACGCGACGTGTCTCGTGCGCTGTTACTCTCCTGGTTTAGTGCGAGAGCGAGTTAAGTGTCGTGCGGCTTACACGTAACGTATTCTAAAGGCTTCTTACTGACTTTCGCAGGACCATCATGGCGACTTGCCAACCGACCCCACGAGTGAATACCCTTCGCGTGAAGTGTCAAACCAAACCGCTCGCGTTGGACTTACTCCGATGGCTCGACGAGACCCTTGGGCTGCAGGATGACGAAGTGATTGCTGTACAGGTCGACGGACGCCAACGGTGCGTCTTTGTGAAGTTGACATCACTACTACACTGCGAGAGGATCATCCGAGAGACCGGCGGAACGTCTCAGATACACGCAGCGAGCGGTGAGTCACTACAAGTAGACATAGAACTGGCGCTAGACAACCTGAAAACCGTCAGGGTCGTAAACATTCCCGTGGAAGTACCAAATGAACGGATTGTTTACTCGCTCACTCCGTACGGAAAGATACACACGTGCGTGGACGAAATGTGGGGGGTGTATCGCAAGTTCAAAGCCAAGACAGGGGTACGAATAGTGAAAATGGAACTCAATCAAAATATTCCCTCACAGCTGGTAGTCGATGGGCATCACGGGTTCGTAGTGTATGACGGACAACTCCAGACCTGCAGTCACTGCTCGCAGGCGGGACACCACCGCGCGGCCTGCCCCACTCTTCCGCGCGAGCGGTCGGGCGCGCCGCGCACGTGGGCGCAGACACTACAGGCTGGCGCGCAGAGCAGTCGCTCGACAGAACCGCACGAAGTGCGGGACCGGCCCACCACCTCTGGGGCGAGCTTACATCCGCCGGCACAAACTCTGACGTCAGAAGACAGGGAGGAGAGGCCTTATGAGGCGGTCCCACTCAAAACTCTGCTGTCCACCATTACCGCATCACCTCTTGCTCCGACTCAACAGGACATGCCCGCCCCGGATTTACGACTCGATACGCCCACGGACATGGAGGATGACGGAATGTCCGAATTCTCACAGGAGGCACACTCCACCAACCCCCGCTCAGGCAAAAAGTCCGGTGGGCGTGAACGGCCCCCGAGCGGGCGCAAGGACAAAAAGGCCCGTCATGCGAGTCGCAGTCCAAGTCGCGACACCGCCCTACCGGACAGCCCGCGTTCACAACGTGAATATTCACTCCGCATTGCCCAGCATGCGATCGAGCAAATCAAGGGGGGCGCGATCAGCATAACGGAACAGAGTGGGGAAGGGGATGACGTAGCTAGTAGCAAAGACGTAGCGGATGACTAGAGTTTTAACAATTGCCACTGTCAACATTTGTGCAATTGAAGCTCCTTTCAAATTTCATGCTTTACACAGCATTGTACGTGCGCACGCTATCGACGTACTATTTTTACAAGAGTGTGCGCTAGAGCGGCTACCATATTTTGACCAATATAATGTGTACCCCAACATCGGCCCTCAAGGGAGAGGAACCATTGTTGTCACAAAGAACCATCTTGAACTCACGCACATCAGAGCGCACGCATCTGGGAGAATAATCTCTGGCACACTCATAGCGCTCAATCCCTCCAGCGCTACTGGCAGGAGCATCATCGGACAATGTGTGAATGTCTATGCCCCCTCTGGCTCTCAGCGTCGAACAGAACGCCAGGAATTTTTTCGCCAGGAAATCCTTCCATTAATAAGGAATGATGGCACGGGTCTTATTCTAGGTGGAGATTTCAATTGTATAATTAAACCCAGTGATCACGTTGGTGGACACTACCCCATTAACACGGCACTGCAGGAGCTCATTACTGCCATTGATGTGGAAGACATGGTCGACATTCTTCCAGTACCCACACCACATTACACCTTTCATGCCTATTCATCTAGTTCGCGCCTAGACAGGTTTTATATGTCCCGCACGCATCGACACAACGCGCGATCATATGATGTGGTGTCAGTGGCTGTCACAGATCATTACATGGTCGTTTGTACTGTGGCTGCCCCGGAGGTTTCACCCACACCTGGGAGTAACTACTGGAGACTACAAACACGCTTGTTGGGTCAAACTGAAGTGGACAATGATTTTCATCGGCGCTGGTCTCATTGGTTGCGAAGTAAACAGAGGTACGCGGACACAGCGGATTGGTGGGATGGCTGCGTCAAACCAGGTCTGGCCAAATTATTTAAGCACCATGGTGGGCGTTGTAGACGGGAGCAGGACTCCCTTCTCTATTTGCACGAGAGGGCCCTGCGGGAATTAAGTACGCATCCAACCGCAGTTACCAATCTGAGGGATCAAGCCCGTCGCCTTAAGGAACGGATCATCGCCATACACCAAGCGAACATGGAAAGTCGCATTGTATTCAACAACACCAAGAGTGCGCTACAGCAAGAGAGGCTTAGCATTCACTTCCTCATGCGAGATCGGAAGAGGCGAACGCGAAGGCACATCAGCTCGGTTGTGGACGCGAATGGCACGGTCGTAAGGGATTCCACAACCATCCTCGCAGTATTTACAAGTAGTTACAGGGAACTCTATGCGGACCACGACATTGACTATGATGAAGGGACGTCATTCCTCGATGTGTATGACAGCAGCCTTGACGACATAGCACAGCACCATCTGGAGGCCGACCCGACTGACGAAGAGATCACACACATTGTTCGGAGGGCCCCAAAAACCAAATCCCCTGGTGTGGACGGTATCCCCTACGAATTCTACCAGCACTATTAGCCAACGATTCGAGAGGAATTTTGCGAAATGGCGCGCACGGTCATTCGACGAGGGCGTCTGTGTAGCACGCAAACAGAGGGAATCATTGTGCTCATCCCCAAGGTACCACAGCCACGTGATGTAGCCCACTATAGGCCTATCACGCTTCTGTGTGCTGACTACAAAATCATCGCACGGGTGTATGCCAATCGTATTAAATCAGCGCTGTCTGATGTCATCGGGCCGGACCAACATTGTATTGTGCAGGGAACGTCCATCACACAAGGCACTTCTGCGCTCCGCGATGTGCAGCTCCTGGCGCGCACAACGCCGGGCGCTGTCGCCCTCCTGAACATTGACCTGGAGAAAGCGTTTGACCGGGTGCAATGGAGCTTTCTCGACAGGGTGCTCGAGCACCTTTGCTTCCCTCCCACAGTTCGAGCTGTCCTACGCACGTTCCGTGAGAACCTAACCTCGAAGATGTCCATCAATGGTTGTTTTGGTGACGAATTTCCGATTCGCTCCTCTGTCCGACAAGGGTGCCCGCTGACTATTCAAGGGAATCCTTTAACGTGCATTGGGTATGCAGATGATGTTACGGTTATTGTGCGTAGTGAACATGAACTCACGGCCGCTCATGCTATTCTTGAGGCCTTCCACAAGGCAACGCATGCAAAATGCAACTTCGCGAAAACCAAAGTGTTGAATCTGAAAGCAGCGCCAGATGTGATTGTGCCACAGCATTCATTCGTGTCTACGGATGCGATCAGGACACTTGGAATACTTTTCACGGGTGACATCGGACATACCATTCAAGAGAACTGGGACGGAGTGGTGCGGAAAGTTCGTGGTAGCCTGCTTGAGTCACACCTTAGAAACCTCAACATCATCCAACGTGTATATATCGTTAACATGTACTCCCTTTCACAACTCTGGTACATGGCACAGGTGTTCCCCATGCCAGCTGCGATTGCAGCTCAAATCAGGCAATACATTGGATGGTTTATCTGGAAAGGATTCCTCTTCAATGTCAGCCGCGATCAGCTGACGATGCCTGTCAGTAAAGGTGGTCTCGGACTCATTGAGCATGAGCAGAAAGCACGAGCCTTGTTCCAGAAATGCGTCATACAACGTGTCTTACAGGGTGGTCGCTCCTCGGCTTTGTACACAGCCGCATGGGGCGCCAGGGAGCACCTACCCCGACACTACAAGTCCGCCGCCGATCACCTTCGCACGACGATTTCCGAACTTCCCGAAGGTACGCATGTCTCCACAAGACAACTTTATGGTTTCCAGCGACGAGCAACACCCTCTGTGCCGAATATTCAGAATAAGATCCTTTCTTTGCGTTGGCTGAACATATGGAAAAACGTTTCTGATCCTGAATTACCTACTCATCTCCGTGCCGAAGCTTTCACATTTGTCAACGACCTGACACCCACCTTTTATCGCAAGAAACGCATTGCGTTATCCCAGGATGACCACTGCGAACTCTGTGGCTACCGTGACACCGCCCTCCATCGCATATGTGCTTGCTCATTCTCGCGCCCCTTGTGGGAGTGGTGTAAAACCAAACTTTCCAGACTGCTCTGCCTACCTCAACGAGACGTGTGCGCGGACCGCATTTGCTACCTCGACATCACGGCCTTCCCTACCGTGAAGAGGCGGGCGGCTGTGTGGCTGATGGCGAATTTGATCGATTTTGTGCTCAAAACTCAAGTGCCATATTTCTTGCGGGACTTCATATCCCAGCTACGACGTGACAGATGGTCTATGGTAAAAAGCAATACGTTAAGACGGCGATTTAGACATTACCTTTTCATGTTTTGAAATTTGTACATTAAAATAAATTTAATAAAAGACTAAAATAAAAAAAAATAAAAAAGTAGCTCAAATGGCTAGAGCGATGCATGAATCAAAGTTGTTCGCAGTGGTTCCAGGTTCGAATCCTGGCTAGGACGAAATAATTTTTTGTAAGAGAATTATTGTAATAGTGTGTGTTATTAGTTATTTTAATTTTTGTTTTAATTTTAATACTAATCATTTTCAAAACAATAACAAATAATATAAAATAAATATTCCCATAGTTAAAATTATTTTTTATATTTATATATAAAAATTCATAAAAATTATTATCATACATTTTTTTTTAGCTGTTGCTACAAGTAAAACTGACAGAATACTGACAGTAGGTTTCTTTGAGCTAGCATGAGTTTATTATTATTATTTAATTTAGAATGTATATCAAGAAATTAATATTATGAAATGTAATTCTATCATATTCTGGTGCATAGAAATATAGAAATTTGACCAAATATAAAAATAAATAGTTTTTATTTGAATATTTAATCTTTTAATAATAATATTTTGCTAGTTTGTCTTGTAGTTATCACTCGCTTCTTTATCAAATTGTATTAAAATGTATTTATAATTCCTGATGTTTATTTATTTGTTTAACCTGACGGATTCATTTCATATAACCAACAAAAATTTGGTAGTAAAATCAGTTAGGTTAAAAACAATTTGGGATTTTTTCTTTGTTCATTTAGATTTCCATTTTCATTAAAATCCAGTAGCTGTTTTTTTCTTATGGTTAATTAAATAGTTATTTAAAATATATCTGAATTTACATTTCAATTCTCAATATATTTTTTAATTTACCATTGAACATACATCTGACAACATATTAGCCTGCTTACCTTTAACACATTTAGTTGAACATATCCATTGAAATTCCTCTGTTATTAATAACAATACTACTTTTTTTTTTTAGTTTTGTGTTTGGCTTCGATCAGCTTCAAATGAAATTAATGCTTTTAACAGGTAAGATTTATTTTGAATCTGTATAGCGGATTTACACAATGTTAAAATAAGTAAAATTTATATAAATTAAACGTATTGTTACGATTTGCCGAGGGTTCGTAAAGGATAGCCCAATTAAAGATTTTTATCACACACACAGTTTTATTTATTTCCACTCATTATGTCACTTACAATTAATCTTCTAAGATGGCAAATAATTAACTACACTTAAAGGAATGTCTATTCCCCAGTCACTCGTTCCACACACCTCGCAGGGCCGCACTTCCGGCGCAACTCTCGCCGCACCACTCCTCGTGGGTCTCCGCCGCGGGACTCCGTCGCCGCACTCCGCCGCCGCCCGACGCACTTCCCCTTCGCCGAGGTTCCGCTCGACTCCTCGCTCGGAACTTCACTCGGGACTCCCCCGCGCCCGCGACTCTATCGCCCGGAAACTCCGCCGTGGGAAAACTCCCGACTCCACTGAACTCACTCACTCCCTGCCCTGGAACCTTCGTCTAAGGACTTCGCCACTCTGCCGCACCCGCGGCACTATCGCCCGGAAACTCCGCCGCGGGAGAACTCCCGACTGAACACTCCGAACTAACTCAGACTCAGACTCCTGACGTCCTCGGACCTATATATAGGCCCTAGCACAAATCCAGAACGCACGAGAGCGGCCGGGGCCTGTCGCGTCATCGCGAGCCGTCCCGACGGCAGAAATCTCTCGAAAACACGTGTCGGCGGCTCGCGAAACTCCCAGCTGCCCGGTGTCAGTTACGTGTCAATGGCAGGGCGCCGCGCGGGGAGTGGTTGGGAAGGAGGGGGGGAAAGCAACAATCCTTGTTATCTTCCAGGCGCGCGCAGCACACATCATATTGCGGCAGTTGCCAGCCAGCTCTGCACCTGCACATGTCCCGGCCAATGTCGTGGTCGTAACAGTATTTATCTTTTAAATTATATTAATAATTGTTATAAATATGGTGCATAGATCAAGACTCGGTCACTTATCATGTATGATAGAACCATAGTCATCTACCAGAGTACCTTTGGCACTCGTTGACACGAAATTTCAGCTTAGTGATTCTAAAGGTGGTGTATCACATGACAGTTGTGTTGTAATGTCCTTATCACTTTTAAACTTGCATTGGTAAATTTTTCCTTCCAGAAAGGTTACATTCTCTTCATGAACAGGTTGAGATACATTTTTAACAAATGATATATCAATCGTTTAAATATTTACAGCCTAATATTTTAATGTATATGACGAACTAGACACTAAATAATAGAGCCCCAGACTGACATTGATATATTTATTATCGTTTTGTTAAATTTATATATATCTTAACATGTAATAGGCTGAATTATGTCATATGTATAATAATGTGACTTACTAGCATTTCTTATGTACAGCTCTGTGTGATATATGAGTTATTGTGTAGTTTATTAAACCATTTGTATCTACACACAAACATTTATTTCAATATATTTTTTTATTTCATTGAATATTCGAGGATATTTTAAAATTAATTACGATCTGTACCCAACATCCTATCTTTGCATAATCATTACCAAGAAGGGAAGGTCTGACACAGGAAGCCACCATGAATCTTAGGATCAATAGCATCTTAAACTGGAGTGTTGAAAATGTTGAGAACATAAAGGAGGTTGACTATCTATCTCACCATATTATATAAAAACCATAATTTTTATTAATGCACAAATATTTCATAGATAAAAGAAAACTTGGAAAATTTTAACTATGGTTACAATTATGTGAATTACCACAAAATAATGTTTTAAGGACAACTTTTATTGTATACGTGTCATCTTTATTTTCTTGTTTAAATGATTTTAAAGAGTTTTTACTGAGTATTTTTTTTAAAATATCTATATTTTCTTTACTTTACATTTCATCAATCTTACTGACTAATTATTAGAAAGATACCCCCATACACAAAATAATTTTGCTCAATTTAGACCAACAACTTACTCATTTAAATTTTTTTCTAGATGTAGGATTTAAATGAAGATTTCCAAGATTTTCTGCAGTGAAAGCTTTTTAAGTTAAAAGTCCGAGTGCCATATAATGATTCATGCTTCATACTAAAAAGATTAAAGAACTTTCCTGGTAATTCGCGATCCCCTAGGACAGCAGTAGCACGGGGGCTACACTCGCCACTGCTCCAGAATTTGTTGGAAAGCACATTAGGTCAGATTGGCGAGGTTTGTTGTAACTCATCACGAGGACCGCACTCTAGGCGGTGCGGAAATATTTTCTACTGCATGGATTACAGTGGACAACTTAGCAGAAGAAAAAAAATTGATTCACTTAATGTCTGCACAGAAGAAAAGGAGGTCAAGGTCACCATCAACAGGTATGGAATATCCTAGAGACCATAGCGAGATGAGCACATTAGTAAAACATATTTCAGACCTCAGAACAAAACATAACTCAAGATGTGTTAAATTCCCAATATGAATATAACTGGAAAAAACTAAATATTTAGATAATTTTCCGTTAAAGTATTTACCTTAAACACACATGAGTTTCTTTCAGCATTTTTTTCCAATTCGTTACACTGTTTTAGATAAAATAAAGTATAACAAAAGCTTTTTAACATTACAAATAAAAGGTATCATCAAATTACATTTAAAATCGTTACCTGTATAAAATTAGATATCTAAGAAAATTTAATTATTTACAAAATATTAATTGGATTGAAAGCAAAATGGCGTCCAGTTGAGGAGAAAACATGGAGCCATGGGTACTACAAAAATGTTGTATCTAAATTTTTTGTGCTTGATTGGGAAATCCCTTACTGTGTAGAAGTGTCAGTGCCTTCATCGCGAACCTGCATGTAAGTACTAATATTTTAGACTTGACACACTTGACATTATGAAAAATATTTCATGTCTGGAAATCATGTGAAAAATGTATTAATAGTTGGGATAGATGGTGAAGAATTAGAAGAAGTGGTGTGATTGGACCTAAACTTAAACCTTAGGAGGGCAAGAAAATAGAGAACAATAAGGGATAATAAAGAAAAAGCAATCACTTTTAAATATAAGTTTTGACTCGACATACTGGTGAGTATGTAAGAGTTTAATAAGTCATGAATAGGGGCACTACTGGGTTGAGATACCAAAAGGTTACGGATATCTTTTACAATGGACTGTCATCATTCATCATTGACAATTAAGAATGGATCAGCATCACCATTAAACACGCCATTACAACTTAAAAATGGTAAGGGTAGTATAAAATAGTTACTTCTGTAACTGGTACCGCCATCTTGAACATCCGTAATATTGATGCTAAAAATCTGCAACATTTTTTAAAGCTGTAAAAAATTAAATTAAATTTTTAAAATAAAATTCCGCCATATTGAATTAAGAAATCACCGTTGCTTATATCGTTACTGTCACCATCAAGAATTCTAGAAACTTTGAATTTTTCGTTACGCCCGCCATATTGGATGTGTATGACGTTATTTTTGCTCTTTAAGTTATTACAAACAAATTGGATTCTAGAATGTTGCAATTTTCGTTACGACCACCATCATTAAAAACATTAATTTTTATGATACAAAATAAATATTTATTATGTATATTTATAAAAAAAAATTAAATAAAACACTACACCATCTTGGGTTGACATATCATGGCCACCATACTGAAAATCAGTAAATATTTTGAGAAAAATTTGGAACAAATGAAAATTATAAAAAACAATTTATTAAAAATAATATAAAACTGTAATAAAACACACCATTACATCATAGAGTCCTCGTTCGAACCCGGTGAGGGCGAAATAAAAAATGATGACAGATCCTTTCTCTACGGATGCCCCCGACAGACTGACATCCCACCACTAATGGCAAGGTGTGTGTGTGTGTGTGTGTGTATGTATATATATATATAATTAATGATAAAATTTTACTTGAATTATAGCTAAATAAAAATGAATGTCAAAATGGCATCCAAATTTCAAAATGATTGGTGCAATAGTAATAATAACTATTTACTACACCCTAGCAGGTAAATATGAAACTGACATGGTGGTAGCACACTCTATCAGACGAAAACAAGATGTTGGTCTCCAGCAAACGAAAACAAGATGGCGGACGTGAAATACAAGCTGGCGATATATATATATATATATATATATATATATATATATATATATATATATATACACCTTGGCATTAGTGATGGGATGTCAGTCTATCGGTGGCTTCCGTGGAGGCAGGATCTGTCGTAATTTTTTTTTATTTGGCCCTCACCGGGTTAGAACCAAGGACTCTTGGATGTAAGTACGTGTTTTATTAAAATTTTACTAAAATTGGATTAATGTTTTTAAATTATTTTATATTTTCCAATTTTTTAAATAATAATTATGATTTTCAATATGATGTCCGTGACGTCATAATGCAAGATAATATAAATATTAAAATTTTCCCAAATTTTATAGCATAAAAAATACGGATTTTCATGACGGTGATCGTAACCATATTTGCAAAAGTTACGTCATAATTCAAGATGGCGGCCATGGAATACTAATTGACAAGGTCATTTATGACCCTGGCGGCTTATGGAGGTTTGTATATAATGATTCTTAAGGCACTTTGTGGTTTTTTGAAGCCATTGGAATTTTTTAGGACTAAAACGGTAAAGTTTTCCTAACAAACTTTTTTTCGCTCGAAATAGCGAAATAGTGTTTTTAAATTTTTTTATTCAAATTTTTTGCGGAATATTTATTCAAATAACTGGAGATTTTGGCGGATTTTGGCGAATTGTTGGCTATTTATGGGTCATTTGGGCAAATGTTTGAAAATATTGAAGGTCAAGGTCAAAGGTTAAGCTCATCCAAGATGTTCGCCGTGAAGTAACAATCCAAAATAGTTCAAATCACTATAATAAATCAACCTATGACCCGTATACATCATGGTCTTCCTAATGCTGCCTGGGTAATGTTGGTGTTGCGTCATTTTTGAGCACGTTAAGTAAGGTTAGGTTAGGTTCATTATGGTATCAATAAATTTAAATGATCAAAACATTGTTTTTTCTAACATTTCCCAATCAGCGTAGGTTGGACCTTGTGTACGCGGTAAAACGACAAATTAAAATTTATTTCATTTATTATTTAAAATTTATCCAACAAACTTTGATAATGCTAAGTAAACCTGTAACATTGTACGTAAGTTAGACAGGCAATGCCTAGCTTCAGAACAACTTGAATGAATGGGCCCGAAATTGAGGTGGTTAGTGACGACGAGAAGAGATGAGATGACAATAATTAAACATTGACAGAGGTAATGGGTTTGAGGAAACAGGATTCCCCGTTGAAATCCACCATTTCACGGAAACGCCCACCACGTTTACCACCTGCTAAAAAACCAGATTTGACCGCTCGGGTGGTCAGACCATGAATACTTGGAAGGTGAGTGGTCTGTCCACACAAAAACAGCACGCTTTCAAGAAAATTCTTAAAAATCTTATAAAATGTTTCATCTCGTATATACTAAGATTGGGTTACTTTTTCGTGGTATATAAAAGCAAAATTTTGGTATAGGTGGTTCTTTAAATTTCTGACAGTTACAATCAATTCAATTGATAATTGCTTAGATAGTGTGACGAATGCGAGATACAAGACCGCGATGAGCGCCAGGTTTGGAGCTGGCTGGCGGCCACGCACGGCCATTGACGTCCTGCGCTGTACATTGACGTAAAGCATGCCACGCGTGCCCAATCGGATTAGAAGTATCCTCGTTACCCACCCACCCTACTTCACTAACCGCGCATCGTCACGCCACGGACTATTGCCACCTTTAGCGGCCTGAGAATTTCGGGCTTACAGAGGCCACCCCGAGGAGTGGCATGAATAAGCGTCGCTGTTCTGGGTGTTTCGGGCATCGGGTAGGCCCGCGATGACGCGACACGTCATAGTCGCTCTCGTCCCTTCAGGAAGAATGCCACAGGTATATAAGTGCCGACACCAGCCTCCGCGGGAGTTCCGAGGGTTCGGAGAGTTCTGAGAGTAGAGGAGAGAGTCTACCCCTCGGGGAGTGATACTGGCGATACCCGTGCGATCAGCGAGAGGTGAAAGGGCTAGTGGCTCTTGCTGAGCGAACCGGACCTATCAGGAGGCGATACCTGCGAGAAGTCGGGTGCGATAGTTGGGGAGACTGTGCTGCGAAGGAAGCGGACACAGGCGGACAGAAGAGCGAGCCACTGTCGAGCCAAGCTCCAGTGGAAAGTGTTAATATTTCAATGATCTGTGTAAGACTAATTGTTGCGGACAGAAATATTCAGTGCAATAATAGAAATTATAATGTAGACATAAGTAATAAATAAAAGTGTACTAATTAATTGGGATATCCCTTGCGAACCTAGTAGTTCGCCCTACATAAATCGTAACAATACGGTATATATTTCCTACACAATGTTAACGGTAAAAAGGAATGAGTAGTGTCTTGAAGTAGATCTTGATCAAGGATTTTATATGCGTGAAAATTTAAAATGACAAAACCAACATTTTGTTATGTATCTGCCTACAATACAGGCCGTATGCTTAATCATGTCTTAAACACACAATTTATTCTTTAGTGGTTTCTGTAATTGAATATGATGGTCTCTTCACACGATAAAATTATTTTCATAGTCAAAATTAAATTAGCTTAAAATATTAATTGTTTTACATATTTAAAAAAAAAAATATATTGAATTTTTATTCATTTATACTCTTTTAAAGTACGCCATTGTCTTACATTATTTGTATGTTCTCTTTCTTAAGTGCAACGTTTCGAAAAAAAAAGGGAGAATTGTTAATTTTTTTAGTTTAAAGATGATTGAAAGAATATATTTAATGTTTTTATGAATCAACAGGTTTAAATATTTTCCCGAAATCCATAAATCTTTGTGTTATTTGTTTAACGCGAAGCTTTATTGTGAAGCAATAGTATTAAAGAAACTGATAAATATTTTCCCATTCTATAATAATATCTTATATTTTTTGTAATCTGTAGTTAATATATGAAATGATAGAAAAGTATCCAGTATTAAAAAAGTAGCTCAATCGTTAAGTACTGCACCTGCTAAAGAAATAACGACATTTTATTGCAAATACTTAGAACTGCTCCACTTAGTTCCGAGTTCTTAAAGTTTAATTCATTGACTAAAATACGCTGCTTTGTCAGAGCTGTTTTTACTGATTCTGTAGTTAAGTATACTTTCTTCAGTGCTGTAATTTAGTCAAGGTGTAGTACTTAAACTTTTCGTTAAATATAGTAAACAAAGACAAATAATATATTAAAATAAAATATAAATATTTTATGAATAACATTTAAATAAGTTGTTTGTGAAACATTACACAAAACCATTTTTATTATTTATTGAGGTGTAAGTAAAAGTTATGATGAAGATACGAATGTTAACTTTTAAATATGCGTTAGAAGAATAGTTTCATTAATTATTGTTTCGTAATAATTTGTGTTATTTTCTCAAACATAAAATAAATTAATATAATGACTTCATTTGATTCTTTAGAAAATAATTTGTTTTAACTTAGTGAGAGATTTTAATGGTTTACAGAAAAGAAATCCAATTATATTTCAACTCTATAGAAAACTGAGACTAACTATTCATGTGGTATAAAGTACTAAATTTGCCTAACCGTTTGTAGGTAGCGTTGTCATAATATATATTTTTTGTTTTTAATACAGCTCATAAATCTAAAGAAATTTTTTTATTTTAATTGAACTTTAAAAATCACATTTATCTACGATTATTTAAAAAATGTTATAAATTTTTATTTATAAATTTAATAATAAATAAACATTATTTCTTCAAAGTTTAAATACAAACTGTTATTTAATAACTGTACACCGTGTGAAGACATACCCTCTGTCATGCCAGGGTTGAAATATAAGTCTGTTTTAAAATAATTTAAAACCCAAAAATAAATAATGATTTACTTGATAAAGAAAAAAAACACTAATATGTATCTAATTAATTCAAATATGGTTTAAAATCACGAAATTACAGAAAGAAAATAACTAAGGAAAAAATCGTTTTTAAAATTGTTTGTACATTTATTTTCTGAGAATAGCAATGATAAATGAGTGGATATACATTTTGTTTAAAAATATGCTAAAGGAAGTAGAAAGATTTTTTTTTAAGTAGATAATAAGTTCCAAAAATTGCATTGTGAATTAATTTAGAAATTCATTAGCAATTTTTTATCTATTTAATATAAATTTTTATTGATTAAATTTTGGAGTAAAACTAATAGGCCACAGTTTAGCGACACGATCAAAAATGTCGGTGAGCAGTGCACATTTTTTTTCTGGTGAACCACCCCTCCGCTCATGGAGTTCAAGTCCTGTCGCGGCGCCCCAGATATGATGCTCTTAAAAGACCGGTGGAGCAGAAACTCCTCTATTAGCATTTCTACAAAAAAAAATTGACCGGGGGGGGGGGGGGGGCGGAGTTAGGCGAAGAAGGAAGAGTGAGTATCGGAGACAGGAGATGTTTTTTAACGAGTAGAAAAAGAGGAGAACGTTCGAAGCGTGCTGCTCTCTCAAAGCGGAAACCGAGCAGGACATTTGTTGAAAACGGTCACACGTCCGTCAGTTGACAGTTAAAAAAAAATTTTTTTAAAGGGTTCCCCCTCCAATTTTTTATTCCCGTTTCTTCTTCGTCGAGTGATCCATTTCCTTGCTGGAGCGAGCGAGAGTGCATTGAAATTTTAATGCGAAGGCCGGAAAGGGTTCGCAAGAGAGAGCGAGAGAGAGAGAGCTATATATAGTAGACTGCCAGGAAGATACAGGAAAGTCGAGACAATGACGCGGTGTGGGGGCGGAGGGTGTAGCGGAAATCATCCGGTCCTGATCAGTCAGGAAAGGAATAAGATATCCTGCTTTAACTTCATACAACAGAGGCTGGTTCCTGTAGAACTAACCTCCCCCTCACCCATCCTTACACTATATAACGACAGATAACACGTGACTGCTTTATTCTGTGTCAAATTTGGCTTTTCTAAAAGGTAGGCTATAATACTTTTCTGTCACTGTCGTTCTGTCAGAAGTGTTTGTAAACAACTTCATGTGTTTGTAGACAGTAAATGTCATTTAGATAGAAAGCAAACAACCAAACGACCATTCATTTTATATATTTGGAACCTTCTATTGCAAAACTTGACGGTACACAATGTTTTTCGATCGTCCATCCGGAGTGTAAACAAACTATCCGACGTGTCGACTCTTGGACAAGCCACGTACAATTATCCCACGTGAAAAATCATGTCGTTTCCAAGTTAATACCTGCCACTTAAATAGATTGCCCCTGTGCCTTATTGATACTTAAAGCGAATGCAAATCGGATGGGAAACTATTCTATCTTTAAATCGAAGTGCTTATTTGAATCACTGGGTAAAATTGGAATGCGAGCACCAACAATGTTGTAGACAATATTTCATCAAGAAGTAGCCAAATTTTGCTTCAAGAGGTATGGGAATGGGGGATGGATGTGGTTTATCGAAATCTTACATATATGCTCTCCTCTGTTTTCCAAGATTTCATCGACATCAAAGTAAAAATGTAGATTAGTATAAGACATAAACAAACATAACAGAAAAACTTTTTACTATATCTGTTCCACGGAGGCATAAGATACCATGTCACAAAAACAATAATTTATAAGAGAGAGCAGTTTAAAGAATTTTAAATATGCCTCACGTATACATATACTCAACTATTTTCTACCCAAAAATGTGAATTTTTGACATATCGTAGATCTTATTGTTGTATGCCAATGAAAGAAAAGTCAAACACTGGTAAAGTTTATGGTTAAAATTGTATTTTTCCACAAAAGTATACATAGTGTCTTATGCCACCGAGGTACAGATATATAAATGTGTTTATCGCCTCCTAGACGGCGAAGTATTCAGTTGCAGTAACACACGACATACAACAGGAATTTTGAGGGGAGAATCGACCATGGACTACACTAATGACCGTCCCAAAATTAGTATCGAAGGATTTCGTGAAACAGTGGAAAACAGATATCATGATGGCCCATTCAGGTTTTCGAACCCGTGTCTTCTCGAAGGTAATTCCAATGCCTTACAGCTAGGCCACCTTGCTTAATCAGGTACTTCAAAATCAATTTCTGTACCCCATGAGGCACAACACTAGACGGTAGTTTTTATATAACGATAGAGATTAGTGCTTTGCGTATATGCAATTTTATTTTCAAATAAAAATTTACAAAAACATAAACATCAACAATTTTCTCTGTTTCATATACTGGTTCTTGTAGTACCGTCGCACTGGTATGATAAAGTTTCTGCGAACACAAACAACACGTGATTATACAGCTGGTATTTTAAGATTACGCAAATTATAAAAAGGTCCTAGCTTTTAATTATTTGTACAACATTTACTGAAATTAAAATATGGCTGTACAACATTACGTTTCATTTCATTTGAACTTTAAATAATGACTGAATTTTACTTTTTCTGGATTAGCTGTCGTAAAATTTAAACATAACAAGATAATGACTGCGCAATTAATATTAAAAACTCTTACAAAAGTTCCTCCCAAATAATCTACACATTTATCGATCGACTTTTCTCAACTTGATACAAATAATTCAAATGTCTGTTAAAATTGCGATTTTAAAAAATATAGATTTTGAACTCTGTGAACACTTTGAATGGTTTAAACGAGTCTTTTGCTAGTTGAAACTCGCCCGCAATAAAGCGTTTAAATAAGCTGTCACTCGCCTTCAGTTGCGGTGTCACACTCGTGCGGGTGCGCAGACAGGCTCGCTCAGAGGGTGGACAGTTGTTGGCTTCTCGCACTCGCTCGGCGAGTCCCCGCATCCGTGCTCGCTCTCGTCGCTGCAGCACGCCCGGACGCCTGCCTCCAGTTTCCCGAGCTGTGTCTAGGATGACGACTCGTCCGACGATCTCGGCGACGACGAGTAGTTCACGTAGCTGTACAGACTCGTGGAAGGTCATGTAAATTCGTGTTCAGTACAGCAGTGAACACCACTTTTCAGCTGGCACCTCGGTTTGTTCGTGACTCGTGCTGTGTCAGTCTGTCTGTTTGTCAAGAGTATACTTAAATAAAGCCTTCTGCACCTTACACCCGCCGAACACGAATTCATTAAAATTTTCATAGTTGAAAATTTGCTTACAAATTTCGGTGCTGTATGGAATTCTTATTTAAAAACAAGTTCCGAAAGTCTACTCACACTACACAGGTCCCTATTAGACTCAGCTGGCAAGACGCGTTACCTCTTCGACCCCTGCCTACTCGTACTTGGGTCTCCGCTCGTCCTCGCTGGAGTTGGCTTAAGTTCTATTCGTTAAATAAATTATGGTATCTTACCACTCGTCGATGGTTAAGACCAGCTGAAGTTTCACTGCTCCTCCGTTGGGCGGTTTTTGGTGGATGTGAAGCCTACTCTGTCGTGTTCGGTCGCTTCCAATGTTGTCTGCTGCTGGCTTGCTGGGGTCCGCTATTTATACCTGCGAGCCTGGTAACGAGCATTTCTATCTAGAATTCTCTATGCAGTATATGTGACTTGGTCACGTGGTGATGACGTCATGGGCGGCGCAGGCAGCCAAATTCTCAAAGTGGCAACGAGCGATAATAGAGTGGGCGGGTGGCCCACCACCAGGAGGCAATGACAGGCGGGTAGCCTGTCATCAGGCGGCTATCAGCGCGGCTGGTCTGCCTCTAGGCGACAATACTTGGCGCCCACAATACTTTGTTGATACGTTTCACACAAAATAATGTGTTTTCTAATGATGGATTAATGTATGATTTAAGAGACATATGTACATATATTTACGAGTGAGGAAAATCGGGTTGGTCATTATAGACTAATTAACTTTATACAGTTTTTGATAATAGTATTTACATTAATAATTAAATCACCAAACTTAATGTCCGCTCACAAATCACTAAGTATCAGTCCAGTAAACAATTCGCACTCCTCACTGGAGCTAGGCTCAACAGTAGTTCGCCCCTTATCTCGCGCCTGTCCACACACACGGTCTCGCGCCACTCGGTCACACTCGCACGGTCCCGTCACTCCACAGCGCACCGCTCTCCGAACTCGTTCTTCACTCTCTCGTCTGTGGGAATTCCCGCGGAGCCGACGTCACCAATTTTATAACCGTGGCCGTCTTTCTGGAACCGACTGGAGTGGTTGTGACATGTCTCGTAATCCCGGGCTGACTCGATGTTCGAAGTGTCCTGAAAATCGGTGCTTATTCACGCCACTCCAAATGTTGCCGCTGTAAGCCCACGGAATTCTTAAATACTCAGTGATATATAACAGCGCCGTGGAAGGTTGTCGCGGGGGCAGGAGGGTGGTGAACTCAGTACGCTCTAATCCCCGAAACTATGCGTGCGTGATCTCAGTGGCCGTGCAGGACCTCAAGGACCTGGTAACTGGCGAGAGTCTTGGCCTTGTGTGTATATGTATATATATACGGTCTTTTTTGACTGGCACGTCAACACCTTCTGCTACAGTGGCTTTAATTCATGCGTCTGTTTTGTTCAATATTGCAGTATTAATAAAACAATTAAACACATCATTGATACCAAAGACTAAGCATTAAAAAAAGTTTGATATACAATTTTTTGAAGAAATTATGAATAAATATGAACGAAGTTAAATTCGTCAACCAGTTTTAAGATATTAAGTTTACACATACCAATGTATTTTGAGTTTTGAACTATTATATTAATTTGTATTAAGTATTAGAAATCATGAATCTGTAATTAAAATTTTGAGTTTCAAATAATTTTTGCAATATAAAATTCACTATTTAAATAAAGTGCATATTCCAGTGTGCAGAGTTAAGGCTCCAGCGATGAAGGGAAACCTTTTCGGAACTATTTTCAATAACATTCCTTTAATCTTAAAATGTCCTGCATGCATACCCAAAGATTTTACTTGTACGACAAATAGATACTTTTCAGTTTATTAGCAAAGAAACGTGAAACGAATATGGTGCAAAAATATAAAAAAACTGAAGGAAAACAAATATTACGTAACTCAAGGTACTAAAGTGCACATAAACCAACACACTTCTTTAAACACTGGCAATTAAAGCTGTCGAATAATTAGCTATTATTTTGAAACATTGCTCTTATACTCTATTTGCCTCTTTTTCTCTCTATTTATCAGTTATTTTATGGTATCTACAACTGCATGTTCTTTGCTCAACTCCAAGTATAACAAATACGCCCTTTTATACCCATCACTTCCCAAAACACAGATGTGTCAAGCAACTAAATGGTTCTATGAATAGGGACCTAAAAAGTACGAGTTTGGAATGACATACAGGATAGGTTCTTTAGTCATCTGTGTGAAGTACAGTCGGGAAAATGTCACCTTTTTATTGGCGGTTGAAATTGGATTCGATTATTTTTTGGTTGAGGGTGTCTCATTGGCTAGTTATCCAGATGAACTGTGGGCCAATTGCAGAAGCAGTAGTTAACATACATATTTTTAATTTAGCCTACCATGTAATGAATTCGCGACTTTTAAGGGATCTCTATCTATGGCCATATTTACATGTATGTAATTTTCAGCTACGGAGAAATCATACAAACGCAGTCACTACACCCAGTCAGCAAAACTACTATTTATTCCTTTAGTTATGTATTTCACAAGTGACGTTGTCATCCTGTGCTTCCCTGGAGGTGATAAGTGTTATGTTTTTACAGTGAACAGTTTATAGAGCTCGAAATATGTCACTCACTTCTGTCGTCCACGACATCTAAAGGTAGTAAAAAGATATTATTTCCTCTTCATTAAGCTAAAAACCTAAAATGTGTATTAACTGAACTTAAACATAATTTCCATGAGCATAATTGTGAACTACGAAACGATCACAAACCGACTTACGCCCGTACACATTTTAAATAATCTTTACCACCCAATGTTTTTATAAAATACTCGTGTCTATACCTACAAGAAAATAAACCGTTCGATATCAGAATAAATTTTTTTTAACGCACAGCTTGTACTGTCAATCTATATCATCATTAACCTTTGGATAAAGCTGGAGCAGAAATAAAGAAAAATACCACATCAATTAAAAAATATTTTCTGGCCTCTAAAAAATAGTTAGTAATAATACATCCCATGGCATATTTTCGGGTGGCAAAAAATTAATATTTCCGTGTACACAACTAGGCTTATTTGTAAAGACGGGTATAAATGCGTGGATTAATTCCTCTCTGGGCTAAAATGCCAATAATTTTACTTTGAGCTACATCTGCTACTGGCTAATAATTTGCCAGGAGAAATTTCGGCGCATGAGAAAACCTCAACAGTAGAAATATCAAATCACAGGCCACTACTTTATAACTCCTAACAAGTCAGCAGCCAGTCAGCAATGGAAATTGGTCCGAGTGTACTCATGGCTTTGGAGTCCATCCTAGAGGTCACTGAATCCCCGAATTTTTCCCAGTCTCTACTTATTAGTATGGTCAGGTATGTTTTCAAGAAAAAAAAGTATTCTTCCTCGCAACTGGCGAGAGAAGATACTGCTTCATTTGGCCAGGCCATTATGAACGCGTGTGCTTCAGCACTAAATGTTTACTACTCGTATGCAGACACGTGCAGACACAAACACAGGCTATGCCACAGTGTTTTTATGTGACGGGGGTTTGAAGGGGAAGGCTGGCGAGACACCCCAGATATCAGTCGGTCCAGTAACACAATTCCCGCCCCCTCCTGGAGCCCCGCGCTCGCCGCCGTCCCCATGGCAACGATCTGGGGTGCGCTCGTGGATCGAACCAAGGACATCGAGACGAACACCCACAGACCCTCCCCCCAGGGGCTGCATCGATCCCTCTGCAACTTTGCAGCTGCAGCTCTCTCGCCGTGGTTGCAAACTGATTCACTTTTCACTTGCAGACTTTTCGACTTGTCTCAGATCTGACACATCTCACTAGTGGTACCAGTGTTACCCGTTATCAAACTGTCACTTGTAAATTATTACATAGTGTTTGTTTTATTTGTATACACACTAGCTGAAGTACCCGACGTTGCCCGGCTAAACCTCTCAAAAAACAAGGAACATCACTACCGAGTTTTAAGTATGTAGGGCAGGGAAGGCGAACTTTTATCGGTGAACGTGCCATTTTTTATGAAAATAATAATAATAATAATAAAGTGGCTATGACGTGTCATCAGAGAATTTTGACTTAGTGATAATAATAGTAATGGATAAAAAAAATAGATGCTATTCACTTAAAAACTCTTTATTTACAACTTGAAATCGGTACAGCAATCATAATGTTTACTATTTTATGTTCATTTAAATAAAAGAAAAAGTTACGTTGATCTCTTCTGTTCCAAATTTGATGTTAAAAATCTTAGCAGAATACAAGTTGAGTTGTTCCAAAAAATAAAACACACACTGCTTTATCGCCTTGATTAATCATGCCCTATTTCTTAGTACACAAAAATTGAAAGTCTTTTTTAATCTTATCATGCACTTTTCTTTTTGGCAAACTAGCCATGCCTAAGAATAATATTTAAAACCGCCCATAACCGTTGAAAACGTAATTACAGTCGACAACGTACAAAAGAAAATAAATGAATACGAAGACAAATGAAGTGCACGCTTTCCCCTACCCATCCCCGCTGCCATGCGCCTCGTCAATCCGTCCGTTGCTCACTTCAGAAACTATCTCTCTCGCGCAATCTGTTACTGTTCTGGCACCGATACAAAGGCCACGAAGTCAAATATATAAAACTTTGTTTTGATCAAGCACAGGTAACTTTAACCTGATGATGGTGAATGCAATGTCGACCGAAACATCAGTGATATATTCGCCTTGGACGCAGCTACAACCCAAAAGCCAAGCTACTTCAGACCATAGCGAAATCCTGCAATCTTTATTAAGCACATAGTTTATAATTATGGGCGTGCCCGAATTATTTTGTCACGTGCCATCACTGACACGCGTATATTATTGGTTCCCTATCCTTGCTGTAGGAAATGCACTTTAAAAACGTGAAATTTTAAATTTAAATTCCCATTGATTACACAATATCGGTGCATCAAGGCTACGTACGCATCAGCAAAATCGGAACGCCAATCTTCAGCTTCATTTTGTGGGAAGGAAGGTAACCCCTAGGCAAGACGTGACGGACGAACCTAATGATAGCGCGTTTCAAATTCAAAGCAACACCATCTATTGACGAAGTTCTAAACTAAACCGTTATTAGCACCCTTAGTTCGCTAGCAGCTGCGAGCTTCACTAAGCGGATGGGTTTCGCCAAGGAGGAGGATAGGAAGTTGCCAGACCTTTATGACCGTGTGGTGGACAAAAAGAAAAAAAAACTGTGTTTGTATCTTATGACCTACCTCTTATGATTTTCTTTTATAAGACTAAATAAACCCCCTTTTTACTCTCTTAGGGATGGAAGTCATACTTATATGTAGTCTATGTCTCTCCGTTGCTTTGTTGCTGAGTGAAAGAAGTACAAACATACAAAAACTCTTCCACATTTATAGTATTAGTAGGGATTTTTTGGAACTACGCCATTGCTAGTTTTCACTGTATGCCATAGAGAAACCACAAGAATGGACAAGAAAAATTGCAATTGTTGCTTCTTAGGTTGCCTACTGTGTTCGTCTTGTGCCGTCGTCGTTGTGTTGTCCAGGATACCTGTTTTATTTCATCGCTGCGTGATCGATGTGTTGTCCAAGGTTGTTGTGCCTGTTTTTTATGTTCATATCACAACCGTCTCGTGACCTGAGCAGTTGAGTTTCTATCAGTTTCTATGGTTTCTATTGAAAATGGCAATGGGGTAACTTCTTTTGCTCGTCCCGCTATTGTTTTTACATTTTCTACAATGTTTTCATAATTATATATCTTAAAACTAGGAATAAACGTGTCAGTTTATTCTTGAATTAATGAAATATGTTTTCCACACTGATCTACTTCAATAACTTTGTTCATGTACAAAATAATCTATTTTTAATCATGCAGATGCCAAAACAATGTGTTTCTAAAGATTTCTGTGATTATTATCATCCAAGTTCTTGTTTGTAAAACCAAAATAAAAATAAAAATATATATCGTCTTACATATTTCATGCACTGTTGATAGATAAATATTTTCATTGTACACATTATTATGTTGTATTTTAAAGATTGAAATATTACTGTAATTCAATATGTAAAAAAGCATTCTTAATATAGTTTTCAATAAATAAAATTATTATATTAAAAAATAATATTTGTAATCAAAAGATTTCATAAAATAATTAAATAAAAAATTACTATCAGCAAGAATCGAGACAATTGGGCGATAAACAAGTTCGGTACCTCCTAGGCCGCCCTGCCGTTGGCCACAAAGAAAATTAACTGGTTTGTAAACTGTGCTTAAATTTTGAAAGGATTTTTTTTTCTAAATTAGCTGGCCAGTGCGCTTTATCATTTTAAGGTATAAACATCCTAAATGTATATTATTAATACACAAAGTCTAACGCCGAAGTGAATTTTCCAAGTCAGGTCCTCTTCTTGTTTACAATGCTCATGAAAAGAACTTATGAAGTTCATTTACGAACACTGACATCACATGAAAACTTTACACAAAATATGCGGAAAGAAAAACTATGGCAGAAGCAAACTTATATTATACAACTGGTGATTCTTCTAAAGAAGCCTTAAATCAAAAAGTTACATGAAATAGTCTATAGTTATAAATTAGAGTAAATCTAGGGACTTTTTAACGAAGAAGTTACCTCAAATAAACGAAAAGCTCTGCTTAATTTCAAAAACTAAATCTTAGTATAGAAACTTTGTCATATTTCGACTTCCGAGTTGTTTGTTTCGTCCTGAACAAAGATAAACACACACGTGGCCAAAAAGAAATAATAAAAAAAAGGTGTTCTTGCTGTAGGCTTAAACTCTTTTGTATGGTTTGTCAATATATAAAGAAAATCTTTTGGATTCATGTTCTAAATAATTAAACTCAGTGTCCGTTAATTAAAAAAATATGTTAGTAAATTTACTAATATTCCTAGAAAATTTGTAACTAGCGTGCTTCATAAACTGAAGTTGAAAATTCTTAACGGTGTATAGTTTTGCAAAGATACTGATGAACTAAATAATAATTAAAAAATTTCCAAATAAAATTATAAAAAAATGGAAAAAGCTGTTAAAATTTTTTAGGATTATATATATATATATTTTTTAATGTTTTTTTTTGTTTTGCCTGTTTATTCTGGCATCAATCAAAACTACTAGACAGATTTTGACCAATTTTTATTTGTAATATCTTTGACATACTATTATCTAAGCAATAAATAATTACATTACTCCCAAATTACGAAAAAGAAAAGACTTAATATATAGTTTTAAAATAATTAATCGTTTCTACTATGTTAATCAAACATAAAAAATTATATTGGGTATCAATGATATCAATAACAAAACTACCAAACATCATTTTTACCATTTGGTAAACTTCCACCCCTAAAAAATGTATATTATTGAGTTTATTTTAATTAATAAAATTGCATAGCCTACTTCTGAATTTTCTGGTCGACAAGTTAAAAAAAATGTATTTTAATTTTTTTTAATAATATATTCAGAATATCATCCGTTAATGGCATGAACGAAACGTATTACCAAACTTGATAAAGTTGCGCTCGTTAATTAGCGCAGTAAAAAAAAAAATTCAAAAATACTGGATGTTTGATTTCGTTTCCAAATATTTTAAAAAATTATGATTGATGTTACGTCAATTAAAAAATAAAATCATGCACAAATTGTCTTCAAAAAAAGTATTTCGTATTTGCAAAATAACCATGGCAATGTTTCGTATAAAGATACCATATATTTTTCCAGTATTAGAGACTGTTTCTTGGCAACTGGTTTCCAAAGGAACCGTTTTGTAGAAGTAAAGAAGATTATTTTCTTTGTACTTGGACACTGGCGAACGGTCGAGCTCTGAAACAAGGCACGCGGCACGGGCCACAGCGAGCAGACATGTGCCGCTCTAGCACCGCGCGCGCCAACAGAAGATGATCTGGTGTCCGATGACTTGACAAGACATCCCCTGCTCGCCAGACGTCTTCCCTCGGCGCTGGTCGATCGCCCCAGGGGAGACGCGCGCGCCTGAAAAGAAACTGCAGGGGAAAATGGGGCGGATGAAGTCAAGCCCCGCCGACTCAAAACGCCTCCCTCATAGGCTCTTCAAAAACCATACGCAACAATAATTACATTATAGGCGCGCATGAGTGCCGCCGCTTCCGGTTATTAATCATTGTTGTTAGGGGGGGAGGTTAACTCAGTCTGCCCCCTTACTAGGATTTGAAAAATGATCTCCGGGGTAATGGAACAGTCCGCGCGTTGCCCCCTGCGGACTAGTGTAACCTCACCTCACTTTTATCAAGTCTAACGTCATTAGGTCTACAGAAATCCACTTCCGCGATGAAGCAGGATGAATAAGCGAAATAGAATCAATTCGGCTCGAAGGGCGTTCCGAAATTAAAAAAAGTACAGTTTTAAATAATTTCATTAAAAAAATATTTGACTGGTTGCAAAAGATTTTAATGTTTTAAAAAATGTAATACTGGTTTTGTAAACTTTAAAATACAATTACAGTAATTAAAAGCAATCTCGGAATTGGGATTTTGTAATCTCATGGAAAACAGTTTAAAATTTAACATTTGTATGTAGTTAACTTCTGAAATAAAAATTTAGGATATCACTTATAAAATTGTAAAATACTTATTGTATTAAAACTATATAACATTTATTTTTCCGAGTTTCAAGAAAATACTAAATACTTATTGATTTATGAATAATAACCAAAAATAAACTTTTACAACAAAGTCTACATAAAATCCATTAATAATTAAAAAAACTGTGTACCAATCAATTAACTGTTCTTAGTTCATACTTAGTTTTTATTTGAAATTTCTCTTTCATTTTACAAGGAAGTATTATATATATATAGGCTATATCTCTTTTGAAAAAAATTGATAAAATATATATACATGAGGGACTGTTTCAGAACTCGGCCGAGATGTGTAAACTTGTAACCTTGGTTATAATAAAATTCATGTGTTCTCATGTTGAAAATAAACGTATAATACAAATTTATGACACCAACTTTAACGAATTATTCTTTCAAATAATGCCGACAGTGATTAAGATACGAAAAGTATTTATTTTAGGAAATAACTGGAAAAAAATTTACCCTCTTTCAAACCTTACTATAATTCTATTTAATAATGTGGCACTATTGATTTCTCAGGGCTAGCCGAACACAAGGAGTACCAAACGCTTCACATGTAAATGGCTCTACGCTGTAAATGTGATTTCCCACCCCCACCCCCCTGGATCGGAACTATCATTGCCTGCGTTTTTGAGGTTATACTTCTTTAAGAGCGTTGAGGGTGAAACGGTAGTATGTACCAGAAATGCAATGAAATACGCATAAAAAACGGAAACTTTACATATTGAAAGTCCAATGCGCATGCATGCAGAAACTGCTATAACCACGAGTCGAAGTCGTCAAGATGGCCGACCTACATGTGGCAACATGCACCCGAGCACGTTTCACAAACATCGGAGGATGTACTAAGCACATTGCTGTGCGAAAGTAAAATTTTTGGTAGTGCAACTACCCTGTAATACATTTTGTAAACTTGAATAGTCTTAACAAAATATAATCTAGCAACTTTAAATTTATTCGCCAGGAAATTTTAGTTGGGATGAACATGGCATCAAATATATATAATAGTTTGTTGGTTCTTTAAAGTTTACGAACATGGTGCTATATTTAAAGGATTTTTTAAAACTAAATGTTGTAGTCCAATGGATACCGGCTTTAGATTTTATTTTTGACAAGTAATTTTACTAAATGAATGCACATCTTATTAAAATTCATTTATAAGTTAATACCACACAGTTTTAACACACTTTAGAAGTTATATTTATGGCACTGCTAAAATATTATTAACCTGAAACATTATATATATATATATATATATATATATATATATATATATATATTATAACACTAAGTAGCTATATGTTTATTTTTTTCAAATGACTGAAATCAGAATGTGAATTTTTCCTAGAAACCTTAAACTTATTGAGCTAATTCAACATTATCATTTTATAATATTTGTATATTATAACAGTAGTATAGTAAATGTACTCCGTACACGGGTTCTGGTTTGTGGGGCTGGAGTCGTTGTCCGCCATATTTGATTGTGACGTCACGGCATCCATATTGAATAATGATGTCACCATTGCATGTTTCGTTACACCCGCCATCTTAGATAGAGATGTTACGGTGGCCATCATGGACGATCTTTGAACTTTGATATTGACCTTGATCTTGATCTAGGTGAATTTTGCTGCCATATTGAATTACGCCATCTTTAAATCGAGCACCCCACTCCGCGAAAAATACAATTATCGTTATGGTTGCAATCTGGAATTCTGATTTCTGATCCGCCCTTTTGGATCTGACATCACAGTCACTTTTTTCGATTTCGACGACACAGCCGCCATTTTGTTGTTATCTTCTAGAGGCCACCATCTTGGATCTCGCCATATTTTTTTTCTGTTTGTTTTTAGAGAGCGCCAGCATCGCTCTGTTTCGTGCACATAAGGTCGATGTTACATTACCTTCTTATTTTGTCATAGAGTCCTTATCGACATAATAAATTAATTTTTTATACATAATACATTGGAACGGAGGTTATTCTAACCATGACCTCTGGGATTAAAAACATACGCCTTTGACTGCACCGTCATCGAGACATTAACAGATCAAAAATTAAATAAAGTATATATATAACACAATATTCTAAATTGTAATTTTTTTTGTTTGATGAAATAATAGCATAATATGCTGAGGACGTTGCCGCTACCTTTATTTTCAATTCTCGCTACCAAGCGCGCTATTTAACACTGCTAGAGAACGCCGCTGCCATCTTGTTTTCAGTAATCGATACAAGAAGCGTAAGTGTTTAAAGCATCCATGACATTTTAAAAAGTATTTTTATTTATATCTTCAGTTACTAGTAGCTATGAATTAATGAATTCTCATCCCCGTTTCCATAGGAACACAAGAGAGGTTCCCCGGTGCAATTTAATTTTAACGTGAGTATTGATACCATTCCCTAGCATAGCATTTTTTCCTTCTCACCTTGCTTCCTAAGTTCAATTCTGTACCAAACTAAGTAAGTGCCAAAAATAAATTTGATAGAAATTATATAACAACGGTTTATAAAATATGGCGAATTGTCGGTTTTCCCCTTAAAATGGGTGGAAACTAACAAACCAACCTTCTAGTCCACAAGAGCGGGCGCTTTAGACGGACAAAACTTTCTCGCGCGAACGCATTGGCATGATGTCATTCAGTCTATTCCGCATTTTTAAATAGAATTCGGAAAAAAATCTTCTGGGAGTAATTGCAAGGACAAGACAGGTCACAGAAAAAGTGGTTACTCTTATTTAAAACTCTGCTTATCCACGGTTAGTCCCGCAATCTGTGCGGGTACGATCAGGTGAGTTCACAATTTTTCTTTATATGTAACGAGCGTTGGCATCGAATGAGGTTCGTCAGACAAGAACTGGGCCAATGTCACTTACTTGAGAGTCCCATCGATGGATATACCTCCACAAGGCGTGTTGCACATATGGCTGTGCAAACATAAGGCCCACTCGTTGGCACAGAAGAAGGCCGGCAAAACCACACTCCATTCTCGTGCGCCGCTAAAAGCCGCTTAACATGTCAGCTCCATGACAATCGATCTTACACATCGTTAATACCATTGAATATATATAAGTTATATATATTCAATGTTAATACGTTACGTTAGAGCCACTGATTTATCACACATTTCCCGGCAGTCTCCGTGTCACGAAACCTACCCGAGAGTACCACGTGAGGCGTCCGCCCCAGAGGCCGGGGATAAACTCTCTCCCCCTCACACACAGCCAGTCCGCCCAATAGCGCCGCAATCAAACCAGATCCCTTTTGCGAACTTCACAGAAACTCATAAGTGAAACCAAACCTAATGTCCTTCTGAAATATACAAGTAAATAACTAGGTAGCCAATGTTATAAATTAATCCCTCTAAAATATAACCTAAGAACCATACTATAATATGTAAAATATTATCACGTCCGGTAGAAAAATTCTCAAAAATTCTGGGTAAACTGTTGCCAACTTAATACCTTTGTTCTTCCCACATAATTCCAATATCACTGTCCTGTCCGGAAAGAACTATAACAATGTTCACAGAAAATCTATAGGCTAAAACCAAACTCCTTTAAATTTTATAGTCAACTGAGGAAACATTAATTGTTTTAATGACATACATGTATTAGAGGTTTAAAAAATATTTAAATTTAAAGGTAATTGAGAGTAGCTAGCTTATACGCTGCAGAATCACCTGCGAGAGACTCAGACATAACTTTTATAGACACAGCTTTAAACACTCGTAACTTAAATTACTAAAAAAACTCACAAATTAAATTTTTCATAAGGTAGAACGAATACAACTTTCGATTACACAAGCTAGAACAATCATAACTTAGAATCATAATACAAAGTACTGTCATAAGTTTTAAAAATTAAACTTAAAGTAACATAACACAGAACTACACAACTGTCATAAGTTTTAAGAATTTAACTTTAAGTAACATAACACAGAACTACACAACATCATAACTTAAAACTATCGTTACTGAAAAAAACTATCTGCTATAAGAAACACACGACTAAGAAACTATAACTATAAACCCCAGAACATATTAACAACCAAACTGTAGAAAACATAACTTACGCTTAGAACTACCATAACTTAGAAACCGTGAGATTTTATCTCCCGTAACTTAAAAACACAGAACTTAGAACTCCCTCGTATATTTATAAAAATTTTTGTTAATTTTCAAATTAAAATCTGTGTAGGGATCATTGCAAAAAAAATATTAATTTCTACCACTTTTCGAAATTGTGCGTAAAAGAGAGCAGAAAAATTGTAACAGGCTTTAAGATTAAGCGTTTTAAAAATGAAATCGGTTTAGGGAATTTATTGCTACACAACTTCAAACAAAGTAATTTTGAACCAATACAGTTCATTATGAAATAAGGATTTTATTAATAACTGTGAATAAAAGCAAATAGAGCACGTTGAAGTATTTCCTGCACGTGTGTATTAATGGTGTATGTGCAGTACTTAAAATTAATAACACACGACACATGGACTGACTGAGAGTTTAAACAATGGAGAATAGCGGGGCAATGCTGGCTTTTCCCCTCCCCCCTCGCTGACCTAAAACAAAGGTTTTCATTACTTCGATGAGATGGGAAAGGGATTTACGTCCAGTATGCTGCAATGCGTTGTTACATTTTATGCGAGTTGGTAATTGGAATTATACAGGCCACAGGGAACAAAAGTGTGCAGTGATGTCGTATTACGAGTTTTGTTCAAAAAAAAAAAAAGGAACGAACAAAAAAAAGCACTGGTGGTGGGGGGAGGGGGAGAAGGAAGGGGGGTTCGGGCTGGATTTTAATCTACAGTGTGACTGCGACAGTGCCATTTGTGCGCGCGTGATTGACATTTCGAAGGCTTTTGTTAATCGCGGACCGCGAGGCGTGTCTGTGCGCTTGCATGGCGCGTTGCCAACATCGCCCTCCGCCTCCTCGCCCTGCGCCCTTTCACCGGCACACAGTTGGCACCCCTGCCGGTGGCTTTCAATGCGACGTCACGCGCGGCGGCCATGTCGAGGTCGCTGTGACGTCATGACCGCCGGTGGCGGCGCCACGCGGCAGGAATGCCAAACGAGCCGTGGCCCGTGACACCGCCTTTCTGAATACATGAGATTTCATGCCGGATTGTTTCATTTCCTCTTGAATAAATTTGGTGATTTTTTTTTTATATCTCATTTGATCACTTAAAACATTTTTGTCATAATAGAGCAATTATATTTTTTAATTAATCCATCCGAGTCTTATTTTGGTTTATATAGAAATATAAAATAGTTACAAGAATCTTATATGCAGTCATACACCGCCAACTTCTAGTTCTCGGTAGAAATAGAAATCATAGTTTAAGTGAACTACAGGATAAATACAATGGAGACGATGTCATATTAATTGTATGGCACTTCTTCTGTGGCAGGTTTGTTATTGGCATAGAGGTCTCCGCATAAACTATGACGAAAATATGTGCCAGTTTGTTAATTAATTAATTATTTTTTTAGCTTCAGCTTGTTGCCAAATGAATCCAAAGTACTGTTTTGACTTCCTGTCTTCACGCAAAGCGTTACATAGTGCATATAGGTTGTACAGGTTTATTTATTATCCACTTTCGTATTAAGGATGATGAATCTGCTTTCATAACTAATTCACTACATTCAAACTTTAAGGTTAAATATTGTTATACAACTTCGGGGCGAAACGTATACCCAAACGCATTGCTTGATAACGCATGCTAATTTTTCCAGTCCAATTTATGTCCCAAATAAATATAAAGAGCACTGAAGAAACCCAAACTAAATTTACAACCACTAAAGGTAAACTGCATTGAAAAACAAAACTGAATGTTCAGCCAATCAAATTGCCGAAATGGACCAAAGTATTGCATGTGAGATTCTGCCCGTGCGGAAGATGAAACAACACAGATGTAAGCAAAAACCTAATGGAATATGTACTGTTCCTTCACTGAAAATATACTTATGATTACCGTATCAAGGAATCTATAACACAACTATTCTATTTGACAGTTTTCAGATATAGCACAAGTGCTAAACGTTATGTTGTTCTGTAAACAGTATTTTTTTAAATATTAAATGTAGTTGTCAGAGTTCGTGAACAAACACGTGTTGCTTTGTAAATGATATTTGAGAAATAGGTACTTCTAACAAAAAAAAACATTTAAGAAAAAAATTTTGGTGCCTTTGTTCTCATACAGTTTTGCTGCTACTAATGGTGTTTTTATTAAATTCCTTTTACTTAACAACTAAGCTATAAAATATTTATGTTTAGCACAATAAACAGAGCGTTACATCAATCTACTATTTTACGAACGTTTCCATATAATAATCCACCAGAAATTAAAGTTTAATTTGACAGAAATTATTCTTTAATGTGTTCTTTTGACACAGAAGGTTGGTTGGAGGTGAACACAAGCTTTATCCGAATACATGGAGATGCGTCCATAACACGAGAATACCTATATCCCTAAACAAATGCAGCCCCAATGGAAAGGACGCATTGCTAAGGAATGGATAATATCCGAATACTTTTACATATATCACCACGTTTTGACAGTTTGTCGTACTAAAGTGTACGCAGCCATTTTGAGTCGTGATGTCTATAAATATTCAGCAAAACGTAAATAACAAATACAAATTTAAAAAAATTAATGTAGTATAGATGTTTCTGAATTTTGTTTTGAATCTCAAAATTTTGAAAATACTTTTACTGAGCATTATATACCCCTAAGATTTAGTTCACATTTAGGTTACATTTACTAACGTTTTTATTTGTCTCTATTTGAGTTATAAATTAAGTTTATAACGTTCTAAGCAAATATCATGCAAGAAATCTAAAGTATTATTATTTTCAAATAAAAATTAGACACAAAATAAAATCCTATTCCGAAGAAATAGATGTAGGGACGCATCAGTGGATGCGAGCATTGAATCCCAGACAACCTCAATTTTAGTGGACTCACGTAGGGATGCATTACATCCCTTGTGCAGAATTCGGAAGCAACGCAAAGACGGCCGCGTCCGCTACGATGTTCTTAGTTTAGGGATTTGGTTGCAGCTACTGTCTTTCCGTCCTAGATTTTAAGTCGGCATCTATAGTGACCGAATGAAAGAATTAGCAATCACAAGAGTCATTTATGGGATATCAGATGAAAATGGTGCATTGAAGGAATGCAGAGACAACCGAGACGAAATCCCCCGAGTTACATCACCACCGACTTGCCACTACGTTCTCTGCTTTTCCAACTAGCGACGAAAATAAAATGTCAGCGAGTCCTTCAGTAGTCGTCAGGGATGTATAATATCTCCTCGGTAACAAGAAACTTTAGGTGTTCTCATGATGCAAATACACTTATAATACGAAATTTGGACACGAAATTTAACATAGAATTATTTAAAATAATGTCGAGCGTAATCAATTTACGAAAATAGTGTTTTTAACTACATTTATGGACGCGCTTCACGCGTAGTTTCCGCATCCGCCGATAGAATTTGCTACCGGAGCAGCTACGTCGACTATTGAATAATCCCGTTTGCAGACCGAAATTTAAAACTATATAATGAAACGGCTCCGTTAAAAAAATGGGAAAAATTCTTTACCCTGGCTAAAGACCTTACTTTTGACAAGGTATTTTATTAAATACTGCTATAATTTTTGTATCTAAAAAAACTAGCGTCAACGGGGTTTGAAAAGTTACGTTTCCAGTCTAAATACGCATAATTGCCTTTGTTTTTGATTTTACATCTCAAATTGCATCACTCAAAACAAATACTGACTTCATCGATATCTCGCATACTTTTTTATAACTTCTCTCTTCCCCCCCCCCCCCCCCCCTGGAAGGGGGTAAGGCTTCAGCCACTGACGGAGTTCGTCCCACTCAACCATTGCGGCCACAAATGAAAGTCATAAAAATATATATTTTTTATACTGCCCTCTCTTGGAACTCGGGTTATTAATAACTTGAAAGAGAAAGAGAGAGAGAGAGAGAGAGAGAGAGAGAGGTGCAGTGGTTCACTGCACTCCCACTCACAAAAAAAAAAGTCGTTAGTTCCATTCGATCGCGCACCCGTGTCAAAGCAATCCGCTTCGCATTTTTTTCTTCTCCTGGCTCATTGATATGAACCGAGTCTCTCCCCCACTATCCCTTTTCCAAAATTCGCCCTCGACCCAGAAAATGTTCGATAGACCTCAAACAAAACCTACTTTGTCAGAAAAAAGTGGAGGAGGGGGGTTGAGGTGGAAACTAGAGAGGTGGATGTGTTCTCGCACCTCTCCGCGGAACAAAACGATAGTCCATTGTTTTCACTGCAGCTTTGGCCTCCCACCTGCGACTTCACCAGGGGGTTAAAACCGTCGGAAACAACCCCCTTCTCCCCTCAAATTGACCCAATGCTCGCTGGATCCTTTTTTATTATTATCATTTTAACGTTAGGGGTGGAGGGAAGGGAATTATAAATAAAATCCCTTTCCTGTGTGGTCGTTTTGTGACGCGGTGGGTCCGACGCGAACAACACCCCCAACCCTTCTGATTCCACCCCTAACTGCACCGCACACATCCCCACGAGCGCTTGTTTGTGTGCGTTCCGCACGTTTGCGTTAATTACTGACCACCCTCTGATTTGCGGGACGCGTTAGCAAATAAAAATAAAAAAGGGGATAGGTGTATGTTGGGCAGTAATAAAACAAATAGGACCCCAGGCGTGAGGTTGGAAACGGAGTTAGCCACGGTGTGTGTTCTGACATGGTTCAATCCGTGGATCGAAACCCAGGTGGATTGTTTCCTGTATCGAAGTAAAGTTTCTGAGGAATGAGAATTTTTTTGTTTTGTTGGGAGGGGGAAGGGGAAAGGTAATTAATGTTGTCAGGATATACGGCTTTGTTCGGACGTGAATTTCGATGTACTTTCGCGAGGGGGTTATAAACTAGCTTTGGTCAGGCAAGGCTTCACTTAAATAGGACTGGAACATGGAAGATAAATGTTTGTTGGCTCACACTGCCGAAAAATTGACAGCAGGATATAGTCTGACATTGGTCGCTAGATTTAAAGTTCCATAATTGGTGTCGATAAAGTGATTCTTTAACACCATTTTTATGTGTTCATTTTAACACATATTTAAAATTAATGGACATTAGTGTATGTTTAATGTACTTATAATTTACTTGTTTATTTTTACTAAATATATTTCCATGACTTCATTCACCTGTAGAGGAAGTTTTACACCGATAATTTACATTGTAGAGATAGAATTTTATTGATATGGCTAGTAGCTATTTATTTTGAATTATTCCAATATTTATAATTTTGTAAAGGCAATCTTTTAACTTAAAAGTAAGATAAAATGTTTTATATATATTGTTTTTTTATAAAATACAGAGCATATATAAAAATAAGCATTTTAGGTGAAAACTCACTTTTTAAAGTTTTACAAAAATAAATTTGTGTATATGATAACTATCATAAGTTTGTAACCGATAGAGATATCAATGAAGAAAAAAAAGGACTAAATTTATCCTGAGAACAATATTTAAAACTGTGTTAATTTTATGAAAGTAGCTTCAACACTTTTTGAGTTATAGGCTTTCATCCAGTACAAACTGACAGACAATTTTCGAAACCCAAGATTTAATTTATTTATATAATTTGGTAACAAAAATTATTTTATGTATAGTATTAAAGAAAATATATACAAACATATTTATTTTATCGACTCTACAAATATTTGTTAATGTACTTAGCTACTCTTCATTTATATTTTCATTTGTTATGAGATCAAAATATGGTGCAGTAACACAGAAAAAAAAAAAGAAAATATCGATATACGGTAGTGACAAATAGCCAATCAATATTAACAAGCACTTTAGAAGCTTAGCAAAAAATAAATCGGTAAAATACTGGTTAAGCTCTCAATTAAGTCTGCCAGCGTGTCTAAAACTAGAAAGTTTTTAAAAATAGTACCAATGATCCACGTATCCTTCCGCTAACAGTATCTGTAAACTACTTCATATAACTTACTTAATTTAAAGTGATCATAAACATCATGTGAGTTTTTGCAAAATAAGGGGGTCATTAAGTACCACTTGTAGGCAACTACCTTTCCGGACAGTCAACTCAGCTGAAGAGTGTATATGTATATATATGTGTGTATATATATATATATATGAGAATGCATGCTTGTGTGTACGTTCACCTAAAACTCGAGAACCGTTAGCCCAATTGATATGAAACTTTGCACACATATAAAGGGCAATATGAAAACTCCGACGAACATAGCGTTAATGCCGCATAGGTTGCGCTGGTGGCAGTGATTTTTATCTTTTGAACCATAGGTCAAATTGATATGAAATTTTGTATGCATGCATAAGGCAGCATTGGAACACCAACTAATATGGTTTCACTGGTAACTGATAACTGATAGATGGCGTTAGTGCCGTTTAGTTAAATTAATTAAATTTTGAATCACAGATCCAATTTATTTGAATCTCACTAGGTATAGCAATAGAACAACAGAATTCAAATAAACAATTTGTAGCCACAAAAAATTGGTTTTCTGAATTTGCATATGAATTGGACAGCGAAGATTATTTTATTTAACTGCTTATTCAACAGGTTATTTTTTGCGATGCCACGCTGAAAACGATCATCAATTTGCAAAGACAGCCAAGCTGCTCGAAGGATGAGACTGACACGAGAATCAGAAAGTGATGAAGTTTTAGCCCTACGAAATGAAAGCACCAGAAAAAGAAACAGACAAACAAGGGCATCAGAATCTCAAGAAGATCATCAAAATCGTTTAATTGCAAATCAACAACGTACAGATGAATTACGCTCTAGAGAAACAGACAGAGAGAGATTTACGTAATGAAAATAATGTTATTGCAGTAACTCAGGCAAGAGCAAACGAAAATATTGATCAACGACAACAAAGAATTGCCAATAATCGTTTAAGAAATTTAATACGACGTAACATGCCATTATTTGATTGTCTCACATTTAAATACATTAACACCATTGACTTCAGTCAACATACTGAATGCATTATTGGTCCAATGCATAAAATTTGTATATATTGTAATGCGTTGAAATTCAGCGGTGAAGCACCGGGATTTTGTTGTTCAAACGGTAAGATTATGCTGCCAATATTACGCTCACCACCAGAACCATCACTATTATTGCTTTCTGGTGTATTACAAAATTCAAAGAATTTCTTAACAAACATTCGTAAATAAAATTCATGTTATCAAATTACGTTTTTAGTGCAAACACTATCGTACATGATAATTTTATGCCAACATTAAAAATTCAAGGAAAAATTTACCATTGCTGTGGTACATTATTGCCATTACCCGATGAAGAACACACATTTCTTCAAATTTATTTAATGAGAGATGATGAACAACAAATCGATCAACGTTGCAACTACAATCCTGGTACAAAACGAGAAGTTATTGCCTCCTTGCAAACAATATTTCATGAACACAATCAGTTAACTCAGCTGTTTGAAACAGCAATCCAGTATATGCCATCTCACGATTATCGCATTATTATTAGATCTGATAAAAGACCAATTGGACAACATGGAAGACGATTTATTGCACCAACAATAAATGAGGTGGCTATAGTAATGGTTGGTGAAGAGTTTGAAGCACGTGACATTATTTTATACCGTCGCAACCACACGATTCAACGAGTTTCAGAAACACATCGCTCATACTATGCATTACAGTACACCATTATCTTTTGGGAGGGTGAAGATGGATATCATATTAACATAAAGCAGGTAAGTCCAATTGCAAGAGAAGAAATAAATAAAAAGTTTTCTGCAATGAATTTTTATTCATACCGTTTAATGATCCGGCAAGCGACACAAAACCACATTCTGCAATGTCGTCAATTATTTCACCAATTCGTAGTAGACATGTATGCAAAAATTGAAAGCGAACGCCATCTTTTCATTTATTTAAATCCAAAAAAATGTGCGCACAGGCGACTACATACACTTACGCGATGCAATCGCCAACGATGGGAATGTTACTGATATAGGAAAAACGGTCATTCTCCCAGCAACATTTACTGGCAGCCCAAGACATATGCATGAGTACGCTCAAGATACCCTGACATATGTGAGATCTTACGGCCGTCCAGATCTATTTATTACGTTTACATGTAATCCAAATTAGGATGAAATAAATCAACCATTAATGCCAGGTCAAAAAGCAACTGATCGTCATGATTTAACTGCCAGAATTTTTAAACAAAAATTAACATAATTGATGGATTTAATATTTTTGGAGAAACTCGCTGCTAGATGTACTCCATCGAATGGCAAAAAAAAAAAAAAAAACACTTCCACATGCACACATACTTATTTGGTTGAAAAACATAATAACACCATATTAAATTGATGATGTTATAAGTGCAGAAATACCAAATCAACTATATGATTGATATTATTGATATTATTATCAAAAAAATATGGTGCATGGTCCATGTGGTGTTCTCAATCCGTAATCACCATGTAGGCCTATGGTTGATGGTAAATGTAGTAAAAGGTATCCACGAGATTTATATCATGACACAATTACAGGCAATGATGGATATCTACAATACAGACGTCGTAAACCCGACGCTGGTGGACACACAGCAACAATCAAAATTAAAAATATTGATTATGAGATCGATAACCGATGGATTTTTCCCTATTCGCTATTGCTTTCAAAAATATTCAATGCTCATATCAATGTATAATACCTACTGCAACTCCGTAAAAAACATCAAATACATTTGTAAGTATGTAACTAAAGGCAGTGGTATGGCTGTATTTGGAATTTCGAATATAAACACACAATTTGATGAAGTCACTAAATGTCAAATTGGCAGATACATACGTAGCAACGAAGCAGTGTGGCGAATATTCAGTTTCAAAATTCATAATCGTCATCCAACAGTTGTTCATCTCAGTGTTCACCTTGGAAATGGACGTGTTTATTTTAAAATGGAAAGTGCAGTACAGCGAGCACTTAATCCACCAGATACAACATCAAGTGCTTTCTTTAAATTGTGTGAAGAAGATTATTTTTCCAGAACATTGCTATATTCTCAAGTACCAAAATATTTCACATGGAATCTATCATTTAAATTTAACAAAAGAAAGCAAAGAATTTCAGTTGTTGGACATCCAAATGTTTTTGAATCTGTTGCTTTGGGACGAATACATACAGTACATCAAAACAACGCAGAATGTTTTTATTTACGTATAAAGTTGATACATGTTAAGGTCCAACATCATTTTAATCATTAAAACGATTAATGGCGAAAATGCGAGACATATCGTGAACCATGTCAAAAGCTTAAATTACTTGAAAGTGATCAACATTGGGAGGAAGCATTGGCAGATGCAAGTTTAACAAGTCGACCACATCAAATACGTACGTTATTTGCAATCATATAAACCGTATGTTCTCCATCAAATGCTAAAGAACTTTGGGACAAATTTAGGGAAAGTTTAAGCGAAGATATTCTTCGTCACATTCGTACAACTTCTAATATCTACGACATACAATTTTCCGATGATACTTTTAATGCCCTTATCAAATTAGAAGACTTATGTTTATCGATCGTAAACAAACCACTCATTCAACTTGGAATGGTAGCTCCACGTTGTTCAGCACTGTACATTTGTGATCGTGACCTTATACGTGAACAACAATTCACTGTTGATGATCTAAGACAATTTATTGCTGTTAAAATACAACTTTTAACACAAGAACAAAAATTTATATTCGGAGAAATTGTAAATGCAATTTGAAATAATAGAGGTGGTCTTTATTTTCTAGATGTGCCTGTTGGCACAGGAAAAACATTTCTTATCTGTGTCATATTGGCACAATTTTGTTCACAAAAGTGCATTGAACTGGCTATTGCATCTTCAGGGATAGATGTGACTTTATTGGATGGCGGACGAACCGCACACTCTGCATTAAAATTGCCATTAAATATGCAAATCGTAGAGCGTCCAACATGCAATATTTCAAAAAATTCTGGAATGGGTAAAATTCTACAGCAATACAAAATTATCATTTGGGACGAATTCATGATGGCTCACAAATGTCACTCGAAGCACTTGATCGCACTCTGCAAGATTTAAGAAGCAATGATAGCCCATTTGGTGGAGCATTAAATTTACTAGCCGGATATTTTAGACAAACTCTACCGGTAATACCAAGATCAAAACCAGCAGATGAACTCAATGCCTGGCTAAAAGCATCTCATTTGTGGCGACACGTTCAGAAGCTAAACTTAACAATCAATATGCGTGTACACATACAAAACGATGCATCTGCCACAACATTTTCTGAACAGTTGTTAGATATTGGTAATGGAAAAATGCCAACCGATCAAACTACTAATTGCATAACCTTTCCTGAAAACTTTTGTTCCATTGTGCCATAACTTCAAGAATTAATGGATAAGGTTTTCCCACAAATAATACTTAATTACAAAAACCATCAATGGCTTTGTGAACGCGCCAATCTGGCTCCAAAAATAATGATGCTAATGATCTTAATCATACAATTCTCGAAAAAATTAATCAAGAATCGCACACGTACAAATCAATTGATTCGGTGTTGAATCAGGATGAAATTATCCAATACCCTGTCAAGTTCCTAAATTCATTGGAATTACCCGGCATTCCACCACACAACTTAAATTTTTAAAGTCGGGGCTCCAATTATTGTTTTAGAAATATACATTTGCCAAAATTATGCAATGACACACGTCTTGCGATTAAAAAACTAATGTTAAACTGTATCGAAGCAACTATAATCAATGGGAAATGGAAAGGAGAAGACGTTTTAATTCCTCTAATTCCAATGGTTCCAACTGACATGCCATTTGAATTTAAAAGATTACAGTTTCCAGTTCGTATGGCTTTCGCTATGACAATCAACAAGGCCCAAGGTCAATCTCTTCATGTATGTGGAATAAACCTGGAAAATTATTGCTTTTCAAATAGTCAATTGTATGTCGCGTGTTCCCGCGTTGGTAAACTAACAAGTTTATTTGTTTTTGCTCAAGATGGCAAAAAAAAATATTGTATACTCAAGTGCTTTAGAATAACAAGAATCATAAACAATCAAAAAATATTTTTTATTTACATATTGAAAATGGTAGATATTTTTAGGTGAAAAGAAGCGCACCGTGCACCAGCTAGTAATATATAAAAATACTATCTGAAGTACCCTGGGTTTCCCGGGCTAAACACATCATAATAAAACAAAAATCACTAAGGGTTTCAAGTTTGTAGGATATAGACTTGAAAAACGGGAAATATTGATTCCCATTTTTTCCACATTCTCGGTACATCAGGGCTACGCATCAGCAAAACCTGGACACGATTCTTCCACTTCATTTTGTGGTAAGGCTAGTAACCCCTCCAGGCAAGACGTGACGGACGCACCAAATGATAGCATGTTACAAATTAAAGGAAACACCCTCTATTGACGAAGTTCTAAACTCAACTGTCATTAGTGCCTTTAGTACTCTAGTAGCTACGAGATTCACTAAGCAGACGGGTTTGGCCAAGGAGAAGGATAGGAAGTTGCCAGACCTTACTATATAACTGTGTAGTAGACATACAGAAATTACGCAAATTCACTATTTTTATGTCTATGTCCTATCTCCTACGATTTTCTGTCATAAAACTGAATTTACCACTTTTTTCACTCCGTTAGGGATGAAATATCGTAGTTATATATAGTCTATATCACTCACCGGCGCATAAACTATCATGTGCAAAAAAATCATGGCAGTCCATTGCTCCGTTGCTGCTGAGTGAAAGAAGGACAAACATAACACACACTAATCGCATTTTTAATATTAGTAGGGAAGAAGGGATTATGTGCATGCGTTTTGTAGCATATGAATCTGTATACTTAGTTAAAATTTATTGTAAACGCTGACAATTTACTAAGGCATTAAATGACAATTTCTGCAGTACACAAGGTTTCTGCTAGGTTTCTCCGATATCAAAAAATAAAAAATAAAAACGATGGGTAAGTTGGCTTCGCGGCACGTGACCGACCAAAGAAACGCGTGATGGTAAAGCAGGTCGCAACGAAAAAAAATAACCAAGCTGCACTCAGCGAGTCGAACGCGCGCCGCACTCACCAGCGCAGGCGTGAAGACTAAACGACAGCTCGCTCCGCCGCCATCAACTACGCAGCCTCTGGTTTCCATCGCTCTGCTGGGGCTGTACGTACAGTCCGTTCCACGGCTGTCCCAACACTCCCACAGATCAAACCGTACAGAAACAAACACCTTACGTAGACAGGTAATCAATACACCCGTGTTCACACTCTGGTTTACATTCCAATGAGCAGGTATTTTTTCGCGGAAAGAAAATTGTGACCGCTGGTTATACTGCAAAAGGGTATAACTAAATACGCCAGCAGCTTCTTCTTTGTGATTGGCGGCCGTGTGCTGGCCAGGTCATGCAGGAAGCAATTTCTTCAGCACAAAATATGATGTGAATTTTGTGCTGACATTGGGAAAATCGAATAATTAGGAAACGGGGACAAAGCTACAGTGTTTTAAAACACAGCTAGTCCGTAACAAGTTTTGCGAAAGCAAAACATGCCTATTCATATATATATATATATATATATATATGTTGGTTTTGCCTCGCTGGACGTATTCATACAGGTCACTAGGCTTGTGACAGTACCCAGAGATTTCTGGAAATGTTTCAAGATATGTTTTGTCTAGTCACGTCAGGTATTTCTTTTGGTTTAAATAACGTTTAATATGGCGTAGCAATTTTGAGCCACATAACTGGAGATACAGAAATTTCTTGCATTAATTAAGTCACATGTCATCACACTCTCGCACTGTGTTCGTGATTGGACCGCAGTTATTTGGACACGCCCCTCTATAACCATGGGCCAGTGATGCCCAGCTAAGTGAGATGTAAGCGAATCAGGTAATGCCAATTAACAATGATAAAAACTTTCTTGCTAAGAAATCAACCAATGGGGAAAGCGAACATGAGTTGAGCTCATCCATGACTTTGAATTCTACCCTGAGGCCAGACGAATCTGCAAAGTTTCCGGATCTCTACGAATAACAGCTTTTCAGCAGTGCAGTAACGGCGTCCTCATTATCTAAGCCAACCACTGTGGAAATGCAAATTTAACCGATTGCAGACAATAGCAGAACAATTGTGTTATAGATTTACAGAGGGTTTGTGGAAATCACATTTTCCCGTGAAATAGTGTCTCTAAGATACTATAGATTTTTAAAAGTGTGGCGAAATTAGACAAAAGTAGATCTAGAGAAACGTTTTCGGGTAAAAACGTTTATTGTTCATAAACGGACTATACGTGTTGCTGGCTCAATGGCTTCAGCCGTCGAAGAGGAACGAATGTGCTAGCCGGCGCATAAGAAGCTATCCTTAATTATTATTGCGTGAGTCGCGAAGCAAACCACGTGGTAGCGTTGGAGATATGAGGGGCAAAAAATGTTTTGAGAAGATCCGTAGCGCCTTTTAAAACCGCTTAGCGGGGACTCTCGCCAGCTGCGAGCTGTCATACGTAATAAAACGAAAATTGGCAAAGACCATCAAATAAAAAAAATATTTATGAGTAAGTCTTTCAATACTCGCCAGTGTTGCGCATACATCTAAACTCAGTAACGAGAAAATTCGTGTGTTTTCATGTTGCAAAAAAACATATAATACGAGACTCGTACACTACATTTAACGCACAATTCTTCAAAATAATTAATTACGCGGAAATTGTGTTTTCAACTAATTTTCTTGACGCTAATCACACATAGTTTACGCAAACACCACTATAGTTGGCTGCTGGAGCAGCTATGTCGAATATAAAACCATTCGATTTTCAAAGCGATAAGTGAAATTATATAATTAAACGACTCCAATAAAAGCGAGAAAGATTTGAATAATACTAACCACCGGCTTCGGACCTGATTTTCGACAGTAAATTTCATAAAATACTGCCCATAATGTTAAAATTCACTAAACAGTTAAAACTGTGAATTTACATTTGGCATTAAGTTCGTGTTTATAATTATTTAACTTATTTGCAAGTATCCGCACCTTTATGGTGTTAAAGGGTTTAAGTTTGGCTTAAAGAAAAATAATGAATATTTCCGAATCTAATAGCAATAAAGGCAGTAAATTAAAAATGAACATTAATAATATACAGTTACATATTGTATTTTTTAAGGATTCCGTATTGCGTCTTTTAATGGTAGTAAGATTTGTTGTATCATAAAAAATTCATATCTCCATAGTAAACAAAGCAGGATGTAAAAATATTAAGGTTAATGTTATTTAAAAACAATAAAAGCATTATGAAAGCCAATATATCAGTATTGGAAAAATAAATTTAAACGGGCTGCTGATTTCGTCGACCTTCTTCTTCATTTCTTCTTAGCTCTTCTTGATGTCCTCTAGCTCTGCCTTCGTAGCTTTCTTAATTTTCTCTTTGGCAGTTCATTTCGTTCTTCGTCTGTTCTTGGCGGTTCTTCATTTCATTCTTCATATCCTCTTGGTTACTCTTCATTTTATAATTAGTGTCCTCCTAGTCCTTCTTTATTTCTTCCTGGCTAATTTTCATTTCATTCAGCCTACTCTCCATTCTCTCCTTGTGACTCTTCACTTTATCCTTCATTTCGGCCAAGAGTGCACATTACATTTTTAAGTTCGTCGGCAAACATCTCTTTTCTCCATATACACTACCAGCCTGTCACTATAACAACCGTCCTATGTACTACACTGTAATTTAACCTACGAGCTAATCTAACCTTTAACTATAACTTCAATACAACTACACTCAAAACAAACAACAGTTCCTAAAACTAATTGCAATCTAAAAAATCAAAAATCTTCCTTTTTTTAAAATTCACTATAAACTAAGCTTAAATTCTTCAATTAGGGCTATCCCACTTCGGAGACCAAAATGTTACGATTGATAATGTGGGGAGAACCGGGTTCGTTAAGGATAGACCAATTAATTTTTATTACAGTTTAATTGATTACTTATATTAACATTAATAATCAATATTTGTACTTAAAAATGTCTGATCTGAAATCACTGGCACTTAAGAATGTTAATCCTCAATTCACTCAACGTCTGCAAGTTCCACAGCTCGCACTCCTCACTGGAGCTAGGCTCAACAGTGGTTCGCCCCTTACCTCACGCCTGTCCACACACACAGTCTTGCGCCACTAAGTTGCCGCACTTTAACGAACCAGTCGAAACTCCGCGGCGCGCCACTCTCGGGTGGGGGGGGGGGGGGGGGGCGATCACTCTCTTCTCCGATGTCGCACTTCGCTTGTCTGGGAATCCGCTAGGAACTGCCACTGAGTCCGGCGTCGCTAGTTAAGTAGTGTATGGTGCCGAACCGATGAGAGCAGCACTGTGTCGTGTCATCCCGGGCTGACCCGACGTCCGAAGCGTCGAGAATAGCGTCGCTTGCTCACGGGACTTCACGCGGCGGCCCGTGGAATTCACAAGGCCGCTCAGCGATAGATAACTGCGCCGAGGCAGAACGATGTGCGTTGAGCGATGGGGAGGAGGGATGTTGTGACGACCCGCGTGACAGTCAGTGGAGGTCACGTGATACGCGCATGACGCCGGTGGCCTGACAGGGCCGCCAGCCAGTTCCGAACTTGGCGCATGTCGCGGTCCTTTTTACATTCGTAACAATATATATTCGAACACTTTAAAACAGAAGTTTTAAAAATCAGATACTTGATCTATACTAAAAATAAATAAGGCCAACAAATATTCTCTTTAAAAATATCATTCTTAAAAAAATTATTTTATGAAATAAATATTTTATGCACCTGACAATTGTATTCCGTCCATTTATTTAGTAAAAATGTTTGTTATTAATCACAAACTTTTCTTTCACGGGTAAGATGTTAGCAATACTGTGAAATTGCGGTGACCGAAGTCGCGGGTATTAAGCTAGTAAATAAATAAAATTTGTGGAGTTTCCATTTCTTCATATTAGCATTAAATATGATATTAGACACTTATCCAAAGAAATTTTTTGGTTAGTTCGTTTTAAAATTATAGGAAATTGTCAACATATTAAGATACCGTACAGGTTTACGTGTAAATATTCCTAGTCAATTTTTGTAGCCTGCTTTCCGTCGCAAAAAAAAAGAGGATATTTATTATACTTTCCTCTAAGCGTGACTGTGGGTTTATATGCTTGTAAATGTTTGTATACAAGTAAGAGTTAATTTGAACGACAAACTAAGGCTGCAGATCCATCGTGTAAAAAGGAAGCATAGACATATAAATATATATAAATTTAAACAAACATTTAGCCATATATAACTAACATATGGTCTAAATTGCTTCCCAAAATGGGTATACACCTTTAAATTTGCACCACCACCCCCTCATATTCGCTTTCATTAACTATTATAATAGTAAATTGATTTTTATAATTATTTTATAGTTGTTAGCTTCTAGCATTAACATTTTACTTCTTTATGGTTGGTTATATAAGTTCACAAACATTAGTGGGAACACCAGTACACCTTCTTTGACCTCGATATTCCATTATGTCTCGAAAATACTCCATATAATTTGTTACCATAGTTCATGGATGATTCCTTATTCAGTTAACTGATCTAAAAAAATTTGCGTGTATCCTTCTCTAATGATCAACTGTCAATATTGGTTTCAACGGTTATTGACTTTAGGCCTTATGCCTTATGGCATAACATTTGTGGAAACTAAGACGTCATTTTACCATTCCAATACCTTCACTTAAGCCTAAACAAAATAAAAAAACTTCACAACACAGATATGACTTCACAGAAAATCTTTCTCTCTACTTTTTGAATTTCTTTGAATACCAGTTGCCAATAAATAATTTATTATCCTACTACCAGAAAGATATTTTAACTTTGTACAATACATGGCTTTGGCTATTTTTTGCATAGATGAAATACGTTTTCAGAGATAATACTTATGTGTTTTCTACAAAAATTGGCGCTTAGTCAAATTATTAATTGATGTTTTATTTAAAGTATAGGTTTTTCAAACCATGACAAAGGCAATCGAATATTCAACAATTCGACATTATTTTGTTGTATCATGCTTATTAATGAGCGTAATTTATTAATACAGGAAAGCTATTCAGGGAAATGTTTACAAATAACTTCAACTATTGGAGGTACTCGTATAAATGATCGGGTAAGAAAATCTCTCTACAGTAAGTACGCTCTATGGCGTCTAGAGACGGTTTTTAAATCTCAATGACTTGGACCCCGCTAAGGAAAATTATCCCAGCTACGAACTTTTAAGTTGAATACTTAATAAACTTTAGGAACTTTATTCGTCATTATTTGGAAAAAAATTTCAAATCCGCTATATTAGTTTTATGTAACGTGTGTTACATATATGATATATGCTGCTTCTAAAGTATCCAATATAGCGTGTTGAAGAACTACAGTACTCAATAATTTCAATATCCTGCTATGAAAATCAATATATTCGGGAAGTCATTTAGTTTATTCTAAGTCAGCATATCTGATGGGTGACCATCCTTTGTTTGCAAATGTCTCACAAAACAATTTCTCCAATTTGTTCCAGTCCGATTCCACTGTAAGTTTCATTTGCATGCAGTTGTACCAAACTACACTGGAGTATTCTAAGAAATGTTTTAAAATTTTTATTTTCTTTTTGTCTTCTTTGATTAGGAAACGTTCAAATTCTTTGTTGAAATCTTTAATCCACTGGTAAACATTTGAGTTTATGCCCGTGAATTTCTCAATCATGAAATCTTTTGCAATTTTCCCTAAATTTTGAGTTTCAGATATATATTTTTTTCTTCAAGAAAATTTTCTAACAGTTTTTCCAATTTTTTATTTGATCCACTAGGTATAGATTCAGCACTTTTTGTTTTTTCCTCAATTTCTTCCAGGTAAAAATCCTTAAACTGTAAGTTTTGCTCTCTATCCAAATATGTTTTTGATATATCATCTGTCAAACTTATCCATATTTCCCGTATTTGATGTCTTTTATTTAATGATTTACTGACCTTGGCATAGTTTGGAGTATTTGTAACTGCTTGGTGTAGATTTGCAGGTTGGTGTTCGATTGGAATTTCAAAAATCTGCCCATCAGGTGTAGCTATTGAGGTTATTCATATGGTGTTTGATTTACCATCTGCTGTTGGTTTCACAGCAAAATCAAACCTCAATTTTTTCATTTTTCGTGAAATATTTGCAGAAAATATTGTTTTATAATAATGTTTCACTCTTGGTTAATTTGTAAAATGAAACAAAGACTTAATTGTGTTTCTCTATTTATCGAAAAAAACAACATTTAAAGCCCTTATTTCAGATTTTTTTTTTCATATTTTTACAAATATAGATAATATTCTCTTCAAGAAAGTATATTGTTCACAATAATCATAACCCACTCTCACTTTTCATTTAATTAAATGACACAATATTTAGTAGGCTTTGTTTATATCGCGCCAAAGACAAACTGAAAGAAAAGAGTTCGCACATGAGCGAAATGGTTTTCTTTACAATGTGCTCACTCTTTTCTTTCAGTTTTTCTTTGGCGCGATATAAAAAAAGCCTACTAAATATTATGAAATTATATAAATTGACATAAATCTTAGTTTTCAAATTAAATAAAGGAATAATCTTATCAAATTAGTGTATTGTCATCGGTCCTCGATAAATCTACAAAATTTAAATTAAATCTGGCCGTTTAAAGAGGGTCAAAATCGCACCCAAAGGAGTCTGTTACAAACAAACAGGTGAAGCTAATGTAAAGCGTGTAAAAATGGATGCCCCGCAAGCAAGGCACACCAGTTGATGCATGTCTCAATTTATTTAAATCAAACACCTTGGGGCGAGTATTTACAGTCAATCCAAGGCAGACTGAGTGCTTTTATCTTCGACTGTTGTTGGTTAATGTTACTGGCCCATTGTCATTTCTAGATATACGTAAAGTTAATGAGCAACAGTATCAAAAGTATAAAGATGTATGCCTTGTACTCGGCTTGCTGGAAGACGACAACCAGTGGGAATGTATAGGTACTTGCTGAAGCAGGATTAAACTGTACACCAATACAAATTCGTATACTATTCGCTATAGTGTTGACTACATGTTTCCCATCCCGAGAAGAGATATTGTGAGATAATCACAAATATTCAATGACTGATGATATATTGCATCAACATCGTACACGGTGCAACGATCAAACGATAGGTAACATTCAGCGACAATATGTACAATGAAGCATTGATTGCTATTGAGGATCTTTGCATTATCATTGCCAACTTACCACTCAGTCATTTCGGTATGAATTCGCCAAATCGAACTGCATATGATTTAATGAACACTGAAATGAATCGTAAACTGCAGTACAACACTAGAAATGGCGCGATTGTTACTCGCAATGTCCCACTAATGAATGAGGAACAAAGAATCATTTACAACCGCATTATGCTCACAGTTTCAGCAGGACAAGGCGGGTTCTTCTTTTTGGATGCACCAGGTGGAACTGGCAAAACATTCCTTATTTCGATAATTCTCGCCGAAATACGATCAAATAATGGCATCGCATTGGCCGTTTCATCATCGGGCATTGCGGCAACTTTATTGGATGGAGGCAGAACAGCTCATTTAGTATTTAAGCTGCCACTAAATATTCAAAATAACCCTGACGCAGTGTGCAACATAAAAAAAAAACAATCGTCCATGGCTACAGTGCTGAAACAGTGTAAAATTATCATCTGGGATGAATGTACTATGACACACAAACATTCGCTTGAGGCGTTGAACAGGACATTGAAAGATATAAAAACGACAAACTATTCGGCGGCACTCTGTTAGTCCTTTCAGGTGATTTCAGACAAACACTTCCCGTCATTCCACGTTCAACATACGCTGATAGGATAAACGCTTGCTTAAAATCATCACCATTGTGGTGTAATGTTGAAAAACTACAGCTAATAGTAAATATGCGCGTTCAAATGAATCAAGATCCATCCGCTGAAATATTCTCAAAACAACTCTTAGATATCGGCGATGGAAAAGTTACTTTAGATGAAACTGGATGCGTAAAATTACCAACCGATTTCTGCATAATTATTGATTCGCAAGATGCTCTCATTGAAAAAATATTACCCGATGTACACACACAGTACATATATCATGAGTGGCTTGCAGAAAGAACAATTTTAGCGGCAAAAAATGTGGACGTTGACGATTTAAATCTAAAGATACAACAGTTGTTGCCAGGTAACTTGGTATCATACAAATCTATTGCTATTGATACAGTTTGCGATACCAATGAAGCTGTAAATTTTCCAACAGAGTTTTTGAACTCACTGGATTTGCCAGGCATGCCACCGCATAATTAACAATTGAAGGTTGGATATCCGATTATTTTACTTCGTAATTTTAACCCACCACGGCTGTGCAACGGTACACGATTAGTCATTAAAATACTAATGAAAAACATTATCGAAGCCAGCATTTTAAATGGCAAGTTCCGAGGGGAAAATATATTAATACCACGAATCCCTAATATACCTACAGATGTGCCAATTCAATTTAAACGTATTCAGTTTCCGATTAGATTGGCATTTTCAATGACTATCAATAAGTCCCAAGGCCAAACGATGTCTATTTGTGGCTTAGATTTGAGTACACCATGTTTTTCTCACGGACAATTATACGTGGCATGCTCACGAGTGGGTAAACCATCCAGTTTGTTTGTGTTAGCTAAAGATGGGCTAAAAAAAAAATGGTTGTCTGTAAAGTCGGTTTACGGACGATAGTTTAACGTGACAACGTCATAACAAAACATTCATGAAAAGATTGATCCAGAAGAAAAGGAAATATATTCGGCCTGAGACTGAGCCGTAAAAGGTTTTTGCAACCAAACCATTTAGGCATTAAAAATATTATATTATTTGAGGAAGATTTTTTTTTTTAATTTTTCTATCTTTTGTATGATAAAATCTACCTCTGCATACTTTTATGAATAACATTGAATCATTTTTATTGAATTATCACTATTTTGTATGGATACAAAGGAGTGAAATGAAATGTACAATTTAATTAATAAATTTACTTTTATTTGCATTCATTATTCAAATATATTTATTACTTTTGAAATTTTACGTGCGCCGTATTTATGTTTACAAGTTCAAAAAAAAAATTTCGCACCTTGCGGGATTGGAACCGACAAACTTACGATTAGAAAATTCAAATTCAAATTCAAATTAAAAAGCTTTTTATTGACTTGTTTGTTTACATTTTACATTAACAATGGTTCGCATAGTGGAACGCCAGCACATTGTGCTCTTTTTCCATATATTACATACATTTTACATCATTTATATACATTTTACAACATTTATATACATTTTCAGGTGATTAGAAAAGAGCACCCCTGACCGCTCAGCCACGAGGCCATAACTGATTATTGATAGTTTCAGATGTTATATATACCTATATAAAAATTTTATTCACGGTAGGGGAATTATATTATTTCGTTTTAATAACTCGATTTTATAACAAATACGCATCCCAAATACACCAAACTTATTTATAAGGTGTTGCAATATTTTTTAAAACATTGTGCAAAAGATCCCGGTTGTAATTTGAATTATTATGTGTAACTGTAAAACACCATTGTTGGTTCAAAACGTATTTGAATATTCAACATTACTTTTAAATAACCGTACCGATTGTGCTGAAAATCGGTGGACGATCGTTAAATTACATAATATTAATAATTCAAACGACAAAAATATGATTGAAAAGTCAAATCGATGGTCGTTCCAATCGAGTGGAAGAGAGATGCCACGCATGCGTACAATGAGCATGAAGAGAAATGCCACGCATGCGTACCATGAGCAAAAAGGAACATCCGTAGTGGGACATCCGTAGTGGGATCCTTTTTCGTGCGTGCAGCCGGCGTTCATCGTTTTATTAGACGTTGTCACGTCAAAAATATTGTTCACGCTATAGCAGTAAGAGATTGATATTGATTGTTAGTGTTACTATCGTAATTAATTAATGATATACATAATATTAAATTATAAAATAAAATTAATTTTAAAAATTAATTTTTGGTGTTTTTATTTTATTTTTATATTCCCTCATCGTTCACAGCGCTCCATGCCTCTTTCACCACATCCTCATATACCACATCCTTACACACTTACAATAAGTAAGTTATTTTTTTTCTACACTAGAAATTCCCTAGAAATAATTTATATGGCAAAACAACGTTTGCCGGGTCAGCTAGTGTGTGTGTGTGTGTGTGTGTATATATATATGTGTATATATATATATATATATATATATATATATATATATATATAGTAAATGGTATGCCTACACTATACCCAGACACCCACCCAGACTTTTAGGTGCCTAATCCGTCACTTATAGTGTGTATGTGTGTGTATATATATACACACACACACATATATATATTGTTTAGCTACAGGCGGGCATTTTTAACGCCGAGACTTACAGTCCGGCAGAACGCGTCACTCAACCTCCTGCCATCTATCTACGTCGCGGTGAACTTTTCCCCCGCTGTGTAAACACCAGCTCGTCCCACTGGAATAGCTCGCTTTTGACGTGCTATTGCCTCGGGCGGTTCGGTGAAAAGGAAAACCCCTTTTGTGTCCTGCCGAGGTCCTCAGCAAGGCAGGACCTTAAAAATGCGCCCGCCACAGTGTCCGAGGTCCGTATCGCGTTCTTGAAATCCTTCCTTCGCCCTTCGAATTCACTTTTTTTTCCTTTCTAGTGTGGTAACCATTTTCTTCGTCTCCTGACAGAGGACTTCATCTCAAGTGCGTGTCACGTCACGTGTACAGAGCGAGTCCGAATTCCACCGACAAACTTCGACCGCCGCGCCGGTTCGTCAAGAAAAAATAATAAGTTTCAAACTTTTTTATATGGTCATAAGTGCATCTCAAGGTTGGTTTATGATTTTGAAATTGAAGGTAAACAACTGAGTTATTGCAAATAATAAAACATATGAATTAAATATAGAACACTACGCGTCTGAATACTGATAATTTGAACAAATCTCTAAAATCACTGCAATAAAATATGTCATTGAAAGAATTGGAAATCACACAACTAAAAAAAAAATTCTGTGTTTTTCCCCGTGATGAAATTTCAGTTGAGGGAAATCGATTTCTGACTTAGCCTGTATCTACCCTAGGCCGAAATTTAAATAATGAGGAGGCGTGTTGTATACTTATTATTTTCGTCGCAATCTATTGTGAGAGTATAAAAATTTTCTTTTCACACTTGACACCAAGTCGTCATGTGCGGTTGTCGGACGGTGCCTCCACTACGTCTCACTGCCTCCACAAAGGCCGCATTCATGCGAGGGATTCGCGACTCGGGCAAAAGTGGACTAAAGGGCTTCCGGGGTCGACGGATCGTGCCCTCGAAGGGCTCGAGGCAGCTGGCCTTCCAATACCGGGGGGACTGCAAACCACGTGACCACCGACATTGGAATGATGTCGTACACGGTTCGCACTAAAGAAAACTAGAATTTTTAATTTTTCGCCCTTAAAATATATCTTTATCAGTATGTCCCCATTAAATATATTTTCTCGTGACAACATAGTTTAATATTCTCGACAAAATCATTTATTGCTGTATAGAGTTTAGGTATATTGAAAAAGATCTTATATCTTTAAAAGAGCAATTCTTGTTTATATATATATAATCTGAATCTCGGAAACGGCTCCAACGATTTTTATGAAATTTAGTATGCAGGGAGTTTCGGGGGCGATAAATCGATCTAGTTAGGATTCATATTTAGAAAATGTCGTTTTATCCGTGTTTTCATTAATTAACTTTTTCGATAATAATTTTAAACATAAATGACTCTTCCTGACATCTATTGGCGAGTAATAATACCATTTCTTTATTGGGAGCAACTAACTGTTTTATCGACACAACACTAAAGCTACTCCAGTAGATGGCGTTGTTACGCAACACTAACCGATTTCAAAATTAAAACTGTGATGACATATATATATATATATATATATATATATATATAATGTCACGGTCTGGAAATTTCATTATTTTTTTTCTTAAATTTATTTTACTTTTGTATCTCGTTAGGTTAACGTGTTGGTGTACGTGCGCGTTTCCAGGCTCGGCCGGTTGATTTCGACACGCGGGTATTGGAATATAGGTTACTGCGATAGAAGTTTACTGGCACCGTGGCTTTTGCGAAGCTGCGTGGTTTGCGTTTTCTCGCGGGCCGCTGGCCAGGGCTCGCCGAGGGATTGCACCACGTTGTTCCAAAAAACCCGCTGCGCTACGCTAGTCTCTTGTTTGTCGTTCTGTTTGTTCTGCCACGCGAGGCTTTTGTGTACTCGTTTCGAGGACTCTGTCCTGATTAGTGTTGCCATCTTGTGTCCGAGTTTGGAAACGTAGACTGAAAAAAACAATCGAACAGCGCAAGAGGGAGAGGGGGAAACTCGCTCGCGCCTGCGCAGAAGGAACAGCTGACTTCGCTTGTTTTCATTTTTCCTTGTGGGAAGGGGGGACCGCCAGTTGCCCCGTGGCTAAGTTTTCCCGGTGTTCGTGTTTTTTTTTCCGGCATGGCCTAATTTTGTAGTTAAAACCTCCTTCCAGGGAGGGGCCGAGGCTTTTTGCCTGGGGACCTCTCTGGAAGCCGGGTACACGTCGGTTTGAAACAACTTTTCTCCGTCTCCAGTCAGAGGGTAAGTGATTGGCAGTGATGGATAGGGAGACTAAGCTTCGGGCTGGACGATCTTCGTCCTGTACTTAATCTTTTAAGAAATAATGTAGTATTATTCCATCCCTATTATTTATTATTATTTGTTTTGGGAAAAATCGACGTCTGGTTATAAGCATGTATGTAGTGGTAACTGGGAAGTATACTATTCCTCAGCGGAGCTGCGGCGACGAGAGATCGGCCATGTTGTTGTAGCGATAATTGTTTGCCGGCTGACTTCACTTTAATGTGTATTTAATGTATTTATTTATTCCTTAATCTCTTTGTCAAATTATTTATTATTAATCTGTTAAATATTTGTTTAATTATTTTTTTTATCCTAGTGAATAAAATCTGTGCTTGAATGAACTAATCATGTCTTTTTCAGTACATAAATTATACCCTACACTTCCTGTATAGGGAGAAGACTTGGTCTCGAGTACCATGCCTACCAACGAGCTACAGTACCACCCCCCCCCCCCCCCCAAATGTTATAGGTTATTTATTGTGTTGTGTATAGATGCACGCGGGACGTCTGACGGAGTCACGTCACAATATATATATATATATATATACTTTCGTAGTTGATTGAAAAACTTTAAAAAATTAAGTTTTTGTTTCTAATAAAATATTAAACTAATTTCACTCGTGATGTTTTATTTAAATAACCAGTTCATATTTTTTTTATTATTATGTCGGTAAGATCGAAAAATATTATTCATATTTAAAAATTTCATCATTGTGTAATACGTATTTAAATATAATTTCTAAAAAAACACAATTTACCAACCAAAAAAAAAAATACCGAGCAAAGCTCGGTCATCCAGGTACTGACTGTCATTATACGTGTTATACCTAATAATACATTTCTGACGAATACATAATAGTGTGTAAGTATAAGTTAATATATTAAGTTATAATGAACACATATACATAAACCCACTTCATTGACAGGACGATATAACTTTGTTGTGAACATTATGATATTGGGAAAGGCATAATTTGAAGAGGTAGTGATGATAGGATGTTGTAAACGGCACATCTTAGCTCTCTGAATAAACAGTACTGACAAGTATTGAAGAAACTTTGGTTTGGAAAACTTCTTACAGCCAAGAATCAAAATAATGCAAAATAATATGAGAAAATAGATTCCTTTTTGACTTCTGAATTTAAATATAAAATTTTTACTTAAATCTTACAGAAAATTCAACCGTAAGCAACATTTGGCACGAAGTACCATTCGCGGAAAATATAAACTAAAAATAACTTTAAATTAGTATAGTTATCAAAATCATTGCATGTATTATTTTTGCAAAATTGTTTGCCATATACATTATTACTCACGCTTTATACTTTTTTTAAACACAAGAAAACTTTGTTTTATTTGACTGATAGCATTAAGGTAATTCTGCAAACACAATTTTTCTGTGTTTACTAAGATTATAAATGGATAATATAAAGTTTGTTTTGTCAGATTATATATATCAACTTAGAAAAAATTCACAAAAATATGTAAAGGCCTTTAACAATAAAAAAATACTAAAATCAAAATGCATAGAGAAACTGAAAATTAAAATAGTAGTTTTGCTCAATTATTAAGATTTTATAATATTTTCTCCATGATTTAAATACAATAAATATATCACCACACCAATTCATTAAACAAAGATATGAAATAAAATTGTTTGTCCTTGATTTTGGATTAATAACATACGTATTATTCATAAAAGAAAATGAGTCACCTAAACCAAAACTCATGTTTAAAAAATGTTTTTGTGTCCATACGAAATAAGTAAAAGTAAAAACTGCTTTTGCTTTTGACTTTAAATTACGCACGTTAAAATGTTAACCATTGTCATATTTTATTCTATCACAAATGGTTGCAAAGTTATTTAAACTATAACCAATTATTTCATACAATCATTAATTCAAAATATTTATAACGCAAAAATCAAAACGTCAATTGATTTTTAATTTGAAAAACAAGTTCCATGCAATAAAATAATTTTTTTTCAGTTTAAAATAAATTTTGATTCAATGCGATAAAAAAGCTTGAGAACTTAAAGTTCTTTATAAATTATTGTTGATTATTTTAAATGGTTTTTAATTTTACGAATGTTAATTAAATAAATAAATAATTAAAAAAAAACTTTCATCTCATTCTCAAATCATAAACAGTTTTTGAATTAACCGTTTGTACCTAGGTTTTTTCGTAAGACTGATTATTTACGAAATTACAAAATGGTAGCTTGAAAATATACAGTTTTGTGAAAAAAGATACATATAAAGGAATAATTCAAATACCGTCAACCACAAAAATGCAATGTCCTTATTTCACGCTGAATTTTAAAAAAAATTGGCCTTAAATTGTAAAGCTTTTGAATAATCACTTCTTAATTTTTATTTAAATTACCTACTATTATTATACAGTTAATTTATGTATTGGAACCCAGTGGTTTCGAATTATAATTGTAGGGGGGTAGTTTAATATTAAACAATAAAACCACAACCTGATACACAAGAGCAGATGATAACTTTCTTTGGGAGGAAATCGACGTAACTCGTAAACAAAAATAAAAAAAAATCATTATTAAGGTAGAGCTGCGAGAAGATTTACGACATTACTTCTATTATTTCTGAAGAAACCTCATAGCTTACTCCCCGTACGGGGAGTTCTAGAGGTATGACTATTTACTACTCTCAAAGATTTAAAAAAATATAATTAATCTAATTAATTTATAACTTAAGTCTATAAAAATTAACATTTATTACAACAGAGATAATGCTTTATAAAACACAACAGTCTTATAAGTTTCCGTTTCAGGTGTCAAAATCCATGAAGTTATCTATAAAGGGAACAGTTGTGATTAAGGGAGTATCAGATCTGTATTTAAAACGGACGTTTCGCCCTTAGTTTGCAAGCGCGCGCCAATCCCTCCACCCTCCCCTTTCACTATTCCGCTCCCCCTTCCCCTCCTCTTCAGGCAGTTTTTTTCTGCTGATCATATGGTTTTGCGTAGTGGGGTTTCCTCCCCTATTTTTTTCCCTCCAATAATGAATGCATATAAGCCCTTGTCGAACTCATCAGCTACCTCTTCTTGCTATAATTTTTTTTAGAATCTGTTGGTAGAACGAACGTAGCGAATCATGTAATTTCACTTTATTATTGTACATAATTGTAAATGTGCGACGTGAACTTACGACAGAACATGGTACGTGTTTGTTATTTATCATAGGACTATTGTCTATTTATTTCGAAATTATTGTTGCTGGCCAGCCGTCTTTTTTAGCTTATTTTGGTATTGTTGTTAAATTATTTCATTTGGCCCCTTTCGAACCATGTTGCGTCGTGATATTTCACGGTCGATAGTATTTGCAGTGATCGGTTATTATTTAAAGAATTTTGTTACAAATTTTAATTTCAATGAGTTGTTTTTATTGTTCCTTATTGTTGAATCGCAACTCTCAGTGCGTATTTTGGGTTAGTTCGCTCTCGGCTGCGTTAAATTTCGCGTTGCTACATTTTTCTGTAAACTCGCTGTTGACCTGTTTGTATTGCCTTGCCTTGCTCTGGCATGGGATATATTTGATACGCTTAATTTGTAGTCAATTGCGTGGTTGTTAGAGGGAACTCCTATTGCTTCCTCACGTATTCTAGAGTACTTGATTTGCGTAGGAAATGCGTTTGGTGCACGTTTCTCTGATAGTAACATTTGATAAGACTTACAGGTCAGGACACCATTTGATTGTATTGTGTTTCCAATTCTTGTCTTCCGTCACGCAAATTATTTATGAGCATAAAGGCCACCCGCCTTTGCGTGTGTACCTATTCATTCATATTTACGTAAAACTTTGATGTTAAAATATATTGGTGTGATTGATTATGATTCTTAATCAAGTGTTTATATTATTTTTTATGTAACATGGTTAAGCGTGAGTCATATTCAGGTAAACACCCTCCTTGCTTCTGTTTCCTGTTAAAGCACAGGACTTGTTAGTTACGTTGAGCGCCCCTGGAGGTTGTTTGGCTATTGTCCGTCCTTGGAATCGAACCCGACACCCTTTATAGTATAGTAGACATTGCTAGACTATTCGCTTAGCGAGACATAAAACTAAATACTTAATTATGAAGTTACTATCGACTGAGTCTTAGATAAAAATTTTTAACTTAGCCTACATTAACTGGAACTCCTCGTATGTTATGGAGCCTGCCCCTGTCTCATTGTAGATTAAATTTAACATTTCACGACTTATCACTTATCACCGTGAACTCAAATGAAATAGATACCTGGGTGGCCGGTGCCCGCCCAGTCAGTCTAAAACTTTACATCATGAAACGCGAACTCATATCTCCCTCTAGGAGTGAGCGGTACAGTTACATCCCTGACTTGTTAGCACTAACAGACTCGTTACCAGGTCGGGCAGGAGCCCGCCCAGTAAGCCCCGAGCTCACTCTCAACTCCTCCTACTTTCCAGAAGTTTTCGGCCCAGCCGACCCGCAATTTCGCAATCAGGGTACAAACTAGCCGAGTGGACCCCACGTCGCTCGCGCCGTAACATTGCCCTAAGTTTCGCCACAGAGCGACCCAGGAACGCGCGACCACACATCGGTACGTGCGACGCCAGCACAACCCTCCAAGTTGCGCCACTCGGCAACTGTGGCAACCCACACAGGGCCTGCACCGAGGAAGACAGGAATTTAAAGGTACCTACGCCGAAAATTTCGGGAACGCGACAATATCAATAATGAAGGAATAAAAAAATAACAGAAACAAAATAATACAGGAATCTACCCACTTAAACAGACATGGCACGTTCTTCCTTAAAGCCACGAGGGTGAGGATTCTATCAGGTCGGGGGGTGAATTCGTATGATTGAGGGGATTGTTTGGGTGGGGGGGGGACTTGATGTCCTACTGGTGTCCCACTTCTTTATGAGGCAGTCAAAGCATCCTCCAGGAATCTCTGCTCGCCCCTTCCTTCCGTCAAGAGCCGTTGAAATAAAAGGAGGGGAGGCCGACAACCTTCCTCCAGTTCCCCTTCGCGTAACTTCCCCAACCCTCCCTATCACCGATTTCGTATCTTGAGGGTTCGCGAGGAGTGGTTGATGCAGTATGTGATCCTGAGATACCTGCGATAACTGTGATGTTGGATCCACACTGAAAACAGTGTGTCCATCTTCATGGATTAAAGGGGAAAACCTGGTACTGTCAGGAATATTTAATTTCTGTAAAAATAAAAATTGTTTAGGGAAACAAGTGTAAGGAGGAGTGTACGCAGAATTTTTAATTCGCGACTAGTCGCTTGCCCGATGGGAAATTATGTGGTCCTCATTTTAGATGAATTACCGAAAATGATGACGCAACTGATTTTTATTTATAAACGGAAGCCTAAACTTTAACTTAAATATTTTTAACTTCAAAAATGACAAAACAAACATCCATCCCCTATTTATACTCCTTAGGGGATGAATTATTTTTATAATTATTTCTTAGTGCTCACCTACGTTATATAAGGAACCCTTATGCGAAATTTCACGTTTCTAAATCCACCCGTTTAAGCTGTGCGTTGTCTTTCAGTCATTGTTAGAGTTTTATTAAGTAGTTTTCCCTGGGGTAAGGGGGGAAATGAACCACATTTCCCACTATTTGCTTTCAAATTCTTTCCTATATTAGGTGGAATGATAACCTTTTTGGGATTTAGGAAGCAGAGAGTAGGGGGATACATCCCCACATCACCCCATTCTGCGTACGTCTTTGTGAGCAATTTCACGAAATTTTTATTAAATATTTACACAAAGGCTAATCCTGTATCTTTTACTTACTAACAGCGCCATTATCATTATATTTGGGTGTAGTATTTAATATCTTTCAGTGTTCTTGTGCCAAGTATTTTTTAGCAGAGTTGTATTTTTTTTACACGTGGGGCTGGATTCCAGTTGTGAGGTTTTTTTCTGGATTGTTATGCAACAAGCATAACTTGGTGCATGGATTATTGGATTTTTGCTACTGTTAAAACCTTGTTGTCACTTGACAAAGAAGACGTTATAACTACACTGTAAACAACTTGAGTCATTTTACATAATACGTATGTGTCAGCGGAGTCTCAGCAGACATAACAGTAATTTTACACCTACATGTGATGTGTATTTTACTCTTGTGTTCAAGCAAAAATGTTATCAAATGTGTAAAAGTACAACTACTTTTGTATGGTAAATATGTCATTTCTGTTGGTGAATCTTTACTCTGTGATAATGAATTTAAATATGCATGCAAGTGTATTTTTACCACAACTAGCCGTTATTTTAACGGAGTCGTTAAGTATTATTACATTATCAATGACCATGTTAGTTAATACTAATTCAAGAAATTATTTTATTTTATCTCATATAATTGCTCAAGTTCATACTTCTTACAATCTGATTGATTTGGAATATCGAACTCAAGACATTTTTGTTTTGTTATTAGACTACCGCCTGAACCACTTGACCATCGTGCACACTAATAATCCTCAAGTAAGGGAAGTTCCATTTTAATCATATAATGAAGGTAAAATGTGGCCTGTCAATGTAAATTGCAAAATACATGTTTTGTTTATTATGGCAGTTTCTTAGTAGTTGTAAATTCACTCTTACAAATATTTTGCACTTTTCCAATGACGCATATCTATAGGCCTACCTAATAAGATACTGAACAAAAAAAAAGTTCATTGAGGGTATCAGGCACTAGATCGAAAGTCATTTTACCGTAATTTCGGAGAAACGACTTTCGGTCTAGTCCCGTTCGGTCTAGTGCCTGTTTGACCTATTATCTTACAGTTTAATGCCCGTTCTGTATTTTGTATATTGGTCTAGTTTTTTGGTCTAGTGCCTTTCGGTCTACTGCCTTTCGGTCTAGTGCCTTTCGGTCTAGTATCTTTCGATCTAGTATCTTTCGGCTAAAGGACTTACGGTCTAGTGATTTTCGGCCTACTGCCGCGTACCCGACACTTTATTTAACACTTGTATTTTCATCTATACATTTGCATGTGTCATTTAACACGTTAGTTATTGTAATAAAATGTGAACATTTAAGTATTTTTACCGAAGCCTGTTACACAATTTATTTTCTATAAATTTGTGTGTAAAATTACACCATTGTTAATAATTTTTAAAAATAACACAACAAAAGTTGAAAATAACTGATCTTTCTGATTATTTTTTTCAGTGTATCTTGTGACTGTGGAAATGTAAGGAATAAGCACATAAACTTGATATTGATTAGCTTCTATCAAAAGATTGCATTTGTTTTGTGGAGGAAAAAAAAAATAGACAAGTCAGGAAAAGTCACTGTGTGTGGGATTTGTTAGACATCCTGTGATAGCTTTAGTGTCTGACGTCTCTGGTCACATCGGGGTCGTCAGAGATGATGTGGGGAGATGGCAATGAAACAGATAATGGAAGGCGTGGGTGGGTGATAGGATGGGACCAGAAGTGTCCCGAACCAAAACCCACCGATTCACGGCAACGTCCGCCACGTCTCCCACGAGCGCAAACACTCTGGTTGGACCTGGCCTGGAAGCAAACAAGGAACACGTCCTACTGTCCGACCACTGCATACCATAACTTTGAATTCGAGTCTGTGGTTTTAATCAGTTAATTGGAAACGAAAACTCGTCTAACCACTAGTGTCTGGCTGCTGGATCACTTTAAAAAATTCACCGCGAATATTCTATGTTTTAACAGTGTTGTACCTCAATGCTAAATCAGTTAACTCTTTCAGTCACTCTTTGTCAGTTCCTAACATATAATTAAATTAAATTTTTTATTGCAACTAAATTTTATTTGTTAATTTTTTTGTAATAGGTAATTGTACGCTATAATTAAAAATCGTATATAAGTTTTCATGATAATTATTCTAAAGTACAGTAGTATTAATTTTTTTCATAGCCATAAATTACGATGTCCACTATAACGTACGGACACCTTATCCCACACATTCAAGTTTTAATAAACTCCATGTATCATTGAGATATATAACGTATATTGTCCACTTTAAGGGAGCGGACAAAATGAAACAGTGAAAACCGAATGTATAGCGCAGACCAAGAGTCTTGCAAGGTGGGACTCATGGTTCTAGGCCCACAAGTTTCTCGAAATCGGCGGGCTAAACGAAACAATATAACCCAGAAATATACGGCCGATTCAGCGCGAACTGGTTACGCTAAAACGGTTCTAAAAACATTTACCATCATGATGATGCTATGAATATCTGCAATTAATTTATTGTGCAAGACTTAAGTGCCTGGTCACACCCGTCACGTGTTCATGCCTTTCCATGTGCTAGTTTGTATCCGTATCTTTGGGCCGTTCGTTCAGACGTTTAACTATTCAGGTTGTTACCTAAAATGTATGTCACAAAGAAACTGTTTATACACAAACGAAAAATCCGTAAACCTACGCAAGAATTGGTTTTTAATTGTGTCACAAATGATTTTTTCCTTACGTGCAAAAAATAAAACAACAAGATAAATTTGCATAATGTTATTAGTAGTATAGTTTGGGGGCTCCGGAAACAGGGTCCAGGGTGTGGTATCTGTGGCCGGTAATGTCGACCGCCATTTTGGATTGTTACGTCACGGCGGCCATCAGCGTAACGGGACACAGCGTAACGGGACAAGTAGGACATTGACCTTTGACCCTCAAAATGTGCCAAAGTTGGGCAAAATTTACCCAAAATTCCTCAAAATTCGCTAAAATTTCCATTTATGTGGAAAAAAATTCCGCCAAAAAATCTCAAAAAATTCCACAATTCAAAAATTAGAATTTCGAAAATCCTCAAAAGTCGTTTTGCCCTAGAAAGAACCCAAATTCCTAAAAGCGGCTTAAAACTCCTAAGAGCTAGCCGCTCTAAACTGCCGAGGTCATGACCTTGAAAAATAGGATGCCATGCCCGCCATCTTGGATTATGACGTCACCGTTGCAATTTTCGTTACGGCCGCCATCTTTAAATATTTTATCCGATTTTAATATATATTTTTTTAAAAATTATAAAAAAATTAAATTATAAAAATTTTAATAAATTATTTATAAAAAAACAAACTTTTACGACACGAAGCTCGGAGTCCTCGGTTCGAACCTGGTGAGGACAAAAAAATTAAAAAATGGCGACCGATTCTTCCCTCGTGGTGGCTGCAGGCAGACTGACTGCCACCAATTTTTTTTTTTCAAATTATATATAACGTCATCTAGTATGACGCCATGTCCGCCATCATGTCTTCAATGCTGGAAGCCATCATCATTGTATCGTCGGTGAGAGTGCGCTGACGCCATGTTAGTTTAGTTATTATCCGCTAGAGTGCAGTTATCATTTATTACTGTGACACCCGCCATCTTGAAATTCGGCCGCCATCTCGAAAATCCGTAATTATTTAGCTAGGAATTCAAGAAAAGTTCCAAAATTCATTAAATAAATCACTCATTAACTTACATATTAATTCGATCGATTCCCGTCCTCGGTTCAATACCCGATCGAAGCAATAGTGTTTAATTTTATGTAAAAAATAATCATTTCAATAAACCATGTTCAACATTCGTAAAGTGACTTTAAATCCTCTACGACCATCATCCTATCAGACATCAAGACCACCATATTGGAAATGCATAATTTTAATGCTAGAGATTCGGGAAAAAGTTCAAAATTCATTAAATAAATTTGTTATCTATAAACTGATTGATTAGATCGACTTAGGTCCTTGGTTAGATCCCTGGCCGATACAAAACAACTTTAATTTAAAAAAAAATACTAAAAAAGTGTTAGGTTTGAGAAAATAAAAACACCACAAGTTCTTTTAAAAAAATTTTATTACATAAATTCAATACACTACTACAAGTACAAAAAAAAATTGACAAATTACTAAAGCCTTATGGATTCCTCGATTCAAACAGTCTTCTTATTGTACGGACTAAGCATTTTACATGACTTTAAATGTCTATCCGACCCGGTCATCACCGCAGCCAGAGACGGACTGAAGTTCATATCACTTATATAGTCTCATTAGCCGGTACAACACATGAGTCAAATCAATAGCCATGTTCATTATACGTCTCGGAGCATTTTTATAATGACGATGTAAGCTATCGAGACGTGAAATTAGTTTATTGGACTTAGTGCACTAAAAGTGTCTTCTTTGTACATTATTAGAACAACCGCTTCTTTCATGTCTGCGAGCATTTGAGGTGATAGAAAATGATGCGCCACAGTATTTGCACTGATGCGAAGTACGCTCTTCATTAATTGAAGTATTCAATGCTGATAAAACTTCAGCTGATGGTGGAACAGCACATATCGAAGTCTCCTCCAGTGTTGTCAGAGGCGTTGCCAACGGGATCTGCTCCAACATCGTCGGCGCTGACGTCATGGATCCCGTAGTCGATGGTACATCCTCCATCGAGTTCGACATTAAAGTCGGTAAAGATGTCATAGAAGTCTCAAGAACAGGCAATTACACGACTTATGCACCAGAAGAAACAATCTAGGTGATCCGTACACCGTCGACGTCAGTAACAAACTGAGCGTCCTGCTGTCTAGGACTCGTTTATATACACTAACCAGTTTGAATAATACGCTAGTCAAATCAAGAACAATTTACTAAAATACTAGAGTTTAAACAACATTAAAAAAATAGAAGCACCATCAACAAAAAAGAAAGCACATTTGGAAGCACCATCAAAAAAGGAAAAACAATAGGAAGCACCGTCAACGAAAAGGCAGCACATTTGGAAGCACCGACAACGAAAAGATAGAACCGCCATCGAAAAGGCAGCACATCCGGAAGCACCGACTACAAAAAAGGAAGCACATTTGGAAGCACCGACAACGAAAAGGCAGCACATTTGGAATCACCGACAACGAGAAGACAGCACATTTGGAAGCACCGACAACGAAAAGACAGCAAATTTGGAAGCACCGACAACGAAAAAACAGCACATTTGGAAGCACCAACAACGAAAAGGCAGCACATTTGGAAGCACCGATAAAGAAAAGGCAGCACATTTGGAAGCACCGTCAACGAAAGGGCAGCACATTTGGAAGCACCGACAACGAAAAGGCAGCACATTTGAAGCACCACCATCGAAATGGCAGCACATTCGGAAGCACCGACTACGAAAAGGCAGCACATTTGGAAGCACCGCCATCGAAATGGCAGCACATTTGGACGCACCGACTACGAAAAGGAAGCACATTTGGAAGCACCGACAACAATAAGGCAGCAATTTCGGCAGCACCGACAACGAAAAGGCAGCACATTTGGAAGCACCGACTACGAAAAGGCAGCACATTTGGAATCACCGACAACGAGAAGACAGCACATTTGGAAGCACCGACAACGAAAAGACAGCAAATTTGGAAGCACCGACAACGAAAAGACAGCGCATTTGGAAGCACCAACAACGAAAAGGCAGCACATTTGGAAGCACTGATAACGAAAAAGCAGCACATTTGGAAGCACCGTCAACGAAAGGGCGGCACATTTGGAAGCACCGGCAACGAAAAGGCAGCACATTTGAAGCACCACCATCGAAATGGCAGCACATTCGGAAGCACCGACTACGAAAAGGCAGCACATTTGGAAGCACCGACAACGAAAAGGCAGCACATTTGGAAGCACCGACAACTAAAAGACAGCACATTTGGAAGCACCGACAACGAAAAGACAGCACATTTGGAAGCACCGTCAACGAAAACGCAGCACATTTGGAAGCACCGTCAACGAAAAGGCAGCACATTTGGAAGCACTGACAACGAAAAGGCAGCACATTTGGAAGCACCGACAACATAAAGGCAGCACATTTGGAAGCACCATCATCAAAAAGGCACCACATTTGGAAGCACCGACAACGATAAGATAGCACATTTGGAAGCACCGACAACGAAAAGGCAGCACCACCATCGAATAAGGAAGCACATTTTGGAAGCACCATCGAATAAGGAAGCACATTTGGAAGCTCCATCAACAAAAAAGGCAACAAGGAAGCACAAGTTGCGAGATCTAAGTCTTATTAGAAATCAGAATACAAGAAATAAATACATTCAATTTTATAATTTTAATTATTAATTTTATTGCTTTTAATTATACAAATGCAAGTAAAACAAGTCATTATTGTATGTAGCCAGCATTCCTCAGTTCCTTGTGTATGAAGGATATTTCTTTGATGCACGAATAGTTTCCTGCACAAAGCGAACCATGTAGAAGTCTTAGCCGGTCAACCAATATGTTTGGATTTTTCCATGATGTGTAATCAATCTCTTCTACCACCATCTTCCATGCACGTTTATAATTAATATTATGATCTCTGGTGTCTTCCGTTTTACCACCAACCTTTAGGGAAACTTTCATTTTTGAGACGGTGATCATCACAAGCTTGATTAGATTTATTTAATATATCACGTCGTTTCCATCGTTTCGGTCTCAGGACACCACCACATCCTTCGATCTTGTCAGCTTTAGGTGCTTCATCATAGTCTATGTCTTTGTCAACAGCCTCAGAGTCACTGTAACAATCACCGTAGAAGGAATCGTCTTCACCCAATTTACCGTAAGAATTCGATGTTGATGATGTTGAAGTGTCTTCATCGTCTTCATGCTTCCTTTTTAGGAGTCCATCATTTCTACAAAGTAGGAAAGATCTACTTGAATTCGGCTGGAATATATTCTCACTTTCCACGTTAAGGATTCTTCCACTGTCTTCATTCATCCATAAATCATCAACCTCCTTCAATTTAAGTTCTTTGTCGAGATCGGAAGAGCCAGGAAAATTATTGTCGTAAATTAGATCACTCTTCCTTAGTCTAGTAGATTCATCGTTGTCCTCTATCTTGTACGCAGGCTTGGCGTTACAAGTTCTACCATGTCTTTTTTACCTCTCTCTCCGCGTAAACGACTTGCTTCATCGAACACATCTTATCATATTGCGAAGTGGATTTTTAACACAGTCATTCTTCTCGTGTTGTTTTTTATTCTTTCTCAAGATAAACTCTTTGCTGCAAAACTCACACCTATGTTCTTTCGATACAGCGTCAGATCCTAAATCGGAATTCATATTAGTTACCGAGACAAATGCCAGATGCAAACTAAGATTTTTAAATTAATAACCATTACTTAAATACAATTTTTTAAATATTTTGTCAGCGAGAGTTAAAATTATCTTATGCAAAGGTACTTGCTGCAACTAGTTCCGCTTTTCCACATCAGATGACGTCACGTATTGCTTGCAGGTAAATAATATTTATTTATTTTATGCAGGATGCGGGATGCTCACTATCGATCGCATAAGAAGGATAGCTACGATAGTCTCCAAGGAGAAGGAAGTTCGTCCTTCCTGCTAGTGCTTCTCAGATTTCTCACGGTCCGCCATCTTGGATTGTGATGTCACTGTGGCCATAATGGATGAGTGTGACCTTGAACTTTGACCGAAACCGCAGGAATGATCGCAAGTACATGGATTAACCATCAAAATATTATTAAGAATAATCGGGAGCACACGGAGAAAACCACCATAATATTGACAAAAATAATCAGAAGCACACGGAGAAAAACGGCACAAGTTTTCTTTTATACAATAAAATTTCAGGGAAAAAAATATTTAAAAATAAAAATTAATTAATAAAAATAAAAAATAAAATAAAAAAATACATAAATATATTCTGTTAGCTTGTGAACTTCTTATTGTTGAACAAAGATATAGTTCTAGTACAAGCCAAAATATATTTATGAATTTTTTTATTTAATTTTTTATTTTAATTAATTAATTTTTATTTTTTAATATATTTTTTCCCTGAAATTTTATTGTATCAAAGAAAACTTGTGCCGTTTTTCTCCGTGAGCTTCTGATTATTTTTGTCATCATTATGGTGGTTTTCTCCGTGTGCTCCCGATTATTCTTGTTAATATTTTGATGGTTAATCCATGTGCTTGCGATCATTCCTGCGGTTTCGGTCAAAGTTCAAGGTCACACTCATCCATTATGGCCACCGTGACGTCGCAATCCAAGATGGCGGACCGTGAGAAATCTGAGAAGCACTAGCAGGAAGGACGAACTTCCTTCTCCTTGGAGACTATCGTAGCTAACCTTCTTATGCGATTGATAGTGAGCATCCCGCATCCTGCATAAAATAAATAAATCTTATTTACCTGCAAGCAATACGTGACGTCATCTGATGTTGAAAAGCGGAACTAGTTGCAGCAAGTACCTTTGCATAAGATAATTTTAACTCTCGCTGACAAAATATTTAAAAAATTGTATTTAAGTAATGGTTATTAATTTAAAAATCTTAGTTTGCATCTGGCATTTGTCTCGGTAACTAATATGAATTCCGATTTAGGATCTGACGCTGTATCGAAAGAACATAGGTGTGAGTTTTGCAGCAAAGAGTTTATCTTGAGAAAGAATAAAAAACAACACGAGAAGAATGACTGTGTTAAAAATCCACTTCGCAATATGATAAGATGTGTTCGATGAAGCAAGTCGTTTACGCGGAGAGAGAGGTAAAAAAGACATGGTAGAACTTGTAACGCCAAGCCTGCGTACAAGATAGAGGACAACGATGAATCTACTAGACTAAGGAAGAGTGATCTAATTTACGACAATAATTTTCCTGGCTCTTCCGATCTCGACAAAGAACTTAAATTGAAGGAGGTTGATGATTTATGGATGAATGAAGACAGTGGAAGAATCCTTAACGTGGAAAGTGAGAATATATTCCAGCCGAATTCAAGTAGATCTTTCCTACTTTGTAGAAATGATGGACTCCTAAAAAGAAAGCATGAAGACGATGAAGACACTTCAACATCATCAACATCGAATTCTTACGGTAAATTGGGTGAAGACGATTCCTTCTACGGTGATTGTTACAGTGACTCTGAGGCTGTTGACAAAGACATAGACAATGATGAAACACCTAAAGCTGACAAGATCGAAGAATGTGGTGGTGTCCTGAGACCAAAACAATGGAAACGACGTGATATATTAAATAAATCTGATCAAGCTTGTGATGATCACCGTCTCAAAAATAAAAGTTACCCTAAAGTTGGTGGTAAAACGGAAGACACCAGAGATCATAATATTTATTATAAAGGTGCAAGGAAGATGGTGGTAGAAGAGATTGATTACACATCATGGAAAGATCCAAACATATTAGTTGACCGGCTAAGACTTCTACATGGTTCGCTTTGTGCAGGAAACTATTCGTGCATCAAAGAAATATCCTTCATACTCAAGGAACTGAGGAAAGCTGAATACATGCAATAATGGCTTGTTTTACTTGCTTTTGTATAATGTAAAGAAATAAAATAAATAATTTAAATTATAAAATTTTATGTTTTTATTTCTTGTATTCTGATTTCTAATTAAGACTTAGATCTCGTATCTTGTGCTTCCTTTTTGCCTTTTTTGTTGATGGAGCTTCCAAATGTGCTTCCTTATTCGATGATGCTTCCAAAAATGTGCTTCCTTATTCGATGGTGGTTCTGCCTTTTCGTTGTCGGTGCTTCCAAATGTGCTATCTTATCGTTGTCGGTGCTTCCAAATGTGCTGCCTTTTCGATGATGGTGCTTCCAAATGTGCTGCCTTTTCGGTGATGGTGCTTCCTAATGTGCTGCCTTTTCGTTGTCGGTGCTTCCAAATGTGCTGCCTTTTCGTTGTCGTTGCTTCCAAATGTGATGTCTTTTCGTTTTCGGTGCTTCCAAATGTGCTGTCTTTTCGTTGTCGGTGCTTCCAAATGTGCTGCCTTATCGTAGTCGGTGCTTCCAAATGTGCTGCCTTTTCGTTGTCGGTGCTGCCAAATGTGCTGCCTTTTCGTTGTCGGCGCTTCCAAATGTGCTGCCTTTTCGTAGTCGGTGCTTCCGAATGTGCTGCCATTTCGATGGTGGTGCTTCAATTGTGCTGCCTTTTCGTTGTCGGTGCTTCCAAATGTGCTGCCCTTTCGTTGACGGTGCTTCCAAATGTGCTGCCTTTTCGTTATCGGTGCTTCCAAATGTGCTGTCTTTTCGTTGTCGGTGCTTCCAAATGTGCTGTCTTTTCATTGTCGGTGTTTCCAAATGTGCTGCCTTTTCGTTGTCGGTGCTGCCAAATGTGCTGCCTTTTCGTTGTCGGTGCTTCCAAATGTGCTGCCATTTCGATGGCGATGCTTCCAAATGTGCTGCCTTTTCGTTGTGGGTGCTTCCAAATGTGCTGCCTTTTCGTTGACGGTGCTTCCAAATGTGCTGCCTTTTCGTAGTCGGTGCTTCCGAAATTGCTGCCTTTTCGATGGCGGTGCTATCTTTTCGTTGTCGGTGCTTCCAAATGTGCTGCCTTTTCGTTGTCGGTGCTTCCTATTGTTTTTCCTTTTTTGATGGTGCTTACAAATGTGCGTCCTTTTTATTTGATGGTGCTTCTATTTTTTTAATGTTGTTTTGACTATTGTATTTTAGTAAATTGTTCAGGATTGACTAGCGTATTATTCAAACCGGTTAGTGTATATAAACGAGTCCTAGACAATAGGACGCTCAGTTTGTTACTGACGTCGACGGTGTACGGATCACCTAGTTTGTTTCTTTTGGTACATAAGTCGTGTAATTGCCTGTTCTTGAGACTTCTATGGCATCTTTACCGACTTTAACGTCGAACTCGATGGAGGATGTACCATCGACTACGGGAACCATGACGTCAATGCCGACGATGTTGGAGCAGATCCCGTTGGCAACGCCTCTGACAACACTGGAGGAGACTTCGATATGTGCTGTTCCACCATTAGCTGAAGTTTCATCAGCATTGAATACTTCAATTAATGAAGAGCGTACTTCGCATCAGTGCAAGTACTGTGGCGCATCATTTACTATCACCTCAAATGCTCGCAGACATGAAAGAAGCGGTTGTTCTAATAATGTACAAAGAAGACACTTTCAGTGCACTAAGTGCAATAAACTAATTTCACGTCTCGATAGCTTACATCGTCATTATAAATAATGCTCCGAGACGTATAATGAACATGGCTATTGATTTGACTCATGTGTTGTACCGGCTAATGAGACTATATAAGTGATATGAACTTCAGTCCGTCTCTGGCTGTGGTGATGACCGGGTCGGATAGACATTTAAAGTCATGTAAAATGCTTAGTCCGTACAATAAGAAGACTGTTTGAATCGGGGAATCCATAAGGCTTTAGTAATTTGTCAATTTTTTTTTGTACTTGTAGTAGTGTATTGAATTTATGTAATAAAATTTTTTTAAAAGAACTTGTGGTGTTTTTATTTTCTCAAACCTAACACTTTTTTAGTATTTTTTTAAAAATTAAAGTTGTTTTGTATCGGCCAGGGATCTAACCAAGGACCTAAGTCGATCTAATCAATCAGTATATAGATAACAAATTTATTTAATGAATTTTGAACTTTTTCCCGAATCTCTAGCATTAAAATTATGCATTTCCAATATGGTGGTCTTGATGTCTGATAGGATGATGGTCGTAGAGGATTTAAAGTCACTTTACGAATGTTGAACATGGTTTATTGAAATTATTATTTTTTACATAAAATTAAACATTATTGCATCGATCGGGTATCGAACCTAGGACGGGAATCGATCGAATCAATATGTAAATTAATGAGTGATTTATTTAATGAATTTTGGAACTTTCCCGAATTCCTAGCTAAATAATTACGGATTTTCAAGATGGCGGCCAAATTTCAAGATGGCGGGTGTCACAGTAATAAATGATTACTGCACTCTAGCGGATAAGAAATAAACTAACATGGCGTCAGCGCACTCTCGCCGACGATACAATGATGATGGCTTCCAGCATCGAAGACAAGATGGCGGACATGGTGTCATACTAAATGACGTTATATATACTTTGAAAAAAAAAATTGGTGGGAGTCAGTCTGCCTGCAGCCACCACGAGGGATGGATCGGTCGCCATTTTTTAATTTTTTTGTCCTCACCAGGTTCAAACCGAGGATTCCGAGCTCCGTGTCGTAAAGGTTTTTTTTTATAAATAATTTATTAAAATGTTATTAATTTAATTTTTTTATAATTTTTAAAAAAAAATTATTTAAATCGGATAATATATTTAAAGATGGCGGCCGTAAAGGAAATTGCAACGGTTACGTCATAATCCAAGATGGTGGGCATGGCATCCTAGTTTTTAAGGTCATGACCTCGGCGGCTTAGAGCGGCTGGCTCTTAGGAGTTTTAAGCCACTTTTAGGAATTTGGGTTCGTTCTAGGGCAAAACGACTTTTGAGGATTTTCGAAATTCTAATTTTTGAATTGTGGAATTTTTTGTGATTTTTTGGCGGAATTTTTTTTCACATAAATGGAAATTTTGGCGAATTTCGAGGAATTTTGGGCAAATTTTGCCCAACTTTGGCACATTTTGAGGGTCAAAGGTCAATGTCCTACTTGTCCCGTTACGCTGTGTCCCGTTAAGCTGATGGCCGCTGTGACGTCACAATCAAAAATGGCGGTCGACACCACCGGCCATAGACACCACACCCTGGACCCTGTTTCCGGAGCCCCCAAACTATACTACTGTTATTGAATAGTTTCTTTTCTACAAAATAAGAAACAATGACACATTCATCAACTAATTATTTATATTTATTATCCGATTTTTATGAATGAATGTTGGACAAAATGCTAAACCTGTAAAAATAACTTATTTTTTGTTCAGTCTTTGTTGCTGTGGTATTATAACTAGAATTTTTGCGTAGAGTTTTATTTTGCAAAATCTAATTAAAACTAATAGCATGACTCTATATGAGGTTTCATAAATTATTTGCACATCATAAATGTGGGTTAAATTTATTGATTTATATTAGTTTTTTAATTTTCTTTCAAATATATATCAAAATATTTAAAATGGTTATTATTTTAATAGTAATTCTTTTTTTTACTCAGTACGTGTTATTATTTACCTTATAAGGTGTGCATTTATCCTAGAGTACAGATTGTTTCTAAACTGAGTTCTCTGACTGGCTTCAACACTTGGATGTTCTATAATCATAATTTGTTCGGATTTATATGTGCATATCCAAATACTTAAATACTAAATATTTCATTATCAAAATGAAATGATGTCCACATGTCTCGTCCATGACTAATGTACACAAAAAGACACAAACATTTCTCAGTTTATAATTTGATAGGATTAAATTTGAATGCAGTCAGTACCTATTCATTTGTTTCTCAATTGTACAAATAATGATATATTTTGTAAACGTATGTTAATTTTATACCTAATTTATTTGTTTGAAATATCTAGTAATTTTTTTGTTTATAAGAGCATTACAAAACAACCAAATTTTAAAATAGAATTCATATTATTTTAACTTATATATATATGTGTGTGTGTGTGTGTGTGTGTGTAAACATAACCACGTAACTAAATTAGATGAAATTAATGTTTAATAATTTTAATGTCTCAAGGTAAATTAAATTTCTAAATAAGTTAAATGCGCAGATACGTGTTCATCAAAGGCAAGTTGAAGAATAAAAATGGTGATATCTGTATCCGGTATTAGAAAAAGTATGTAAATTTTACCACAAGGCAAATACTTAATCCGATTATTTGTGTTATTTTTTTGGCGCGGGTATTATCATCAAACTCTGCTAATTCAAACTCAGCGTGCAATAAATGAAGTTGTATCGCTTGTAGGTTCTAGCTATGTCGAAGCCTAAGTAAGAAGTCCCTGCCATTTTAGTTGAAAATACATTCGTGACGTTCAGCGTAGCTACAGCTTCCCTGAAGATGGCGACTACAAAGACGACCGAAACTTCGCCGAGCACTTCGCCTTCGACGAGCATAGAATCAATCTACAAGCCGAGTAGGCACAGACAATGGCCACGGTAGCTTGGCATTCTCGTCAAAGAATTATTGCGTCCAACACGCTGTAGCTTCTTATGCGATTTTTCGCCTGAGGCCGTGGCCTGGCAACCAGAGCCATCGCCGCCACTAAAGTTATTTATTTACGCCCTTGAAGATGCTCCGAGGAGGCATCCGCCGAAGAGGTGTTATGATGCACTTCGTCTCTTCCCGCAGTTTCACCGCGTCTCCCCCACACACCCCTTCCTTATGCTCTTTTCCAAATCTACCCCGGCTGGACCAACCTCATCTCGTGCACCCGGCAATAAAATCCCCCCCCCCCCCCCCCTATTCATCCACGAACAGCGTTTTTCGTTGGGCGACAGCCACCGGTCTCGCTTGTGCGATGATGAATCATGGATATCCAAGTGGGGTTACACCACGCACAAGCTGCTCGGGACATAGAAACAAATATGTGAGCGAGTCTTTCAGTAGTAATCGCCTGTGATGTGTGAACATCTGACCTCGGTAACGAGCAAATGCGTGTGTTCTATTACTGTCCCTGTTGCAAGTAAACTTACAATACGAAACTCGGGCACGTAATATAAAGTTAAATTCTTAAAAATAATTGAAATATACTGATTAATAAAATATTCGCTTTTCAAGTACATAACCAAATTTCTAAACGCGTATGAAACAATTTTTTTTGCGCCCGCCGGTAGAATTCGCTGGATTAATCGCAAACGTTGCTTGCCACAATCAACCACAGATGGTAGCACGAAAAGAAACGGAAATTTTCAAATAATTTTAAATGGTCCGATAAAAGCGAAACATTCTTGAAAAAAAATCCTAAACCCCGGCTTTGACTTTATTCTGACAAGGAATTTTATTTAAATACTGCACATCTTTTTTAAATCTACAAAAGCGTTAATACTATGAAATTTTCGCACATGTTAGAGGTTATAATTCTATGTTTTATTGAAATATTAATCTGACCCAATTAAAAAAAAATATTAACACTTTTTTCGTTATAAATGGGTTCTTTTGATGCTTTTTCATGTAATTTCACTTAAATCACTAAGTATAGGTTTGTATCTATGTTGTTGCTTAAACAACTGAAATCAGTCTGTAAATACTTCCTACAAAACCAACCTTTACCTTATTGAGCTGATCCTATAGTATTATTATATTATAATAATATTTAAAAACATAAAAATATCTAGTGAATAGATTTGACCCACGCCTCTTAAGGTCTTCAAGCGCGTGCTCAACAGTTGTGCTACTTAGACTATTAGTCTGAGATCCGCACTAGAAACGAACTTCACCCAACTGTTTAATGGATGAAAAGTATTTAATATCAAATTTAATATATTAGAAAATAAATCTCGAGTGGGTTGTCTAAAAAATTCCTGGCCAGACCATGATTAATTAAAAATTGAAAAATGTATTTTATTAAATATTGCTCTGATGAGTTTAACGAATAAATTTATTACCAACCGAAAGTATGAAGCCTATAGAATATACAAATGTTGGGTTGTCTATTTTTTCTCTGGCGTAACTACTGGGTTGGCAGGTACAAACAGGTAAATCGATAATTGTAGTTATTTTCACCAATCTGTTAAATAAATAAATCTTATATCAAAATGAGCGCTATTTAATTGCGAATACAATGATATATGGTTGTCTGTAAAAAGTCTGGCCTAAATGACGGTTGTCGAGTTTTTAAAGGTGAAAATTTTATGCGTGTGGAAACTTGTGACAAAGAGGTCCGAGCCAAATATCCCGTGCGATAGAAGAGGGCTGCGTGCGACGAGACATTTGAATGAAAGAGAGCGCGTATGATATTTATTCGTTCATATGCGTTCGTAGATATGCCTTTTAATGAATGTCTAAGTTCGCATGACAGTTCGCAAACATTTAATCGAAGCAATGAACCATTTTTTTAAATATTAATACCATCTAAACTTAGACGCAACGATTATTTATTAAAGAATTTAAATTTACAATGAACAATTATTATTTGTAGAAATTCTATTCGCATACTATTGAGACATTAAGATATAACTTGACTTATTATACATATAAAGCTTATAGGTAAACTTTAAAGAATAAACACACAATATGTCTGTATTTTACCTGTAGAAATTACGTCGAAAGATTAATATCAATAATTTAAAAGTTAATTCAATAATTAAATAACATAATTTGAGCCTTTCAAATATTTATCAAAAGTAATTAAAAATATAATACTTACTTTTGTCCTTATTAAACAAATATCTGATTTGTCGCCAAAGGAAGGAAAAACAAAACAATAATTCACCAATTTGTCACATACAAAACATAGAAATAACACTTTAAAAAGTTACAATTTGAAATAAAATGTTATGGAATTATGTTTTAAAATTTATTGTGACCGCAAACACGTGTCTGTGAGTAAATACCCTTTATAGAGTCATTGCGGTTTGCAGTTTGTGCGTCGTTGAGGTTGTGTATATGAGTTTCATCACAGTAAGCATATGGACCAAAATATTCTAAATTATTCTTTGGTGAATTTTTATAGCGAGTTATATATATATATGTAACTCGCTATATAACTGAAGGAAAAAAACTTCTTAAAAAAGTGCTAATAATTTTCTAAGCGAAACCACGTCTAAAACGGGCACGTTTAGAAAACTGATACACTCTGTCACGTAGCTTGTCTCGCATTAGATATGTAGTTCTCAAAATAGCTATCAGTAGCCCATCTGTCACTTGAAGAGGAACGTCCGATCACTGACAACCACATGAAGTTGTTCACAAAAAATGTTAAAAAAAATAGCAGCTCGGATAGAAGGTGAAATTTGAGTGATTTCATTGTGCACACGTTTTGTGGAATCTAACTTGCCTCTATAAAATGACGCGAATTTGGCAGGCCTCCACTCATGTTTCGCTCCGAGAGCAGTGACCTCGATGCAGCCTGTCTCCGCCCGACGAGCTGTCCAGAGCCGCACGTGAGTCACCGTCAGCACCCCCCACCCCTCCCGGGGCCAATGAAGCACTCCACCGGGCGGTGACGCAGCCGCGAGGGTGTGGGCGTTGTCACCGGGAAGGAAGTGCGGGCGCGGGAAAAAGCGCGCGCTCCCACCACGTGCTTCTTCCCGCCAAAACTGCCGTCACGGGCACCTGCCACGTGGTCGGCCGAGCTAGAGAGAGAGAGAGATACAGAGACAACGCTCGTGCGCGCCCCGCTTTTAAATTTTGTGTCATGCAAATGTTATCGAATTGTTGCAGGGTGAGCATCGTTTCTGCTTCTATCAAGGGCGCAAATCTGCATAATTCGCAAGAATATTCGCGGGTTTGGAAAAAGAGGTTCAGCCCCGAGAGTTTTGCGCGTGGATTTGAACCAATATGGCGCTTGTATGTTGTATACCGTCCATATATATTTGAGCCTATACGCATACAATAAGCAGATAACTTTAAAATATACTGAAAATTCTCCCTAAAACATAGTTTTTATTTGTACGTATATCAATCCCGTTTCACGGTCACGAATTTGCAAGCGCAAAATCCTAACCTCCCCCCCCCCCCCCCCCCCAGGGATCAAGCCCATGGCACCGGTACTAGCCTGGACAGCTGGGATCGTGAGCTCTCCGGGTTTTCTGAGGAGTCCCAGAGATGTGACAGTTCCAGTCAGGCTCCCACACTGCTCGTTGGAGGGGCCTAGCCAGTGAGCTGCTCTTGCATTGTTTTTTATAGTCACAGAAAAACATTGGTATCAAAGTAAAACAAAGATGTTTAACCCGCAAAAAATTATAAAATTAAAAATATGTAAGTAATACCTAAATGGACTGGCGTTTTAGAGGACCTGGGTTTATGATCCGACCATGCTAATTATATATTTATACACAGAAAAGAAATTAATGCGCTTTACAACATTTTCCTTTGGAAACCAGTTGCCAAGGTATAGTTAACTTTGTACAGCACATGTATATGGTTATTTTAGCATATATTAAAGACACTTTCGAGATAATACTTATATTTTACTTTCGAAATTGACTCGTATCTTTATAATTAATTTATGTATCATTCAAGCACAAATTTGTTAAACCATTGAAAAGATAATCGAATGTTGAAGAATTTTATTTTATTTGCTTTTATTATGCTTGTTAATGAGCACATTTAATACTAGAAATCTATTCAGGAAAAGGTTAAAAAATAACTTTTACTAATGTAAGTTCTGGGACAAAACAAATCATAAATGCCCGCATAGGAATCCGAACCCAGTGTAACTGCGAACACTATTTTGTAGTGACACAGTTATTCTTATGTAAACGTACAAATTTACAAATATCTGTAAGTTTACATGAATAATTCGGTTCTAGTTACAAAAAGTAATATACTGTGTATGGTTTCCAGAGATCCCTTCAGGAAAATGCTTGCATGCCACTGAAAAATTTGCCATTGCTGTTCCTACGTAATATGCTTGTTCTGTATCGTACTGTAAACCTGTCTAATGACATCGCTGTCGAAAAAACGTTAGGCCCTAATAAATAAAAAGGTTATTTCGGAAGTGTAATATGGAAAGAAACCCAGGACGACAAAAAATTACAACTAAAATAACAACAATAATGAAAAACCTTGAAATAACGAACATACAATGAAGACAGCATAGTAAAAAGCACACGATTTCCTTCAAAAAGAAAATGCAACGTTTAGCATTCGGCAATTAAGGCAATTACCCTTGAATATTTACTCTGTATGCCATCGCTTGAACGAGCACACTTTTTTAAAACAGAATTATAAGATACATTAAGCTGTTATTCCACACCAATTTTTAAACTTATTAAATTAGATAACTTTTTAAAGAACTATGCTAACAAATTGTTGAGGGTATTTTTCTCGGAAATGATGATGGGTGCGCGGCGTAGAGGCTGGTTGGAATTTCCGGTGTAAAAGGTGAGGTGATACTGCAACAGTTGTCCCCTGCCTTCTACAGTATGGATGCGAAGGGCCGACACAGCAACCAGTTCTGAGCTCGGGAAGGAAAGTTTCCACGAGTGAAAAATCCCTGAATCAGTCGGGAATCCAACCCGGGAACTTTGGCTTACCAGCAAACAATTGAGACAAAAGGTGAAACTTAGTGTAAATAATTCCAATATACAAGGGTCAAGGAACTCCCGATGCTATAACTATAGACCTTCAAAGTACTTTAATTTGAAACTCAAACTAGAATCGGCACAATTTTAAAAATTATATCTGTATATTTTGTTATTTGGTTGGTTTTAATTTTCATTTATACTTAGTTATTTAATATTTTTACAGTTGGTCTCCTGCTCTTGAAGGCACTTTGAATCCTCTTCCGCCCTCGATTAAGGTTCTTCGAAAATATGATGATAATTACTCTAGCCTTTCTCTAAACATTAATGCCAGATAGGCAGGTTCAGAGCTACAAGCTGAAACAACTATTTTTAACGCATTTTTTAAATATTTTATTTTAGAAGGAAATAATTTTAAATAAAGCCCCAAATAAACTTAGTTATTTGCAGTTATTTGCAGACGTCATCACATTATGAAACGAGGTGGATCCTATAGAGACAACGTATATTGTCTCTAATAAATAAACTTTTCTCAATTTTTGACAGTTCTCAGAGGTATGATCTATGTACCGATCCTTCTGCCACTTTTGTTATGCCACCAGTGCTTAGAAAAACTTTATATGATTTTCAGTGTTAGCAAACATCGTGTGATGATTTGTAAATGACATTTGGGAAATGGATAATATTGGTAATACATTTCAGAACCGGCAAATTTAAGACAAGTCACGTGACACAGACTTAACCGGTAATTATCGGGCAAGGAATCGTTTATACCTTTGATTCAGTACACCGTGACGTAATTGTCGAACGCTGATATTCCACCCCCCCCCCCCCCCCCCACCAACACTCATCCAGTCTGCTCTCTCCCGTGTAAGGTTGCCAACCTCGGTAATTACGCGGCATTAATCTCCCTCGGTGGCGGCAGTTTTTCAATATCGGGATTCGACTCAGTTGGGGACACGTTATTAATGGCCATGCGAGAGGCGCGAAGGGTTGATGACAATGCTTGCTAAACGAGTTCTATTGCCTATTGCTGTGGCAACTTGGTCAGGCGGTGCTTTCAGATTTCCGTAAGGACCACGCCGTAGACACAAACACAAAACGAATAACGCCAAATAAATATAACCATTTCACAGTGTTAATTCTTTGAAATTGTTGGAATTGAATCCAATATCTAAATCTTATATCGGGATCTCACAATGTTATATCACAGTGTAACAATAATTGTGTTTTTTAAGATAGTTATTTATTAACCCAGTTGCTATAATTATTATAAGAATTTCTTGTAAATACGTATTCTACTTTTTTACAATATTTTGTGGGATGAAAAAAAAACAAATGCTGTAGCAGAATTTTATTCAGAATTCGGCATGATTCAAAATTTGTTTTTTAGACACAACTTTTTGTTTTATTTTAATTCTTATAAATACGAAAAAAATATAAAAATATTTAGCTAATAATGTAACGGTTCAAGACTTAAAAAATATATTCTGGATGCCACGTTAAAATTATTTTCTCGTAAATTTTACAAAAATAAAACCTAATAAATTGTTATAGACACAGTAGTGCTTATGTGTAAATAAATGTTGATTCGGAAAAATTTTCAGGTGTTTTAATTTTTTAGCACTTTGTCAGTACCCAAATTTTCCGTATCTCACTGTTTGGCTGAAAATTTTGAAAACTGAACAATGCGAGAGAGGTTAGGCTGACTGGCAAATGTAAGACAAAAAAAATACCGCTTAAATGTTTTATGTGAAATTACGTTTCATTCCATGGTGGTTCATTTGGTCAAACTCTTTACGAAAGATTCAGTTAAGGTTATTTTATAAAAATAATGCTAAGTTCCTCAATATATATTATAATTCTAATAATTATTTTCATAATTTTAACTATAATGATTTACGAAGTCTGACACCAAAATATTCTACTCACACTATTAAGATATCATAAGAAGTTATTTTGCAGAAAATGGTGTTACTTTTGATAAGAAAAGCGGCATATAGGTAGCCTACTAAAGCGCTTTAGGACTCTTTTCCAACGGCAGAGTTTCGTTGAAGCCTCACAATGGATCCGGTTTCTCGGTAAATGACTTAAGGCTGGCGCGGGAGTTGTCTCCGATATCTGTTCCGGCTATCGGTCCCACATCATTTCGTCATCACCGACAGAGAACAGCCCTGGGATGTGGGGGGGGGGGGAAGCAGGACAGGGGTGTTATTTTTTTTAGTACGATAAGACCTCTCCCCCTCCTCGTTGACAAGCTGTAGCTACGTCTCTCTCAACCCTCGACAGCCAACCCCGACCCCTCGGTATATTTTTTTCATCCCCCTGTGTCAACATGACCCCGTCAGCCACCCCTGCGGGGACCGGAGCTCGACGTTAGGGCAGCCCCCCCCCCCCCCCGACACCCTTAAACACCCCCTCGCTTCGGGGGATGGGGTAGGGGCCGCTGAACACGCTTTCCAAATTTGTGAGAGATCGCTCCAATACTAATCACAATACAGATTTTTTTTTTTGGGAAGAAAAGAGAGATTTTTTCGCTCCCTAATAGGAAAATGATCCAACAATGAACCAGTTAGCGAGGGTCGGGTGGAGAAGACATTAAGAAGGCGTTTGGAGGATGAGTCATGGTGGGATAAATTCGAGGGTAAAAAACCGAATTAGTTCTAGTCTTTGGCTAATACCAAAAAAAAAAAACGCTTCCATAATCTCTTGCAATGTATGTTTGAATAACATGCTCAGCCATACAATCTGTTAACTTGATTAAAGTATGTTTCCTATAGAGACTACATAGTTAACTTGAATTATTTTTTATTTAAATTTGTTTAACTTTTTTACAGTTTTTATTTTTATTTTTGAGCCGTTCTAATGGCCGCAGTTTTAAAAATTTCAAATGGTAACATCACTACTACTTTCAAGGTTTTGAAAATTTCCCCAATCATATTCTGTTCGATCGCCAAAATTATTTTTCATAACCAAATTTGTGATCATACAGTCATCGGCCATAAGAATCCCACGTGGATAGATGAGAGATGATGATGGCGTCACACAAAAGCAGGAGCCAATAACAGTTCACCATTCATCAAGTATGAGTAGAAATGTATTCTCTGATATCGCTGTATTGTAAAATGTTCCTACTAAACAGGAATCTTAAGTTTCTACGAGGTTTATCAGCATCCATAAATAAAAAGATCTAAAGAAATGCACTTTGTATTTGTTTTATTGCTTCTGACACAAAAATCCTTGTTAAATCTATGATTAAGAAATATTTTTTTATGATTTAGAAGTATCTATAGAAAAATATTAATGCATATGCTACGGGAATTAGTCTAAAAATGTTTTGATTTTTTTTTAGAAAAAAAAGATTTCAATAAATAATTTGGATTCGTCAGTATTAAAAACCATTGGAATTTGTGTTGTTTCAGTTGTTTTTAGTAGCGTTCTTTACGCTAAATAATAACTCGACGTTTGACTTATAGCATAAAACCGCTTTGGAACCTAATTTAAATGCAAAGCACGAACAACGATATTTGAAGAAAAAAACTTTATGAATAATATATATATTATGATATTGACAGTTTGTAGCGATCCCGCCGCTACACCGGCAGACTTAAAAAAAAAACTTTCTAGACACGTGGCGATACCATTTTATGGAATCCATCTCACTTCCCTTAAAAAAAAATGAAACGAGATAAATCCGAATAAACGGCAGAAGCCTAAAACGCCCGTGTAATATCTTAAATCCATTTTATTGCAAGTCATAACATTTTTTTTCTTTAAAGAAAGTGGCCCGCTGCCTTGCTGGGTCCTTATTTTTCATTTTTACAATCTCAGCCATTGCATCAACACAGATTCAAGATAATTTTTCCATAACTAAGGACTCATAAATCGTGAGGAATAAAAAGTTCTTGTGCAGGCGAGCTCTCACCCTCCTGCTAGATGCATCATCCAAATAAACCTACCAGTTCCAGCGTTATCACTGACAGTAAAAAAAATAAAATAAAAGGACTCCGGAATAAAGGAATTACCTCTAAACTCTGCAGTTAAGTCCCATTCATAAAATGCCTTCCTTTTAAGACGAGTAATAACTGTTTTTTTTGTAAGAACGTAGGTGGTGGGGTGGGTGGCGTGTGGACCGAGATTGCTGGCGCTTACGTCCTGTGAACGTGATAGCAGATAAAACGTGTACTGGCATAAGTAAGGAAAAAGGTACAGCCAATGCAAAACAAAACATCTTCCACGTTCCCGGTCCGAAGGAAAAGTTTACTCCGGAAAATATATATTATGCTAAACATCGAGGAAATCGATTTCAACGGGCTTGCCTTAAGGATATACTGAAATGATAAAAAGAATTCATAGATCCAGTAGCCGACAGCATAGACTCCAAAGCTAAATATTGACTTCAAAATATGAGTTGTTCTCATTATGTGCTATGGGTTGGGACCTGCAAAATAAGCAACATTCTTTTTGTCGACAGATTAGACTGAAAATTTTTCTGCATTTGAATGACCAATGTCCTTCAGACACATTATTCGACACGCTATTAATCACTAGAATCAATTACTACATCAACAGAAAGTCTGTGATCGAGTCATGTGTGAAGTAAAGATAGAGAGATGCATGTGGCAGCAACCAATGAACAAATGACAGTTTATACAGATAATGCACACATTTTTAGAGTTCAAAATAATATAATAAAATCCCAAATTGTGGGTCTTTAGGCATGGGAGAGAATGTTTCCCGACAAAAGAGGAGAAAGAAGTAAAAAAAAATTAACTACTAAATATCCAATCCTCCGCATCCAATTATCTTCATAAAATATACAAACGTGTTCTTACTTCGGTATTGACAATTCCGCACTGACCCTGAAACCGCAAGTGACACGTTATGATTTTGAGTGCGCTTCGAGAAGTACTTCTACCCACTGTTAAAACCTTCTTTATAGATGACGTCACTATTATCTGTATCATAGGACTTGTCTCAAAAGTAGCACTAATGGTCTACGTATCCTTCTGTCACTGTTGTTCTGACAGCAGTGTTTGTAACCAACTAGTGGTGGCCAATGTTCGTAAGCAAACAAAACATGATGTGATGTTTGACAAGTGACTGTTGGAACATGATCACCACTGGCACTAACTGTCAAATTTCAAACAATTGCCTTTACTTTTACAAAATATTCCTTAGAAAACCAGTTGCCAAGAAATCTTTTGTAACGCTACAAGAAAGAACTTTATATAACACATGGCTAAGGTTATTTTCGCATTAATGAGATTCGTTTCTCGGGAAAATAATAATTTTTTTTTTTTACAAAAATTGGCTCATAAATTTATATTTTAATTGAAGGACTATTAAGCATAATTGTTTTAAAAATTTTAAAACATAATTGATCTTTATTTTGTTATAATTGTGTGCAGTTAATAGTGGAAAGATATTCTGGGAACGGTTCACAAATAACATTAACTATGCGAGTTACTGGTATCAAATAAAGCATACATACTGCGAACACTGTTTTGCAGTGATAGCGTTGTTTTCAAGCAAATGTAAACATTTACAAATGTCTTTAATTTTACAGAAATATTTCTGTTCCGTTCACAAAAAAAAATAATTTACAGTGTAGAGAGCGCACTACAAAGTTTTCCCAACGTGCCACAAATTGCAATATTTTGAATACAATATTTTACACAGGTACATATAATTGTCAGTTCTCGTGCACTTACTTCAGCTCTTTCACACTGACAACAGCGTGTAGACTAGGGCCGATGTCATCTGCTCAGTGCCTCTAGTGGGAGCCACTAGTGGGTTGCCCACGATTTGACACTTCTTCAGAGGCAGGTTTGCTACTGGCGCAGAGGTCTCCCCAGCAGGGCATCCGCCCAGGGCGCCATGATCGGCCAACCCCGCGCTGGCCTCTTCCCTTTTTACTATCCTTGTTCAGCTAGTTTCCTGTTTAAAATGTAGACACTTACGAGAAAATGAGAGTATGCAATTTGCTATCAGCACGTAACTTAAAATGCTAAACACCATCTTTTAAATTTTAAAAATAGTTTTTATGATTAAATACTAAACAAATGAAAAATTATATTTTGGTCTCACGTAATGACGCGACTCAAACGGAATTGGATTATTATTATTTATGAAACCAAATCGAGTTTAGTAATAGGAACGGATATAATAATCTCCTTAAAAAATGAGCGAAAAAAATTCGCCGAAATTTAAGCTCGCGTTTGGATTAAAAACGTTGTTTTAAATAATTAATTCTTCAAATTTTCCAGGGGATGGCTGTTCAATACCTCCCAGGCCCTCTCCCCAATATTTTGGGTCCCACAAACGTAAGTGACTCAGGGCCACCAATGCTCCGCGGTAAAAGTGGGCAGATAGAATATAACAGTGTTTAAATCGTAAACCGTCGCAAAATTAACGACGTAAAAGTTTTAAAGCATTCACTTTAAAATAAAGCGAATGATTTAAGTTAAAGTGTTTGAAAACTCTCAATCGATCAGTCAGACTTAGTAAAAACATTTCTATGAAACAAGAGTCAATTAACTCCCCGATGCCGTGACTATAGAGACCTGATAATTCTGAGTTATTTCGACGTATCACAATATACTCCACACAATTAAAATACTCAAGTTTGTAATTTTGGTTCATCAGATGCTCCCCATTTTAACTGTTATTCGGTTTTCACTCGATTGGTTTATATGAGATGTTTTCTAATTTTGTTACTGATTTTCTGTCCTTGGAGGCATGTTGAACTATCTATCACCAAATAATAAATTGTCTTCACATGAACGAATATATATATATATATATATATATATATATATATATATACTCCAAATAATAAAGCCAAATTTGCAGGTTTCTAGATATGAGCAAAAAAGAAAAAAACAATTTCCTACGCTCTCTTCGTAGATAATATTTTTTTTTATTTTTTTATTTTGGAAACACATGAACTCCAAATAACAAACTTGTAGCTTTCCAAACGTTTGCCTATTATGAAACGAGGTTAATCCTCTAGAGGTCACAGATATAGCCTGTGTCATTTTACTTTGTCATGAATTTTTCATTAATTTTTTCACCAGTGTGTTTATTTACACCTATTATTTTACATTAAGTGAATACTGTTGAATATATGTATATGTGGCCGAACAAGTAATGTAAAGGAGATGTAGAGTTAAAATTTTATAAGTAGTCCTGAAACAAAATTAATGAGGAAATAGTGGAATAATCAAAATGGCATACGCGATCGAGCCTTAATTAATATGGCGAATCATAAAATTCCTGATATTCTTTATTCCATTCCCGTATTCTTTTTTTCTTTCTTTCTATGGCAGACATGTACATACTATAGCCCGTCCCACTCTTAGATTGCAGTACACGGCTTATGGCGCGCGCTGTTGCCAAATCTCTAACACATTACGAATTTCAGGAGATGCGTGTATTTGTAATTTGGATTGAACAAGAAGCATTTTAAGAAATCATATCGTAATTTATAATATTTTATACTATTACACATATAAATTTGTAATAATGCCACTTTTATGTAAATTTCAAATAAAAACTACCTATTGTAGACGAAAATTTCTTATAGTTTTCTTTTCTGTTCTAAAAATCCCATATATATATATATATATATATATATATATATATCACATTTTCATGGGCCCGATAAATGCCGTATTTTTGGACAAGTCATGTCCAAAATGATAAATAAAATACAGTAATGGAAATTCTCGGTCGAGTAAGTTATGGGAAAAATCCGAACAATTGGTTCGAAATGGGGAAGATTTTTTGAAAAACAGAAAAATCGCAACAACTCCCATAATATGAATAATATGGAATCCGTTTTAACGTATGATAACTCGGATTACCTAATGCCGAAAAATGTTTTCTAAATACATTTTTGATACGACCAGCCATAACTGCATGGGTTCGAAAAAAGTTTTCACCGGACAAAAAAACGTAACTGCCTTAGTAGACACCTTATCAAATCTGTTTAAATTGTTTGTAATAATATCATAGTTATTTTCCAAAACTTTGTCTAAAACAATGTTTGATAAGATGCTTGGTGTTGAGAAGGATAGAAAAGTAATTCAAAATTTTGTACCATGATCGCTATTGAATTCCTTCGTATTTATTTCATACATTTTACATATTATGTTCAAGAATCGATTATAATATTTTTAGTTGACTAAGGAAGCCATGTATTTGAAATTGCTTGTAGGACAGAACCCCACTTATCTAAACACACGACCCTGTTTCCTCTTACGACGGCAGCGCGCGCTCTTGTACTGATAAGACACATCTTTAACAGCTATTTCCACGGAAACTGTAGAAGCAATTGAGATGTGGCTGCTTTTAAAAACTAATTCAATTAATTGTGAACATTTTTCTCGCTTTCGTCCCCCATCTATCTTTAATAGAAAAAATGTTTTCCGCGGGTCAACTTTTTGATGTTTCAGTTTGTGAGAAAATGCATTTCAATATATTAAAAAAATTATTTAAGTGAAACCTGTACAGTTTTTGTCTTAACATTTGTTCGGTGGCGTCCTAAGGCATTAATTTACTAATAAAAAAAATCTGAATGAAATACACATGTAGGTTTTCTTTTTTTGATGTGAAACATATCGGAATACTTCAAAACAGTTCGCAGCGAATAAGTTATGTTTTTTAATTTTTTCGGACACTTAAAATATTGTTAAGTATTCAAAATAAGCATTGTCTGATGCGTATTTTTATTCTATACAATATGAAAAAAAGCTTGGTCCAAAAATTAAAATTTTAAATTTCGTTTGATATTTGGCAACAACGCACGAAGAAACAAGGACAGTGCTAACGGCAATCGGCGTGTGTTAGAGAGAGAGAGAATGCGCCCATTTACTTCCACACTGCAATCTAAGAGTGGGATGCTCTATAGTAGTGTGTATTGGCCGGTCCGAGCCCTAGAGTCGGAGTGTGGAGGCGGTGCCAGGGTCCGCCATGTTGAATAATGACGTCACAGCAGTCATCTTGGATGACATTGACCTTACCTTTGACCTTGACCTTGACTTTCAAAAATTACCAAATATTTCCAAAAAATGTCTTCAAAATTTGTATCAAATTCGCCAAACTTCACAAGAATTTGACAGTTTCTTTGGATAAAATTCCGCCAACAAGTCTGAAAAATCAGAGAAGAAATTTACCTATTTCGTAGGAAAAATTGCCGTTTTGAAGAACAATTTCCATTTTTGGTTAAAAAAAAAAAAAAAAAAAAAAAAAAAAACAGAGGCTTGAAAATTCCCAGACCAGCAAAGTCCGCCTCTACAAGCCGCCAAAACCGCAAGAGGACATGACCTTGACAATTCGGAATTTATGGCCGCCATTTTGAATTATTGTTTATCCATTGCAATTTTCGTTACGGTCGCCATCTTGAAAATCCGTATTTTTATCTGATTTTAATGGAAATTTTTAAAAACTATTAAAAAATATAATTAATAAAATTTTAATGAAAAACATTCGACCATTTTGAAATTCGCCCGCCATATTTAAAATCCGTATTTTTATTTTCAAAAATCGGGGAAAAAATTAAAATAATAAAAAATTATTAAATAAATTTTTAGTAGAAACATTCTGACATTTTGTAAAGCGTCCGCCATCTTGAAAATCCGCTATTACTATCCAATTATAAAAAGAAAATGTTTAAAATAAATAAGAAATTATTTAACCAAATTTAATAAAAATTTTATCTAAAAGGCACGTACATAATGTAATCCTCGGTTCGAATCCGATGGCGGCAGAGTTAAAGTGGCGATGGATCCTTCCTTCACAAAAGCCAATTACATACTGACCTCCCACCACAAATGCCAAGGTATATATATCGCCAGCAAGTATTATGTAACATGTGCCATCTTGTTTTCGTCCAGTAATCATTTATTACTGTGGCGTCCACCATCTTGTGGTCATGTCTGCCATATTGAAAATTCGTAATTATTTAGCTAAAAATTCGAGAAAAATTTCAAAAAAAATATACAATAAACATACTGATTAATTTAATTTATTCCTGTCCTTTTACGATACTTGATCAATGCAAAAAAACATGTTAAAAAAACATTTATTTAAATAAATATGGTAAAAAGTATTATAAGAGGTGAAATTTATTAACAACCAGTCTCCAGTCTGTGCTGTATGAAAATTGTGGTAGTAAAATATCATGTGAAATAACCCTGAAATTACATGTCAAGACATGTAAAGGACTTGCTTGGTACTCTAAGAAGAACGTAGAAATCGAGAAACGCTTGTAATTTTTTTTTGTTCTTGCATTAAAGTTGAATTTATGAAATATATTTTTTTGTTTTTAAAATAAATTGAGGTATTTTATTTCTGGAACCTGTCACTTATATGATATTTTTAATTTAATTACTTTTTTTTGCATTGAGCATGGATCTAATCAATAAACTGAAATCCCTCGATTTAATCAGTAAATTTATAAGTGTTTTTTTGTTCATTTTTGAATTTTTTTTCAAATTTACAGCTTAATAATTACAAATAATCAATATGTCATCAATGGCTTACTGGAGGCTGGTAGTAGAGTAATTTAAGCTTCCTTCAAGACTTTCCACCATATTGATTGAAATTAATATTTTTCGTTATATTAATTTTTTTCCATCAATCAAGTATCGAAAAAGTACATGAATCAATCGAGTTAATCATTATATTTACTTAATTTTTTAAAAATGAATTTTGGAATTTTTCCCGAATTTCTAGGTAAATAATTACGGATTTTCTATAATGTGGACGTGATGTCAAGATGGCAGACACCACAGAAATAAATTATTACTGCAATATAGCGGGTAAAAATTAAACTAACATGTAAGAAGTGCACTCTAGCAGATAAAACAAAATGATGGCCTACAGAAGACGAAAACAAGACGGCGGATGTGACATAATACTAGCTACGAGGTATATACTTACCTTGGAATTTGTGATGGGAGGTCGGTCTATCAGTGGCTTTTGTGGAGGAAGGATCCATCGCCATTTTTACTGTGCCGTCATCAAGTTCGAACCGAGGACTCCATTATGAAAATGCATTTTGAATTAAAATTTTATTAAATATGGTTAAATAATTTTTATTTATTTTAAAAATTTTCTTTTTAAAATTGTATAGTAATTGTAGATTTTCAAGATGGCGAAAAATTAAAGGAATGCGGAATGTTTTTACTATAATTTAATTAATTAACTTTTTTATTAATTTGAACATTTTTACCTTTAAAATCGGATATATAAATTCGGATTTTTAAGATGGCGGCCATAACGAAAATTGCAACAGTTATGTAAAAATTCAAATTGCAGCCATGGCATCCAAATTGACAAGGCTTAGGACGGCTTGTAGATGCGAACTTTTCATGCCACTGTAATTTTTTAAGGACTAAAATGTGAAATTTTCCCTCAAACCGGGAATTTTGTCCTCGAAATAAGAAAAATGTTATTTTTCTGATTTCTTGACATTTTGTGGCGAATATTTTTTGACAAAAAACCTGGAACTTTCGGATCTTGCAAATGTTTGGCAATTTTTTTAGCAAATTTTGAGTCTTTTTAGAATTCTTATTGCTATATTTGAAGTTATTTATAAGTTCATCCAAGATGGCTGCCGTGACGTCATAATCCAAGATGGCGGACCTCGGTGCCTCTTCGACACTCCGACTCCAAGGCTCGGACCGGCCAACATTACTATTTATACTGATTGGAAATAACCTCTTCCTGTCATGGCTAAGAACCATATCTCAGCTGCAAGTGGTCCTAAATCTCTGTCAGAACACTAGGTCTTTAGTTTTTGATTGCACTTGAATATGGCTGCAACAAGACATGCCGAAACTTTGGATGCGCCATAATTTGCTCGGACGTGTACTCAAATCCACAAGCCAAAGAAGTAATAAGTGACTCCGATCACGAAAGCCCAAGATCATTTTTATATCACTGCAGTAAAATATTTTGGCATTTATATTCCAAAAATATTCTTAGTAATAAGTAAAACATTTGGGCATATGCCTATATTCCAAACATTTATTTAGTAAGTTGTTAAATATTTTTGCATCTATATTCCGAAAAATTTCTTAGTGAGGGGTAAGATATTTTGGCATATTTATTCTAAACATTTTGTTAGCAAGGAGTAAAACATTTTTTCTGCATAAAACATCCGGCACACGGAACGCTTACACGCCAATGGCCCATGCGTCTCAGCTGTCTGTAGCCGCGAGGATTCAATCTTGGCTTCTTACCCACCCACCCAGCAATTATAAACCATATTAATAACTCTGCATTTATCCGTATGTTTAATTTGAACAAAATACAACTTAATTGCTTAAACGATACAATAGTTCAGTATGCTTGCACATACATAATTTACGATGTATTTGAATAGATCATTGCAATATATGGTTCGTAAATTTACCATACTTTGAATTGGCATGATAAAATAAATTTTATGGGATATATTTATCATATTACATTCCTATATTTGTTTAGGAACAAGTATTATTTCTTGTAAATTTTTCGTGAAAAGGATATTGCATTACTTTTATTGCAAGTTAAGGAAAATTATAAAAATTAAGTGTAAAAATCGCGATACAATTTTGATATTGTAAAAAAAAATAATTTCGTCATGTTTTAAATAGTTCTTCGAAATAAAATTTACAGATTTCGTATGCTATGAATACCAGGGTATTATTCAATACAAATAAATAAAATCGAATGTTTGTCTCCGATTTTCGAACTATCATTTTTTAAAATTTTTTTTGTTATCTAACTAATTACCTTCACAAAATGTTACGTTAAACCATTTTTGATCGCCTGTCCGTCTGTACTAAATGAAAAACACAAAACTGCTTAGGTACTTTATCAATATAAAATTCATTAAGGTTTGAGAAATGTATCCTAGGCTTACAAAACAACAAAACTTTAAGATTTCTCATATTTTGTTCTGGGATATCAAGAAACGCCAGACACTGATTTTATGTTGAAAAATTATATATTACTAATATATTAATTACTTCTATTTCAAATGTAAAGTTAATCCAAATAGTCTCCAATAGAGACTTGTACCGGAGAGATCTATATTAACAACAACTGCGAGAGTGTAGAAAATAACCTGGTGGCCTGGCGTGACACTAAAATAAATTTATAAATTAATAGTTACAAAATTAATTTTATAATCTGGCGGTAAACATTTTAAGCATGGGATGTTTTTTGTAAAATAAATTTATGTAACAATAAAAATGGTTTGCTGAGTTCAAAGAACATTTTTTTTTAGTAATAAAGTTGGCATCGTAAATTTTAAACAAATAAAGTGTAAATAATGCACATAAATGCTGTCATCTTCTGGATTGGCGTGACCACCACGCCAGATTGGTTCAACAAAGATTATAAATATAATAAATGACGATTTTTTTAATGTTTATTAAAGCCATACAAAAACTTGAGTTGTAGTAGCTGGTCTAATTTATTTTCTGTCTTAAATGATCTACACTATGTTAATTATTTTGTTCATGACAAAAACGTCATACGCTAAATTTGTAAATAAATTTAACTGAAACATTTTATGAAATCAAAACATAATTAAAAGAAGAATTGTCATCCCTCCGTAATGGCTTTCGTTACTTTACCAGCTATCTGTAAAAGTCACTTTCGTTCTTCTTCAGAAGGTACACGCCCAGCAAATAAGGGAGAGTTTCAAAAGATTTAATATAGTGTCATAAAGTGTATGTATATCAGTGGTTTTTCACTCCTTATCTTTACCGAAGAGGAAATGCACAAGAAGTGAACATTGGGGATGAAATTTGATTCAAAGCATTCGTTTCTCGTCGCGTATTCAAATGTCTAAGGGACAGCAAGGAATAAACATTTACATTTTTCTTTTGTTATGGGACTGCCACGCAGAAATAGATTGAAGATTGCTATCAGATTATGAATATGTACGCAAAGTGTGTTATATACGATAGAACTGTGCGGCTGAAAATTGCTTTAAATTCAAAAGTGATGCAAGTTACATGTTTATATGAAATGTGAAATTATTCTTAGTTTATTGATTGTTCATATTTTAAGCGATAGGCTTTATACTGTATTTAATTTAGGAAGACTTACAAAAAATGTCATAAAACATTTGCAAACCTAAAGGAATTCATTGGTCTATATTTTATTTTATTCACAGTAAATATTTATATTTTATTATGTGTCCACATATAATCTAGCTCCATAAAATAAACTTTGTCTTTAATTTTAGAAATCGTTAAATATATATATTTTTTAAATTAATCAAATGTAAATTTATGTGTAAAGATTTTCTGCTCTCTGCAAAGATTGTAAACTTATAACTTTAATATATCCATCGTTATTATAAATAAATAGTTTAACATGTTAAGCATGAACATAAGATAAGTATTTTCTGAGATACAACGTTTTTTGTTGGTTTTATCGTACGTTTTGTCTGCGGTTCCTGTAGACTTTGACATTTTTAAAATTATTTACTGCAATTTAATTTATACACTACGCGATATTTTTTGTGCATAAATAAATTACGATTAGTTGTAAACTGTTCAGTAATACCAAACTAATAACTTTACTTTTAATGACCAACATCACTTCGAATCACTTATCTGTATTAAGTATTAAGGTAAGGATTTCATACTTATATCAACTATATACACACTGAAGTTTGTGAAATGGAGATGCTAGAATAAAAAGTTGTCTAATTGTGAAAAAGTACAACAATTTGTTTCCTGACTGCAAGCATCCAAGAATTGCACCGATGAAACAATAACACTGAATTAATAAGAACATTCCTATTTTCCATGAATGCCAATTACCCGATTACGTTGCGCATAGCAGCAATTCTCCTAAGAACGGTGCTATGGAAATGAAAGTTAATGTCTTTGTAAAGTAACATAATATCAATTTTGATAGTTCATAAAAGAAGTACCAGTGGTACCCCAATTTTCCACGGTCCATTTCAAAGCAACGCATGAAAATGTTTTACGAACACACTGTTACAAATTTTCACCTGAAATTTACTAAGAACACTAGTAAATAATTATCCAGAGACTTTATAAAATTACGTTTATCGTCGTAATTTTGCGGGTGCAGAGTTCACCAAATTTTAACATAAATTAACAATAATAATCATAGTATATAAACCAAAAATTTAGAAACGTGTAGAGTCTACAGCGAAAACCTTTTTCTTGCACGTGTGTGTTTACCTTGTTTGCAAAGAAACCCTTGACCCAGACGTTGGTATCTGGCGTAGTTTTTTTTTTCGAAGATCCAGTTATACGATATTACGATGTATGCTTAATTTCTTTCAGGTCAATTCTTCGTTGTAAAGTTCGTACATTGGCTGTAATTTCTAACAGTGCTCTGACAACCACGTACAGTAGTATCCAAAAAAGTTTTTTTCTTACAAAAAAAAACCGTGGCCGAAGGTTACGTAGATAATCGGTAAAACTTTAAAGAACTTTCAAATTTGAGACAAGTTGCTTGTCACAGACTAGAGTTCTCGCGCTCATACATAAAACTTTACCCTTTAATTGGAAAATATATAAAAAAGTTTTCTTACTTTTTGTTGACTTATCATACGGTTCTATATGAAACAGGAATTCTTTACTGCGAATCTTTATAATTTCTGTATCGAAGCCATGAAATTAAAAAAAGATTTTTTTGACGACCACAAACATAATTAAAGTTCATCGAAACAAAATTTTAACACAGTTAATGTTTGCCTTAACGAGTTATAAACACCATTATCATATATTCCTAAGTTAATAAAGATATAAAATGTAAACTGATTCTTAAATTATTTTGGAGCAGAAAATAAGTGATCCATTTATAAGACTTGGTCGAGGTAGGTATGGGGACACCGGCTTGTGGGTGGGGGGGATCAAGGGATCCGCGGCAGCCATCGTAGATGACCTAGAATCCGGCCGCCATCTTGGATTTCCAAAATCCCATGCTCCCTCATTCCTACTTCCCATCCGCATCTTGCCTAAATATTTATTAAACAGTTCTTTTTATTAATTAACATTCTGAAAAGTTTTTTTTTAAGAATTGTCTCAGGTAGGCTATATGTTGTAACAAACCAAATCAATTGTCTTATCATTGCGGGTACGATGACAGCATTTTTATTAAAATACCACAAAGTAACATCTTGTCTACCCATTTACAAGAAAACATATTTAATTTGAATTTTTTATTATTTACACCATCCTGAACCTCATTTAACCTTCAGACCAGCTGGTACAGAAGGACGAGAAATTTCCTAAAGTTCTCACTCACAAGCAGGTATGTTTGCGTAAACGTTTTTAAAAACTGCATGGTAGCAGCACCAGATATTTTTTACGTCTATTTATGTTTCTTTTTTTTCCGATATTAACTTAACCCGAGGAAAGCAGGTAACATTTTCAGGTAACATTTTCAAATAATAAACAGTAGTTGATTATAATCTTTTAATTAAAATATTAAGTGCATTCTTCACAGCTCTTAAACCTATGTATTGTACAGTCTAGGAATTCTCTCAGTAATTTACATGATTTATCCTAATTTTTAAATATCTAGAAATCACTTTAAACAAGATAAAGTAAAGTAAAAAAGTAAATATAAAGTAAATACCTTTTGTTTATTGTGGACAAAATGTTATAACTGTTATGTTTGAATCACTTTTATTCGTTAATGAAAGTACTGTTTATAAGCTTTATTCGGCCTAGTTTTCATATAGTTCTAATTAAATATTTCTTGAATTTTTTTTATAAAAAATAAGGAATAACCAGAAACACTAGGAGAATATCAGTAGAAGTCTCTATAGAAATAACCAGGAGCACACGGAGAAATCCCACAAAATTTTGACACGAATAATCAAGAGCACACGAAGAATAACAACAGAAGTTTCGTCAGGAATGACAAGAATCACTTGGAGACACCAATAAAATATTGATAGCAATAATCAGAAGCACACGGAGAAAATCATCATCGTCTTGAAGTCCTGTAGCTTTAGAGTCTCGTACCTTGGAGCCTTTTTATAGCCTCTAGCCTCTAAAACGGGTAGATTCGTAACCAAGTAGCCTTTTTTGCAATGTAGCTTCGCAGTCGTGAAGCCTTGAAGCTTCGTAGTCCTTGGCCTCTTTCGCTCGTAGCCTTGGAACCTTGTAGTCTTGGAACTTTGTAGCCAAATGTTGCTGGAGCAGTTAGGCTTAAGACAGCAGGAGCCAAAGACAGTTTGTAACAAAAACTTTTGGAGTAAATTCTTTTGAAGCCAAAAACTTTTGGAGCCAATGACTTTTGAAGCAGAAGACTTTTGGAGCCAAAGAATTTTGGAGCAAAAACATTTTGGATCTAATTACTTTTGGAGCCAATGACTTTTGGAGCTAATACTGTTGCAACCAGGGACGCAACAACAGGGGGGGCAAGGGTATTTTGCCCCCCCTCTGAAACCTTGAAGTGGGGGCAAACGGGGGCAAAGAAAGTGCTGTGTAATCAATTTTTAGATAATAAGACTGGTTAAATAGCACCATTTTCCACCTTGAAATACAAATTTTCCCGGGGGAGGACCACCGGACCCCCGCTTCAATAGAGGGGATCGATGATTCTTTATAAAAAGTTATATTGCCCCCCCCCCCCCCTTTGGATATTCAGTTGTTGCGCCCCTGGTTGCAACCAATGGCATTTGGAGCCAAAGTGTATTGGGACCAATAAAATTATGGAACTAAACACTTTTAGAGACATTGAATCATACTGCATCTTGCGACCGATAGTATTCTACTGATGATATCGTATACTTCTGATGAGTTACTAACATGTTGAATTTTCGTACAAATGTGTGTACTTTTCATTAAACATGCTTCCTTTTTTCATGTGCTGGATTTTTTTTAATGTACTACATTTTTTGACAAATGTGCTTTCTTTTTAGATTGTTCTTCCTTTTTGACGATGAACGATCATTTATTAGTCTGTACTTATGACATTATTGGCCTCGTGGTTCAGGGACGAGAGGTATATTGGCCTGACACTGAACATGGCCTGTTTACAATGTTGGTTGCATATCGGTGAATGATCCCTCTTGGTTCAGAGATGCTTGGCCTATGCGCATGAATTTTTACATTAACTGTGTAAAACATTTGCCGAGTATCGACGAAAAAAATACCTCTTGGCTCCTGACTGAATATATTTGACCACATACTGGATGCGTATGGCTACCTACTGGATATATCTTGCCACATACTGTACATGCATTCCTGGACACTGTATAGATATGCATGGCTACCGAATGGGCGATCCTTGCCACCTAATGGACATGCCTAACGAATACTTGATTGGCCACCAACTGGCTACGCCTTTCCACCTACTGTGCGTCCGTTTTTGGCGAGTGAATAGACTTGCCTGGCCACCGACTGGACGTAACTTGCCACCAACTTCATGTGTCTATCCAACAACTGGACTTGCCTGGTCTCAGACCTGACATGCCTAGCTAATAACTGCACATGTCAGCCACAAACTGAATTTATCTTGCCACCGATTACGTGCCTGGCTACTGAATACACATGCCTAGCTACCAACTGGCTGTGTCTTGCCACATGCTGGACGTGCCTGACCGTCGAATACGTGCCTGGCCTCGGACTTAATGTGTCCAAACACCGACTGGATGTGCCTGGCGGCCGATTACTGTCTGGGTTATCAACTGTTATGTATAACTGACCTGAAAACACACGTCAAGGTTCGAACCGAGGACAGATATCGATCAATTTAATCATAATTTTTATAAATTACTTTTTTGATCAATTTTGGGAAATTTTCCCGGATTTCCTGCTTAATAATTACAGAATTTACAGATGGCAGCCATGACGGTCGACAAGATGGCGTATGTTAAGATGGTCTGTTATTGGTACTTTAGTAGGTAGAAATTAAATTAATACGCCAGCAGCGCAATTAAGAAAATACCATATGTACAACGTTACAGTAGTGCTCCTTGTATAGAATACTGAAAACAATATGGCGGCAGCAACCCGTAGCAGGTGATGGTATTATTCCTTCAGAATAAAAGAAAATATAAGTCCGTATATGTCTATTATTTTTATATACCTTACTAGCTGCAGTACCCGGCGTTGCCCGGGCTGAACACAGGGTGAAGGGGACTTTTTTCGAAATCAGATGTAGTTAGTAATTGTCTTCTTAATTTGAATGTCAAGTGTACAAAATAATTTACAATATCACTTTTAGATCCCGACAGACGTTGTTTTGCCAGTGTATAGTTATTTACCTGCATATATCTAAAAATTGGTAGGCTGTACGTAATCTAGACTCTATAAAGCACTATAGAAAAAAGCTGAAAAAGAAGAGATTACTAATATCGAAAAGATTCCATTATCTTGCTAATGCTCGGCATGCATTGCAATGACTCAATCAGTTTTGTTTTGTAATATGTTTGAAGTAGTTACACATTTACAAATCATCTATCCATCTCTTTAATACCTATTTATTTATCTCTATCTACATCTATATATATCTATGTATCTCTCTATCTCTATTTATTTATTTATATATACATATATACATATATAACTCCCACTATCTCTATCTCTTCTATATATAAATCTCTATATAGCTCTATACAACTATATTTATATCTTTATCTAACCCTTTTAATTCTCTATACCTTACTCTATCTCAACTTATCTCTCTATCGCTCTCCAACTCACTATATATATAACTCTATCTCTGTCTCTCTTTTATATTTAAATAAATTGTGTCATGCGTGCGCACTTATAGCCTACAACAAAAACAGACGAAGTGCCGCTATATCATATGAAATAAACACATTTTTTTTAACGATTCGTGCTCCAACTATTGCAAAATAGTTATACCGTCTCAGAAACCTTCACGGGCATGCGCATAACAAATCATCAAAATTTCATCTCAATCGGATGAATGGTATAGGAACGCATACGGCACAAACAAACGAAAATTAAAGACATGACAAACGCATCAAACGATGGTGCGTTTAAAATTCAAGGAAACTCTATCTATTTACGAAGTTAAGAACAAAACTGTTTTTAGCGCCTTTGTTTTGCTAGCCGCTGCGAGCTCCACTAAGCGGACTGGTCTCACCAAGAAGAAAAATATGAATTTTCCAGACCTTACTATGTGTATGATTGTGTGGCAGACATAGAGTAATGACACTCACTTACTATTTTTATGTCTATGACCTATGATTTTTTTATGTTAAAAAATGAATTTATCATTTTTCACTCCCTTAGGGATAGAATTTCATATTAATATGTGGTCTATGTGTTAATCCAGGTTATGAGCTCGTTGTATGCCAAATTTCATCCAGATCCGTTCAGCCGTTCTGGCATGATTGATTAACATCCATCCATTCATCCATTCAACCAAACTTTCACATTTATAATATAAGTGGGATTTAATTCTCGGTCTGGGTAATTTCAAGATGGCATCGCGGTAAAAGGCGTATGTTATCCAATCGAGAGGTCCAAGTTATAAAAATTCGAAATTACTTTTAGTATACATATGTGATCCACTATTAAATAAGATCGACCTCGTAGCCGAGCGGACAAAGCACTGAGTCGGTAAACTGAAGGTCGCGGGTTTTGAATCCGCCCACCTCCGAAATATTAACTTCTTTAAATATTTTAGGGAACCACCATAAGAACTAACATAAACATTTTTTTCACAGTAGAAGTACCCAATAACGAGAAAAAATATAAATATATGTCTTTCCCGACACTAACACAACTGTGAACCACTGTGCAGGATTGCGGATAAAAAAATGACAAAAGTGCCCGAAGATTGTCGAGAACTGCCGATCTTAGGCATCCAGCCACGGAAACGTCCTATTGCTGAATCCGGACAATATATAAGCGACCACAAGAATCCTCCACAAAATCGTAGTCCCAAAAGAATAACATTGCTAAAAATTATAAGATTTACAAAATTTGGACGTATTTGATTGTGTACCTTATAAGGGAGTTATAATTTTTTTTAATCCACCCTTTATTTTGTCAATCCCTTGCGGCAATGAATCGTCGAATCAAAAATTATTATAGACAAATGTTTTAGATAAAAAATATTAGATTATTTCTTATTTCATACGAATTCGGTGTTGTGCCTACAAAAGGAGTTTTAAATTTGTTGTCCTCCAACCCTTGTTTTATCAACCTTTTGCAGTTATTGTTGGTCGTATCAAAAACTCATTCAGACAAAAGATTTTGGTGTCTCTCATATCCAACGGGTGTGTTTTTTTTTCAATGTTATGGGAGTTACTGCGATTTTATTTTTGTTTTTTTAAAACCTTCCTCATTTCTACCACTTTCGTCGGATAATGCCCATTAACGAAATCGACTGATATTTTCCTATTCTTGATTTTATGTATAAGTTTGGAAGTGATTTGCGAAACAATTGCACATTAACTTTTTATTTGTTTTGAGGTCTATAGACCATGAAACGAAAAATTATAAAAATTTTTTCTGGAAGTCGCACCATGGTAACGGCTACAATAGGTTGTCTTTAGTTGAAATCTACCTAAAAAACCTCATTCGACATTTCTACCCTTTAAAAATAAAATTTGGTATATCTTGATGAAATATTGTATACTTCATATTCACAAGATGACAGAAACTATTTTTTAGAACTAATTTAGAAATAACTTACGCTAATTTCTCATTCATTACATTTTTAATTACTGAAATAAAACAATCAATTTTATATTTGAATTTACTCTCTCTTGAAAAAGGATCACTCTTCACAATATAGTGCGGGCAATACCAAGTACCTCAGCTTAAATGTATGTAGGCCAATATGTAATTTAATATATATTTATTGTGCTGTAACATTTTTTTTACTATTACCTAAGTTATATTATACAATTTTGATAATTGTTTGTAACTTTTAATTTCAAAATAGTTAAGCAATTAACGAAAAGTACAATAATACACTCACTTTTAACGTGAAAACATTTGTAAAAAGTCTTCTATTCTCAAGTCCCGCCAGAGTTAGCGATGAAACGCTTTTTTTTGTCGGCAATTTTTTATATATAGGCCTATATATATCTCGTGACTCAATTGTTGTATCGAAAAGTGTTGTATATTCTCTAAAAATAGACCAGTGTTCGTTGCCTGTTAGTGCACTTACAGCATAGTGCGCCTACGACATTAAGCGGGGAGAGAGGTTGAGAAATAGGCTTGAAATTAATTCTGCGCGACCAAAGAATTAGTAATAACTCAGCAACGGAAAGGGTAACACGAGTAATTTGTGTGTTGTGTGTATAATGAAAGTGCTCTAAAAATTTAGCCAGGCATAAAAAAATAAGTTGTGGATTGAAAAGTTGTGCCGGGTGACAGTTAACAAAACGTTCTAAAACTGCTTGCTTCAGGCAACGCCGCGCGGTTACAGGAGTATTCAGCATCAGAGGTAGCGGGACAGGCAGAGCGCTCATCAGAGATCTCATCAACAGAGCGAGTGAGGCGCCTTCGTGATCGTCGCAGACTTGAAGCGTTGGGCGTCGTTGTAGGGCCACCGATTGCGTCGACCATGTATAAAATGTAAAGTACAGTAAATATTTATTTACATTTGATAAATGTAAAATTTAATTTGAAGATAAACCTGGAAAATATAAATAAATATGTTCTTAAAAATGTGAGTTTCTTTCCTTTCCTCGTAAATTATACCTGATGATCTACGGGAGACGTTTTCACGCAAATATAATTACGGTAGTATGGCGATATTACCTACCCCATTTTTTCATAAATTACTTTTTATAATTAAATTGATTTAATTCATTTACAGGAAAAAATTAGAAGTCATTTTTACAAGATTTTTAGAACCAAAATATTACCACTTTAAATCTGCAAATGCTCTTTAACTTAGGTGTGTCTTGCAGATCTGTGTAGCTATTGTCTTGTCTTGTACTTTTTTATTAAACTGCGCTGTCCGTTTGTAATTTATTTTCGTGAACGTGACATTAATCAGTCGAGAGAAACAAATTAATATCAATATAAAATCAGTATTCATTATTTCATAAGTCAATAATATTACTAGAAAGACATGGTTGGCTTACGAGCCACAGCCGCAGTCCACTTAGAGCTGATCCATGCAGTTTCGTGAGGATATTATTACGTCCTTCCCCTCCCACTTTTATCAGATCCTTGACTTTGTCTGGTTTTTGATAGACGACTTCGTCCAGGGCAGTTGTGTGCGGCTGTATCCCCTCTCCTCCGCCGAGAGCGCTCCCAGCCATTAAAAACGGTTCAGTTCTTTACTACACCTTAAGGACCTTCCCCCGTCATCTTTTCCCGCCTTTAAAAACCTCCTTGGCCGTGATGGGGGGGGGGGGGTACTCGTAAAGAAATATTAAGACAAAAGAGCTGGCCAGGCAAATTGAGAACGAGGAATGGGGGAAAGTGTTAGGCTACACATACTTGTGGATATACTGCGCCCGGTGTTTTTATGGTGATTGAACTCCGAGCGTTGTTTTTTTTTTTGGTGTTGTGAAGGGGGGGGGGGGGGGTGTACGGAGGTGGCAGGGCGGATCCAATTTTCAGGGTCATTACAGACATGTTGATGTGAGTGGCTGTAAAACGCTCCCTGTTATAAGGAATAAAACGGGCGGGAATTGTTGGGGGGAAGGGGGAAAATAGTTTTGTTCAGCGACGAGCGACGGATATCGCAGTTTTAAGGGGGCGCGAGATTTTACAGTGGAGAAGTCATGGTTTAAGAAGAAGAGCATCCTTCTGGTTGTTTTAGTGTGTTCGAGGGGAGGAAAGGAAGTACGACAAGTCCTCGTGTGTTTTTGTCGTTGGTTAGTTCAAACACACTGGAAACCAACCCGGACAGCTCTATGCTATAAACACAGAGGAGAGCGCGAGAATTAGCAAATGTCATGGAGAGTCACGATAGTAATTTTTGTATTTGTTAATAGGTAATATAATGAATTTAATTTATTAACTTGTCTTATTTTTAAATATGGTGAAGTTAATTTCTTCATCGCATTTTCATACATTTAAACACAGAAGATTTTAAAAAAATACTGTAACAAAAACAAAAAAAAATTGCATTAAGTTAATATAATATGGTAGTTTTATAATATATTAAATAATATCAGTAAATCAAATTAAAAATCCTAAAATGTCTAATGAAAATTAACGAAACTGCCAGTTTTCCAATGAATCTCTACAAATGATGATCTAATTTACTGTAAAAAAGTAGAAACTAACATATAAAATATCGTTAAAAAGAATAAGGAAAAAATCATGACTAACTAAATATAACCTACTATGTAGGTTTTTACCTGAAAATAATCATTTTTCATTCTTTTTAGGAAACCTTAAACACTGAAGGTATGTTTTTGCAGTTAACTTATAATAAATTATCTAATAACCCATCGCTTCGCCCGCGCAATTTTATAGGCTTTGCCTGGTATAAATTTAAAGAAAAATATGACATTAATTCCAGACGTTATTACTTAAGAAAAAGACACAATCAGGTGCATAAAATATTAAACTTACAAAAAATAACGTTTAACAATAATGTTCGATAAAATGTTTATGCGTAAGACTGTTTAATTGTTAGTACGGATCAAGTATCTGTTTTTTTAATTTTTTTTTGTTTGTTCGAGGATGTGTTTAACCTTGAATAAATCACACCTACCTCAGTTTCATTTCATTAGGTAGACAATTTTAAAAAATTTTAACACGCGCTTGTTGGGTTTTAATTAAGTTTATGACATCGACTACATTAAAAACTTAATTTATTATTGTTAAATCTAAGCTAAGAATAATTTATTAATTTCAAAATTTTAAAAAAACCTCCCTTATTTTATGATAATTTATGCAGTCGGTTCTGCATTTGAAATTTCTTATCCCAAATTTAGTTTATGGTGATATTTCGGAGAACGTTGAATAAGAGAAGACAGCTTAAGAAATTTTTATTTATCATTGCCACAATCTTGAATTAAGTTTGATTTGATCACAAGATATTTTTAATGTCAAATCATATTTACAATATTTCATCCCATAAGAAGTAGAATTTCAGCAAGTACTAAAAATGATATAGTTTTCATGTTTACAAAGCTTACAAGGAAACTAACATCCCGTTTGATGAGCTTCAGAGATAAGAATTTTATGATTAAAAAAAATATTAACCGCGTTCTCACTTTTTTTCCGGTCGATTATAAAAAAATGGAATGGGTAAAAAACATACTATTTAATCATATAATGTACATCATAGTTGCTCAGTTCTTACCTCAAACTTAATTTGCTTGGCCTTATTCTTTATTACTATAAATCCTAACATACCCCCTGTAGGGTCGAATATCGGAAATGGTAAAATCACCCTATGTAATTAATTATTTTAATTATTATTGCTCAGTTTCTTACCATCCAGCTTTATATGCTATTGTGATATAGGTTTTTTATGGCAAAAAAAAACTTACTCTCTTTTCACACTCTTAAAAGTCGCCCGGAAAAATGTAAAATTAAAATTCGTTACTCTATATGCATGCTGTTCAATCTTAATTTATTACCCTTTGGATTTAGTAGATTCGGAAATTTGTATATATTTTCTTTAAACCAAACTATTCCTTTTACAGCCAGAACGATATCATGACGGCCATTTTGTTTTCGTCTGCTGAAGCCCACTGCCGAATATTGATTTCGTCTTGTCTAGTGCACTGCCGAAAAAATTAGTTTAATATTTGCCTGCTAGAGAGCAGGAACTATTTATAACTGTGGCGTCCGACATCTGGTCATTTGGGCGCCATATTGAAATTCTCTAATTATGAAGCTAGAATTTCGGGAAAAATTCCAAAAATTCACTTGATAAAAAATTGATTGATTCGATTAATTTCTGTCTTTGATTCGGTCGATACTTGTCCTTGGTTCGATGCTTGCTCGATACAAAAAAAAGATAATTTCAGTTAAAAATATATTTATTTTAATTTAACATTTAATGGACTGGTTCAAAGAAAAAATGCAACAAAATTACAAATAGAAAATGTATTACATAAATTATACAAGTGGAAACAAAGAAATTACTAGCATTTCTCGATCTCTAGAGTCTTCTTATAAGACGAAGTGAGTCCTTTGCATGTCTTGACATGTGTTTTCAGGGCAGTTCTACATGACAGTCGATTAACAAGCAACGTACAATCAGTGGCCAGGTACAAGCAGTCAGTGGCCAGCCACATCCCATTGGTTGTCTAGGAACGTCAGACAGGTAGACCAGACTCGAGTGTCTAGTCGGTTGGTCAGTCTAAATGTCAAATTGGTAGCAAGGTACGCCCGACGGTGGCTATGCACGTCTATTAAGTGATCAGGCATGTATTTAGTAGTCAGACACATTCAGTATGTTGGCTGGACACGTCCAGTTGTTGGTTAGGCTAACACGATCAGTTGGTAGCCAGGCACGGCTATTCAGTGGTCAGTAACGGTATTCCAGTACGTGGCAAGGCTCACATAGTTGGTAGCTAGGCATTTCTATTCAGTAGCCAGACACGTACCGTAATAGGTGGCCAGGTACATTCAGTTTGTGGCTGACATGTCCAATTATCAGCTAGGCATGTCCACTCAGCGACCAGGCACAGCAAGTTATTGGCTAGACTCATCAAGTTGATGACAAGGTAAAGCCACTCGATGACCAGACATGTCTACTCACTGGTCAGGAATGCTCGTCCAGTAGGTGGCAAGGCGCAAACAGTTTGTGAACAGGCACGTATTTGGCGGTCAGGAACGTCCAGTAGGTGGAAAAGCGTGCCCAGTTGGTGGGTAGGTACTTCCAGTTATTGGTTAGGCTAACACGATCTGTTGGTGGCCAGGCACATGTAGTATTTGTTGGTTAGACACCTCCAGTCTAAGGCCAGGCACGTTAGATAGGTTAGACAGGCACGTCCATTTGGTGGTCTGGCACATATAGTCATTAGTCAAGAGGTGCAATATGTTGATACTTAATAAACCTTTCAAAAATGTCATGTAAAATGTCATACATGCAGGCCAAGCGTCTCCAAACCAAGAGGTATTTTTTGTCGATACTCAGCGAAAATTTTAAATAGGTTATGTTCAATGTTTGGCTTATAGACCATGCATCTCTGAACCGCGAGACCAATCATGTCCTGTCTACAAACTTGTAAGTATATGCACATTCGTGAAAAAAGCAGCACATTTAACGAAAAGGACGGACACTTGGACGAAAATTTAACTTGTTAAATTACTATTTCATCACAGTATACGATCTCATCAGAGGGATACGATCTCAAAAGTAAGTTACGATACTACTGAGTTGACTACGAGCATTAACGCGAAAATAGCGTACATTTACACGAACAATTAACTTAGTAGGATACGCTCCTATCGGTAGGATATAATTGCCAATATACAATCGGCTCCAACATCTCCAACTGTCTTTGGCTTCAGTTGTCTTGGGCTACAACTGCTTCAACGGCATTTGGTTACAAGACTACAAGGCTACATGGCTACAAGGCTATAATACTACGTTCCTGCGAATCTACAAGTCTGAATGGCTACAAGTATAGAAGACTACGAGACTACATGACAATAAGAGTACGAGGCTACGAAACTACGAGGATACATAACTACGAAATTACGAGACTACAATTGTACAGGACTACAAGACTACGAAGCTATAAGACTATGAATCTACGAGATTTCTAGGCTACCTAACTACGAAGCTACAAGTCTACAGAGCTACAAGGCTACGAGTATACAAGGCTCCAACACTCCAAAAACATTTTTCTATAATGTTACGAGGTTACAAGGCTACAAGGCTACGAGGCTACGAGGCTACGAGTCTACAAGGGTCCAATTGGAATTAATAGCTCCATTCAGCAGCGGGAGTTAATTTATCTCCCGCAAAAGAACTTGTTGCAAGAAATCCCGATTCTTGCCAACAGATGTCGTCACATATTATGTTGAGGTAAATAATATATATTTTTTTTTTATGTGAGATGCGGAATGCTTACTCACGATCACAAAAAAGGAGGGATTCGCTAAACATCAACGAGAAGAAAGTTCTTCTTGCATAATAGTGTTTCTGAGCTGTCTCAAGGCTATTAATCGTCTGAGTAATGAACATTTTTGTTCTGAAGTCCATCTGATAAAAAAATATATATTGTAACAGCAGATTTGGTAATAGGAATTCACTAAGTAAGTGAAACTCTGAATAAAATTGCTTTTCTCATTACAAAAAAAAATACATGCAGGGATTGTTTCTCAGGAATAACCAGAAACACTCCGAGAATCTCAGCCAAAGACTCGTCAAGAATAACCAGGAGATCAAGGAGAATACCAACAGAAAACTCGCTTGGAGAAAACAACAAAATATTGGCAGGAATAATCAGGAGCACACGCAGAAAAAAAAAAAAAAAAAATATGCTGGCAGGAATAACCAGAAGCACACAGATAAAACTAATGCACGTTTCCCTAAATCAAGATCAGTGAATAACAAAAAAAAATAATAAAAAATAAAAAAATCTTCCGTCAGCTTGGGAACTTCTCCTTTGTACAGCAAGGAATGAATTCTAGCACAAGACTATTTTGTTTTTGTATTTTGAAAACGAATAACGTCTGGGCTACTGGCTGTGAAAATTGATTAATAATTATTGAATATTAAAATTAACTGTGAATTAATCCTGAAAGTACACAATGAATGTCCGCAATTGCTATAAACATGGTTTAAAAAAATGCTGAAAGCTTTAATTTGTTCTTAGGTATTCTCTACATTATTCGTTGTTCTACCTTTATTTTTTCCCTGCTCCAACGGTCATTCTTTTTAAACCCTCCGCCATTGAGTAGTATCCATTACCTCCATTACCTTTCTTACTTCCGTTACACTGCGATGACATCATCACGTATCCTACCCTACCGGATGTAAAGAAGTTTTATTTCAAAAATAAAATAAAATAATGTCTTGCACTACTTAATTTAACAGTCTAGGATAGCAGCTTGCCGTATGGTGTTTTGCGTTTAATAATATGAGTGGTAAGATTCATTTTTCGAAATAAACCCATAATAACTCAGGAATCAGCTTTCGAATCAGGTGGCGCTATTATTCATAGCGTGAATAAAATGCTAGCAGAGAGTGTACACTTCATTCCATTGAAAATTTGAACTTTTTTATTCCTGGTCACTTATGCAATTACAAACATGACAAACATGAAAGTGTTTTTTTTTTCGTGCTTTCAAAAAAAAACTAATTTTTATTTAACAAACAAGGTAGTATGTTATTAATAAAATATGTGAGCAAATTTTTCATTACTTGCCAGTGATGTGTAAACTTCTATTCTCGGTAAAGAGCAAACTCATGTGTTCTCATAATGTTCATGTTGAAATTATACATTTAACACGAAACTCGGATAAGAAATTTAACGTGGCATTAAAAAAAATACCGAGCGTGATAAATAAATTATTAATAAAATAGTAGAATTTTAAATATTAGAATTTCTGTAAGCGAACCCTACTCTTCATTTCTGCGGCCGCCGCTAGAATTCACTAAATGAATCGTAAACGTAGTTTGCCATCATCAAGTACCAGATAGCAAATTGCAGCACCTAACAACCGGAAATATTTTACTATTAGAAATTACTCCGGAAAAACACCGGCTTTGGACCTGATTTGCGACAGATAATTTTACTAAACAGTTAATACTATGACATTTCCACACACGTTAAGAGTTATACTTCTATGGCATTATTGTATTATTAACCTTAAACATTTTAAAACTCATATTATAAAACTAAGTATATGTTTGTATATTTGTTGTTGCTTAAACGACTGAAATCAGTAAATAATTCCGACAAACAAAATGTAATCTTATTGAGCTGATTCAACACTATTATTATTTTATAATGTTAATTAAACCAAGTAAAAAATTTCACTCATGAGATTTGACCCACGACCATTTTGGTATTTTCATGCGTGTGCTTTATCGCTGTGTTGCATAGCCTATTGTAAACTTAGAAGTAGAATTAGTATTATTATAATTTTAATGCCAGTGTTCTTAGTTATTTTAAAACTATTGAATGCTTTTTACTATGACTATTTTAATTCACCAAATATATTCCAGGGTAGTTTCAATATCATTAAATTATATTTGGCACACCAATAATATGGTATATTACCTATTGTTATCAAAAGTGACTTTATACGGGTTTATGTTGTTACACATGGGTCCGTCATCTTTGTGTCACATTTCCGTTCATCGACAACCGTTCCATTTTCATGAAAATACTCCTACCAAATGCCGTATAACGAAAGCTAAGATGTTAACACTTCAATTATATATTTTAGGGCCAGCCTTCTTTTTAATTGTTCAGTAAATATTTAAAAACATATATATATAATCTGTATACGACAACTATGGAATTTATTCATAGTACGTAGAGTAAGAGCTCTAATGTTTTATTCTTGGGCTACATAATATTTGACTTAGTTAATATATGTATAGGAGTTAGAGGAGAAATATAGCAGTGATAACGTCTTTGTGGTATAATCAAAACAGTAATTACAAAATTCACGCTAGTGCCACAAATGTATAAAACTCGCCGGCCTCTTATCATCACCATGCCATGTCTTCTTTACTATTTTTGCAAGATTCCTACAGTGCTACGCATGTTAGAAAATTAAAATGAAAATTTTATTTCTCATATTCCAAAGAAATAACAATCTGAGAGTTTATTTGGTTTTTAAATATCAGTATCATAGAGTGACATGTAAAGTTTGATTTATTTTACCAAAGTTGGATTAAGCACCTAGACACTGTACAAACTGGCCACAGAGGGTTTCCTCCCCTTACCATCTGTGATGGTGTCTCCTTCGGTAAACAGTTTCGTATCTGCGGCGGGTTGATGGACGTCGCGCCCTTGTATCTCTCGCCCCTCCTCCCACCTTTGCAGACGTCAGCAAGTCGGAAGGTCTGAGAAATGGCCCCCGGGTAAAAGAGAGAGAGAGAGAGAAAAAAAAGGCACGGAGTCTTTCAACGTTTGGCGATCATCTTGGGCCGAAGGCAGACACTTGCGTCAACAAACGCAACCTTTCGTTTCTTTGTCGCAAGGTCTCCCGTGGCGAGAGGGTCGAACATGAGTTCCTGTTCTGGGAAAGGGCGATTTGTTTACTCAGGGGAAACTTTCTTCCCCCTCGACGCCCTGATCCTTTTGCCTTATAGCCCAGGAAACAAAGGTTTCAACCTGTGAAAAATTTGTCCAAAGCTGAATTTTTGCACAGTTGTAGAGTCGACTATGATTAATAACATACCGAAAGTTTACCGCTGTAGACCTTGTGCGTATCACTGAAAATTTGCAGTTAAGTCCTAGATGACAGCGACTTGCAGCAGTTCATTAAAATGCTTCCCATTTTTGCACTTTTTACCGTAGACTCTCGATAGCTATATGAAAATAATCTTAAAGCACTACTACTCACATTGATAATGAATAAAGTTCTAAAAGTTAATATTAAAGGTAAGAAAAAAAATGTTAAATTAATGAAATAAGTTTTTTTACATCAGTCAAGGCAATAAAAAGACAATTCACTTAAAAATAAAGGGTCTTACGCAAATATTTATTTAACAAATGTTGTTGTATAGTTCTTACGCTTTACAGGGACATATCTTTCAAAAGTCTAGCTTAATTTATAGGATCACTAGACTCTCCCGAGCTTATCAATGTCGTCTACGCACTGCGACAGAGCCACAGCCGCAAGCGCTGTGGCCACTCTCACTCCCACGAAATCGAAGATTTTTAATCTTTGTAAAATTTTCTCCTAACTGAAATTTAAAACAGTGGTAACATTCAAGTTTTCTAGCAACATTTGAAATGTTTACCTCCGCAAACCTTGCGCGGAACACCGAAAACGAGAAGTTAAGTCCTAAATAATACTTTATTGACCACTCAACAATATGGCACTATAACGTAATTACTATAGTATACTTTCAGAATAGCAAACCAAAACTTACTCAAAACATAATTCTCAATGAATAAATTTAAAAATCTTTTACTACGTTTGACTAAATATGATATTTATTCAATAATATTAGAAGAGAGGTGTTCTGAAAAAAAGGGCACAAACGAAAATACGTATTACAAAAACACGTAGAGCCCGATTTTAAAACATTAAATAAAATAAAAGTAGTTGCAAAGTTCTTAAACTTTAAATTAGTTTATTTGTTGAGAGCTTGGTACAATGTGTCTGACCGCTAAAGCGATCCGAACCGCGTAGTGTATACTACTGCGAGGTTGTCGAAGTAGGCTCGGGTCGGGACGAATTTCGCTGTAAAGAAACAAAGGTTTTTAATACATGGAAAATTATCCCAAAGAAGAAACTTTGTACAGTTGTAGAATAAACGTTTCTTGGTAACATATCAAAAGTTTACCGATGCAAACCTTGTGCGTCACGCCAAAAACGAGCAGTTAAGCCCAAAATGTCAATTTTTTGCAACGATCCACAATAATGGATATTGCAAATGCAGTTTATGGAGTAGACTGACAGTATGGAACCCAAAATAATATAGAAACATTGCCCTATCTGAGAATAGTAATAAAAAGTACTAAGTTTAAACACCTTTCTATAAAATAGACAATTTAAATCATTAAAGTTAACGAATTCACTTTCATTCAATTTTTAGGAAATATAAATACATTTTACATAATCTTAAAGAGCCCAAAATGGAAATCGCTTTGAGTAAACGTTGTTGCATATTTATTCATCTTTAAATTGGTATATTCTTTAAGTGTCTCATACAATTAGTCTGACCGCTGAAGCGATCCGAGCCGCGTAGTGTATACTACTGCGATGTTGTCGAAATAGGCTCGGGTCGGGACGAATTTCGCTGTAAAGAAACAAAGGTTTTTAATACATGGAAAATTATCCCAAAAACGAAACTTTGTACAGTTGTAGAATAAACGTTTCTTGGTAATATATCAAAAGTTTACCGATGCAAACCTTGTGCGTCGCGCCAAAAACGAGCAGTTAAGCCCAAAATGTCAATTTTTTGCAACGATCCACAATAATGGATATTGAAAATGCAGTTTATGGAGTAGACTGACAGTATGGAACCCAAAATAATCTAGAAACATTGCCCTATCTGATGATAGTAATAAAAAGTACACAGTTTTAACATCTTTATATAAAATAGACAATTTAATTCCTTAAAATTGAGAAATTCATTTTCATTCAATTTTACGGAAAAGTTAATACATCTTACATAAATATTAAGAGCCCTACGTGAAAATCGCTTTCAATAAACGTTGTTGCATATTTATTCTTCTTTAAATGGGTAAATTTGTTAAGGGTCTCATACAATTTGTTTGTCCCCTGAAGCTATCCGAGCCGTGTAGTGTGTACTACTGTGAGGTTGCCGAAGTCGGCTTGGGGTCGGGACGAATTTCGCTGTTAAGAAACATGGAAAATTATCCCAAAGCAGAAACTTTGTACAGTTGTAGAATAAACGTTTCTTAGTAACATGTCAAAAGTTTACCGATGTAATCCTTGTGCGTCACACCAATAACGAGCAGTTAATTCCTAAATGATAATTTCCCAAACGATCCACAAAATTGTGTTTCGTAAATAATTTAATAACTCTATAAATACTTTTTTTAAGTAGGCTCCCAGTATACAGCAAACTTGGTTTGTTCTCAAACGCCATACTACTACGGTAATAGGAATATGAAATCACTACAGACAAGATTTTGTTCTGGTGAAACCAGAGCTAACCGAGAAATGACCGAACGTCCCGGAAAGTTGTGATATTTGACGATATTGCGCGAGTAGCACACCCGTACGTGACTACAGAGAATGGATAGTTTCCTTAGCCGTTAGGATTTCTGGTACGAACACCCTCTCACAGGTAGCGTCATAAAATACGGTCAAACTCTTGCAAAACCATCCACCACCACTCTTTGCCACTAGCAATCCAACTACGTCAGCTAGGCGCAGCACTCAAATACATTAACTTATTTAAAAAAAAACTGAATATGTAATGCTACCTATACGTTTTACAACACAACTCGTGTTTTATTTATTTTCTGAAAAAAAAAACATCCTATTATTATAGGAATTATGTTTTTTAAGTGAAAAAAAACTCAGAGTACATTTACGATGTATCGTTTTATTCTATTTTTATGTAGTAAACTGATTTTAAAGAAGTAAATATATAATTTTGCATTTTTCTGATCGAAAATAAAACGGTGTATCAGAAATAAAAAAAAATTTGTTGCTAAAAAAAATTATTTTTAGTAATAAAATTTTTGAAACAGAATAAATCCATGCAGATATAAAACCAGAGGTCCTCTAGAGTTTTTCATTTACAAGTTCCAAGCAGAAATCGTTTATTGTTAATTTTATTGTATCAAAAAACATTCATATAAGAAAAAAAATGCATATCTCATTACATGTATCGTACTTCCTCTCATATGAATTAGCTATGTTTTAAGTAATCCCTAAACAAGACCCAGTTGAATGAGTGTCGCAGTACGCAGTGTGTCGGAATGCCGCGCTGGAACGGCGGTGGCCGTGAGAGATTAGTACGGCCGCAGTACACTGCAACGCTCGGGCCGCTTTAATGAGCCAACTAATTACGTTAGACTCTTTATAAATATACTGTCTTAAAGCTAAAGGTATAACCAAAAACATTTATTTGGACATTTTTCGCATTGGACTCTTCAAATTGGTGTAAATAGTATTTTTATCTGAGTGGCAAAGATAAAAAATAATATGTCATGAATTAATCGCTTGATATCACATCTTTAATATTAACAATTTATGCTTTTTACAACATTAATAGCTGTATTAGAGTCTCAAGATTATTTTGGTAGTTTTATGGACAGTCTAAATGAAAAACTGTACAAATGGGTAGCATTTTAATGGACTGATGTATGTCGCTGTCATCTAGGACTTAAATGCAAATTTTCGGCGATACGCACAAGGTCTACAGCGGTAAACTTTCGGTATGTTATTAAGCATAGTCAAATCTACAACTGTGCAAAAATTCAGCTTTGGACAAATTTTTCACAGGTTTGTGCCTTTTTAAGTCTTGGTTTCCTGGACTATTATAGTTCACCCCGCAGCTGGTTCCTTGGTGAGCCATATAGGTTCCTCTCTCCTCCAATCGCTGCCGTGAGTCACCTCTCTCCCTCGGGTCCAAGGTCATTGGTCAAGCGCGAGGGACGACACGCGGACGAAACAGTTTTCCAAACAATTATGTTTAGACGTTTATTTGTGACGTCCTGCATAGCAAAATTTGCACACGCGATAAACTTTCCGAATAAAAAGAACATCCATTCCTATCTCATCGTGGACTTGACGTTGCTTAAATCACGTAAGAATTTATTGTGGATTGGCAACAGTATTTTTTTTTAATTCTTGTTAACATTTTTTTACTAAATAAATCTGAATTATTTTCATAATTAGTTCACATACAGTGATTTTTCTTAATGCATATCAACATTAAATTTAAAAAAATTTCACCTCAAATATGCCAATTAAAAACCTCCCATTAAGTATTTATGACTGCCATTTGTTCGATTAGGATGAGACAGCAAGAACAAATTTTACGTATTATGGTTGGTTTTTTTTGCCGTGCAGGTAAAAACCACAAGTTCACAATGATGCGATGTTTTGTTGTCGCATCGCGTGCTTCGCGTCGTGCCATTTACCAAACCGGTTTTGTAAACTAAAGAAATTCAATGCTGTGACAATACCCGTTTATGACATATTTTTTGTAAGAGATCTATCAATGATATGCCACAAAATTGATTTAATAATAGTTTTATACCCAGCAAACGGTTTTCTTTTAAAAATTTAATAGTGATAAATCGATTGTTCGAAAACAATACATTTTCACGCATGTAAAAGTATTTGTTTGAAGAAGACGATAGTGTTTTCTTCATTAAAAGTGGGTCCATATAAAACTCCCGAGTAAGTAGAGATGGCGTACATGACAATTAATCTCTATGTGTAAAAATAAAATCAATAATATTGTGAGTAACTTCAGGCCATAGGTGCATTTACCTGAAATATATACTTTCAAGCACGTCACGAGGCCTGTCTTACCTGGACGCGATGTTTGCAGGCACACGAGTAAACGAATCTGTGTACTTCTAGCAAACTTCCAAGTAGAGGAACTTCGCAAATTTGAAATGCATTTTGTGTGTTGCACAGGGAAGCTCGGGTAGCTGCAGGGCAGAGGGAATGCTCCGTCGCCCGGAGGGAAGCAGGCGGCGTGCCGGATGGACCGGAGGATCCACGAGGCCAGGACGGCAGGGACACCGTGCCGAAGTGCGGCCGGAGGTGACCTCGACATGCCCGCTGCTTGGTCTGGGGAGGAGGGTTATGAGGTGCCCTCGGGTACCTCGACCGCTCACACAGAGCGATACAATACACTGGCACAGCGCAGGATTGAGCTGGTGAAACCACACCAGGTTTACAGGACAAAACCAGTGACACTTTCATACATGGGCGTAGATCCCTGGTGGGCCCGCCTTGGAATCAAGAAGCTACTCTCTGAAGGGGCCCACTTGCGCTTGCAAAATCATGACGGGTTTGATAAACATAAACGTCAAATTTAAGTTTAATGAAAATCTTTGTGTATATTTTAAATGTTTTCTGCATATTTCCTGCATATAGGCCAGAATATACAACTTACAAGTAACCTATTCAGCGATGCCTTGTGCCGGATAAATCCCACGTACAAAACTCTTGCCCTCTTCTCCAACACCCCTCCCCCGTGTTGGGGGGGGGGGGGGATTTCAACGTGGCTCCCTTTGAGAATCCTACAAATATGCGATCCCGCTGTCATAAATCGTACAGAGAAGCAGAGAACATGGCTGGAAGTGTGTCCTTTTTTTTGGACACATAATACGAAATTAAAAGGAAAGAGCAAATGGACAAAAAGTATGTTTAAGAGATTGAAATTATTTTTATAAATTTTAATAATAGTATTTTCTCATGGGGTTCGTTATTGCATCATAACGTAATTTACGATTCACACAAAAAGGTCATATAAATAAAATACAGTGAAATGTAGACACATAGATTGCAAGGAAACTATTTACGAGAACCTTGATCATAAGAAACAATACATCTATGCATGTAATTGTGATTCTGCATTTCCCATTTATTATAACTAACATTACGACTAATTAAGTCCTGACAGCAAGAAATTAGAATTCATTAATATGACAATTTATATAAGCAACCAAAACTGACATTTTTCATTAAAATAATGTGAGATTAGATTCACAAATTGTTATTTATATACTCTTAGAAGAAAAGGTGTAAAGACAATGTTTACAGATAATTTGCATGATATGCAATTTTAGTCTGACCTATTTTTTTGATAAAACTTACCGTTTGGCTGAAAAAAAACAACAAAAAAAAACATATTTGTGAACTTTGAACTTGAATAATTTTTTTTTTTTGCAAATGTCGGATCAATATGGACTTTTCACATTTCATTTATAATGGTGTTCCAAATATTTGTACAAATTTTCTGCTCTATGCGAATTTTTTTTACCTTACCCATATTTTTTGTGTAACTTGACCGGGCTATAGTAAAAATATTTGTTTCGTAACATTCAAGTTAAAAGAAAAAGAGTATAGTAACTTCCTTTACTATTTCTCACCGCTATTATACACTGTAAAAATACGCGTGTAAAAGAACAATTGCTTCAGTTAGAGAAATATGTCGTATCTGTTGTGTATTTTTATTTTGAGATATACAAATTTACATATGTATGCAGTGTATATTTACCACATCTGTCAGTAATTTTTACTGTATCGTTGAGTAAATAACAATAAACATGTTAAATTGTACAACTTCCAGAAATATTTTTTGGTTGCTTTTAGCTGCTAGGTAATGAACAATGCGTACCTTAGAGCAATATTTTAATTTTATCACTTTAGTTCAAGTAAATCCAACAATCTGAATGACTTAGCCAAGTAAAGAACCCACAACATTATATAATGAAAATACCACTTTCAGAACGTAATGTAAATTAAATAGGTATTTGTCAGTATAATTAAAAAAAAAAATATATTTTTTTTTGCAGTCCCCAGGCAGTTGTAAGTTTCCTCTTAAATATTTCGTCACTTTTATACAAAGAGATATGTTTGTTTCAACAAGTACAGTGTACTGAAACAAAAATGAAATTGAACAATATAAAACTTGTTGTATGTGATTTCATCTATAAATTCGAATGTGCAACATTTTAGTTATTTTAATAACAAGTGTACATTAGTTTATTTTTCAACCGAAACATTTGTGTAAAATTACACAAACTCTAAATAGTTTTCAAAATGACACGACAAAAATGAAAAGTTACTAAACCCTTGTGTTTGTAAATTTAAGAATTCTGTAATGAAAGTTGTGAGATATTTAAGGCGTAAACACAGCAGGTAGCATTTGCGCAGTCTTCAGCTCCAAGCGGAACACATAGTCCGGTCAAATTAGACCAAAAAATAGGAGTGAAGTTACAAAAATTAGCACCTAGCTGAAAATTGGTAGGATTGTTCAAAACACCATTATAAATGAAATCATAAAAGTCCTCATCGATTCGACACCTGCAAAATTTTACTCGGGGTCAAAGGTCACAAAAACTGGTTTTTCATGATTTTCAGCAAAACGGTAAGTTTTATCATAAAATTATCCCAGACAAAAACTGTAGACCACATAATTATCTATAAAAATTGTTTAATACATTTTTTCCTAAGAGCTACCGTTTATGAGATATAACGATTCAAAAAGTTGAAAGAGTTTTAATCGTCATAATATGTGTAAGTACACCACGTATATACATCACTGAAGCTGTAATACAAGTAATAATATTATTATATCGGTCATTGTAACTTACACATACAAAATATTATAAATATGAGAATGACTGGTAAAAAGAAACCCAGTCCCTCATTTTAGACGCCAGTGTAACCTTGAGCAACATCTGTAATAATTTGTCTTCCTCCAACCTCAGCGGCTGCTCATCAACATATTTTTCGGGTATATTACCAAGTTCAAGTGTGGCTTGGTTATCAGCTAGACCCAAAAGACTGGGGTTGGAAGTTGGTCGACAATACATTAGAACCAGTTCAAACTTTACTTCCACCTGTGTCGGAAAAACTGCTAAACACAATTTTTTGCAACTGTAAAAAGGGATGTATTGCTAAATGTGGTTGCAAAAAAGTTGGACTGTTTTGTTCTGTAGCACGCACAAATTGCCAAGACCGGTCGTGCTCCAATCTAGAATCACCAACAATTTAGGATTCATTTTATACTAACGAGAAGACACGTGATGTGTCATTATCGGGGCAATTACCTTTCACCCAGGATGAAGAAGAAGAACAAGGAGAAGAAGAAGTATTAGAGAATTATGAATCAGATGAATAAACTTCCTAATTTTTTTTAATTTACACTGCTTTTATCACTTTTGTCATTTTCAACCCTTGCCAATATCTTTAATTATTCAATAGTTTCAAACTGAACAGAATCACAACAGATCCGTGGAATAGGCCTACCGGGGAAAACACATTTAAAAAAAACGCTAAGTACACTACCTCAAAGGTGGCGTGCAAACGTGTGCATAGAGATTACAAATCTTTCAACTTTTTGAATCAATATATCTCAAACACGGTGGCTCTTAGGAAAATATGTATCCAAACATATTTTTATTGATAATTATCTGATCTACAATTTCTGTCTGGGCTAATTTTATGATAAAACTTACCGTTTTGCTGAAAAACGCGAAAAGCCCCTTTTTGTGACCTTTGACACCCTAATAAAATTTTTTCCAGGTGTCGGATCGATGAGGACTTTTAAAATTTCATTTATGATGGTGTTTTGAACAATCCTGCCAATTTTTAGCTGGGTGCGAAATTTTGTACCCTCGGATGTCTAAATTGACCGGACTAACATGTTTCTACCGCGAATGCTGAAGGCAAGCTACCGGCCACGCCTCGCCGGTGCGTGTGCAAGCGCCCTTGGGGTCATCCATACAGCATTATGATATCCCTACATCGCCCTTCGTGGCATGAATCTTTCAGTTTCTGGCAGGCAATGCTTAGGACGTTAAAAGTTCTATTCGGCGTAAATTTATGTATAACTAGCTGCAGTACCCAACTTTGCCCGGGCTGAACACCGGGTGATATATTGTCCGCGAGTTACAGCAAAATGGATAGCGATATGTCCAGTGTGTTGGACATTAAGAAATGACACATAATTACTGTTTGTGTATCTGTGAACTATGTTTTTCTGTTTACCCATGGCGATCGGTTGAAAGGTTTAGAAGTTGATGCGCTACAGCGCCATCTAGCGGCGAGTTACAAAATAAAATGGTTAGCATAAAAACCTTCTCCATGATAAAAACACTTCGATGTGCCAACTTTCATGGCGATCGGTCAAACGGTGTAAGAGTTTATCGACGTCATACATACCAAAATCCAATTATATATATTCTTATATTTAGAGATTTTGGGGCTTTCACTTTTGCGAAAAGTGGATGTTCAGGACCTCGAATGGTTCGGAACACTCCATCTCAAAAGAAATGATATTTGAAAATCCTGAAATTTTCGAGATTTTGGGGCTTTGTCCCCAGAGAAGGAGGGGTTATTTTGAGGACCCTGAATGGCAGGGAAACACTAAAAATCGAAAGAGAATGATTTTTGAAATTTTCTAAATTTTGGGGCTTTGACCCCTGAGAAGGAGGGAGGGGGGGTGATGTTGAAGACCCCGAATGGCTCGTAAACACTCCAAACCGAAAGAGAATAGGTTTTCGAAAGTTTGGTAAATTTTTTTTATTATTGGGTCTCTGACTCCTTGTGGGGGGAGGGTAGTTTGAGGACCCCGAATGGCTCGGAACACTCCAAATAGTAAAAAAGTATACTTAAATTTAAGAAATTTTTGAAATTTTTCGTAAATTTGGAGTTTTGCACTTCTCCCCCCCTCCCACAAAATTGGGTGCGAAGTCGACTTTGGGTAAAAGTTCCACCATGCCCCGGACACTTTAGTTCGTAATGACTTAATTTTAATACAATTTTCTCCAATTTTTCGAAATTTTGTGGCTTTCACTTTTGTGAAAAGGGAGGGAGGGATGGTGGTGGTTCATGACCTCAAATGGTTCGGAACACTCCATCTCGAAAGAATAGATATTTGAAATTCCTAAAATTATCGAAATTTTGGGGCTTTTTCCCAGAGGGGGGCGGGAGGTTCTAGGAACCTGAATGGCTCGAAAACGCTTTAAATCGAAAGAGAAAGATTTATTAAAAATTTTAAACTTTCGAAATTTGGGGCTTTAACCACCTGGGGGGGGGGGGGGGAGGGGGTGATGTTGAGGACCCCGAATGGCTCGGAAACACTCCAAATCGAAAGAGATATAAAGGAAAACTTATTAACTACCTATGAATAATTTTCTAAATAAATTAATAAATAACTCTATGTTTAAGAATTTACGTACACACATAATATTAAACTTCAAACTATACACCAAAAAAAAAACTAAGGATGTTTGTGAAACTATTTTTTATTTGTCATAATGTTTAAAACATTTGTAGGATTTGTTGATATGTAAAACTGTGGTGGCCATATTCCGCTTATCCAAAGGAGTATAGAAATTAATAGAGATATCACTCCCTGTACATACCACAATTCTTTGAATTAAGTAAAAAAAAAAAAAAAACATAGTACAAAATGAAGCAAAAAGTATAAATAACAAGTAATTTTTCAAAAAACATTTATTCAACTGGAATGACAATGTTAACATCCGCCTGAAATTTAATAGAATTAGGTATAGGTAAGAATATATATAAGAAAATAAATGAAATTAAAACATACATAAATAAAATTATCTCACACTCAACCAAACATAATGTTTAATATGAAATAAAGGAAGATGGCAATTACACGTAACTATTCTAATTAATAAAAAAAATCGACCTACCTGAAATAGTAAAATTCAAATTTTTCAACAATATATTACAGAATTGATAAATATTTCTGGTCTTCGGTCTCAGTAGCCCTAAGACTCTTGATGCTCAGCAAATAAATTATAAACACTAAACCAAACTCCTTGCAAATAAGTTATAAGTAGGTACTGTAAAAAAAATAATTTAAATTGTAACATACAAATACGGTATTGAAAATTGAAACAAATATGGCAACACTACAAACTGTCAAGATATTTATTTTTTTCTTACTCTCTACTTAGTTCCTTACAATAGCAAAACGTAACGTAATGGCTTGAAAGCTATTGCTCGGCAGACATAGAGGAATGACACTAACAGTTTGTATATCTATGACACACGTTACATAAAATTAAGATATACTTTTTTAACCCGTTTAAAATTTATTTTTTTTAGACAAAAGATAGCCTATGTCCATCCCCAGGATATAATCTATCTCCTTGCCAAATTTCATTACGATCCGTTCAGCCGTTCAGCTGGGAAAAGGTAACAAACAGACAGACAGACAGAGTTACTTTCGCATTTATAATACTAGCTAATAACCCGCGGCTTCGCTCGCGCAATTTCTGAGTATTGCTGAAATCTTACCATGGAAAAAAGTTCCAAATATTTTTACGAAATAAATAGACACAATACATTTTTAGGTACAGAAATTATTTTTACAATCCTTAACTATTTAAGAATGAAATTTTTTCAATAAGTTAGGTGAAAATTTGTTTTTAAATTTTAGTAAAGATTATTTATATGATGTTAAAAATTTATTGTTAGAGTTTTCGAAGATATTTTACCTTTACGAAATCACACTTCTCTCCGTTAATTTAATGATGTAGACAATTAAATATATATATTAAAACTCATAAGTTTATGCCATTGTTTACACTGACCCTTTTTATTTATTAAGGTTAGAGCTATTCTTAAAATAATTTGACAATTTCACTTTATTACAAATATCTTCTAATATTTAAGGAAATTTGATACAATCACATCTTTATTTGTAATGTAAAGTACAATTCTCAAATTTCTTATCAAACATAAAAGTATATTCCTAGTTTGCTTAGTATCACTATAACAAAATCTCCTAATTTCTTAACCCTCGGCTATTTGCCAATACGGACGACAATGTTAAAATTGAGACTTAAGTAAATATGACAATTTTGGCTATTCAGACAGAAACCAAACTAATCTTTTTTTTTTCTCTTCTTTTAACCACACATGATTTCCAAAATAAATATAATAAACTGATATTTATTTCGAGTTAGAATTATTCTAACCAACACCAAAACCTTACCCTGTAACAAATAAAAATATGCTATTTCTGAGAATATTGAATAAGAGAAGGTAGCTTAATGTACATTTATTTATCATTTCCTTAATCATAAATCATTTTTTTATTTCATAAGATAATACTTTTAATGTTAAAGAAATATTTAACAATATTTCACATTTTAAAAAGTATACCTAGGTTAATACATTTATGTATACAATATTTTTTGTTTTGCCATCTTTAGTTAAAATGTAAAGATTTTGTGGACTGGATACTCGTGAGCAAGCTACATACAGTTGTCCATGTGAAAAACAGGGTGTTTCTAAATTTACACCTGCTACTTTCAGTGTTTGACCCTGCGCTTTGTTTATAGTCATGGCAAAAGCTGTTTTCAGAGGGAACTGCACTCTTTTAAAGTTAAAAGGTAAATTGGTTGGAATTATAGGAATACGGGGAATCAAAACATTTTCTCCTTTTGCAATTCCAGACATAATTATTGCCTTTACAATATTCCGTCCCAGATGTGTAATCTGTAACCGTGTTCCATTACATAATCTGGGTGCATCGAGATTACGCATCAACAGGACTGGAACACCAACTTTTAGCTTGAGCCTATGAGAGGGCACTCCCGACAACTCTAAAGAGTTGAGGAACTCTACAGGATACGACGTGACCTGCTCGGTGTCCATGACATTGTCTACTGAAAGATACTCCACAAAGTCACCTTCTACGTGGGACATAATTTTTTCATTGATCTGCCCGACGATTTCATTTGTTGGTGCTAAAATTGCCCTCTCACACAGCCATTCTCTATTCCCCATATTTGTTTGTATATCGGGGTACACTTTATTTTGTAGATCATCTGCGGTTTGTACAATGTTGCAGAATTCGTGGTTTAATCTTATCATTCTGTCATTATCTCTTGCCAAACGATCTTCGCCAATTTTTAGTAGAGCTGCCGCATACTGCCCCATTTGTTTATCATTATGCAGTTGTACTCGCATATTTACAGTTGGACCAATTTTTTTTACATTTACCCATATTGTAGACACCTTGAGGCATGCATTTATTTCATCTGCCGGTGTGCCCCTAGTTATCACCGGCAGAGTCTGTCTAAAATCGCCAGCTAAAAGTACCACCATCCCTCCCATTATAGTTTGGTTGCTCTTGATGTCTTTCATAGTCCGATTTTGGGCTTCTATTGCTCTTTTGTGTGACATCGTACATTCATCCCAAACCAACAGCTTACGTTGTTGTAACATTCGTCCCCGCTCGCTGTTTTTACTAATGTTACAAACTGGAATTTCCTCATGAACCAAGTTTAATGGCAGTTTTAGGACCGAATGTGCCGTTCGGCCACCATTCAGCAGTGTGGCGGCTATTCCAGAGGAGGCTACTGCAACAGCAACTCCTCTATCTTTCCGGATTTGAGCTAAAAGCAGATTTAAAAGAAATGTTTTACCAGTGCCTCCCGGGGCATCTAAAAAGAACAAACCACCTTCACCGGTTTCTATTTTTTGCACGACATTATCAAAAATCAATCTTTGTTCCGAGTTCAAACGTGGGACGGACTCTTCTATTTGCTGTTGTAAAAATGCGGTATCGTAATTCAATTCTCGTATTAAATCACTACTAACATCACCTGTTCTACATGGTCTACTCATCCCAAAGTCAGATAAATATTTTCCAGTAATAGTCATCACTTGGTCTTCAATCTTAGTTAGTGCCTCGTCGTAAATAAAATCATTGTATGTTACATCTGGATTACTTTGTAGTAATCTATGTAATATATCGTCTGCCATGTCATTTTTATAATTTTCCCACAGTTGTTGAGGATTTGAAAGTACACATGTTGCTATTAATATAGCAAAAAGGTTTCTCATCTCGACTGCTCATCTACATTGAGCAGCCTATTCCAGTGTTAGATCCCAATGATTGTCGTTTTCTAAAAACCCTCTTGCCTCGCAAGTTTCTCTGTATGTTGAAAATAATTTATTATTGTGTTTTTTGAGATCTTCGAAAGAAGTTGGCCCTCGCACATGGTGTAGAAGTATTCTCAAACAAAAACATTCCATATTACTAACATGGGCCGTGTAAACTCTACCTAAATATCTCCAGATTTAACACCAGGCCAATTATGTACAGGAATTCCTTGAACTCTGCTTTTCCATTCTCTTCTGGTGGCATTCCAGGTATAATATCTTGGTACATCAACATATAGAAGAGTTTTTGCAAAATCATCTTTTGAGCAAAGTTCAAAAAAAGCGGATAGTGTTGTTTTTGGCGGAGTGGATACTCGCTCGTGGAAGTTATTTTCAGTGAAAAAGACCTGTTCACCATTCTCTAAGTGCACACTGAGATGAGTAACAGCGGGATGCCTTTCGTGTAATGGAAATCCTAACAGCCGCCACACGGCTTCATTGCTGCTGACATAACGACCAGACTGATATGTATTTACTTCATCTATGGGATTTGCTAGTTCTTTGTTTCTGAAATTGAAAATTGCTTGGTCACTACCTTTGTTAATATATTTACATATATATTTTATTGCACGTACTGAACTGCAAGCCTCCACATTGATGTGGGCATTAAACATTTTGCATAAAATCGGTGAATAGGGGACCACCCAACTATTATCAACAGTAAGATGACTGCCATTTCGGAGTTTCGCAGATGCCATTCGACCTCCGTCTGCAGGCGCTCTTCTACGATACAGCGGATATCCATTTTCATTTTGGAGAGTCTCTTTATTTAGCTTACGTGGGAATTTTTTAGTACATTTCCCATCTTTCATGCAAGGGCTTTGAGGATTTTCAAGCCCGCATGGACCATGAATCATATTTTTAACAATAATATCATGGAGTGTCTTGTCACTGTTGCTATCCGGGATTTCAGCGCTGATTATGTCATCTAATTGGTCGAGTTTCAACATGTCTTTTAACCACAATACAATATGCACATGTGGTAATCCACGCGCTTCTGCCATTCGATGGTGTACATAAAGCACAAAACCTCTCCAAATATTTTGCCTTTGTTAGTAACATTCACAAGTGTTTTAACTTTTAATCTAAAAACTCTTGCCACTATATCATGCCTATCAATCGCCCTTTGTCCTGGCATCAATTCAACAACTATTTCAGACCAGGTTGGGTTACATGTGAATGTAACGAATAAATCAGGGCGACCATATGTACGCACATAAGCAAATGCGTCCTGGGTATACTCGTGTAAGTATCGAGGGCTGTTCACAAAAGATGACGGTAAGATGACCATTTTACCTAAATCGTTAGCGTTTACATTTGCATCATTTGCAACGGCATCCTGGAGGTGAATATAATTTTCAGCCCTCAGCTTACTTTGGTTTAACGATATAAATCGCAGACGCTCACTCTCAACTTTAACATACATGTCGACATAAAATTGTTTGGCCAACTGTCTACAACGTGATAGTAAATTAAAATCATCTTCACGTATCATTAAGTGATAAGCATAAAAATCCATACAGGTTACTTTTTTGTTAGGCAACAGAAGACCTGTCACAGGGTTGATTTGCGGTATCTGGAAATTATATCCTTCCTGCCCCTTACTGAAGATTAGTGGATATTGAAGTGCGTCATAAAATTTATGTGTGTCGGGGACACTGGTCAATATGTCGTCATGAGTTTGCATAACAATATCACGGGACGCGAACTGATCGCCTGTTACTATAGCTGCGACTTCATTTATCAGTGGTGCGTTAAATCGTCTCTCATGTTCCCCACTTGGTATGCGGTCTGGATGCATGACTAATTTATAATCTTCTTGCGGCATTCTCTCTAAAGCAGTTTTGAAAGTGTTGATAAGACGATTATGTTCGTGCAACATTCTTTGTATTTTTATCACAGTATCTCTTTCCACTCCTTCAATAATTTGACACCTGCGATTCGCTTCATTATTTTCATCTGCCATGAAATAAATCTGTAAGAATTTATGTTGTTCATTATCTGAAGGAAGTAAAGAGCCAATTCTGTGGTAAATTTGTCCTTGAATTGTGAAAGTAGGAGAAAACCCAGGCATTGCAATTTCCTTATCGACACCAAATGAAGTCATCTGGAAGCATGAATTGTATTTTCTTATTTTATTTAAAAACCGTCGTGATTCATTGGCTTCGTACAGAAGTAGTGTTTACAGAGGTTCCTCTGGCACATCTAGCGTTGGAAGTTTAACTTTTCCACCTGAACAACACATACCGGCAGTTTCCTCTTTCCATTGTAGTGCATCGCAATATCTACACTTTTTATTCATTCTCTCCAAAAGCAGCAATGGATGATTAACATAATCAATTAATGGGTCATAATGAAAAGCAGCATTATTAAATGCCACCCCATGTGTTACTTGTAAATGTTCGTCTTCTTTCAGTCTGTCGTTCAGCAACCAAATCTCGACGTCTCTAAGACTCTTCCAAAGTTTCCACGGCTAAAAGAGATGTGTGACGCTCAGCATCTAAAATCAGTCGAGCTCGAGTCTGCTATTCGGTCTCAGCAGCCCTAAGAGATGTGTAACGCTCAGCATCTAAAATCAGCCGAGCTCGAGTCTGCTCTTCGGTCTCAGCAGCCCTAAGAGATGTGTGACGCTCAGCATCTAAAATCAGCCGAGCTCGAGTCTGCTCTTCGGTCTCAGCAGCCCTAAGAGATGTGTGACGCTCAGCATCTAAAATCAGTCGAGCTCGAGTCTGCTCTTCGGTCTCAGCCCTAAGAGATGTGTGACGCTCAGCATCTAAAATCAGCCGAGCTCGAGTCTGCTCTTCGGTCTCACCAGCCCTAAGAGATGTGTGACGCTCAGCATCTAAAATCAGCCGAGCTCGAGTCTGCTCTTCGGTCTCAGCAGCCCTAAGAGATGTGTAACGCTCAGCATCTAAAATCAGCCGAGCTCGAGTCTGCTCTTCGGTCTCAGCAGCCCTAAGAGATGTGTAACGCTCAGCATCTAAAATGCGCCGAGCTCGAGTCTGCTCTTCGGTCTCAGCAGCCCTAAGAGATGTGTAACGCTCAGCATCTAAAATCAGCCGAGCTCGAGTCTGCTCTTCGGTCTCAGCAGCCCTAAGAGATGTGTAACGCTCAGCATCTAAAATCAGCCGAGCTCGAGTCTGCTCTTCGGTCTCAGCAGCCCTAAGAGATGTGTGACGCTCAGCATCTAAAATCAGCCGAGCTCGAGTCTGCTCTTCGGTCTCAGCAGCCCTAAGAGATGTGTAACGCTCAGCATCTAAAATCAGCCGAGCTCGAGTCTGCTCTTCGGTCTCAGCAGCCCTAAGAGATGTGTGACGCTCAGCATCTAAAATCAGCCGAGCTCGAGTCTGCTCTTCGGTCTCAGCAGCCCTAAGAGATGTGTAACGCTCAGCATCTAAAATCAGCCGAGCTCGAGTCTGCTCTTCGGTCTCAGCCCTAAGAGATGTGTGACGCTCAGCATCTAAAATCAGCCGAGCTCGAGTCTGCTCTTCGGTCTCAGCAGCCCTAAGAGATGTGTGACGCTCAGCATCTAAAATCAGCCGAGCTCGAGTCTGCTCTTCGGTCTCAGCAGCCCTAAGAGATGTGTAACGCTCAGCATCTAAAATCAGCCGAGCTCGAGTCTGCTCTTCGGTCTCAGCAGCCCTAAGAGATGTGTAACGCTCAGCATCTAAAATGCGCCGAGCTCGAGTCTGCTCTTCGGTCTCAGCAGCCCTAAGAGATGTGTGACGCTCAGCATCTAAAATCAGCCGAGCTCGAGTCTGCTCTTCGGTCTCAGCAGCCCTAAGAGATGTGTAACGCTCAGCATCTAAAATCAGCCGAGCTCGAGTCTGCTCTTCGGTCTCAGCAGCCCTAAGAGATGTGTAACGCTCAGCATCTAAAATGCGCCGAGCTCGAGTCTGCTCTTCGGTCTCAGCAGCCCTAAGAGATGTGTGACGCTCAGCATCTAAAATCAGCCGAGCTCGAGTCTGCTCTTCGGTCTCAGCAGCCCTAAGAGATGTGTAACGCTCAGCATCTAAAATCAGCCGAGCTCGAGTCTGCTCTTCGGTCTCAGCAGCCCTAAGAGATGTGTAACGCTCAGCATCTAAAATGCGCCGAGCTCGAGTCTGCTCTTCGGTCTCAGCCCTAAGAGATGTGTGACGCTCAGCATCTAAAATCAGCCGAGCTCGAGTCTGCTCTTCGGTCTCAGCAGCCCTAAGAGATGTGTAACGCTCAGCATCTAAAATCAGCCGAGCTCGAGTCTGCTCTTCGGTCTCAGCAGCCCTAAGAGATGTGTAACGCTCAGCATCTAAAATCAGCCGAGCTCGAGTCTGCTCTTCGGTCTCAGCCCTAAGAGATGTGTGACGCTCAGCATCTAAAATCAGCCGAGCTCGAGTCTGCTCTTCGGTCTCAGCAGCCCTAAGAGATGTGTGACGCTCAGCATCTAAAATCAGCCGAGCTCGAGTCTGCTCTTCGGTCTCAGCAGCCCTAAGAGATGTGTAACGCTCAGCATCTAAAATCAGCCGAGCTCGAGTCTGCTCTTCGGTCTCAGCAGCCCTAAGAGATGTGTAACGCTCAGCATCTAAAATGCGCCGAGCTCGAGTCTGCTCTTCGGTCTCAGCAGCCCTAAGAGATGTGTGACGCTCAGCATCTAAAATCAGCCGAGCTCGAGTCTGCTCTTCGGTCTCAGCAGCCCTAAGAGATGTGTAACGCTCAGCATCTAAAATCAGCCGAGCTCGAGTCTGCTCTTCGGTCTCAGCAGCCCTAAGAGATGTGTAACGCTCAGCATCTAAAATGCGCCGAGCTCGAGTCTGCTCTTCGGTCTCAGCAGCCCTAAGAGATGTGTGACGCTCAGCATCTAAAATCAGCCGAGCTCGAGTCTGCTCTTCGGTCTCAGCAGCCCTAAGAGATGTGTGACGCTCAGCATCTAAAATCAGCCGAGCTCGAGTCTGCTCTTCGGTCTTGACAGCCCTAAGAGATGTGTGACGCTCAGCATCTAAAATCAGTCGAGTTCGAGTCTGCTCTTCGGTCTCAGCCCTAAGAGATGTGTGACGCTCAGCATCTAAAATCAGCCAAGCTCGAGTCTGCTCTTCGGTCTCAGCAGCCCTAAGAGACGTGTAACGCTCAGCATCTAAAATCAGCCGAGCTCGAGTCTGCTCTTCGGTCTCAGCAGCTCTAAGAGATGTGTGACGCTCAGCATCTAAAATCAGCCGAGCTCGAGTCTGCTCTTCGGTCTCAGCAGCCCTAAGAGATGTGTGACGCTCAGCATCTAAAATCAGCCGAGCTCGAGTCTGCTCTTCGGTCTCAGCAGCCCTAAGAGATGTGTGACGCTCAGCATCTAAAATCAGTCGAGCTCGAGTCTGCTCTTCGGTCTCAGCCCTAAGAGATGTGTGACGCTCAGCATCTAAAATCAGCCGAGCTCGAGTCTGCTCTTCGGTCTTGACAGCCCTAAGAGATGTGTGACGCTCAGCATCTAAAATCAGCCGAGCTCGAGTCTGCTCTTCGGTCTCAGCAGCCCTAAGAGATGTGTGACGCTCAGCATCTAAAATCAGCCGAGCTCGAGTCTGCTCTTCGGTCTCAGCAGCCCTAAGAGATGTGTGACGCTCAGCATCTAAAATCAGCCGAGCTCGAGTCTGCTCTTCGGTCTTGACAGCCCTAAGAGATGTGTGACGCTCAGCATCTAAAATCAGCTGAGCTCGAGTCTGCTCTTCGGTCTCAGCAGCCCTAAGAGATGTGTGACGCTCAGCATCTAAAATCAGCCGAGCTCGAGTCTGCTCTTCGGTCTCAGCAGCCCTAAGAGATATGTGACGCTCAGCATCTAAAATCAGTCGAGCTCGAGTCTGCTCTTCGGTCTCAGCAGCCCTAAGAGATGTGTGACGCTCAGCATCTAAAATCAGCCGAGCTCGAGTCTGCTCTTCGGTCTCAGCAGCCCTAAGAGATGTGTGACGCTCAGCATCTAAAATCAGCCGAGCTCGAGTCTGCTCTTCGGTCTCAGCAGCCCTAAGAGATGTGTGACGCTCAGCATCTAAAATCAGTCGAGCTCGAGTCTGCTCTTCGGTCTCAGCAGCCCTAAGAGATGTGTGACGCTCAGCATCTAAAATCAGCCGAACTCGAGTCTGCTCTTCGGTCTCAGCAGCCCTAAGTGATGTGTGACGCTCAGCATCTAAAATCAGTCGAGCTCGAGTCTGCTCTTCGGTCTCAGCAGCCCTAAGAGATGTGTGACGCTCAGCATCTAAAATCAGCCGAGCTCGAGTCTGCTCTTCGGTCTCAGCAGCCCTAAGAGATGTGTGACGCTCAGCATCTATAATCAGCCGAGCACGAGTCTGCTCTTCGGTCTTGACAGCCCTAAGAGATGTGTGACGCTCAGCATCTAAAATCAGCCGAGCTCGTGTCTGCTCTTCGGTCTCAGCAGCCCTAAGAGATGTGTAACGCTCAGCATCTAAAATCAGCCGAGCTCGAGTCTGCTCTTCGGTCTCAGCAGCCCTAAGAGATTGTGACGCTCAGCATCTAAAATCAGTCGAGCTCGAGTCTGCTCTTCGGTCTCAGCCCTAAGAGATGTGTGACGCTCAGCATCTAAAATCAGCCGAGCTCGAGTCTGCTCTTCGGTCTTGACAGCCCTAAGAGATGTGTGACGCTCAGCATCTAAAATCAGCCGAGCTCGAGTCTGCTCTTCGGTCTCAGCAGCCCTAAGAGATGTGTAACGCTCAGCATCTAAAATCAGCCGAGCTCGAGTCTGCTCTTCGGTCTCAGCAGCCGTAAGAGATGTGTGACGCTCAGCATCTAAAATCAGCCGAGCTCGAGTCTGCTCTTCGGTCTCAGCAGCCCTAAGAGATGTGTGACGCTCAGCATCTAAAATCAGCCGAGCTCGAGTCTGCTCTTCGGTCTCAGCAGCCCTAAGAGATGTGTGACGCTCAGCATCTAAAATCAGCCGAGCTCGAGTCTGCTCTTCGGTCTCAGCAGCCCTAAGAGATGTGTGACGCTCAGCATCTAAAATCAGCCGAGCTCGAGTCTGCTCTTCGGTCTCAGCAGCCCTAAGAGATGTGTGACGCTCAGCATCTAAAATCAGCCGAGCTCGAGTCTGCTCTTCGGTCTCAGCAGCCCTAAGAAATGTGTGACGCTCAGCATCTAAAATCAGCCGAGCTCGAGTCTGCTCTTCGGTCTCAGCAGCCCTAAGAGATGTGTAACGCTCAGCATCTAAAATCAGCCGAGCTCGAGTCTGCTCTTCGGTCTCAGCAGCCGTAAGAGATGTGTGACGCTCAGCATCTAAAATCAGCCGAGCTCGAGTCTGCTCTTCGGTCTCAGCAGCCCTAAGAGATGTGTAACGCTCAGCATCTAAAATCAGCCGAGCTCGAGTCTGCTCTTCGGTCTCAGCAGCCGTAAGAGATGTGTGACGCTCAGCATCTAAAATCAGCCGAGCTCGAGTCTGCTCTTCGGTCTCAGCAGCCCTAAGAGATGTGTGACGCTCAGCATCTAAAATCAGCCGAGCTCGAGACTGCTCTTCGGTCTCAGCAGCCCTAAGAGATGTGTGACGCTCAGCATCTAAAATCAGCCGAGCTCGAGTCTCTTCTTCGGTCTCAGCAGCCCTAAGAGATGTGTGACGCTCAGCATCTAAAATCAGCCGAGCTCGAGTCTGCTCTTCGGTCTCAGCAGCCCTAAGAGATGTGTGACGCTCAGCATCTAAAATCAGCCGAGCTCGAGTCTGCTCTTCGGTCTCAGCAGCCCTAAGAGATGTGTGACGCTCAGCATCTAAAATCAGCCGAGCTCGAGTCTGCTCTTCGGTCTCAGCAGCCCTAAGAGATGTGTGACGCTCAGCATCTAAAATCAGTCGAGCTCGAGTCTGCTCTTCGGTCTCAGCAGCCCTAAGAGATGTGTGACGCTCAGCATCTAAAATCAGCCGAGCTCGAGTCTGCTCTTCGGTCTCAGCAGCCCTAAGAGATGTGTGACGCTCAGCATCTAAAATCAGCCGAGCTCGAGTCTGCTCTTCGGTCTCAGCAGCCCTAAGAGATGTGTGACGCTCAGCATCTAAAATCAGTCGAGCTCGAGTCTGCTCTTCGGTCTCAGCAGCCCTAAGAGATGTGTGACGCTCAGCATCTAAAATCAGCCGAGCTCGAGTCTGCTCTTCGGTCTCAGCAGCCCTAAGAGATGTGTGACGCTCAGAATCTAAAATCAGTCGAGCTAGAGTCTGCTCTTCGGTCTCAGCAGCCCTAAGAGATGTGTGACGCTCAGCATCTAAAATCAGCCGAGCTCGAGTCTGCTCTTCCGTCTTAGCAGCCCTAAGAGATGTGTGACGCTCAGCATCTAAAATCAGCCGAGCTCGAGTCTGCTCTTCGGTCTCAGCAGCCCTAAGAGATGTGTGACGCTCAGCATCTAAAATCTGCCGAGCACGAGTCTGCTCTTCGGTCTTGACAGCCCTAAGAGATGTGTGACGCTCAGCATCTAAAATCAGCCGAGCTCGAGTCTGCTCTTCGGTCTCAGCAGCCCTAAGAGATTTGTAACGCTCAGCATCTAAAATCAGCCGAGCTCGAGTCTGCTCTTCGGTCTTGACAGCCCTAAGAGATGTGTGACGCTCAGCATCTAAAATCAGCCGAGCTCGAGTCTGCTCTTCGGTCTCGGCAGCCCTAAGAGTCGCTTGACGCTCAGCTGCTAAATTCAAACGGGCCTGAGACTGATCTTCAGATTCTTGTGTTCTAGCAACTTTTGCGGCTCGAGCTCTGCCAGAGCTACGCCCTAGATCAGATTTACGCTTGCGAGACATCTGAA